>NC_138026.1:97697074-98297074 GCF_964106645.2 Podarcis pityusensis | reverse complement strand
TTGGCCCGCCGGCCGATTAAATCCGTCGCCCGTGGCAGTGTATGTCATGGGGTAAAAAAGCTCAGCAACATCAATCCTTAAAAAAGCTCAACAACTTTGGTCACATGTTCACTTCAAATCTGACCCCCTTTGAAAAAAGTTTCGGCTCCCCTGGTCTAGTTGTTTCACACAGCACATTGTAAAAGCCAACTGTTAAACTGGTATTCACTTCATAGGTTTTTCTGTTTCCTTCGTGGCTAGCCCAATATATTTTGCTGCCTGAGGCACTGCAATAAATGACATCCCTCCCCCAGTCAAGGTGCAGAGTGCCCAAAATCAGCTAAGTTATTTTAGCACCCGAGGCAGAAAATCCCTCGTGCATCTTACCCCACCCTCACAGTCAAAATACAACTTTCTGCACTTTCATAGCACTCAAAAATTGAGCTAAGGTAGCAATCTCATTCTGCCTAATGGCAGAGCTGGCCCCAGTTCTCCCGCAGCCAAACTAGTAATAATAGCACATTTCCCACCAAATGATTCTCTCACCCGGATAATCTTCAGAAGCAGGGAGCACTGTGGTGAAATGACACAATGCTTTAAGCCAATGTGTAGACAGTGAATCCATATGGATTTAACTTAATTTATGCATCTGCATTTCGGAAGGAGTGCACAATGCATGCTGCCGGGACAGCTGCTCCAAGATGCAGGTGCCAATTCTATACAAGGGAAGGATCTATGAAGAATGCACTGAAGCATGTCACTGAACTCGTCAAGGCGGGATCAAGTCAAGGTCTTTACTAGCCACCTATATGCAAATGAATGCTCTGCTCCGGAGGTCAGTCTATAAAATGTTTGTAGAGGTTTTCTAGTGTCCGACTACAGACATTCGAAAACAAAGTGCTTGGGGTCTAAACAAAGAAACCCACCCCAGCCTATATTTGTATCAACCAAAGTAGTTGCATTTTCCAGAAACAAGAACAGCAGGTGCTTTAAAGTTGAAGCAAGAATGTTAGACCTCTTGCATCACAAGCGAAAAACATGTGTAATTCCAAGGGGAAGAACAAGATTTTCCCAAAGCAGTTTATGTCTTCATTGCTCTTTCATCTACCCAGCTGTGTGATCCATGAGATTTTTTTTATTTTTTGCTTCCCTGGATAGTTTCCTTTATGGACACTTTAAAGACACGCTGAAGACCTGTGTGGCAGTGTTTAATCTCTTCTGCCTTTGATCTGCCCAAGTCTTCCTCCCATTTTAGCCTTGGCAAAATTAGGACTTCAACAAAATGTTTATGGGCTTCTCTCTTAACAGGCTTTGTGACAGACAACAAGAACTTGCTTTTCCTTTTAGTTCTTCTGTAACAAAAGGCTGCAACCTTTGAGCCAGCAGAAATTTGCATATAGGCACTGCAACTACTAGAGATGTCAGCAACTACATATTAATGCTACGCAATTTTCTTTTATGGGCTTTTTCACTTGTGCACCCCTGATAAAACTATGCACAGAACTAATTGTATGGTGGGTAGACTTGATAAGCTGTTCAGAATCAGGGAGGTGAAGATTTGATCTAGATTCTGCTGCTTCTTGATTTTCTAACTGTAGCAACATGTCCACAGCCCTAGCAGCCAGATTAGGTTGTGGGGTGTGAAAGCATTTCCAGACCTATGCTCCCTAACTGGCCTGGAGCTTGAGATTTTGTGAAAAACCATATCTTGTTAGCCATATCTCATGTCTCAGAACTCTACTTAAACTAACCTTGCATTACACACACACACACACACACACACACACACACAGCGAACAAATTCATTTAGCCAAACCTCCAGTTAGAAATGTTTTTGATGTTACCAAATCAATTTCAGTAAGTGAAGGGGTGTTTAAAAGAGGAGAAACAAAGGACCCTGCCAAGTTTCGTGTTTTATACAGCAACGTTTATTTCCTTTTCAGTTTTCAGGTTTTATGCAAGGAAACACAGAGTCATAACTGGTTTAGCAGAAGCCCGTTGTCACTGGCATGATGTCGCGAGATACAGATATGCCAATTATGTCTCCGAAGCATTGGTTTCGAATACGACCCATAGAATTTAAGAGATGCCTCTCTAGCTACCACTGAGCGTAAGGGTTTGGAGACTAAGCCCAAGAACACTTAACACAGGGAGAGCGCAAGTGGGGGAGGGGAAAAAAATCAGGCTCACACATTTGTAAGACATGGAAGTGTTCTTCACACAGGCATTTTAATGACAAACCCAGGATCACAGAGGTATGAAAGCTCCTGTTATAAGTAAGGCTGCATTTGGCTTACAAAAAAAAAAATAATCTGTCACATATGTTCTTATTTCAGGCACATGAAGCATTATAGTACCTTTCAGTCCACCAAGAGGTGAAGCAATGGTGCAAGATAGAACCAAAATAGAATATTTACTGTAATATTCAATAATTGTTTTGTAAACATAAGCCAGAGTCCCAGAAGGCTACATCGATGCTGTTATGAAATTAAAGCAGCATATTTAAATATTGTACTTAATACCCTTAAATACATAATACTCCTTTCACGAGAAACTTAAAAAGTCAAAAAGCAGAGGATGTAGTGTTAAAGGTCGTTCCCCGCCCCATCAATGAGAAAAGTCAGAAAGTGCATTCTAGTCTAAACAGTTTCCCATTATCTCAGTGGAGTCAGTGCCAGAGCTGCTCTCAGTGCTCTTAAATGAGTCTCTGAACAGAAACTTCATTTGCATACGGCAAGAGTTAGAGGTGCTCAGAGGCTGGGAGAGTGGGGGGGAGCAGATTTTATACCATAACAAATACATCTTCAGCACTACTTGCTTCCAGCACTTTAAGTGGTTTTGAAACATTCTCCAGAACTTTAGGTACCACTGTTAAACACTCAGTTTTGTTTTGTAAAGGTAATTTATTTGGGTAGTATTCAACGACGTTTTGCTCAGAATAGTCCCACTGAAATTAGTGGGCATTACTAAGCTATGTCCTTTAATTTCCACAGGGCTGCTCTTGAGTAAAAGGCTGAATACCACCCTTTGTATTAGAGGCTGGTTCTACAAATATTTCGTGATGCAGCAAACAGACCCTAAGTGTTCAATCATTTCAAATCTCTTTGAGCAGCTTCATATATTAACAGTCAGTGAATACAACAGTGTGTTTTCACAATGAAACTTGTAATGTGAGGTGGCTTAGCACTCTGTTCATTGCAATATCCCAGAAAGCTATGGTTAGTTTTCGCTGCAAAACTTCAGCAGAATAAACTGGCATAGCCACTTCACCACAAATGCACGTCCTGAGCACAGTGTGTTAATTACTTTTATCTACATGGAACAGCCTTCAACACCACTAGCATTCAGGAGAAAAATACTACCTTATACAAGAATTTGCAAAACTGGCTTCAATATTTTCATATACAATCAAGTACAAAAAGTGCCTCCTGTAGTTTGGAGGTACTCCAGCTGTTCCATTTTTTCCAAACGTACCTAAGACAGCTGACATACTGGAAACCTTACCTGCCAAAGCAGAGATGAACACAACATATTCTGTTGTAAAAGCCAAGCTATTGCATAATAATAATAATAGTAATAATAATAATAATCAGGACCACACCTGGTACACAATTAGCTGCTTTTCTCCCTTACCACTGCAGTGCAAACTCAATATGAGAGTCAAAGTTCGTGCTTTAGAGAGACGCAGCAGTTTTTGAAAAAAGCTATTACCATATTGCAAAGTATACTAACCCAGAAATTTAAAATAAAAATAAAAAATTGGCCCATCAGGGGACAGATGAGGTTAAAAGTGAGACTCTGTTGAACTAGAATGTTTACTATGTGGGATATAGGCCACACACATTTTAAAAAGAGGGAGGGAGGGAGGGTGAGTGAGCAAGCTCATACTTCTAGCACTAAAAAGATAGGAAACCTTGGCTTCAAGATCCAGAATTTACAGTATTATTGTAACTTTTCTGCCTGTCCATCAATATATGCCTGCCTGTTCCCAGCTATACCAATCTAGCCATGTCAATGTGAAAGAAAAGCAGCTGAAAAAATCTTATTAAAATACAGCTCCATGAGAATTGTACAGCAGTTTTTACATGCGTGCAATAATATGTGGGGGACAAACTGGGAGTATTAACAAACAAGTGGCCTTTATAACAAAGAGCCCAGAAGGCAAAGGTAGATGTATTTGATCATTTCACAAATACACCTTTCCAACACTTTACAGCTTGTTAACAGAATAATTTTGTTCTGGAAAAATGAGGTTTGACTGCAACACTGCTGAGCAGGAGGTGCAGAGTGGAAGCCACTGATCACTTGCTTTGTTTGCAATTCCATGTCAAATTAGTGACTTTCCATTTTGAAGTTGGGGAACAAACCTAAATAGCCATATAATAAAAGAGCCTGCATTTAAACAATGCAAATTACATCCCCCCACCACCAAAAAGGTAAAGTAGCAATGCATAAGGAAGACCTCAACTGTCCTCTTTCCTGGTTCTACAGCAATTGTACATAAATCAACTGTTGGAATAACTAAAATATATAAGGAAATCTTGCAATCCCATAAAGACTTCCAATAAGGGCTCTTAAAAATGCTTTAGAAATAGTCAGCATTAATGCCACCTCTGATTTAAGAATTAGCTCTATTTTTAATTGATCAAGAACGGGTAAAGGCTAGTTGAGATCCAGAAACCTATTGGCTAGCATCCTTGCATTCAACATAAGATTAGCCTCTGCAACTTCAATAGAACTAAGGTGGCTGATTTTAAGAGGATTAGCCAAGTGGCTTGACTGCAATCCACAAATTTGTGCAGCAATTCCATTTCTGAACAGGTAGCACTAACTGCTCCTCAAAACCAAAGAGCAGAAAAGTTTGGCTAGAATTTGCTCCAACACATGCCTTCACTACACAAAATGTGTTCCAGGTTATGAGAATTGACTGGTGGAGGAGTTCAGATGTCACAATAAGCCATGGTTTATTGATAGGAAGAAGGCCCAAATAGTCTCAAGCTCCTGCTGCTCCTCTGTGTGGCTACAAGGAGGTCAAAAGCTTTCACTTCTGGTTTTGTTTTTGTTTTATTAGCTTCAATTGAGCACAATTCACCATTATATCCAAAACCTAAACTGTGGATAAACTATGATTTGTTGAAAAAAGCCTGCTTCATAACCCATAGTTTGAAGTTGATTTGTTTCAACCACATCTTATTTAATAATTATTATTGAGTTTGGATGAACTGAACAGCTGCAATTGATCAAAAGTGGATGTGAAAGCTTCTGGTCTCTTCACAGATGAATCTCAAAGCTCACTCATGTCACAATAAGCCAAGGTGTGCTACATCCTTCTCTAACCTGATGCCCTCCTGGTGGCTTTGGACTAAAACTCATCACCCCGGCCACTGCCATGTTGAGTGGAGCAGAGGGGAGTTGCAGTTCAAAGCATCTGGAAGGCACCAGGTTGAGGAGGTTGATTTGAAGCAGCTTAGTAAGTTGTAACAGTTGCTTCGTGAAGCAGCTGCCTGTATTGTGTTAAAAAGAATGCATTTCAGCTGCACATTGGGTAAAATGGCTCATCACGGCTCATCATGAAATACATCAAATGAGAATATATTAATGTTTATACACTGCTAAATTCCATGTTTTTTTAAAAAAGTAAAAAACATTCTTTTAACTCAAAACTAGATGCAATCCAGACAATATTTACCCTTCCATTTCGGCAAGCCATAGATGACACCGCAATGACAAATATCAGCTGTTTCTAGTTCTGGCATAAATTTACTTGAAAGTAAGGTGTTCTTAAAAAATTCTTAAACCTATACAATTGAGGAATGCACAAACTGAGATGCCTTTAAAAGGACTGGTCAATTTCTGTCTTAAAAGTTATCCTTACAGTCATGTGGATATGCGTATCTTTTACAAATCCTATTTTCAAAGCAGCCATTTTTCATTAGGCCCCCAGTACAACACAAAAACAGGGTTTGTTTTTTTAATAAACCAGTACTAGATATGTTTTAAGATGCTACTACTAATACTATGGAGTATAACCTACATGAAATAGGGTTCACTTTTTCATGTATAAGGAAAAAAAATCCTCAAATAGTCTACCTTAAAAAAATAATTCTGCCAACTTTGGCTTCCTTTCTTTATGGTTTCTAAAACATTCACATTCACACACACAATAAGTAGAAAGGCTTCTTCCTGGATTTCTCTAACACATACTGATTTCCAAATGGAGAAATGGGTTGCTGAAGAACTCAATTTTAATTTTTAATCCAAAAAAAAAAAAAAAAAGCATCTTGGCAGAAATGTTGATACTGGTTCTCCAGAGTTGTTGAAGCATCTGTAAACTTTTCGGTGCAATTCAACTAAAAGTTAACACAAGCACATACTGTGTTGGGACGGCACAATTATATCCTTTCAAACAGGCAGCCTAGATTTAAGTATTATGACCAGAACAGGGATTTCAACAATTACAATACTTTGCAACTTGTCTCTTTAATGCTAGTCTTTCTTCTCAAAATCAACCTGTGGTTGAATGCAGACTTCATTCAGCACAACTTTGGGAATTACAAAGACGATTCAAATTGTTTGTTAGGATCTTCCCCAAGCTTTACAGCAGGTATACACTCTGATTTAGTCCTCCTGGTTTTGTGTTGTGAAGAGTCAATGGCTATTTCAGAGAAAGAAATAGAAACGGAAGGGGACTTATCGGTCTTCTTTGCACTAGTCTTTTCCGTAGTTCCACAACACTGCTTCAGAGCACACTGGGTTCTGCAGGGAAGTTCACATTTGGTTACAGCCTCCCCAATAGTAAACTCAGGCTGTATGGTTGTTGCGTGTATCCCTTCATCATGAAATATCTCTTTAATATCCTTCGCAACTTTCAGGTATGTTTCTGGGTCCTTAAATTTAATGTGAGCAGTGCCAATGATCCTGCTTCCTGCCAGCTGCCAAACATGCAATTCATGGACAGCTTCAACTTCTTCCAGTTTGCGGAGTTTCGCATTTAAAGAACGAATATCAATTTGTTTCGGAACAGTTTGCAATAGGATAAGGGCAGATTCTTTAAGAAGTGGGTAAGTTGTATAGAGCAGAATGCAAACCATTATGAGACACAATGCAGGATCTAAATATAGAACCCAGCAGGGACCAGCTACAGGAATTTTCCATAACTCAGTTGCATTCATTCTAGAAGACAACTGAGTAATGTTTTCTGCACAATCGTCATTGATACATGGGTTAATACAAGGCCCATCCTTGGGGCAAGGAGTCCAGTAAGCGTAAAATACTAAAGCATTCACCACAACAATAACGGAGCCCAGGGCATCTCCAAGAACATGAAGAAATACTCCACGCATATTGAGTTGACCACTAGTGTCTTCGTCAGGTTCTATGTCCAGAGAGGTGTCATTATCAATATTCCCATTTGGCTGAAGTTCCATTTGGTTCTCTTTTGCCCCATCACCTGCAAACACAAGAGCAACATTGTTACATGGATAGGAAGCCTTTGGGGGGGTTGGTTAACAGACTGCTAGCAATATTGGGGACAATATAATATTTGGAGGAGGGGAGTTAGAGAAGGCAGGTCTCTTTGTAGAGTTTTGGAACCACTAGAATACACACACTGCATTACAGAATAATGACTTGTTACAGCAACCAAGTCAGTGGTTTTTCGAACACTATAGAGAGAAGTCTTCTTTTCAGATCACAGACCCACTTTTAACAGCAACCTGTAATAAGGAATCCCAATATTAATATTTTAATACTATAACCACCTTTCTGCTCTTCTCATGGGGGGGCGGGTTAATATCCTAACCCAAGAGGATAAAAACAACAAAATGGTGGTATTTCTGCTTGTCTTGATTGGGCGTTTGCCCCAGCTATGGGTTCTGACTTGCAATCTAGAAATACTGATTCAGAGCATTCAAAGGATTCCATGTATTCTCAGTATTCCTTATTATAACACTAAAGTAGGTCACTATTATATCTGTATTACAAGGGAGCCAGCTGAGAGAGGGTGGCTTGATGGTGGCAGAGCTAAGAACTGAATGGAGGCTTCTAAGTTCAGAATCACAACACAACAATAGCTCTCATGTATTGTTTTATTAAATTTGGTAATGATTCAGTAAGATTGGGTGGAAAGGGAGGGAAGATTAAAGGAGCATGCAGTCTGTGTGCAGCAAGGAATGGGGAGAGAAGTGAGACATTTCATATTTTCCAAAAAATAAAGCTCCAGTCTGCACAACAGGTACCATCAGTTGAAATATGTCACTACCATGAAAAATCATGTCACAGATATGAAGCAGCTTATACATGCCTACATGTCCACAATGACATGGCAGAGAAGCCATGTCACTGCAATGGCAGGTGATGTCTATCCAAAAAGAGTGGCATCTGTCAAGACCATATGAAGTCAAATGCCATTACTGCAGCCTTTGTTATGCAAGTATTATTTTGAACTGGAATTTATTTCAACTTTGAATTTTATTGAAACAAACATGCACCCATCTTCCTTCACAAGTGTGCCCTCAATTCTGATTCAAATAAAAGAGACTGTCCCAGATACCAATAGTTTTGAGAAACCTCTCTGCAGCTTTTTGACACAAGCAATTGTTCTCACACTAGAATGTCATACAAATGGGTTTGCCAAAACAAACCAGCCATTACATCAAATGAGATTTTTCTTTTTGTGAACTGCAAGAAGTTTTTGAGATATTCACGCATGGATACCGACTGTGAGCAAAATTTTGCCTGGTGATTTCACCAATATAACCGGTAGAACTGGAAACCATCACAACTCCCACACTTGTTTCACCAGGTAAACTCCACCTATATAATGTACTTTACAAGTCCCAGAAGTAGCATCCTCAAGTGAGTTCAAGAGTTATGTTCATGCATACTAAAAAAAGACAGCTTTTAAAAGTAGCAGAAAGTCAATGCCTGCTAACAGGTATATGCTTAAGATATGAACTAAGCACACTGATACAACACTATTAGGCTTCATGACCTGCAGCTATAGGAACTACTCAAGAAATCCCTCCTTCCTGTTTTGCACCAAGAAATAAAGCTCAGTGAATATGCCAGCATATTGCCTAATTGTGCTAGTCTTGTCCTGCCAGGCCTAACATTTATCACCTCCAACTATTGCCAGACTAAGTTTATGCCCCTCTAGTATTTTGCAAAGCTTACGTTCAACTTAAAATCCTTACTCTACATGGGGCAGGACATACAAGGTTTGCCATGCTTGGAATAACTTTTAAAATATATTTAATTCCATTCACCTGCAGTTCAGTAAAGAAAATATAGCTGTGTAGTCTGTTGACAGCTAATCATCCTTCAACTGTATGGACTAGCTTCAGTGGAAAACTCTGGGCCACATACAGTCCTAGAGGAACAACAGTGTGCTACCTAGGTGTCAATACTTAGGATGACTGGTGGGTTGTAGAAATAAGACATGCACCCTCTAGAGACAGAAAGAGAGAAGTCGGTCCACTTCTCTATGAAAGGGAACTTTGCCATACAACTACTTGGCCAGATATGTCATAATATGCCGCCCGACTATTATCCTAGCACTGACTCCCTATTAAAACATGAAATACACACGTAAAATAATTTACTGGCATAAACTAAAATTATATTAAATGTAGTGCATTGCCATATATTCTCATTTATTTCTACAGTAGATAAATTCTTTCATCTGAGGTGTTGCTAGGATCAATTATGAGTTCCAGTGGCCTGAAATTAAGAGATGACAGTCCAACTACATAGGGCCTTTATTTTCATTTTTTTACAAAAACCAAATTACTAATGATAAAAACTTTAATGAAAACAAAGTTAAGCAAGAATACCAAAGCAGAGCGAAGTAGTTCAGCTGACATAGCAATGAGCAACAATGTAAACATTTGCACCACTCCACTTTTATTTTGGTACTATCCCAGGAAATTATATCGGGCTGAATAGGTCTTTAATATTCTGACTACACTGATGGTTTTGCAATATTTCAAGTCTGTAGAAGAGCTGTAAGCAACACTTATAAACGGACACTGTATTCTGTAGGATCAGAAATAAAACAAAACTGCTTTTTCCTAAGGAATTTTACATTCCACATCTATAGTCATGATCATTGTCATCTATGGATAATATGCTTCCTACTGCAACTTGGCTCCATTTAAAGACCTGGCAAAAGAGGAAGTGCTTCTAGTTACTGGAACCAATACCATGCAAAGGCTTTGGGTGTAGATCAGGAATGTCAGTAGAGTTCATTCTGCTCATCAGGAATGTTGGTAAGGCAGTTAACAGAAGCTGCAGCTTCCTGTGAGCTTTGCCACTCTGTCTACTTTAATGCAATGTGTTAACCCTTACATAGTGGGTTCTGCAGATTTCCCCATGAGCCCAAATTGTGCTATAGGATATAAAGTTTCCTTCATCAAGCTGTAAAAGAAAGAAGGCTGATTGTAGGACCTCAGTTGTCAAAACTGTTCTGAGAAGTCCAAGGGTTTCTCAGTGGAAAGAACATTAACAGCAGTAACTTCCTCTGTAGCAGCTTGTCCACCACTACTGAATTTCGCCTGCAATGCATGGTCACAGGAACTTATGGTTCCTAAAGTCATACTTTTCATTAACGTAGGATGGAAGACATACCTGACCTGACTTATGTGCTTTAAAATTTGCATCAGACTCCTCTGCAAGGTTCAAAGGTAGACATGCTGGGTTGTCTCAGCAGACATCTTGGGAAGGGGACTCTAAAGGTAAGAAATTTGAAAAGCACTGCAATAGGCCTTTCCTTGCGTTCTGCGAAAGCTTAATGCCACCAGCAAAGACTGTGAAATGTTGGTGGCTTTCATGTAGGGAATTCAAGGTACTTATTCTATAAAGTAAGGTGTGTTCCTGTTCTGTACAAAGGGGTCCTTCCATAAAACAGAACGAATGGGTGCTGCAGCAGCTTTTGTTAACTGCCTTCCCAACATTCCTGATGGGCAGAATGAGCTCCTTGACATTCCTTGATCTACACCCAAAGCCTTTGCATGGTGTTGGTTTCCAGTAGCACTTCCCCTTTTGCCAGGTCTTTAAATGGAACCAAGTTGCAATAGGAGGCAGATTATGCACCGACGACAACTACCACCACCATGACTACAAGATCTGAAGTGTGCAACTCCTCATGAAAGGGCAGTTTCATTTTATCTTTGAACCTACGGAATGCAAATGTCTGCTTAGAAGTGCTGCTTACAAGCTCTTGTGCAGACTAGAAATATTGCCATGCCATCAGCTTAGTGGGAATATTAAAGACCTGTTCAGCCCAATAACCTGATTCTGATGGAGGCTCCGACCGCTTCCGGGTACCCCTCATATTTGGGGCTGTGTCTGGGAGAAGCCAGGCATCCCCGGGCAGAGGGGAGGCCTGCTCGCCCACCCTTCCCCCCCCCCCAGCTCACCTAGCTTCTCCAGGCTGACTCCATTGAAGCTGCTGAAATTGTCCACCAGGGTGTTGGTCTCCTCCTCTTTCTGCCGCTCTCCGGGAGGCTGCTCTGCCTTGCCCCGGCGCCGGTGGCCCCCTCCTCCTCCCCCGTGCGAGTGGCCGTGACCTCCTCCGCCGCCGCCGTGCTGGTGGAAGAGACAGAGCCCCAGGACGTTGACGAGGAGCCCCGCGGCGCCGACGCCGATGACCACCCAGGGCTGCTTGATCTCGTTGGGCTCGGTGAAGCGCTCGATGGCCTCGAGCAGGATGGTGAAGCAGAGCGCCGTCAGGAAGACGGCGTTGACCAGCGCGCCCATCACCTCGGCGCGCACCCAGCCGAAGGTGTTCTTCTTGGTGGCGCGGGTGCGCTCGGCGAAGCGCACGGCCACCAGCGCCACCACCAGCGCCATCACGTCCGACAGCATGTGGAAGGAGTCCGACAGCATGGCCAGCGAGTCCGTCACGCGGCTCACCGCCACCTCCACCACGAAGAACAGGAAGGTCAGCGCCAGCATGCACATCAGGCGCGCCCGGCGGCACCCGTGCCGGCGCCGGACCGGAGCCTCCGCGCCCATCTTCGCCCGAGACGGAGCGGACCCGGCAGGACCCAGGCGGCGCCCACGAAGCGGCCGCTGTTGCCGAGGGAGGTGGGGGAGCGGCGGCCGGCGGCTCTTCGACTGCGCCTCGGCCGCTTCAGGCTGTCGACGCTCCGGCTCCTTTGCTTCCGCTCTCCTCGGCCGCCGCCTCCGTCTGTTCGAAGGAGAACCAGCAGCAGCAGCAGCGGCGGCACCGCCGTTCTTTGCAGACGGTTTGAAACTAAACTTTGCACCCGAACCCCCTCGCACTCCTTTCCACACGGAACCCCAGAGCCGCCCGCCGCGCGGGCCCGCCCACTCGGGGCCTCCTCATTGGCGACGGCTCCCGGCAACCGCGCCGCCCGCCGCCAGGGCCCGCCCACCGCCGGCTCGCTCATTGGCGGCGGCCCCGGCAACCGGGCGGGGACCGGTCACGCCTCCCCGCGAGCTGATTGGCACCCAGACGGCCTGGCGACCAGTCCCAACCGCCACGCCTACACGCGGCTTCGCGATTCGCCCTCCGGCCCTCCGGCTTCGTCTGGGGGGGCGGGGGCGCGGCCTCGGGGGGCGTGGCGCTGGTTTCGATTGGGGGGACGCGGTCAGCCGCGGTGTGCTGCAGCCTATCAGCCTTCGCTTTCCGCTCCTCGCTCCCTTCTGCCTCCGCCTCCGAAAGAGTCATTTTTTTTCGGGACTGGTGCAAAACGTGGTTGCGCTGAAGGAACAGAAGAGCCTTCTTCCTCCTTCGCCCCGCCCCTCCCTCCCCCCCCACCCGCGCGCATCGCCCCGGTTTTCCACACGGCCCATCAGTGGAACGCGGCATTCACCTCACAGCGGCTCTTTTACACCCGGCCCGAGTTTCCCCTTTCCGCCTCGGCGATACTGACAGGTTGACTCTCCCGCTCTTGGCAGCCGCGCCCGGACACGGGGCGAGTGTGAGGAGGGCGCTGGGGCATGTGTGAACCTGTCAGTGCGCACGCGATACACCGCACTCTTCCCCTTCGCAACACCCAAGGGCAACGCTTCCCGTGTAGCGAACACCCCGTGCGCGTCAAAAGCAATAGCAACAGCAACACATTTCCATACATTTCTAGGCTCCCCTGCCTCGGGGGCACCTACATAGCACTTGCCTCTTCATCCTCTTGCAATGTAGGTCGTGCCGGGGGAAAAACATGACTGGGCCAAGATCGCCCAAGGAGTATTGTGGCACCTTATGTAACAATAGATCTTGTTCGCCCTAGCCACAAAACACTCGTGTTATTTAACCCGCTCACAGCCTCTCCACAACACCCAAATAAGCGAGCAAGACTCGCCCACACCATAAGGGATATGGCAGGGTGGACGGGCAAACCATTCCTAGTCATATTTATCGCTTTGGGACCTTACAAAAGATCTTGGCTTGTGTTCTGTGCTCAGGCCTCCCTAGATAGCAGCCTGCCCAAAGCATTGAGGGTCCTGCTTTTCTTCTTTTGGTTGATAAGGTGAATCCTCCAAATAACAAACAGATGCCAAAGCTACTAAGAATACCAAATGCGCACACATTTCCATGTTGTCACCTCTCCTGGCAAAGCAATGCGTGTTCTCCTGGCCGAATGGACACCACCTACCACATCTATGTGAGTCGAAATGTATTAATATCGGCTTGCATTGTACGCACAGTCAATGCCCATCTATCTTTGGCCATCTCACCTTATGATGCACAAGTGGTTCATGACATCCAGGCTTTGACAATACAGACACTAAAACAAATACACCAGCCTTCCCATCTCAGTCTAACAGGCCCTGATGAGGCACCCCATCTTGTGCCGGATATTGTGACAGCCGTAAATTCTTCCTCTGCAATATGTTTGTGAAGGTCTGGAAGTCCTATATTCCACATGGAGCTATCTGTAAAGTGTCCATTAATCTGGTATACTCACAGATTTCACAACCACCGCTTATAGTTTAGGTATTAAACTGATTGGTTCAGTCATCATGCAGATTACCACCCTGCTCTGAACAACCTAGGTTATACAATAATTGTTCCGCCAGAATTTAATCAGCCAGCCAGCCAACCATTTTTATCTTAACCATAAGTCTCAACAGAAATCAAACCATCCCCAGCAGAAGGCTGTTACTGGAATTTGGCCCTTGGGATGTGTAATTCTGCCTGGGGGCTTGCGATGCCCAGAGAAGGCATTTCTTTTCCATTTTGGGTATCTCCTTTGGAAGGCACAAGAGATGCTGTTTTGGGTGAAATCTTATTTGGTCATGCTTGTTTTAACGAAAGCCAAGCATCACAACTGACATAACACCTAATATAGCTTTATGCTATATTAGCTCTCCACTGTTGCCATTGCTGCAGCATGCTTTCAAGAATCGCCAATACTTTATAATTTTCATTTTATTACTACTTCCTTTCTTTCATAACTTTAGAGGTAACTTTCATGAATTTAGGGGTTTGTGAAGGATTGACAACCGGCAATTGTTTAGTGATCTGTGGTTCCTCCACAAGAGGGATGTCTTGAGAATATATTTCAGCATAGCCAATAATCAAATTCCAAAATTAACTGCCTGTTTACACTGCCAGTGCTTCAACGTCTTGCATCATTTCATTTTAAGGATATTAAAAGTTGCCTGTTTCCCAAATGCCATTCTTCTCAGACAGTCTCAATAGATTAAATCTCCTCAGTGAATAGTCCATACTTGAATTGTGGCAGTTAATTCCAAGGTCGTCTGGCAGTGGAACCTGCTGATTCAGTTATTCCAACCATTATTTTGATCATGGAATGGAATGTCCCTCAAACCAACTTTTGCCATTACTATTCCAAAAAGCAGCAGTTGAGAAGAGACATTGCAATGGCTAGAACTATTAGAGCAGTTTACTCTTGAGTAGTCCAATGTATCTTAATGAGAGGATAAATTGTTTGGAGACTGCTGCAGCAGGGGCTCCCTTTGTGCACAGATTCTTAGCCAACTGCTCTGTGATATTTCTTGCTACTGAGGCTGCTATCTATGTAGCAACACAATTGCTTGTGGTTACTTTAGATTAAAGGACACACTAGCTAATTCTATCTTCTGCTGGTTTGATTGTGTTGCCTATTGAATAAAAATGTCAAGATTTTACACTTGGAGCCAGCGAGATGTGGCTGTTGTAAAGTTTTGGTTTGGCTGTGGGAACTTCAGGTTCAAACATGCTGCTGAAAGCCTCTTCACAAATACAAAGTGACAAATTTTATGATTGTGTTATGTACTGAGTTGAATAGGATCCAAAATGCAGCAGTCTGATTGGTCCTAGAACAATAGGATTCAGAATGCAGCAGTCTGATTGGTCCTAGAACAATGCAGCAGTATGATTGGTTGGCAGGAACCACCCAATCATGCTCCAGATAGAAGTGAATCCACAACCTGATTGGCTTACAGTAGAATTCCGGAATTAGCCAATCATGTGCAGCCCATTGTGTAAATAATTTATATAAAGCAGATACTTTGAGGGGACATTCATTCATTCCTCCTCACCACTATGAGCTGAATAAAGAGCATGAAATCACTTTGCGACTCTGAGTCTATTTCAGATTGTTTTGCTACTGAGTAAGCACTTGCTAGAAGTATGCACTTGTTAATCCAACCCTCCAGCCAAATGTACCTGAACAATCTTTTAAAAAATAAAAATAAATAGGTTCATATAAAAATATATCACATTCTTACATGTGCATCATGTGGAATTGCTGATGCTGTTATTCTGCAGTTAAACATGTGTATTCTGCTCCTCTGCCAAGGAATTAAGTTCCACCATATCATCAGATGTGAATTTAATTCTCTGTCATTTGGTAAATTGTGGATTTTCAATGAAATTGATTTCTTTTAAGGCTGTAATACTTTGGATAATTACAAATAATTACAGATAATTATGAATTTCAAAGAATGGGTGTGTTTTGGTTTGCGTACTGTTTTGGAAAGTGTGAATTTGATTTGGCTTTAAATGCATAATGAATCAGATCTTTCCTCCATCCCTACTTAGAGTAGAACCACTGAAATCAATAAGATTAAGTCAGTTGTGTCCATTGATTTCAATATGCCCAATCTAATTCAGGTACAACAATGAAGTAGAACTACCTTCCAGTAACCATAAATAATGTTTGGTCACGATGTCAACATACCTTGAGTCAAAGCAATAGGACTTTAAAGTCCAAAGGCTTCTGGTTAACTTGTAAAGGTATGATCTAGGTTATAGAAATGGCCAGTTCCATATTCTACAGCTCTGTGAAAGGCTGGTTCTAAAAAGACTGAAATTGCCATCTAAAATTTGCAGTCTGAAATATTGCTTCCAGTATTGCCCGAATGAGGGAAAAACGCAGCCTATTTATACACAGATATGAAAGGGCAGACTGCTTCCCAATGCATGTCTAGGCACTGACAACCACTTTTCCTCATTATGAGGAACATCATTATGATGTTTATTTCTATCTTAAGGGGTGCAGTCTTCTCCAGTTTAATAACATGTGGAAGCTACAGCTATCCATTAACAGTATATGGATTTATCCATTTAGCAGTACATGTCTACCCAGATGTTAAATTACATACATCCACTGCGCTCAGTGGGGCTTACTCCCGGGTGAGCATTACAGAATTACAGTATCAAGACAAAAAAAAGTATCATACTGCTGTAAAGCGTCTCCCTTGAACTCCACCTGTATCAAGTTAGGGTGCAACACATAATCAGTGAGTTGCCAACTGCAGTGTCATATTTCTTCAGCAGTATCCACCCACTACGTCTTCAGTATGAGTTAATAAGCCAGTGTATTACCCAATTATGGAAATGAATGGCAAATTAGTCAAAACATCTGGCTCCTTACAAAGCCTTTCACTGCTGGGGATTGTGAAGGTGGTGGTGGGGAGAACATTTATTAAGAAGAGGAACAAAGTACTGTGTAGTTGAATTACTCTAGGAGGCCAGTAAAGGAAGAGGAAGAATGAAGGAGGGCTGACTCATGATTACTGCTCCTTACTGAAGTATTTCACTGGGGATTTAATACAGAAAGTTTTTCTGCTTTCTCTGCAGACCTCAGCAAGGCTTGTTTGCCCCTCACCATCCATAAAAGTGAGCACCACATGAGATATTTTGCTGTTCCTTAGTCTGATTCTTTTTTCTAAAAGGGCAAAAAAACTCATAGCAAACAAGTTATATTTAGTTAGTTACTTTTATTTAAAGCAGGGGTTCCCAAATTGATCTGTAGACCACCAAAGGTCATTGCGCTTCATTCAGTTGATCTGTGGCATGTCTGTAAAAATGCAATTAAAAATCATGCAGGATCTAGCACAGCAGGGGGAAAAAGTATTAAGTGGTCTGCCAGTACCGTCTGGTATAGAAGATTTTTTTCCCCCTTGGGCACCATTCAACAAGCATTCCTGTCCAGTAGAGGCCTTCAGCCCTGACAGAAAACAAATCACAAAGGCATACAGGGTCCATTGCTTAGTGCTAGCGCACATCTTTTAAATGCAGATGGTCTGAGGTTCAATCCCTAGCATATGGAGGTAGGGAAATGGCCAGCCATTTATACACATACATACACACACACACACACACACTCCTGAAATCCTTTTAGACTTCACTCCAGTAACAAACGGAATCACTCATAGCTGTAGTGCACACCTTCAATTTACAATCCTTGTTTCATGCCATAATGTCCTGAATGGTTTGGTATAATCGGGATCCAATCTTTATCCCCAACTTTCTGGGAGTAAGCTCCGTTGAACTAAATGGGGCCAACTGCAGATTTTCATTTTTAAAAAAATATATGATTGCAACTAATAGGAACCCACTGAGACAGGAAAGCTTTGGGAAGTTCAAAAGAAATTACAGATCCAATTAGAACTCCCCCCCCCCCCGCGCCTTTACTTTGTTCTTAAGAATGGCAGATGGCCTGTAGGTGTTGCATTCTGGCATCTGCACGTTGGTGCAAAACAGTACGTGGCAAGGACAAATATCAGATTTAAAACTGTTTTGGAGAAAGGAGAGGGGAAAGTGTTGGTTTTGGTTTCAAAAACAATTGGTTTTTGAAAATGAAAAGCTTTAAAATCTGGGATTCCTGATACTGGAGGGAAGAGTGGCTCCATAGTATTTATTGTCACAAAGCTGTGGCTATTTCTAATGCATATGTATGTTTGTAAATATAGATATAGCCATCTCTCTCTCGCCATCTTACATGTACAGGTAGTCTTGTTTTTCTGTTCATAAATAATCTTTTATACCATTTCCACTTTGGGAGGTTCATTTGACCTTGTTCTGATACCCTGGGGGACCTTCTTTGTTTTATGCAGACCAGCATAGCAGCTTCAACATATAAAATAAAAACATATTTGTGGAAGGAAAAAGAAACGGCTTTGGCAATCATCCAAAAGGTATATTTATTTTTGCTCTTTCCACATAATCATCTGTTCTGTGGAAAGCAAGTGATAATGATTCAGCAGAAGGAAAAATTCTAAAAACAATAAATTTGTGGAATCAAAAGAGAAAGGAAAAAAGAACGGTAAATATTTTCCTCTCCTGTAATTGCAGGAATTTCCCTGTGAGGGGTAAATTAGTAAACTGCACATTTGAGCTATTTTTCTTGCTAAGAATATATTTCTGGAAGGTGGTTTACAGACAGTCTCAGTCAGCAGTGGGGACACAAGTACTTTGGTGATCAGATATTTAATTATCTGTTTCCATTTCTGTTTGTTTCAGCCATTAACCATAACAAAATTGGTAATTTAAACACTTTGCAAATTAAACTGTATATTGGTCTGATGATGTTTGAAGGGCAGAAGTCTATGATATCAGTAGGGAAAGCTTCAGGTATACTCTGGTATAGGTGTAATTTTTTATTTTTGGGGGGGTAAAATCTAGGAAGGAAGAATATGACCAGCAATCCATCTCTTTCAAAATGGTGTCAGGCTGAAGCATGTATCAGGAAACAACATCATTGTCTTGTCATCATTAGTGGTAATGAGAGATTTCCTCCTAATACATATGCCAGGATTTTCATCAAGTCCAAAGAAAGAGAAGGAAAGGGTTAATTAAAAAACCCAACCACCCCAGCTAATGCTCTTTCCTTCTTCTCTTTCTTTCTTTTTTTAAAAAAAACCAAACCTGGACATTAAATGCAAAGACACATCTAGCTTCACTGCTGGTTTGGTCCTGAGGCTGTGGGATTAGTATGTAGGCGTAGCAGCAGCCAGATCCATTTTCCACTTGGCTGTGAAGCTCACTATTTATCTGGGCCTAGCCTACCTCATAGGGTTGTTGTTGTTAGGATAAAGGTATTTTACCATGAGGTTCCTGGAGGCTGTCACAGCTAAAATGGCCGCTGTTTCTTTAATGCGAATAAAGCTGGGTCAGCATGAGTCAGTGGCCTGCACTGAGTTGTATATATAGAGTGAGAAATGTTAGTTTGTGCTGAGGCTGGTGTTTGGGTTGGTTGGTTGGTTAGTGTTGGTGTGTATAGTTGTTCAGTCGCTTTTGCACAAAGACTTTTAAGAATAAAACTCTGCAAGGATATTCTTGCGGACTCTTTTGTGCCGACAAGGGTCCGAGGACCAGGCTGAGGAGACAAAGGGAGGTCAGAACCCTTTCCTCCTTTTTTGCTCTTTACAAACTCTGACAGAGGCAAGGTGGAATAGGAGGGCAATAAATAATAGCAAATTAATCATTCATAGTAGTAGTGAACCAAATTCTCCAAGTGTGAATGCTTACGTAGCCAAAACACCACCATCCACACACAGGAGGGGGGCCACCAGCAAGTTTCCTTTGAGGGTGGGGAGGAGATTTACAGAAGTATAAAAATACTTCCAAGAAAATATCTAAGGGGAACCCCCAGCCTAGCCCCCAAAACGCCCATTCCGACGGGGGCTAAGCATTCTTGATGGAATGGAATATTGCCTGACAGTTGGAAATCCAGGGTGGAGGAGAAGCTGGAAGCCTGACCAGCAGCCTGACTCTGCACAGTGTCACAAACTGGCTGGATGCTGGGGAGTGGTGGGAGGCACCAGCTGGGAAGAAGGCTCAGGGCCAGGGGGTTGGTGGTGGGATGATGGCGAGTGGTCAGAGGGAGAAGAAGGAGCAGACTGGGAGAAGGAGATGTCGGAAGTTGGAGAGGCAACAGGGTTTAGTGAGCAGGAAGAGGCTGTGGCAGAGGGCAGTCCAGAATCAGAGGCTGGAGAGAAGGGTCAAAAGGCAGAGATGTCAGGGACTAGGCAGAGGAGGAGTGGTGGAGACTGCCTCCCCAGCTTGACCCTTCCTGGAAGGAGGAAGTGGAAGACAGTTTAGAATTACAACAGGGGTTGGAGGGAGGTCACAGCTCAGAGGCAGATGAGGGGGAAAGCTGGGAGATAATGGGAGAGGAGGAAGAAGCACCGGGGGGTGACAGCTGGCAGATACAGTGTCTTTAGAAAGTATTCCAGACCCCCCCTTCCAGAACCCGGCGAACCTTGAAAGTAGGAGAGCAAAGAGCTCAAAGGCACAGGGCACATAACAGCACTCATAGGAGAGACGATGAGAATGACAAATGAGGAAGTGGGAGAGACGGGGATGTGTGGAGATTCACTCAGTATAACACCATTATCCAAGAGTCTGGGATCTATAGACTCTCTCTGTAAATACTGACTTTAAGAAACATTTCCTTGTCTTTGTACGTTCCTGGGCAACCAGCTGGGAGTCGCTGACAGCAGCCTGACATGAGATGAGTCAGGCTGGTGAAGAAGCCAAGGTGTCTCCTGCTCCTGCTCTGACGAACACCCCACCTCCCTGGTCTCCCAGAATCAGAAGAGGTATGAAGAGGAAGAAATAGAGAAATGTGCACCAGCAGAGTCTCAGATTTCTTGGGAAGGACCCGAGAGAGGAGGAGGTATAGGCAACTATGGGAAGGCAGAATCCTTTAGTTCCCACAACTGCCTCATAGGGGCTATATCTACCAGGGTGGAATCTACACACATATTAAAAAAAAAGCTTTGAAAAATACATTGAATTTGCCATAGCTCACTGTCACCATCTAGTGTCCCATTTGTTTACTGCACTTTATATTGCACTTGGAACATTTTATTTGCAGCCGTATACCTGAGTCCCAGGAATAGTTGCTGTGCTCGTTAGGCCTGGCATTACTGAGCAGCCGTGTTTCTTCTAATAAATAGTTAACTTCACTTACTCTGTGTGATTTATTGCTGGCTGGTTCCCTGACACACAGCAACTTTTTTGTTGCAGATACCACTTGTTAATAATAATTTCCATTAGAAAGCAGGCTAGCTGATAACAACCAATGTCTTCTCAATGGTAAGTCCTATTGAATTAAAGGTGACTTACTCCCAGGTAAGTGGGCTTAGGATCCCAACATTCCATCCCCTCCTCCCGATTTTCAAGCAGCAAGGCATCAGAAGTATTTTTTTCCACATATTAATACATCTGTTGCAATGGCAGTTTCAAGTAGGCGTAACCATATTATAACTTCTCTTGAAGCTTCACATGCCATTAGGAGCCAGCTTGCACAGTTTTGAATATATCCGCCTGCCTTCATCTCAACAAACTTCTTCTACTATAAATGACAATTACCATTAGCTGAATTGCAAGGAGACGTTACTGCATATTATTAAGATGGTTCTGTTTCTTCTCTGACTATGAAATCCATGTTAATTGTAGCCTCCAGTTATAAAATGGCAATTAAAATAATAGAACATCGGGAGAATGTTTGTGAGCATGAAAATATTTATTATCTTATGTTTTCAACCAGTTGTAAGAGTCCCTTGGGGAAACCAACTATAATTATGGATAGTTTTGAAATATTAAAAGGCACTCTCCCAGAAACATGGCTCAGTTTTTGGATCACAACTGAAGCAGTAGGGATGGGATGAATTGGCTTAGCTCAAGTTTTTCATGGGGAACCTCATGAACTCAGAAAGCTGTAGAGCAGCCTTCTGCAACCTGGTATCTTCCAAATATTGTTGGTCTACAGTTCTCATCAGCTCCAGTCAGCTGTTATCTTTTTCTCTCTCTCATACAGTTTAGAGAGAAAGCTGTAAAAATCATGTCCCCCGCCCCCATTTCTTTTCTATCAGCTCTCTGTGATTTTCAAGACTTGGATTCATTCTACTGTATCTGACTTTTACTCAGTTCCCTTGGGAAAGGGATATATATGTGCATGTGTGGCGCTGTGGTCTAAACCACTGAGCCTCTTTTTTTTTTTTTAATGATATTTATTAAAATTTCAGAAAGGGTTACCAAAAAAAGAAAAAAAAGAAAGGAAAAAAAGAAAGAATACAAAATACAAAAAAATTAAAAACATTTAAAAACAAATCAATCTTTCCATGTCTTATCTTTCGTTTACTTGTTTCCCTGACCTCCTTGCACCTCCCTTTTTTGTATTCCAGTTCAGTTAGTTAATTCAGCAAATCCTTTCCCTCTTTGTTTTTATCTTAATCCTTTAACTTAATATATCATAGCTTTAGATTCTCACCTGTTAACAATCCATTTTTACATACTCCTTTGTAACATTGCTGCTAAAACCACTTAACTTTATTCCGACATCATTCTAGCATTCATTAATTTTGCAGTATTTCTGTAAATAGTCTCTAAATTTCTTCCAATCTTCTTCCACCAACTCTTCTCCCTGGTCTTGGATTCTGCCAGTCATTTCCGCCAGTTCCATGTAGTCCATCACCTTCATCTGCCATTCTTCCAAAGTGGGTAGATCTTGTGTCTTCCAGTACTTTGCAATAAGTATTCTTGCTGCTGTTGTAGCATACATAAAGAAAGTTCTATCCTTCTTTGGCACCAATTGGCCAACTATGCCCAGGAGAAAGGCCTCTGGTTTCTTCAGAAAGGTATATTTAAATACCCTTTTCATTTCATTATAGATCATCTCCCAGAAAGCCTTAATCCTTGGGCACGTCCACCAAAGGTGAAAGAATGTACCTTCAGTTTCTTTACATTTCCAACATTTATTATCGGGCAAATGATAGATTTTTGCAAGCTTGACTGGTGTCATGTACCACCTGTATATCATTTTCATAATATTCTCTCTTAGGGCATTACATGCCGTAAACTTCATACCTGTGGTCCATAACTGTTCCCAGTCAGCCATCATTATGTTATGTCCAACATCTTGTGCCCATTTAATCATAGCAGATTTCACCGTTTCATCCTGAGTATTCCATTTCAACAGCAAGTTATACATCTTTGACAAAATCTTGGTTTGGGGTTCTAACAGTTCTGTTTCCAATTTTGATTTTTCCACCTGGAAGCCAGTTTTCTTGTCCAAATTATATAAACCACTGAGCCTCTTGGGCTTGCGGAAGGTCGGTGGTTCAAATCTGCATGACAGGATGAGCTCCTGTTGCTCTGTGCCAGCTTCTGCCAACCTAAATACTTTATTTATAAATAAATAAATGCTTAGGGTTCATGTTTAAGCAAGGATTATGCAGCAGGCATCAGTCTCATGCCAACTATGCTTCTGGCTACTTCCTGTTGTGCCAGAACTGCTCCCAACACCTAGGGAATCTCTCCTAGCCCCCAAACTACACCCTGTGGCTCTCATACATCATTGTTGGATGTATTTGACCACTTTTAAGGACACAGCAGGAAACTGGAAGTGTCCGAGCAATGCCATAGCTATTGATCTTTCTGCTGAAACAGGCCCTAGAATGTGGACTTTGCTCCTGTTTCAGCCTCCCGTTGACTCCACCTTGACTATGTTCTCACCCTGATGCTTTGTATTAAATGGCCAGACAGTTAACTTTGCTTGGGTATATCCCTGCCTGCCCTGATTTATGCTCGTCCCTTTTATGACTCGCTAACATTATTAATGTGGGACGTGGGTGGCGCTGTGGGTTAAACCACAGAGCCTAGGACTTGCTGATCAGAAGGTCGGTGGTTCGAATCCCCGCAACGGGGTGAGCTCCCGTTGCTCAGTCCCTGCTCCTGGCCACCTAACAGTTCGAAAGCACGTCAAAGTGCAAGTAGATAAATAGGTACCGCTCCGCCGGGAAGGTAAACGGCATTTCCGTGCGCTGCTCTGGTTCGCCAGAAGCGGCTTAGTCCTGCTGGCCACATGACCCGGAAGCTGTACACCGGCTCCCTCAGCCAATAAAGCGAGATGGGTGCCGCAACCCCACAGTCAGTCACAACTGGACCTAATGGTCAGGGGTCCCTTTACCTTTACCTAACATTATTATCAGCAATGCAAGGATAATGCAGCATGCAAACCACAAGTCACAGGGAGTGAAAACAGCATAAAGCTCAGAGGGATGGTGAAAAGGCCTCAGCAAATCAAAAGATCTTCATCTGGTACTGAAATGACAACCACTGTAGATACCAGGCAAGTGTCTCTGAATAGATCCTTCCACAGTCAGGGACCCAACAATGAAAAGGCCCTCTCTTCCCTACTGGTGTACCAGCCTCTCACCCATTCATAGACTCATAAAGCTGTAGAGTTGGGAGAGACCCCGAGGGTCATCTAATCCAACCCCCTGCAATGCAGGAATCTCAGCTAAAGCATCCATGACAGGTGGCCATCCAACCTCTGCTTCAAAAGCTCCAAGGAAGGAGAGTCTGTTTAAATTAACAAGCAGTTGTTGGTGAGTTCAGGATCTGCAGTTTTGTAGTTTGTGTAAACAATGAGGAGGATAGTAGATTGGCTAATTGGCCCTTGGCATCAGCATGCCAGGGATGCTTAGGCTTGCAGGATGTGCAAGGGTGTCAAATGCGCTTCAGAGCCAAAGGAATGCACAGGGCAGATAGCGAACTCTTTATTGTTAAAGATAATGCAGCAGCTTCTACAGCTCTGTGTGCTATGCTGCAACAGGGGACCACTCCTCCTCCACCAGTTTATGTCCCTTTGCCCAGCAGGGCTATGCCTGTGTGGAAGCATCCTCTGCTCATCCCTTTTCGGTTCCCTCCTGGTTCTGGGAGATGCCAGGAGTGGCACCACTGACCTGCCTCTTCCTCATCTTCTTCCCATCCATCCTGTGCTCCACCCTCCAGCTCTGACGCTTCCCCTGCCTTTGACTCTTTCCTCCTGGCCCGTAATGTTCCCTACAAATCACTGTAGGGAACTAAGCTCTCATACCTGCTTAGGACAATCCAGCTAGTAATTCCCTAATAAACTACTTCTCCAGTTCCTTGCAATCCAATTCAGGACCTACTTGTAGGCTTCCCATAGGTATCTGACTGGCCCCTGTGAGAGCAGGGGGCTGAATTAGATTAGCCTTTTTGGCCTGATCCAGCACAGCTCTTCTTTTGTTCAATTAAATAGAGCAAGTCACTGCTATTGAGAGTACGTTTTAATAGGACTGAGATGACAACTCATTAAGGTTCCTTGACCTTCCTTGTGCTTAAGTAACACAACACTGCATCTATTATTAAGGGTTATATACTTAGGTTGGGTTCTTTCTGTCTAATAAGGCAACACATACATACCAGACCTTCTGACCCGCTGATTTCATGAAACTCACACACCTACCATAATAATACTAACATCTCAATTTTGGCCTTGCCTGCCGAAAGTGCTTAGTCTGTGTTGTCTGGCATTCACATATCCCACTGGATTTCAAGCCAATATATGGGACACGTTATAGACCCCCTATCAAATCTTGGCTAGCATGCTGAAGGAAAGCTACTTCCAGCATAAAGGATAATAACAACAACAACGGATAAACAACGCAGTTGCTAAAGTGGGAAAAGAAAACAGGACTGCAGTGCCCTTTCCCCCAGCTGTTTATCTCCTTTAGACATGTCCTTCGATGAAGTTTTTCCATTGTAGCGGATATCTTTCTATGCAGCTTGTTGGGTGTGCCAGGCCAGCACTATCTCGAAGAGTCCATGAACAGCGTGTTGAACCCTTAGTGACATCAGGGCAGCTAATAATTAAACCTGAGATTTTAAGTACTGCTGCTCAAATAAATAGCAAATACTCAAGGAAAGAATACACTTTTTACACACTAAAGTTTAGCATATATTTATCGACTGCATTTATATCCCACCTTTCCTCCAAGGATCTCAAGAAAGAATCATAGAATTGTAGAGCTGGAAGGGACCACAATGGTCATCTAGTCCACGCCCTTCAATGCTTGAATAGTTCACCCAACGCGGGGCTCGAACCCACAACCCTGAGATTATGAGTCTCATGCTCTACCAACTGAACTATCTGCTCCTCCTTGCTTTAGCCTCACAAATATCCTGTGGGGTAGGTTAGGTTGAGAGACAGTGACTAGCACAAGGTCACCCAGTGAACTTCATGCCCAAGTGAGAATTTGAACCCCGATCTCCCAGATCCTACACAACACTGGCTGCTTAATATTGTTTTTGGTCAGGTCTTTACTATTTATCTGAGTAACCATGGGCAACTTTAAGTACTACTCCAGCACATGTCTTCATAACCCTATATTCTTTTCCTTGGGTCAAAATCCTCCTACTATTTCATGGTGCACTGTGAAATCTTGGTGCACTGTGAAAACATCTTTATTTCAGCAAGCATTTCTGAAATGTTGATTTTATCCGGTCACGTTTAATACTCTCCTGCTTGATTTGTTTGGTATGTAATTATGGATCTTACGTTGTTGACAATCAGTTGGAGATCTATGACAAAAGGTGGTTCATAAACATCTTAAATAAGTACAGTGGTACCTCAGGTTACAGACGCTTCAGGTTACAGACTCTGCTAAACCAGAAATAGTACCTCGGGTTAAGAACTTTGCTTCAGGATGAGAACAGAAATCGCATGGCGGCAGTGGAAGGCCCCACTAGCTGAAGTGGTACCTCAGGTTAAGAACAGTTTCAGATTAAGAACGGACCTCCAGAATGAATTAAGTTCTTAACCCGAGGTACCACTGTGAATACTACCTGCAACCACAGTAGCACAAGGCAAGGATTAAGAGATGGGTCTCTAAATGCATGTTTGGGCTTCAGGGTGGTTTCTGGGTCTAGAAAGGTGGAAGCCAACTGACCTAAAGCATTCTACTCTATTGTTGCTGGGACAGTTGGTTGCTCTATCACTGACTTAGAGGTACTACGAGAAGAGATAATCATATGTGCAGAAATCCCAGTGTTTAAAAGCAACTGTGTCCCAAACTGTCATTTCCGCATATAGTCATTCAGAGGAGTGATTCAGAGAGAGAGAGAGAGAGAGAAATTTAGCAGAGACACAGAGGTGGTATGCATAAAGAAGAAAGTTTTAGCATTGCCCTCTCCCTGATGTTTAATTATGAGCAGGCAGTTTGCTTCTTCTTTGAATAGATCTTCAAAAAAACTGAGCCCTCCTTAGCCACGCCTGCAATATGAGTTCAGCCACCTCTGTCTCTAACGTCACTGTGGGTAGTAGCACAGTTTGCACTGTTAATCCTTTTCAATGTCATTAGCACACCTCTTAATAACAGGCCTCTAAAGTGAAGTATCATCCCAATCTAGCAATTGGGCATATGTTGACAGCTGCTTGCAGCCACAGTAACTCACCACTGACGTTGGCGTAGTGTAGTCTTTCAGCTCCCAGTCAGGAAGTACAGTAGATACTCTGAACAGTACTGGGCCACCTCGATGTGTAGCTGATCCCGGTATTTCTAATTACACATCACTGTCTCTCATTCCCAAGGCGCCTCTCGCTGAACTTCTGCAAAGGTGACCAGAGACAAAGGGATCCTTCATCCTTACTAGTTGTGTAGAAAGTGAGATTTCAGTCCATGAGACTTTTCTCATCCTGTCATTGTGACATGTAGCTTCAGGCAAACGCCCGGAATCATTTCTGAATTTGCACGATCTTCATTAAACTTCATTTGCTCTTACAATTAATGGCATAAACAGCAGAATGGAGAGAGATTGTTTCTGGGTGGAAAAAATAATAAGATTATCAATCAAACCTGAACTGTTACTGGGGGGCGGGGGGGGGGCGGGGCACGGGATATGGAATATAGGACCTGACATCACTCCCTTTAGAAATATAAACTCTCCAAATTTTGTGTGATATAATGTGTGCAAAAATGTGTATATTAGGAGAAAGTGTGCATAAGAATAAATAGCTTACAAGAAGGCATGGTATTAGAGAGGCTGCTTGCAGAAACATTGGCATTTTATGAGAAATGTGTGCTAGAATGCCGGTAATTTTTCCTGTGGAATTAAAATAAATAAATAACAATTTATTGCAGAATAATAATAATAATAATATTTATATCCCGCTCTCCCCAGCCGAAGCCGGGCTCAGAGCGGCTAACATCAAATGTATTACACATTAACATAAAATCAGACAATCAATTAAAATACATCCTCAAATCAGATCAGGATCAGAATAAAATCCAATCAGATGGCAACCCGCAGATTAGGGTTGGGGACCTTAAATGCTCACCAGGCACAACTGTTTGTGCTGAACTTATAGGGGCCTGTGAGAAAAATTGGGAGGCCACTTTCATGCAAGTTCTTATGAAAGGGGAGAGGGAGTCAGACTGAACCCCGACCAAAGGCCTGGCAGAACAGCTCCGTCTTGCAGGCCCTGCGGAAAGATGTCAAGTCCCGCAGGGCCCTAGTCTCTTGTGACAGAGCGTTCCACCAGATTGGAGCCACAGCCGAAAAAGCCCTGGCTCTGGTTGAGGCCAGCCTAACTTCTCTGTGGCCTGGGACCTTCAGGATGTTTTTATTTGAAGACCGTAAGTTCCTCTGTGGGACATACCAGGAGAGGCAGTCCCGTAGGTACGAGGGTCCTAGGCCATATAGGGCTTTAATAAGGAGAATGAAAGTTGGGGGCGGGGATGAGAAATAGAAAGAAACCAAAATTGAAAGTTTTGTCCAACAGTTTGGCCTTGGCTCCCCTCCTGTTTACTCTTGCTGCCTACCTCCTGCCTGGACATAGACAGAATATGGCAGTCAGAAGCAGTGTCAGGGGAAATTGCTGAAATGTCCAGTAAAATCCAGATGTATGGCAACCCATGTACATTTTGGTGAATTTTCTTAAAAATAGCTGAAAAACGTATTCTTATTCTTTAGATTTTGCCAAGAAAAGCTCAACAACTTTGGGCAAAACTAAAAAGACAGCAGGGAGATGGATGTGGAGAGTGCTGTGTGCGTCCTCTGAGGGCATGTTATCCCTAACCTGGAACCGCCTCAAAACAACATCTTGTTTATTAGCAAAAGCTACAAGGTGGCATTTTCGCTACTGCATTCTAGTGTGTCTCCCTTTTTAAAAATAGAACAGATTATAGACTCATTCCACAGCTGGCATCTGTTCTTCCTTTCAGATATTATGCATCCATTCTCTAATTCTCTTTTATGTGAAGCTTGCCATTCAAAGGATGTTTGGGGAACATGCAGAGATGGGGGCTTCGGCCCCTTGTGGGCTACAGATACACATTTGTACACCTGGAGCAGAGCTCACACACAAACATACACCACACACGTGTGAGGACTTTATTCAAACATTCAGTTAACACATAAAGGTCAGGGGATGGAATATTTCAGAGCCTCCAGGTGTCCCTGTTTTCCAGGGACAGTCCCGGGTTTACAGAAGCCATCTCGGTTTCAGATTTGATCCCAGAATGTCCTGCTTATCCCTAGAATGTCTCTATTTTCATCAGAGAGAAGTTGCAGGGTATAGTTAGCTGACCCCGATCCATCTGAAGGCAGCCATGTATATATTTTATTATGTTTTTATATATGTTGGAAGCCACCCAAAGTGACTGGGACAACTCAGTCAGATGGGTGGGGTATACAGTGGTATCTTGGTTCTCAAACACCTTGGTACTCAAACGCCTTGGTTCCCAAACGCCGAAAACCCAGAAATACGGTAAGTATTCTGGTTTTCGAATGTTTTTCAGAAGCCAAACGTCCGATGTTGGCTATTGTTTCCAGGGTGTCTGCACCAATCAGAAGCTGTGCCTTGGTTTTCAAACATTTCGTAAGTCAAACAGACTTCCGGAATGGATTGAGTTTGGCGCTTTTGTTTTTGCTATTTATTTTGCGTTTTTGTTTTTGAGGCTTTTTCGGTTAATTTGTTTTTGTGACTGTGTGGAACCCACTTCAGCTACTGACTGGTTGATTGTGTGACTGTGGAAATGGATAAAAGCCCCTCATCCAAACAAGGGCTTTCAACAGTGCCGGTAAGGGGAATTTTTTTTTTTTTTATCATCTACAATACTGTCTTATTTGTTTTATAGTACAGTACATTGATTATTGCTTTCGTTTCATGGATCAATGGTCTCATTAGATAGTAAAATTCATGTTAAATGGCTGTTTTAGGAGTTGTTTTTAAAAGTCTGGAATGGATTAATCCGTTTTGCATTAGTTTCTATGGGAAATTGCACCTTGGCTTGGAATGCTTTGGTTTTGGAACGGACCTCCAGAACGGATTAAGTTTGAGAACCAGAATGCCCCTATTATCATCAGAAAAATGTTGGAGGAGGTTTGATATTTTCATCACTCCAATAATGAGCAGTGAGTACCAAGAGGATGGCAGCCAGAAGAGGGCTGGTGGGGAACAAGAAGGAAGGAACACTGAAGTCTGCAGAAGTACAAAACATTTTAAAAAAAACACAGTAACTACTAAGGAGGCACAACGCTCCAGAAACAGTGCAGTGAAAACCGGGTGTGCTCAGTAGCCATGGAATGTTGAATCACTTGGGAAAGAAACCCAGGGCTGGATGGAATGGAGTATCTCAGGGAGGTCATGGCTGGCTGGAAACCTGAGCAGGAGCACTGCTGCCTGGAGAAAAAAATAGTTCCGCATTTGTACGTAAACACCTGTGTGCTGTAATAGCAGTTTTGAGAAAGCATGGGGAGAGAAATATTTCAAACAAATAAATATTATATAACACACATAATTTGGGTGGAGCATGTAAATTACATGAAATGAGGCAGCGTTCTGGTCAGCACCACTTCAGTCTGCACATTGTGGCTGAAGTCGCAGCAACCGTGGTCAATAAATTACCTTAATCTGAAGTAATTACTACTGAATCCCAGAATAACTGGCTGAAGTTATTGACCTAAATATGAAGCTGGTGCATCAAAAGCAGTAGTAGCTCTTTGAGGCTGCTTCAAAGTCTCTCAAAAGGTGCTCCCTTGATACTGAGATAGGGGAGCTTGTGTTGTTTTGCTTCAGAGTGGTGGTGGGCCAGTTTTCATGGCAAGACTATCAAACATTTCCAGTATCAAAGGAATCGGAAGGCCTTAGCGTGAAACATTCAACACACACGCAGATCTATAATCCTTACTCGACCTTTGTCCCCTGTCATATAGTGGTCAGCGACACCACCCCATAGATCGTCGACTCAACGAAGAAAATTAAACTTTAAATGCTAATGGGCGTGGATCGATGAAGCTGAAATTCTTCCAGTAATGTTTAGGAAATACTGGTTAGTGTATCCAGTGGGTTGCCTTTTAGAATGGTGAAATGATCAAGAATGTATGAATACAGGGGTGTGTGGTTTCCCCCCCCCCCTTCTTAATCTACCCTCTATGAGCCTTACATGTCTTGTGGAAAGGTTTGTTCAGTCACACACACAGAGAGGGGGGGCGTGCGCTATTATGTTGGGGCTGGATTTTAGATAACAATAGTCCAAGAATTTGCATGTGATCTACAGGCATATGCAACTTGGCAGATGGCAAGTCTCAAACAATGGGCCTCATGTCAGAAAAACTGGTGGTCTGGAATAAAAGGGGCACAACAGGCCATATGGTGGTGGTATATATTTGAAATGAGGAGAGGGAGTTTCTACGTAATTCCCAGTTAAATATAAACATGATACATTGGGATACCATTAAAAACATTAGTAAATAGTGGCATTTTTGGGCACATTAAGGGTCATTGTACTATAACAACAGTGATGAAGGTGTCTTACAGAAAATGGAAAAGAAGTAATGGTTTAAAATAATGATGATGATGACTGCAGTTAATAGCATGGAAATCTTTAGTGCACAGAAGCTGATGAGCTTCAGTCTATTGCAAGCGACAATTTGGCAAACTTGTTCCACTGGTTACAGTGAGACCTGGCACAACAAAACAAACTTTCGCAGCAATAGACTAAAGCAGAGAGAGAGATGAGCATATGATGGGATGTTTGTTTCTACAATCTCCACTACCTGTGGTACATAAGAACAGCCCCACTAGATCAGGCCAAGATCCACCAAGTCCAGCATCCTCTGGCTAACCAGATGATCTTAGACTCATAGAATTGCAGAGCTGGAAGGGACCCCAAGGGTGATCTGGTCCAACTAGCTGCAAGGCAGGAATCTTTTGCCCACAGCTGCCCCTGGGTGGGCTTGAACCACCAACCTTCTGGTTAACAGCCAGATGCACTGACCCACTGCACCACATGGAATGTCCCCAAGCAGGAGCTCATAGTCACTCTTCTCACCCATGTTCCCCCCAGGAACTGGCAGTGGCTGAGAGAGACACCCATTGGAAACCCTGGAGAGCTGCTGCCGCTCAGTGCCATAGGGTACAAGGCAGTGCCATATGTTCCTGTACCTCTCTATGTAAGCCTTGTTCATCAGGTCTAACAATAGTCATTCGGCGTGCAATTCTGCAGTCCCCTAGAGTGGAGTTTATCCGGGAAGAAGCAGGAACAGAGAGACAATCTGGAGACCCTGGGGAAAATAAGTTGCTGTGTGCTCCTGGGACATATGTGGAAGTTTTTGCCTTGGAGTGTGCTAGCCGCCCTTAACACTGCAGATCCAGCAGTACAGCAGAGACCTGTCCCAGAGGTAACTCAGGGAGCAGAGGTGGAATAGCTTCCATGGGGCTGCCCCACATGCTGCTCTGTAGGTGCGAGACCAAAAGAGGTCTAGGTCATGGAATTCTACTCAAAATTCATCCCGAGCAGATTCCAGCGTATAGTTAGCAGAGTAAAAACTTAAAACACGTTGCAGGATTCCCAAAAAAAACCAGACCAGAGGCAATTAATATTACATCCAGCAGAGCTTTACTGCTACTGAAGGCAAATGAGCATAATGGTCACAAATCCAATACATTCAGGATTGGCACTGTCCATAAGAAATCCAGTTGCAGCAGACTTAAACATATAATAAGTCTAAATCTTAACACTAAGCATATTATATACAGAACACCACACCAGAAGGAAAAGAGATAGAGAAAGAGAAACGCAGGCTCCTTCTGGCCTTACTTTTATAGTCAGCATGACCTCGACAGAAAAGATAACAGAACCAGTTTAAGCCAGCTGTACTCAGGTTCTCTGAAGGAATAACCCAAACATTGTGAACCTTCTGCTTGTTTCTTTCACACAGAAAAGCTTCCAAAACTCTCTTGAATTAATTAGAATAGGAAAGATTTCTACACATCAGAACAATACTTTCTGCACTGGGAAATGCAAACTCAAAGGTCTAGGGTGCAGGTGTGTGGTTTGTGTTTGGGGTGGCCACACACCACATTTGCCTTGGCCTTGCCTGCCCACTGGCCTGCAGACCCTCAGACTGGTGTAGGACCAGTGAGTTAGTAGAGATGTAATTATCCCAAGGATTGATCCATTCTGAAATTTAAAAAATTATGAATACAGGCAAAACAGAGCTGCAATATAAGCAACACATCATTATGCAGAGCTCAGATACTGGTTGCAAGGAGTTCGTCAAGGACATGTTAATGCACAGTGACTCTAAATCAGGGAAATTTTGGCCCCCCATATGTTGCTGGACTACTTTGTCTCTAACCATTGGACATGCTGGTTGAGGGTGAGGCAGATGGCAGTTGAAGTCCAGCAACCTCTCAATGGCTACAGGTTCTGCTTCAAACAAATGGAAGATCGGGAAATCCTTTGGTAAGCTGTTTATTTATTTGCATATTTAAGAGGCATACCAGTCACGTAACGGCTGAAACTAGACATCCTAAATAAAACTGTCATTTTTTTTTAAGGTCCACACATATTTTCTTCAGTAGATCTAATGAATCCGGATTAAGTGCCAGAGAAACTGATAACAGCTCATTAAAAATGGATCCTGCATTTCTCAGGAGGCTTTGAAGTCTATCCTCCCTAGCTCTAAGTAGGTGAAACTGAAGGTCAGCAAGTGGATTGAAGTCACCCTTGACTTCCAGTGAGTAAGGCCACACATCTAGGCCAGCAGGAACCTGGGGCTGGAGCAATGAAGGAACAAGGTATGCAGATAGCACCACACCCAAACTCTTCATCGTGCTCTTGATATACCAGCCTATATACCGTATGTATGAAAGATGTGTGGGGTGATAGTCAACTAAGTTTTACTCAGAACATACCTACTGAAATAAATGGACCTAACTTAGTCATGTTCATTAGTCTAGTCTGAATTAAACACCTTTAACAAACAACAATTCCCAGGATTCTTTGGGGGGACGGATCCTTTAAATGCCTACTTGAAAGTAAGGTGCCACTCTAAAGCCCAAGCAGACTTACAATGGGAACCAAGGAGTCTCTGGTGACTGAATAATTAGTTGGTTGGCATCTATCTCAGGAGACAATGGAGGAGCATGCCATTGGGGGTGAAGTCAAACTGTTGGAGAGTTACAGCGCCTGCTGTGGCTGTAGAGACTGATATGGGAGAGACATGTTCTGTTGCAGCTGGGGCAGATGAAGGCTTCCGGTACCATGGCATCTCTTCTTTCTGCGCTCCTCCCAGCAGTCATTTTTCTTCTGGTCACTACTGTGGATACACAACCTCACTGATTGTCTCTAGGTGCTGCGGTCGTCTGCAGGGATTCCCACATGGCTGTCTTGGTGTTACCAGCCTTCGTGTCATGTTTGCAGACATCTTTGTAATGCAGAATTGGGCTGCCAATTGGCCTGGTGCCTGAAGCCATCTCCCCATAGAGCATGTCCTTGGGGATCCTGCCATCTTCCATTCTGTGGACATGACCAATAATTAGATCCTAAGATAAGAAGCCCAAACCAGTTATATACAATCTCGCTGCTTCCCTGCTAAGATGCTGGATCAAGTCAAGACTTTTCTGAATTCTGATTTTTCATCTCGTCTTCCAAAACGGATGTGGCACGTCCGGTTTCTTTATCAGCCACCCGTTTAATAAATGTCCTCATGCATCTTTTGTACTAGGTGAACTGCCAGCCACTGATTAACCCAGAAACAATAATGCTATTAGCAGAGCCTTTTGTCTTAAGGAAAGGTTACGTTGCCAAGCTGTGACACAAGCCTGATGCTTGATAACTATAATCTATGATTGCGATGACACATAAGAGAGATGTTACATCTGGGCGCAGGGGAGATGTGAACAGTATTATTTCGACTACATTTTTCAGCAGACAAAGCAGTTACCCTTTCTTTCTAACCCCAAAACTGCACAGTGAGATGGTTTGAATGTCATGTCTCCCTGCACACACACACACTCCCCCCGCAAAAATGTAGGAAAAGATCAAATCTGCACCTGTTTCTCTCAGTCCACCTAGTGCACTGTTCCACCTGAATAGATCACCTGATTCTCACCTAAAAAGGTAAAGGTAAAGGGACCCCTGACCATTAGTTCCAGTCGTGACTGACTCTGGGGTTGCGGCGCTCATCTCGGTTTATTGGCCGAGGGAGCCGGCGTACAACTTCCGGGTCATGTGGCTAGCATGACTAAGCTGCTTCTGGCGAACCAGAGCAACGCACGGAAACACCGTTTACCTTCCCGCCAGAGTGGTACCTATTTATCTACTTGCACTTTGACATGCTTTCAAACTGCTAGGTTGGCAGGAGCAGGGACCGAGCAACAGGAGCTCACCCCGTCACAGGGATTCGAACCTCCGACCTTCTGATTGGCAAGTCCTAGGCTCTGTGGTTTAACCCACAGCGCCACCCACACCCCTATGATTGTCACCTACATGCATGGAAATTGTGAAATTTCTTTATTTAACTAGGAATCAACCATGTAAGTTGCATGCATGTTAAGTGGTCATTGGCTGATCTGTTCCTAGGTACAGTGGCAGGGACAGCACACTTAGTGGGTTGGTGGAGAGGACCTGCACACACTTCCCATCATGCACCGGGCTAGGTAGACTGTGGCAAAGAAGTGCCACCTGTACCGATGGCAAGTCTTCCCCTTCCTCACCTCCCCAGAGCGGATTTTAAGGAGGCAGGGGTGGGGAGGGGACTGGAGAGCAGAGTGTCATTGAATTCTACTCAATATTGATTCAGAGCAGAACTCTGACGTATAGTTAGCAGAGTAAAAATATGTTGCAGGATTCCGCAAAAATAGACCAGAGGCAATTAATATTACATCCAGCAGAACTTTACTGCTACTGAAGGCAAATGAGCATAATGGTCACAAATCCAATGCATTCAGGATTGGCACTGTCCATATGAAATCCAGTTGCTGCAGACTTACATTTACAATAACTTATAATAAGTCTAAACCTTAACACTATATACAGATCACCACACCAGAAGGAAGAGAGATAGAAAGAGAAAGTGAAACGCAGGCTCCTTCTGGCCTTACTTTTATAGTCAGCATGACCTTGACAGAAGAGATAACAGAACCAGTTTAAGACAACTGTACTCAGCTTCTCTGAAGGAATAACCCAAACATTGTGAACCTTCTGCTTGTTTCTTTCACACAGAAAAGCTTCCAGAATTAGTTAAAATAGGAAAGATCTCTACACGTTAGATCAATACTTTCTGTACTAAGAAATGCAAACTGACACAGAGATGGGAATGAGGAAGTTCTGTTGCACAAGTAGAAGGCTACTATATGCAAGTCCTCATTTTACAAATGGAAGCCTAGTGGTAATGGAATACTGCTCAGTGCTTTGATGCCTTGAGCTCAGGTAAAAGGCAAACATTCTGGGCCACAGCCAAAAGCTGAGGTGGGCAGCCCCCTACAAACCAATTGACTTAATTGGGTTTAGGAACATATCCCCGCTTTCTGGACTATGGCACCAATCTACTGAGCCCACACTATTTATTGCTTATGCAACATGTCGCAAGGAGCAGGAGCTGTGGGCAACTGTTTTATGTGTAATATATTCAAAACTGCACAACCCATTTGCCGCATAATTCAAAAAGTTTAGTCAGTGAGTAAGCAGGCAGTGGCATCTACTGCTCCTCCTTACCATTACCTTGGGGTCTCAGATTTCAGCAGCACTCTGTGCAATGCTAAAATTTGGTGCCCCCCTTTCTTATCTTTCATTCTACATCATAGTTGTGGCGAACCCGAGGCTCCGTGACCAGCGTGACTGAACTGATTGTGCTCCCCTAAATCCTCTTCTGCCACCACCACCATTGGCAGGGCAGAAGAAAGAGGTGGGTGAACAAGCGAGTAGTTTGCAATGGTGAAGAGTAGGAGCAAGTCCACAAGGGCTTCTTGTCAAATGGCCCCAAGCTGGACTGTGGGCTCTCGGCAGGTGCCCAATCCTGGCGACCCTTGACACCGGCCCCAACACCTACAAACAACAAGGAATACCATTCAATAGAAACAGGTGGCTCTCTTCATTGTCTCAACCTCCCATTCATGCTGGCTCTCCGGTGCACATTTGAACAAAAACGGATTGTACTGACACAAGAAAGGACAAGCTAAGAAATGTAAACAAACACTTTGTCCAACAGCTAATCAGCAGCAGCAACTAACAGGCCAAAGAACACTAGAATTGTGTGCTTTACTTCTGTCTGGCAAAAACATGAGATGAGCCTGCTGGATCAGGCCAATGGCCCATCTAGCCCAGGATCCTGTTCTCATAATGGCCAAGCAGGTGCTTGTGGGAAGCCAGCAAGCAGGATCTGAGCGCCAGATAACTCTCCCCTCCTGCCATTTTCAGCAACTGGTATTCAGAGGCAGCACAAGCCTCCCTGCTTTCTAGTAGGAAGTGCTGAATCAATACACTCTTTTCACAACCACTCATTCAACAACTCCAGATTATGCAATGTTTTTATTTCAAACTGGGTGTAACCCAGTTTCAGTATCACAAAACCTTCGCCTTGCTCTGCGACTTGGCGGTTTGAGAAGACTATATGGATTTGTTGACAAACTACAGAGCAAAGTTCTGATTTGGCTCAAGAGCCCAACTATCCCATTGGCTGGAAGTGTTCAAAACGTGGATTAGTGTTAAGGTAAAGGTAAAGGTACCCCTGCCCGTACGGGCCAGTCTTGACAGACTCTAGGGTTGTGTGCTCATCTCACTCTAGAGGCCGGGAGCCAGCGCTGTCCGCAGACACTTCCGGGTCACGTGGCCAGCGTGGCGAAGCCGCTTCTGGCGAGCCAGAGCAGCACACAGAAATGCCGTTTACCTTCCTGCTAGTAAGTGGTCCCTATTTATCTACTTGCACCCTGGGGTGCTTTTGAACTGCTAGGTTGGCAGGCGCTGGGACCGAGCAATGGGAGCGCACCCCGCCGCGGGGTTTCGAACCGCCGACCATGCGATCAGCAAGTCCTAGGCGCTGAGGTTTTACCCACAGCGCCACCCGCGTCCCTGGATTAGTGTTAACCTACCTCTAATTATATTCTTGGCTTTCACCATATCCTTAGTATCAAAAATGAGGAAGAAGTCCTATAAAAATGACTCACAGAGGAAGATGCCTCAGAAGATACAGAACAGGTGTGTTTGCTGATGCTTTAGTTACAAAGTGCTGGATGTGCTGGCTGTTGTCACAATCTTTTGAGAGATCCATTTTCTTCTTCTTTAGTTAGTCTAATCTTTAGCAAACAAAGAACAGCATGGATTAATCCTCAATATAAATTTAGAAACATTTAGGAACTGCTTAAATTTTTATAACCTCTCTTAAAAGTACGGTAGTGTCCATAAAACAGTATTACTGAATACAGAGATTAAATTTCCAAATATGAAAAACAAGTGTACATAACTAAATTATATGTCTCGGTGGACTTGTTGAAATAATAGAAGTTTATTGTGAGGTTGTTGTGCAACATAGTTCTGCTTATCTCCTGAGAACGCATCCATTGCCCTGTTTCTTAACTATATGAAATCTATAGAGAGACAAGTTACTCACAAACAATTCTTAGACTTAAAAGGTGGAATGGCTCATGCTATCTCTTCTAGCTCTGGATTTCTTGCCAGAGCAAAGGGATGAATTAGATGGCCCTTATATGACCCTTTCCCACTATGGTTCTCTCATTCTATGACTCAGCTCAGCATTCTTGTAAGGAATATGCTATCAATGCCACTTCAACTATCCCTCCCTACCAAATATTCCAGGACTTCTGCCTCCTCTGGTCCAGTTGTTGCATGGGACTGATTTGCTTGTACTAAAATTCAGGTAGGGGCAGGAAGTTGAGAGGGGGAGGGATAGAGTACTATTCAGAGTCCTCTGCAGTATAACAAAGGGAAACACAGTGGGAGTCCAGCCACTTTGTAAACAGAATCTGAGACGGTCACAGGGAAGGTAAAAAAAAAAATTAACAATTTAAAATTCAGAATTAAAAACAGTTAAAATAATTCGCAATCATGGGAATAGGATGGGTCTTCAAAACATACATCCTCAGTATTTGCTGGAGGTTTTATAGCGAAGGTGCCAGATGGACCTCTGTAGGGAGGGAATTCCACAACGTGGGGCTGCCACAGAAAATTCAGGCCATGACACCTGAATTTCTGAGAGTGGAGGAACTACCAAGAGGGTCTGCTTTGCTGACCTAGCACATGAGAGGGTCTATAGAGAAATACAGTGGTACCTTGGGTTAAGAACTTAATTCGTTCCGGATGTCCGTTCTTAACCTGAAACTTTTCTTAACCTGAGGTACCACTTTAGCTAATGGGGCCTCCTGCTGCTGTTGCGCTGCCACCGCACAGTTTCTGTTCTCATCCTGAAGCAAAGTTCTTAACCTGAGATACTATTTCTGGGTTAGTGGAGTCTGTAACCTGAAGCGTCTGTAACCTGAAGCGTCTGTAACCCAAGGTACCACTGTAGGTGGTCTCTCAGATATTTCGAGTGTAAGTCATTTAGGGCTTTAAAAACTAGTGTGAGCCCCTTGAATCGGGCCCACAAATGAATGCAGTCCCTTGAATCGAGCCCCTTGAATTGGGCATACAAAGTCAATGCAGTTGTTTCAGAACAGCGGTTCGAAAGGCAACCTGGCCATTGCATTTTGAACTGGTTGAAGTTCCTCAGTAATCTTCAAGGAGAGCCCCACATAAAGCATATTGAAATAATCCTGTATGGAAGTTCTCAAAGCACAGAGTACCATGGCCAAGTCATTTCTGTCCCTGATGGCCCCAAGTCTCCTTTGGTGTTGCAGGCATCATGGGATGACAGAGGGGCACCCTCCCAAACAACCTGTCAAATTTGGCCTGCAGTGCTGAGCCTGTGAAGGTTCTATGGAAGCTAAAAGGTTTCCCACCCTGGTTTAAGTCAGTGTTAAAGGTGAAAATATTTTAATCTGCTAGTTAGAGGAAAATAAACTTTTCACCTTCATTGAAGAGGGTTGATGAACTGATGCCACTTTATCCTTTCTCAAAAACATGACTGATGTAGCATATCTTGACAACTCCCATAATGTCACTGCATTCAGTTGAGCACAAAGTACTTGACATCTTTCTAGTCAACCTCATTATACAAGTATCATTGTTTCATGACTTTGTTCCACCACCCCGGAAGTCATTATCTCAAACGATCTTGTGTCATGATTTATTGCCCTTCTTATTGCCTTGTTTATATTACCAGCTTTAACGTGTCTGGATTCTCCAAACAGTGCAGTTTAGTGACAGGTCACGGGAACATCAGTTGGTGCATGGCCGGGCTATGCCTCCTGCGTATTCTGAGGCACTCAAATAGCCTATTTAAACCAAGGGGGTTGACCATAGCTCTGTTGGAAGTGCAACAGCAGAGATCATTCTGTGTGCAACTTAAGGGTTAACTTTCCTTAGCGTCAAGGTCAATTAGCTAAAAGGGGGCGGGTGGAGGTGTTGAGTGAATTTTGACTGAAGGCAGTGAAGGCACTTTCAGGGCCACACCCCTCCTCTAAGAGTATCACCTCTGTCTTAGTTCAAAGGAAACCGCCTCATGGGTCAGGAATGGGAATTTTAATTTTAATGATCTTATGAGGAAGTTACACGAGAAAGGAGATTCCAACTAAAGCTGTTCAAAAATGGAATGGTCTCCCTCAGGAGGTGGTGGACTCTCCTTCCTTGGAGGTTTTTAAGCAGAGGTCAGATGGTCATCTGTCATGGATGCTTTAGCTGAGATTCCTGCATTGTAGGGGGTTGGGCTAGATGACCCTTTGGGTCCCTTCCAACTCTACAATTCTATGAATCTGTGGTGTTGATTGTGATCTCCTGGGTGTGATTCAAAGCGCTGGATTTGATCTTTAAACATGTAACTCATTTGTGGGCCTGAGGGCACTTCCAGGTGCTTACTCCTTTTGGATGTGATTCAGTCACTTACAGGGAAATTCAGGTTGCACAATGCAAGTCGATTTGGAACTCTTGCACAACAAACCTGCTTTCCAAAAAACAAAACCTGGGCCTTTTGCAATAAGGAAAGGGGACAGAAAATTCTCACACATATACAGGTCCCTTCAGAATTGGTACCTAAGGCAGCTGCCTCATGGGCGGAGCCGATCAAGTAAAACAATAGAAGTAAAACCCGATCAAGTAAAACAATAGAAATACTTAACTAACTAACTAACTAACTAACTAACCAAACACATCCGTTCTGCTCCCCCCCAAGTCCTGCCCCTCCCAACAAAAATCCTGACTATGCCGATGCTCTGCCTCATGGGACAGCAGGCCCTGGCCCTGCCTGCTGGCTGTGCTGGCTGGTACTGATGGAGTCCCAAGAATATCAGGAGGACCACAGGTTCTCCTGACCTGACTGAGGTTCCCTGGGATTTAAGACAGACAGAGGTCTCTGCCAGCTCTATCTGAAGATGCCAAGGATTGAACATGGGACCATAAAAATGCAAAACAGATGTTCTGCCTCTGAACGATGCCTCTTCAAGTTTGTTCCCAATTATTTACGTATCAGTGGTCACTGTGCACCTGGACTTTTGCATCCCTGGTGATGAGCAGCTATGGATGACATGGAAAACATTATTGGTCTTCAGGCACTGTATATCCAAGTGGTCCTAGGAAGCATCAAACTACAGCAAAGGTAAAGATTAGGTCACATCTGGAAAAGCTACTGAGTGATAGGGTTGACACCCTTGTGGTCTTGGCAGGAGTTTCTGTGCCTTTAATTCCGGGCACTTTCAGATTACCTGTTTATTGAGCATTCATCTTGATTTATTTGGAGCTAGATTAGATGCTGGCTAGTTAATGAACATTCACTGGGATTTGTTTGCAGGGAGGATAGCTGATGTTGCATCAAAGCCAGTGGTAGCTCACATTTTCTACTGTGTTTTCCTGTCACTTTTCTTATCACAAAAAGTTTGAGCCTTTTCGGAAGCAGGTCTGTTGCATCAGACTTCTCAATCAACGATCAAGCTGGAAGTTCCCTTAAATCCCAGGTTCTTCGAGGCAAAGAGCTGTCTTTTGTTATGCTAACCTGTTAAGCACCATGTCCACAGATCTGAACAGGAACAGTAGCACATTATGTTTATTGGTAGTAACTAAAAATGGCAAGGGAGTTAACTTTGATGATTCATTGAAATTCTCTTCGGGTTCAAAAGGTGGGCCATGGTTTGGAGAGGAAAACAATTGGGAGAAAGGCCCATTTGACACAGTGAGCCTAAGGGTAATTGTTGCTATTTTGAGGTGGGATACAACTGCATATTGGCAAAATTAGGTGTGTGGTTATAGCGGATTGTGAGCCCTTGTGCCGCAAACCAGCTTCCCCAAAAGATCAGACTTTTGTGTGTACGTGCAATAATGCTTATTCAAATGAGCCACCATAGCCACTAGAGGGCTGTGAAAATTTGTGCCCTGGGCTTTTCAGACAGCCCAGGCATTATTTCAGACATTATTTATGGCACTGTTTCTCAAACTTTCCTCGTAAGGCTGTAGTTCAGTGGTAGAGCACATGCTTGCATCCAGAAGTCCCAGGTTCAATTCCTGTAATTAAGAAGATTACATGCTCCCTGCTGGAAGAGCATCCCATTCTCACAGACCAATTAGATAATAGAATAATAATAATAATAATAATAATAATAATAATAATAATAATAGAATAGTAGACAGCATCTTAAAAAGCAGAGACATCACCTTGCCAACAAAGGTCCGTCTAGTTAAAGCTATGATTTTCCCAGTAGTCATGTAAGGAAGTGAGAGCTGGACCCTAAAGAAGGCTGATCGCCAAAGAATTGATGCTTTTGAATTATGGTGCTGGAGGAGACTCTTGAGAGTCCCATGGACTGCAAGAAGATCAAACCTATCCATTCTGAAAGAAATCAGCCCTGAGTGCTCACTGGAAGGACAGATCCTGAAGCTGAGGCTCCAATACTTTGGTCACCTCATGAGAAGAGAAGACTCCCTGGAAAAGACCCTGATGTTGGGAAAGATACAAGGAGAAGGGGACGACAGAGGATGAGATGGTTGGACAGTGTTCTCGAAGCTACCAGCATGAGCTTGACCAAACTGTGGGAGGCAGTGGAAGACAGGAGTGCCTGGCGTGCTCTGGTCCATGGGGTCATGAAGAGTCAGACACGACTAAACAAAAGAGCTGGAAGGGACCCTGAGGATTATCTATTCTAGTCCAAACCCCTGCAATGCAGGAATATGCAGCTCCATGAGGCGGACTGAGGCAGCTGCCTCGGGCGGCAGAACACCAAGAGCAGGGGCCCTGTCCCTCCCCACCTCCTTGGCCACTGGTGGAGGAGTGGTGGCAGCAGCAGCAGCGTCTTCAAGGTCTCACAAGATCTCGCCAAAATCTCGCAAGCTCTCACTGAAATCTCACAGGATCTTGTGCATGCCGTGAGATGTTGCAAAAGCCCTGCAAGATCTCACCAGAACCCACCATCGCTGCTGTGTGACCCAGAGAAGGGAGCCTTTAGTGACAGCAGGAGGGCACCTTCCCATTTGACCTCAAGTAGCGGAACAGGATGCTTCCCAATTGTGATTCCCAGTAGCTGGCATTCTGGAGAAGGAACATAACCTTCGGGGGTAGTAGCCATTGATAGCTTTATCCTTCATGAATTTGTCCAATCCTCTTTTAAAGCCCTACTGCTGCTTTAATGGGAAGGATTTTTTTTTTTACTTTTTTCAGGGGAAATGTGCTTTTGGGATTGGTGTAGGGAAGATCTAGGAATTCTTTTGTGGATTGGATTTTAATCTGATAATTGTAGGTCTTTAAAAGGTTACCTCCGCTATCTTGTGCTTGGGGAACTAGATGTGTTGTACATATACAAACCCTACCAAATTCTGACCACTGCTCCTGTTAGGTGGTAAGGAGGGATTTATGAGGCAGGGCCAAATTTCCTGCAGCTAGAACAGGATTCCTAACCAACAGAGAATAAATGAGGCAGGCAGCCAAGCAAATAAATAAGTAAAACTAGTTATGTGACACACTTTGAGTCTGTTTAAATTAGGTATTATTATTTTTTACGTATTTACAAGTACATGAGCACTTAGGCACCGATATGCTTTGCAGTGAAAATATGGTCATCAAATTAATCAAGGACATTGAACAATCAAGTCCGAACTAACAGACAAACATTTCAATTACTTGGGGTCATATAAAACAGCAGATATCAACATGAATTTCCTGCAAGCAATGACAAGGAAGAAAATCTCAAGTTTCCCATTTGCGAAATGGCTCGAGGGCTGCAAATTAACTTTGCATGCTAATCATTTAATGAACAGCGAGCAACCTGGGAAGACGATTGTAAGTGCTGGTCCCATAAATCACGTCTCGTTCCATTTTGTTTGAAGAAGCCAAAAAATGCTTGATGTGCATCTGTGCAGATACTGTATACACAGTGGACCAAGCCCAAAATCACAAGCACTCTAAATTCCATCAGCTTCAAATCTGAATCAATATTTAGTGACACGGGCCTGTTACTGATGGTCACAGAAAACGACTTCCCAGAGATTATATGCAGGATTAAGTCAAAGAAATTCCCAAGCGTGGCCTTTATCCTTCTGCACCATCCTGTGTCAGATACAAGCAAATCTTTGCTGTTATCATACTAACTTTCCAGCCTTGTTTGGCCAAAAAGATTAAATGGAAAAGCAGTGTAAATGACGCACAGTATTAATGCAGTATTAATATCAGCCTATCAACTGTTCCGCAGTCGTAAAAATTAATATTTAATCTTTGGCTGTATTCTAACAGTGATCTGAAATAACCTTTAACGAATTAAAGCTATAATCCATCCTATAAGCACTTATATAAGGATAAATCTCATTCAACAGCATTTGAAGTACACATGTATAGGATTGCATTGCTTGCTTTCAATGGTTTATGACAGTAGGGGGATAACCTGCCAGAAGTTGCAGAACTACAACACCCATCATTCCTAGCTATTGGCCTTGTTTGCTGGGGCTGATGGACATTGTAGTTCAGCAGCATCTGGAGGGCCAAAGCTTCCCTACATCTGCTATACAGGGCAAGCCTATAGATGTCTGCTCAGAAGTAAGTCCCATTGACTTCAATGGGACTTTCTCCTAGGGAAGGGGGTATAGGATTGCAGCCTTACCTGGAAGTAAGCCCCACTGAACACCAGGAGGCTTTCTCTGGAGTAAGCATACCTATGCAAATGAATTTTTGTTGTTTTTGATTAAAATGCAATAGGATCCAATGTAACTGGGAAGGCTCCGTGAGGGAGCCTTCCCAGACCCGCTGAAAGAGGCGGTTATTAAACCGCTTCTTAAAAAACCATCTTTAGATGCGGCCACGATGGCCAACTATCGCCCAGTCTCAAATCTTCCATTCTTGGGCAAGGTGATTGAGCGAGTGGTTGCTGAACAACTCCAGGCACGCCTGGAAGAAGCGGACCATTTGGATCCCTTCCAATCGGGATTCAGGCCTCATCACGGGACTGAAACTGCCTTGGTCGCGCTGGTTGATGATCTCCGGCGGGCTAGGGACAAAGGTGAGAGCTGTTTCCTAGTTCTGCTGGATCTCTCAGCGGCGTTTGATACCATCGACCATAACATCCTTCTGGACCGTCTTGAGGGGCTGGGAGCTGGGGGCACTGTCATACAGTGGTTCCGCTCCTTCCTCCTGGGCCGTGTTCAGAAAGTGGTGGTGGGGGATGAGTGTTCAGACCCCTGGGCTCTCACTTGTGGGGTGCCTCAGGGTTCTGTCCTCTCCCCCATGCTTTTCAACATCTCTCCGCTGGGAGAGATCATCAGGGGGTTTGGGCTGGGTGTTCATCAGTATGCGGGTGATACCCAGCTCTACCTCTCTTTCAAATCAGAACCAGTGAAGGCGGTGACGGTCCTGTGTGAGTGTCTGGAGGCGGTTGGAGGATGGATGGCGGCAAACAGATTGAGATTGAATCCTGACAAGACAGAAGTACTGTTTCTGGGGGACAGGAGGCGGGCAGGTGTGGGGGATTCCCTGGTCCTGAATGGGGTAACCGTGCCCCTGAAGGACCAGGTGCGCAGCCTGGGAGTCATTTTGGACTCACAGCTGTCCATGGAGGCACAGGTTAAATCCGTGTCCAGGGCAGCTGTGTACCAGCTCCATCTGGTACGTAGGCTGAGACCCTATCTGCCCGCGGACTGCCTCGCCAGAGTGGTGCATGCTCTGGTTATCTCCCGCTTGGACTACTGCAATGCGCTCTACGTGGGGCTACCTTTGAAGGTGACCCGGAAACTACAACTAATCCAGAATGCAGCAGCCAGACTGGTGACTGGGAACGGCCGCCGAGACCATATAACACCGGTCTTGAAAGACCTACATTGGCTCCCAGTACGTTTCCGAGCACAATTCAAAGTGTTGGTGCTGACCTTTAAAGCCCTAAACGGCCTCGGTCCAGTATACCTGAAGGAGCGTCTCCACCTCCATCGTTCTACCCGGACACTGAGGTCCAGCACCGAGGGCCTTCTGGCGGTTCCCTCACTACGAGAAGCCAAGTTACAGGGAACCAGGCAGAGGGCCTTCTCGGTAGTGGCGCCCTCCCTGTGGAACGCCCTCCCACCAGATGTCAAAGAGAACAACAACTACCAGACTTTTAGAAGACATCTGAAGGCAGCCCTGTTTAGGGAAGCTTTTAATGTTTGATGTATCATTGTATTTTAATATTCTTTTGGAAGCCGCCCAGAGTGGCTAGGGAAACCCAGCCAGATGGGCGGGGTATAAATAATAAATTATTATTATTATTATTATTTTAATGGTCAACACTGGGGCCTCCCCCTGCATTTCCTTGGGTTTGTGCCTGCTGACATTCTGCTTCAAAAAGAGTTGCATATTAAGTATACAAGTGGGAAGATTTTGCTACGATGGAGGCTACAATTGTATGCATACTTAATCTAGGAAAGGAACGCAGTAGGATTTGGTCCTGCATAAGCATACATAGCAGTGGGATGCAAGTCCCATGGAAAACAATTGAATGGGATTTGCATAGGGGTGCTGTGGAAATTTAATCAGAGGTAAATCTCTTTCAAGATGGGTGTGAGCCAACGTAACACAAGTGTGCATTGGCTAGGGCAGTGTGGCTTCTCCTCACAGCAGGACTGTGTGATTTGCATGCAAAAGGTCCCATGGTCTGTCCCCTCCTTCTCCTGGTAGGGCTGTGACACACACACCTGAAACCCTGGAAAGCCACTGCCAGTCAATAGGCCCAATACTGAGTTAGATGGACTAAAGGTCAGATGCAGTAGAAGGCAGCTTCCTCTGCTGCCCAGTGTAGCTGCCCCTTCCACAAAATCTGCCCTCGATTGGAATCTCTGGAGCAGATTTGGGGGTCACGTGGGAGTTCTAGGGAGATGGTCCCTGCTATCTCCAGTTGCAGCAGGGACCAGAAGTCCTGTTGTGCAAACAGAAAGCGGGCAGACATTGGATACTGCCCAAGGATGTTTGCTTCCACATGTAAGCTTGGAACTCAATGGGACTTATTTCTGAGCAGACAAGCAAATCCTTAGCGGGAGGTAGCAGTAGCATTGTTGGCTTGGACAAGACCCTAACCTTAGACTCCCTCAGCCCATTTCTGCTGCACCTGGAGAAAAGCTTCCTGTTGGTCAACTAGCCACACCCATGAAGAGCAAAAGCTTTGCTACAGCTGTAACGAGTTTCCTGCAGAAAGCCTATTTATTCTGAGGCCATGATAGGCTGGTGAAGGCTAGTCTTAGGCTCCCCAGTCTTTCCTCGCTAGACCTTAGGACGGCAACATGTTGGAGAAACCAGGTTTGGTAGGTTGGTTAGACTTCCCACTGAAGAGCAAGAAGGTTGCCACAGTTGGTTGTGGGTTGTTTCTGGGGGTGCATGGAGGGTAGTTGCCACTGCCCCTTTGGGCTGAGGTTAAAGGCACACCTCGTGAGGGGTTGCCTGTGAGCGGGCTTGCTCCTAGTGAGAGACTGGAATGGATAGGGTGAGATATTATTTCCCCTAAGTACCAAGAGCAAGGTGGAAAGCTGGGGAGCTGCTGTGTGATGAAAGCATGACTGCAGCTCCGGAGTGGGATTGGTGGGTGTTCCAGCACCTCTTTTTCTAGAAAAATAGCACTAGATGTAAAGAGTACTGCAAGGGTTTGGAAAACCTAGCTATTCAAGTGTCAGTGGAGCATGTTGCTATAACAGCTTAAAATCCACATTTCCAGTTACTTTTGTAGTTTGTAAACTGGTATGCAAAGGGGAGGCACAAACCACTGAAAACCAAGCACTTATCTGGCATAGTTCTCACTGAAGATAGATAAGCCATTTCTAGGCTGTAATGCAAAATTGTGTGAGTGTCCGCATGCGAGAGATATTTTTAAGGAGACAGAAAGCCTGCAACTCATGTGCCACGTGCATCTGACCAGGCTGCAATGAAGACAACAGCTATCCCATTACTTCAGAACATGCATGTATTTCAGAGGAGCTGGGTGGCCATGCTTTTCTAAAATAATGTGGCATGTGAATATAGGTTAAAGCTGAACTCATGGGCCAAATTTATTTGACAGTAAGCTCTACTGAAGCAGACAGGCGTTAATTTCACATATAGGCACTTGCAGCGGAGGCATAAGTCTGGATCACCACATCAACAGAGCAAGGGCACCACCTCCAGGCCATTGGAGAATTAAGCTATTTAAATTCCATCCAACGTTTTGGATTAACGAAAGAGATCAAAAGTGGCTTCATACATTCATCACAAGGTGTGAAAAAGACAAAAAGGCATACAAGACTATTTACACTTCTGCTTTTAATAACATGTTGCTTCATCCAAAGAGTATGTATGCATCCTGACATCTGAAGTCCACAGATCTCCCTGCCTGGGAAATTTATGACCTTCCTTCAGACGTAAGAACTCATGTACAACCATATTTAATGTATAAAACCTCTCATGAGAAATGAGTCTTTAAACAAAAGGCTACCTGTAAATCCTTTTCCTCCAGTCAAATTTTGATATCTACTCCGTTCTGTGGGGATGTCCTGGAACACATTACATACTTGGCTCTCTTTTTAACATTTTTCATTAAACAATGTAACATTTCAGAAAACTTTGCAGGGGGAGTAATTCAGCTAATTAGAAGGAACAGATATTGTGCTAGGTGCAACATTATGCTTGTAAAAATCCAACTATTATACACACCTAAATTTAGAGACTCAAAGTGAGGGTTTTTTCTTCTTCTGATGCAGCAGAATCACTTCCTTAAATCTTATATCCAGTGTTGTGCTATTTGTTAAAATCACATCGTAATCATTAAAAAAAAAATCTAGCTAACCACGCCATGAATATTTATATTTAAAACTGGCCTAGCAATGCAACACTAGCAAGGCAAATGCATAAGAATGCAAACTCTAAGGAAAAGAGTTATTCGCACACAACCACACAATTATTTACATTTATTTACATAGAGTTTAAAAGACTATTTTAACACCTTTTCTAAAAACATCCTACGCAGCTTTTCATCATACACGCCACAAGAAACATCAGCTTAAATGACACTACTGAAAACATCACAGTTCTGTACACGATACACACAAATATTCAGCGCATTCCGAGAAGCTGGCGGCTTTTGAGCTGGTAGTGTTTCTCCAGCTCACAAAGGGCTTGAGCCCGCAGGTTGGCAGCGTAGAGACGCTTCTTCAGATTACAACCTTTTTCTTTCGAGAGGGGGAAATTCTCCAGGCTGTCCTCAGACTGAGCATTTTCTTTGCTTTCGTCACCAAACTGAACCTTCTTTTTTCTCGTAGGAAAGACTGGCAGCGCTTCGTCATCTTTAAAAAAACAGAAAGATGCTTTTCAAATACTTAACTCTCGCTCACTGAATATTAGTTTATTCTTTACTCTGGGGGTGGATAACCTCTGGCTCTCTGATGTTGTTGGGACTCCCGACTCCCGCCGTTCCGTAATGGCCATTCCATGGAGTTGGAGTCTGACAATGTCTGGTGAGCCAGAGATCAGCCACCCCTAGTTCACTTCCTTCCATTTTGAGTTTTCAGGAAAGGTTGCAAGTGTTCATACCCCTCTACAAGGCAAAATTTTGATTACACTGAAGGTTCACAGTTGCCACACTCCTTGTAAGATAAAAAAATTCATCAATATCACTGCCTTGGGGGGGGGGAGTGTGTGTACCATGCTAGTTACATGGGCAAAGGTGTTCAGTAGTAGTAATAATACTAATAATAATTATTACTATTTATACCCTGCACATCTGGCTGGGTTCAGTACTCTTATAGGACTTATCTGGGAGAATGTGCCTTCTAGACTGTGTACACATTATTGTGAAGGGAAGGATTATCATATAGAGATCTTCTGTGTGTGAAAGAAAGACAGAAATAAATCTCGTTTGCCTTAGGAAACTCAAAATAGGGTCTGGGGGGAGAGCCAACGGATGAAAAGCCTTGTTTCTTACTTTTAATTCACCTCTGAAGGACAATATTGGTCAATGCGCTTTTATTTTATAAAACTGAAGCAATTTGAAAGTATGAACCAGTTTAAAACCATGTCAAGTGGGTGCAGCATAAACATGCTTAGTTGAAGAAGCTAAATTTCATGTGTGGCAATTGTTTATACACAGGAAATTGGCAAGTGAGCACTTTTCATCATGCATATATTCTCCTTACACCCACAGTATATAACACTGCTCCTTTACTGAGTTTTAGTGTTATGTGTTTTTATTATTTTACACTGCACAGGAAGCTACATGTTCCATACAAAAGGGTGGTTTCACTGAATGATTTTATTACATGCTTATGCTCTTCGTAGTAACTCAGGCCACATCCACCAATACATTTAAAGCAGTATCAGACCACTTTAACAGTCATGACTTCCCCCAAAGAATTCTGGGAACTGTAGTTTGCTAAGGGTGCTGAGTTGTTAGGTGATCCCTATTCCTCTACCAGAATTCCAATTCTCAAAGTGGTTGACCAATCAATTGTTCCTCCCACAGGACTCTGAAAATTGTAGCTATGGAAGGGGAGCGGGGGGGGGGTGTCTCCTAACACCTCTTAGCATCCTTAACAAGCTACAGCTTCTAAGATTGCTTGGAGGAAGCCATGACTTTTAAAGTGGCATCATAGCGTTTTAAATGTATGGTGCAGACATGGTCTCAGACTGAATACCCCCATGGTCACAGCCAGCTTGGGAGACAGTTTATGCCAAGAGAAATTGGCCCACAATTACTTAGCAAATTTTGTAGCTGAGGAAGGATTTGAATGCAGGTCTCCCTGTTCTAAGAGCCAGAAGTCTAGCAACATCTGGAGGTTCCCCATCCTTGATCTAAGAGCAATGATTAATCATGGTATAAGTATCCCAAGCTCAGTCTTCAATTTGGAAACAGATTTCTTCTCCATTGGTCAAGGGAAGTGTCAGATGTCAGCAATGATGGGCAGCTGCCAATGCCCATGTCTAAGGAGAGCACCCCACTGCCAATGCGTGGAAGCCTCAGGCCCACCTTCAGCTGTCATCTTCTATTAATGATGCAACAAGGAGAGCCAACATCCACTGACTTCATCCTCTTCTTCTGGGAAACTGAGGGAGAGGTCAGTAATTTGGCAGTTTTGAAGGAGTGTCTAGACCCTGGAAGTAGCACTGACGCTGCTTATCAACTGATGGACATAACCTAAGATTCTACTGGAAGCAGCAGCAATAATATTTTTATTTGTTCAAGTCATGAGAGAACTGAGGAAAATTGGGCAACTAAAAGAACACAGCTAAAAATGAAAAACGGCCCAACTTTCCTTGAGTTAGGTAAAAGCAGTCTTCTCCAATCTATTGCCCTCCAGATGTTTTGAACAACTTATCAGTTGCCAGCAGCATAGTCAGAGATGATGAAGTTATAGTCCAACACTCCTAGTGAACAGCAGGTAGGAGAAGGTCCCAACTCTGAAGATACTGAATGCTACTTGCTCTCATGTCTGTTCCAGAACTTGGGAATGCACTGCCAATCTGTGGCTACACCATTGTATTTGTCTTTATCCCCAGCCAACCAAACCCCAAGTGCATGCCATTGTATTGTTTTCTCTGACCTACCTTGGACAATGTACCATTTACATTGATAGTGTGGGGATATATATATAACAAGCCCACAAAATGTTCAGCTTCAAAACCCATTCACCCGTGGTACGTTAGCCCACTTCAACTGCAGCATATATCTAAAACCTGAAAGTAATCCCTGCACTATATGTCATGGAACCATATCTCGATTTTGGGTACATATTCTACACAATAGCTAAAGATCAATAATATAGCTGTCTTTACTATGCCTCTTTTTCTGAGGAGTCACTGGGCCTCCTTTGCACATCACAGTAAACCATAGTTAATGGTTTGTCATGAGCATGCTGCTCCGTGGCACTTTGCTCCTTGATGCTAGAAAACAGGAGAAACAGATCGTGTTCTTTAGCTTAGCATTATGCTAAGACAGATGTTGTCTGCTTAGCTCCAAGAAACACAGGATTAGTAAGCCAAACTTAACTACAGATCTTGACTTCCTAGGAGTGAAACAAACTATGATGCCTGACTTGAACCTAACACTAATTGTGGAATTGTGGAAGCGCAAGTGGAGAGCAGCTTGCTCATAGCAAACCATTAACTGTGGTTTACTGTGATTCACAAGCTGGACCAATATCACAAAGAATTGCCTGAATGTAGAAGTAGATATTCAAAGAGGCAGACTTGTGTGTTGAACTGTAAACAAATAAAAAGGCTGCTTGTGTTTTGCTAGTCTGTGGCAGCCATTTGCCAGAAACCATGGGCGGGGTGGGGGTAAGATTCTTTCCTTGTTTGCCTTTGCAAGGTTTCAGAGAGCTTTGTTGTCATTTTAGGGTCAGAATTCCATGGTTGGCAACGCTTTAGAATTCCCTCCCCCCAAGAATCTATGGCAATCATTGACCAATTACATAAACAGACACCTAACAAATGATTTCCTGAATACACATTGTGTTTAGATAGTGGGACTGGTGTGTATACAGCTTTGCTTACCATGAATGGTGGTAATTTAGCCAAGCAATTTCTCACATCAAAAGTATATTAAAAAGGTGACTAGTGGGCATGCAGAATTAGATATTTTGTAAGGGGGATTCTTGTGTTAAAAGAGCCCACCAGTCAGGATTCCTTTACAATAGTTTTGAATAGACTTTAATACCTCATTGTAAGGCACTGTAAATTACCTTTTTGATGCAGCTTAACTGCAATGCTTTCAGATTTCTTTGGCCACAGGAGATGTGAAGGCCCAGAAAACACTGGGCAAATTCAGCAAGCCCACCTTTCAAGGACTTTCAATACCCCCAACCAAAAATTACATATTGTAATGATAAGTAAAACCATACATAACATAGAATACAGCCTGCATATGGAATAATAAAAGGCTTATATGCAAGAGCTGTATTATTACAGGACAGCATCCAGCTAGGTAATATTCTGAATGTACTCCCTGAAATCAATGAACTTTGGTTACTTAAAGTCCATTAGTTTCAAAGGGGTATCACCCAGATAATGCAATTGTTAAATTATTACTCAAGTCAAGTGGGTTTGCCCAGTGAAGCAGGTCCCTTAGAACACAGAGCTGGAGTGAAATATATATATATATTTTTGCAGAAGCTTCATTTTGATTGGAAGACTACAAAGTTCACTTCCTGAAGATGCTTTGATATCACACCATTCCTTTTTGATAAGTCATATAAATAAGAATTCTATCATCATTTAAGTTTGTGGTGATAAGCGAAGACTTGTCTGTGATTCTGAAGGAAAAGCCATTATCCACAAGGAAAAATGGTATTTTAAAGAGGCTACATTATTTGCTGGATTTCTTTACTAGGACTATTGCTCAAACAGCAACATACTAGAATTTGGGTTTTGCGTTGACTAGACACCCCTTGGCAGTTACTCTGGTAGGCTTCTGGAAGTCCACACCTAGCTGCATGGGGTTTTAGGCTTCTGTTTATTATTTATGAGGCCACTCATGCTGCCTGACAAACAGCTTTTGAAATAAAGAGGTGGGGTCCCAAAGAAAAGTCAAGTTTAAAGAAAAAAATCAAGCTGCATCAGTTCATGGTATCCCAGGCTATATTCCTAGAAAACAGCATAGAACCTAGAAGTGCAGTGTTTTAAAGCAAGATATATGAAAATTGACTAGACTACAGTCAAAGAAAAGCTACCCGTATTTTGGCTGCTTTTGAATGAGGCTTAAATCCCCATCTAGTTTGGATATGTACAGCCCATTCTAAATGGCCCCCAAGAACAAAAACCTACTAACTAGTAAGTCACCATCATATAAACCCCAAGTTAGCCTAAATTAGCCTCTTTGCACAGCCATTTACAAAATGGTAAGTTAAAATATATTTTATTTCAGGATTAACTTTATAGAGTTCAAGTAAGCCAAAATTGGCTCCAAATTGTAAACATGTAAGACGACAGAGGTATAATGCACACACATAGATCTGGCACTAGAAAGTGACAGCTGAATTGTAGAAAATATTCATTGAAGTCATGATGCCTCCCATCTTGGGTAGCAGTGGTATCTAAACTAGGCTTAGCAGTTAAGTAGCAGAGGCAAAGGGAAGCAGAGAGGTTTAGGCTGTCCAACTCTTCATTTGTCTGAGTGGCAAAGATGTCAAACACCTCTGCCCCTGACCAAACCTTCAAGAAATTCACAGTATACAGCATTTCAGAAGCCTCCTCTTAAAGTCATGGTTTACCATACAGATGAGGAGCATCAACAGCTTGAAGTATCCAGCATTTACTACCAGCAAAGGGAAGTACCACCCAGTGGGCCTCAATCTGGCCCCTTCATACACATATTAAGCCCACCCTAAGCTGCTGCCAGTATTAAAACATACTGGAGCCGCCAGGAAAGCTGACTTAATATCCACCATAGAAGCAGCATTACTAGAGAGGTCACTAGTACTAAGGCTGGTAGCATCTGGGGATTCCTGGTTTAGCAGTCCGTTAAGAGCTTCCAACATCTTCTCCTACCTGGGCATGTCGCTGGCTGCAATAGCTTCTGGTCCTTGAATAAGTTGTAATTCTTCACCATGTTCTCAGCCCTGTTTAGAAAGGAGCTGGTTAATAAAAGAAAAGCCTTTTTCAAAACAAGACACTTTTAGACATTTTAAAACCAACCTAGCCAGTTTTTCTTCTGCCAGTCTCTCCCGAACACACAGTTCCCGCTCTCTCTCTGGAACAAAAGACAAGCCATGTTATCCAATTGCAAACAGTGTGCACCTATGACAGCTTTTTATTCTGACCAGTAAATGGCCCATGGGGAAAGCAGCATGCAACCTGCATAGTATGTGAAGTCCCTCTGCTTCTATGAACAGAGTCCTTGGCTTATTATAAAAGGATAAACAAGATCCATAAGGGAAAACACACGCAAGTACAGTAGTGTCACTGCATCCATGTTTAGACACCATGATTGCACCATGAAACTATTAGTTGAATATATCATCTATTCAGGTGCATACCAAGTTACATATGACTTGACCCTCATTCTTTCCAATTGTGCTGCCACATCATGCATGCAAGAAATGTGGGGGGTTGCAGGTGGTGCTGTGGTCTAAACCACCGAGCCTCTTGGGCTTGCCAATTACAAGGTTAGCAGTTCGAATTTGCAAGGCGGGGTGAGCTCCCGCTGCTCTGTCACAGCTCCTGCCAACGTAGTAGTTCGAAAGCATACCAGTGCAAGTAAATAGGTACTGCTGCAGTGGGAAGGTAAACAGTGTTTCCGTGCACCCTAGCTTCTGTCGCGGTGTCTTGTTGCACCAGAAGTGGTTTAGCCATGCTGGCCACATGACCCGGAAAGCTATCTGTGGACAAACACTGGCTCTCTTGGCCTGAAAGTGGAGATGAGCGCTGCACCCCAGTCGAATTCGACTGGACTTAACCGTCCAGGGGTCCTTTACCTTGCAAGAACTGTATTAATGTTTCCTTCATGTCACTGAAAGGATGCATCCCACTCCCCATTGAAGGCACTGCTGGAGCAGGAATCCAACCCCCACATCCCATTGCTGCATTAGTTCTTACGTTCTAGCCTGTGTTCTCTTTCTTTTATGGCTCGCTCCCTCTCTTGTAGCTGCTGCTCTTTCAGTTTCAGCTCATTCACTGGAGTTCCTGAAAGTCTTTCTACTTTATCTTGCTCTCCTGATCGTCGCCCTCTTCTCTCCAAGTTTCTTCCTTGCTCCTCCAATACCAGGCTGGCTATCAGAGGGTTCTGCAGAATTTCTTCAACTGAAGGCCGACAGTAATCCTTGAAATCAGGGAGACTTATAGTCACTGTGCAGAAATGTTACATTTAACAAGCCACTGCAAGTTTTTTTCAAGCAGCAGCACATTTGGGGAACAAATTATGTATACATCATTTGTCTGGATTGGGTTTGACTGCAGCCACCTCTGCTGCATCAAAAACTAATATGGAAGGGTCATAAACACTTCCTTCTTTGGGGATATGATAGGCAATAGGCCAAGAATGAGGGCAGAAGCTTCCACCAGCAGCTCGTTGGACACCACCCTTTGTACCCTTGAGAAATCACCCTTACCTTTAGGTGCAGCATCTTTGTGATGAGTTCATTCAGCTGATCTGAATAACGGTATGGGATCCGTCTGAACTTCCCTTCCCTTATCTTTTCTGCCAACTCTTTTTGGTTAAAGGCTGTGAATGGAGGCCTAGAAAGAGTGAACAAACATGCTCTTCCACTTCACCACAGCATCAACTTGAAATGAATTCTTATTTATTTGTTCTTTCTAGAATGTTTTGGTGCCCATGTTTTGATTTAGTTGCTTCTTCTCAAGAGCATGGCTATACTGTGAAATGAGTTTAAATGCTGCCAAATGCCTGCCTAGAAACTTTTGGCTGGTACTATACTTACGACAATGCACACAACTCGTAGAGAAGACATCCTAAAGACCAGATGTCAGATTTCTCATTGTAGGACATGCGATTTATTTGTTCCTAACGGGGGGAAACAGAATATATTAGTACTAAGTGCTTAATAATTAGTTTGCAAATTAGATGAAATGTGGTCACAAAATTGGTTACCAGTACGCATTCTGGAGTATTACTTTGGAGTTAAGCATTAAAAAACACATAGTAAGTAGCATTCCTTGATGGCAATAACACTTTTAGTGCTAACTCATACTTGCTGCTTACTGTATTTTAGGACTATCAACTTGTCCACCTTTTGACTTGACTGTGTCAATATAACATTGAAAGAGGAAAGTCATATTGGAATTCAAACCTGTCTCCAGCAGTTGGTGTTAAGAGGGTTAAGGTTTGCTTTTCTTAGTGAAATTTACCGTTATTTTCCCCCTTTTCTAGATTCATAAAATTAACAACAATGAATGATACGAAACCAATTAAACAGAGCAGTTTCTAAGCTGCAATTCACTCAAGACTCCCCTTAGGATGCATATATTAGTATGTTAACATTTAAATATTAAGAAAAGATTGAAGGCTCCAAAATCTGTTAAGGAAGCACATGCAATTAAATTTCCATGACTATGAGTTGACATGTTTTAAGCCCCCTGTTGATTTTAAGTAGGTTTTGCATTTTTTGAAATTACCTGCTTTTAACTTTTCTTATGGACAATTCCAGTGTTGTTCTGTTATTTGTAAACTACACAGTTTTTTATGATCAAGCTGTATATAAATATTGTAAAACAATTGTGTCAATATTTACAAGTTTTACCAACCAGTGTAATTTATTTAATTCTTCTCTATTAAATATTTCAGTTGTTATTTCTGTGCTCTGAAAGACATTCTGGAGATATTTTATACAGTATACAGCATGGTAAACTTTGACTTGTGTTTAGTAAACAAAACAAAACATGCTATATTAGATACCAATTAATTTAAGGAACTGCTGCTGAAAGGTAAGTTAGATCTGGCAATCACAAAGTAAAAATGCTCAAAATCTAAAGCAGTTGCTTTCATCTTGGGATACTTACTGGAGACATATAATATGGTGTGCCAACAAATGTTTTTGCAAAACTGGTATCATGGTGAAGTATCCTGGCCAGGCCAAAGTCACCAAGCTTCACATTCTTCTTGCCATCAAGGAAGATATTTGCTGGCTTTAGGTCCCGATGAAGCACAGTGTGGCCACCATCACTCCGCCTGTGACACTCCTTCAAAGCCAAGGTCAGCTGAGTGAGGACGCGAAGGACAAAGTTTTCTTCCACATAATGTCTTTTGAAAGAAGAAACAACTGGTTATTTTGAGTACCTTTAAGCCAAAATCCATTCTCTCTCTCAGCCCATTTTCAAATATTCCATTACTTTAGTAAAGAAACTCAAAACATGGGTCTATGCAGATAGAATAGGGGTGAAGCTAAGTAGCTTGAGTCCCCAGGGGCCAAAACTGCACCCCCATTCAACAGGTGTTCCCCAAGTGCAACAATTTTCCCATACTGTAGAAGTGAATGGTTGCCATTCATTTCTTTGGATAATGTGTTTTGGATATATGTGTTTTGGTCACAAGCATACATGAAAGTAACTGAAAGCTAACTATAATCCCCTGAAAGAATCCCACAAATATTGCCTTGTCTTATTATCTAAATCCCATTTGTCCTTGGTATTATCTCCCTGCTCCCTTGTCCTTTCTGAGACAGCAATTTCCCAATTATGCTAACAGTGAAGAAAAGAACAGGAGACACTCTTGTTTCTCATTGCCATATTACTGAACTTCTGAAGACCTCCAGTACACAGAGCATTTGGAAGAGAGACAGTCTTATCTAAATCTGCATGCATGCCAGACAAGGAATCTCTCCTGCTAGTCATTATCTTATTCAAACTTCCACACAAGTGAGAAAAATCCCCGCCTCTTTCCCCAAGTCCAAGAGGCAGACTCTTGTCTCACTTGCACAGCAGTTTAGAGTAGATCAGAATCTAAAGTTGCTGTTTATCTTCTACAAACCTGCATCCAAGAGAGGCATGGCTGCTGCTCCAGGCCCTCTGACAAAGAATTTGGGAGACAGCTTTTTCTAATATTACTCATCCAAGCATGGATCGGGTAAAACTGCAGGTTTTATTTTTATTTTCCCAATGCCAAACTGTAGCTATCTCAAAGGATATTCTATCTCTGGGCAACTACTTGAAAGCCCCCACAATCATTTCATTATTTGCTAGCAGACTAAACTTTTCACCAGTTTTTTTAAACACAGGAAAATGTAGCGCCAAAACAGAAGGATTCCAGCTCAACAAATAAGACATTTTATTTATTTAATTTTATAAAGCCAAGTGCAAGACATTCCAACTTTTAGGTTATTTTACAGAGGGGCATGGGTTCCTTATGAGCAAACTGTAAATTGTATTTTTTAAGTCTTAAGTCAAAGATTTTGATGCATTTCAAATTTAGTAATATGTTGTGTAGGATTATCACACCAGTATTGTAGTGCTCACTACTGACAAGGGTGATATCCATGGCTAAGGCCTCTCTCACTCTATATTTCTTTAGTTGCCAGGTCATTTATCTAGAACAGCCAATTTAATGTTTTAAAATGCACAGGACATTGTCCTCATTTCCTTGATACTCTCTTGTAGATGTCCTATTCTAAAGGGGGAAAACAAACTGAAGTAATAAAAAATAAATAAAAGAATCCACAGGAATATTCTTCCAGAGGATTACAGGGAATAAAGACAACATTTACTAAGTATGTAATTACTTAGGAAAGCGTGCGTGCATGTCCAAGCAAACTGTCATTTTCCCACAAGCAGGCAGTTTGTGTAGTAAGTAATCTTAGTTCGAATCCCCACAACGGGCTGAGCTCCCGTTGCTCAGTCCCTGCTCCTGCTAACCTAGCAGTTTGAAAGAACGTCAAATTGCAAATAGATAAATAGTACCGCTCCGGCGGGAAGGTAAACAGCGTTTCCGTGCGCTGCTTTGGTTTGCCAGAAGTGGCTTAGTCATGCTGGCCACATGACCCAGAAGCTGTACGCCAGCTCCCTCGGCCAGTAAAGTGAGATGAGCGCCGCAACCCCAGAGTTGTCCACGACTGGACCTAACGGTCAGGGGTCCCTTTACCTTTTTAAAGCAAACTACTTGATTGCCTGTATGGGTTAACATCTTGCCAAGTGGAAAATAAAATTTCATCAGTGTGGTAAAAATTGGCATCTCTGCTCAGCAATAATCTTGCACCTCAATGACAGTTGGCTCAAAAATTAGAACTCAAAATTTCTGGTTGCTGGCTTAAAATACCTGTAACCTCTCATAACTAATTTAATAACCTACAGCACAAGATAATGTCATGATAATCCAGAAGTTTTACATACCTTTCTTTTGTACATTTTGCAATCAGAGTTGCCAGGTCTCCACCTTCACAGTATTCCATCACAATATAAAGTGTTGTATTTGTCCTGTCAATTATACGGTCATAATACCGGACAATATTTGGATGTTTTAATTCACGAAGCAAGTTCACTTCAGAAACAAGCATCTGTTTTTCAGATTCTGTCATAGATCCATAGTCAAGTTCTTTCCAGACCAAGACCTGAAAAAAAGGAGCAAGCCATCTCTAGACAATAAACATACAAAAAAACGTAAACAATACAATGATTTTAAAAGCTCAGTGGACTAGCATCTTACTTTAAACCAATATAAATCTCACCCCCGCACCCAACAGCAGCAAACCTGACCTCATCTCTCCACTGCTTCCACAGCAAGAGAATCACACCTCATTTTATTAGTGCAAGATTCACTTGTGGTGGCTTTGTAATTTGGGATTTTGCTCATGGTAAATCTCCGTACACCAAACATACTAATAAACAAAATCAGCAACTTCCTTCTAAACGCCTAGCCAACCTAATGCACAACTGCAGAATTAAGAGCACAACACAGTACAATGTTCTAATGAGGTTGGGGAATCCTTTCACGTGCCAGAACCAATCTGGCGCTTTTGCTAGCATATAGATATAGTGTCTCAGGTCCCATGCCCAGAAGTCCAGGTAGAAAAAGACTGTTTCTGAAGCAGAGATGCAGCAACCAAGACCTTAGCCCAGTTCCTGAACAAGAATATTAGAAGTCAGAGACCACACTGTTTCCAGCAGAAGGAAAAAGCCAGAAACCCCACATTAGCAACTAACAATCAAGTAAGGAAACTAAAGTAGTGAGCTATAGAGCCACCTGTACGTCAGGAAGCATCCCTAGAAAGCAGCATCTTGTCCCTCTTCACCACACCCACAAATACAAAGACTGGGGCCACACATTTGGCTTTTAGGGGTGGGAGGCATAAAAGAAAAAAAATAGCAGGAACACAGCTTGCATAGAAGGCCTGTGTTGTGGTGCAGTAGTAAAAACAGGAATAGGGGGTAGCTCAGAGAAATGGTTTTTTGCACCAGGGCTGAGCTCTAACATTGAAGTCTGTTTCTGATTCCAAGCTTTGTTTTGCATCAAGCTTTCTTTGGTGGTATCCCTATGCATATGTTTTAAGACAGGGATAGTGAATTTGTGGCCTTCAGCTTTCCTTAGACTCCAATTGCCTTCAGCTCCAGGCTACATGAGCATTGATAAGGCTATCAGTTCATCACAATGGCTGCATGCCACCTTCAGTGCCAGAGACAGCATATCTCTGAATACCAGTCACTGGGGAAAAATAGCAGGAGTGGGCTTGATTACTGGCTTCCCTGAGGCATCCCACTGGCCACTATGAGAGAAGGACGCTGGATGAAACCCCCAGCAGAGAAAGGAGTAGCCGGAGGAACTGCAGAGCAGATAAAACAACTTCCTGCACTGTATTTGCTGCTCCTACTGCTATGTTTGCATAAGAGAGCTGCTGGACCATTCTTGGAAAACGATACCCCTGCTCTAATTTACAGCAGCTGGCCTTGACACTGAAATTCTGGGTGTAAGTAGAGACCAATCTGATGACATATAACTAAGTAAATTAATCATCATCATGTGTTTTTTTCGGGGGGGGGGATGCAGGGCTACGCATACCCCTAAACATTGTGAACCTTTGTACTTTTGTCCATTTACTATATCTATTTTTCCCTATTTGAACTATAAAATGGTGATTTTCTTGAGTCAAAATGAGAGTACCCCTAAACATTTTTTTAGGGAAAAAACACTGATAATAACACTAATAATATAATATGGCCTTTGGCCTTATCCAGTAGGGCTCTTCTCATGGTCAGAGAGAATCATGGGAATTGTAACACAACAACATCTGGGGAAGCACAGCGTTCCCACCCCTGGCCCTGCCCTTCCGCATGGCTTCAGAAGGGCTCCCACAATCCTCCGGGTTTCCCACAATCCTCCGGGGCGCCCCCCCCCCCCCGCTCGCAGCATCTACTCACCTTGCCGTCCGACCTCCGCCGCACCTTCTGGCACCTGCCGTAGGAACCGGCGCCGATAGTGAGAAGCACCTCGTAGTCCTCCGGGCGGCTCGGCATCGCTCCGCGCTCCGCGGCGGCCAAAGGACCCAAACACAGCGGAACACGCAGCCGTCCCCCAGCGCAAAAGACGTTTAAAAGACGCCGCGCCTGGCGCCGATTGGTCTGCCGCTGCCCACGCCCGCCCGCCCTCTTTCCAATTGGCTCGCGCGGCTGCCGAGGTCACGTGCTTCCCAACGGCTGCTCCTCTTTCCCGGTCGCTAGGCAACCGCAGCTGTCGCTGGCGCTCGAGGGCGGCGCGAGAAAACTTGGGGCTGAGGTATTTTGGGCACGCCGCTTGGGCACGCGGCGGAAGCGGATCCCAAGTTGCGCTTTGATCGTGCCCTGCCAGTCAAAAGACGTCATCAGGCAGGCGACGAGACTGTATTTTTACCAAACCGAACAAACCCAAGAGTTGCACATAAATCATTACAGTACTTCTGGTTCCATATCGCAGGCATTCGACTCTTCAGGTGACCTAGTCGCTACCAGGGTCAGGATGGAATATAACTATATATTTATCATACTCCGAGTAGACCCACTGAAATGAATGAGAATGTCTGCTAATTTCAGTGGAGCTACTCTGAGCAGGACCCTGAAGACCCAGGGAACGCGAAACCCTTTTATTTTTAAATGACACCCTTAGCCTCTCATGGAAAGGCAAAATCAAGTGCATGTAGCAGAACATAAGAACTGAGCCAGGGTAAAGTGGACAGTGGGAGTTTATGAATCACTGTATCTTTGTATATTCTGCCACCCCTCTCTCCCTCTCCCTCCACCACCCTCATTTGTCTTTGGGGTGAATATAAACTGCTCTTAAATAATTTTAATGAGCTGTCGTTTATTGTTCCTTCCCATCACGCTTCCTTTCCATTTTTAAATGTTTACGATATTCCTTGCATTAGCCAAAAGAGATATTCCCATTTTCCAGATAGGGAAATGAAGGCTGGGAGAGAGTCTCATGCTCCACCAACTGAGCTATGTGTCACGGATTTGTGATTTGTCCACAGTCGGACACAACAACGTTCATGGGACTGAAAATGGCTTTTAATTCCCAATTTCAGCTCCTAATTTCTTAAGGAATTCATAAGAAATTAGGAGCTAAAGTTTTGTATTTAAGCAGACCTGGCTTAGATGCAAAGCTTAGAACTGCAGAAAGAAGAGGGACGATGCACTGGGAAACAAACCAAGAATTTGGCAGTTTGCAGCTAAGTGGTTACATCTCTGAAGACTCTTTGCACTTTTTGGTATCATTGCAATCATCAGAGGATGGGATTTTAGCCACTTAACCTTGGTTTGCTGCTAATATAGTATGGTAGGTTTTCAATCATTGCAAGTCGATATCCCAAAAGTAACTCGTGGTATATATCCTGCAAAGGGGGCACAATAATGTTCTATTGGGAAATATTTGGGAGTGGTCTGTAAGGTGGTTCGGTCATACTGACTTCAGTCAAGCAGATTTACTGTATTTACTCGAGTCTAATGCGCCATCAAATCTAATGTGCATCTCAGCTTTCAGAACTTTGAAACAAACAAAAAAAATTATTTGCTGGCCATCGAATCTAATGCACACCTTAATTTTCACAACATAATTTGGCCAGAAAAAGTGAGCATTAGATGTGAGTAAATACGGTAAATGCAATCACTTTGGGACTTAATTAATTGTGAATTGAGGTGAAAATCTGAAAAACTGATCTCTTGAAAAATAATGTTAATGAAACCTTTTCTGGTTTAATATTGGATGCTGTGCTACAACATTTCCATTAGATGGCACTTGGCCATCACTTCTGATATTGAGGGAAAGCAGCAAAATTGGCACTTGCAGGATTTACAGATTTATTGTGGCATGAATTTTTGTGAACTCGTTTTGTTAGATGTACTGTGTGCCTTTACACATGTGTGAATATCTCACCTACACAGAGTGGAAAGTGAGGTCAGAATGACATGAAATATAAAAGGCACAGATGATCTGTGACATTCTATGGAAAAGCTAAAAGCACAAAAGATGAATGCACAGTGAGTCATTTACAACAGCAGTCATAGGTCTTAAAACCTGTCTTTTCAACTGCTTTGCTGTTTTAACACCTTTGGCCATGTTAGCACTGTGCAATTGACTGAAGTTGTGAAAGGGTTACTGTGCTTACATCTAACAGTTTTCAAACTTTTATTTACCATGATCCATCTGAGATCTCAGTGTATCACAACTTTCTTTGTTTTACAAATCAATTCATGTATGTAACTTATTTAAGTAACTATACTTTAGTCTTTCTAATTCAATGGATGAAGAAAAATAAAACAGCAACATTCCATTACGCCCCTTCAGCACTGAGAAAGGCCTCTTTTAACTGGACTCTAGGCAGTGTTGGTCTGTTTGATAATCCAGACCTGCTTAAAACAGCCTTGATATATTTTCCTATTAAAAAATCAAATAGAGAACTAGGTACGGATATTATTGACTGCTTCACAGCCTTTTTGTCGTCCACCTGAATGAGACTCATGCTCCAGAGTTTGAAAACCTCTACACTGGCATGGTACAAAAATATCACAAACCCTTTTCAGCTCCTTGCTAATTACCATTCACCCCTTTGAATCCATGTGTATATTATATCTGCCAAAGGCAGTGGGGGAGGGTCCTAATCCACAAAAACTGCTACCACAATCAGGATTGCAATCTTATACACACCTGGGGGTAAGTCTCTTTGAACTTATTGACGCTTACCACTGATGAGACATCCTTAGGATTGCAGTGTAAATCTGTTTAGTCTTTAAGATGCTATAAGATCCTGAGCTATTTGTCTTCTGGAAATGATCCATAAGGCAAGATGAAATACATATCAAAGCTTCACATTTCATAGCTGAATAGCTTTGTGCATTGATTGGGTTAAAATGCTTTTCCGGTAAAAAAATAAAATAAAAAAATACATAGCATACTTGCTGCCATGCTGCAGCTTTAACACGTATGTGTTTGTATTATTAACATACATCATAAATGATCAAATTTAATTAAATATATACTAACAAATATCAGTGATTCTCTTAAAAATTATTTTTTCAAACAGAAAATGTCTGTATCACATTTGCTGTTTAAATTTATCGCAATTTGTTTCCAGGAGAATGAAAGTTCATAATAACATATATTGGAATAAATTAGATAGTGACATATCTCAATCTCAGCCAAACAATACTGCTGTGTCTCCTTCCTGAATTATGTATGGGGTTTGTGTGTCTCCTTGTTGCAGCATTCCCAGAAGCTATGTGAAAATATTTGTGAAATGTAGCCTTGAATTCATAATGGCCTGATTCAGACAATTTCCCAAAGCCTGGACCCATGCCATGAAGTATTTTTTAAAAAACAAAAATTCGCAAACCATGATTAGAGCTTTTCCTCCAGGCAGAATCAGAAACCCATGCTGAATCCCACTGGGGAAGGCAGAGCCATAACTACGGGAGGGATATTGAGGTTTTTTTGCCCTGGGCGAAGCCTCCAGAGGGGCATCATTGAGGCTCCCAGCCTGTATGTGCATGGGTGGGTGTGCCAAATTGGGTCTTTGACTTGGGTGAAATAAAGCCTAATTTCACCCCTGGGGAAGGGCTGCAGCTCACTGCTAGCACATCTGCTTTGCATGCAGAAAGTCCCAGGTTCAGTATCTTCAGGTAGAGCTGTTAATGGTTCCGCTGGAACCATGGAGAGCCCCTGCTCAATGGTCTGATTCAGTATAAGGCAGACTTCTATGTTCTATTAAGTTCAATAAATTGCATTCCAAAACAAGGGTCCTTCAGAGTACAGCTTCAATTATGCTAAAGGATGCTCTTGCAATATTTTTATGAAGCCGGGAAGGCTGTAATTCTACGCATGGGTATTTGGAGGCAAGCCCTTCTGAATGCAGTGGGATTGACGTTCCAAGTCAGCATGCATAAGGTTGTGTTATCTGTGTGTTGCTATTATTGCCTACAGCTGTGGTCCTGAACTCATTTTCTTGGAAGTAAGTTCTTACTGGATGAAGGCCCTTATGTTAATTATTGTTATAGGTTAGCACCTCCACACGCCCATGCTCAGCTGGCTGGAGCGTGGTGCTGACAACATTAAGGTTGCAGGCAGTGCTATTTTTCTAGGAAAAGAGGTGCCAGAACTCACGAGGAATGTCTCCCTTGTTCTCTTATAATGGCAATAGCACCCACCTGAGAGGTGTCGGAACTGAGTTCTGGCTGGAAAAAACCCTGGTTGCAGGTTCGATCCCCGTAAGGGACAGCTGCATATTCCTGCAATGCAGTGGGTTGGACAAAATGAGCCTCAGGATCTCTTCCAATTCTATGATTGTATGTGATTTCTATGCGTGTGTGTGTGTGTGTGAGAGAGAGAGAGAGAGAGAGAGAGAGAGAGAGAGAGAGAGTTTGGGATATAAGGTTATAATTCTGTTGTTTAAATGCTTTCAGACAAAAGTTGTTCCAACCACAGATCACATGCTTGGGCAGAAATCCTAAATACGCATACTCGGAAATGAAATTTGCTTCAAAGTAATTCCTTTAGGAGTGGCATGTTGAAGCAGTAATTGCACCAAGACCCAGAGCATGGCCATAGCAATTTGTTCAAACCTTAACTGCCACTCAGTTAAAAATAGTTTTCAATTTCACAATGTTGAGAACATGAATCGCACATTTCAGATTGTCTTTGAAAGGAAGAACTTAAAAGGTTTCTTGGTTACTGTTGCATTGCTGCAGCTGGGTAATGGGTGAATCACTGACAATTCTGGTTATAGTGACCTTACAGAAAGGAGGATTCTCTTACATTATTAGCATCATAAATAGGCAGTGCCATTAGACAATGGAATTACAAAAACAAAACTTTACCACATATACCTGTCAGGTTAGATTAAATTGTAATTGTCAACTTCAAATATACAGCTTTAAACGTCTCCCATGCAACAGAATCTCAAGTGTGATTACTGTATTTTTTGCTCTATAAGACTCACTTTTTCCCTCCTAAAAAGTAAGGGGAAATGTGTGCGCGTCTTATGGAGCGAATGCAGGCTGCACAGCTATCCTAGAAGCCAGAACAGCAAGAGGGATTGCTGCTTTCACTGTGCAGCGATCCCTCTTGCTGTTCTGGCTTCTGAGATTCAGAATATTTTTTTTCTTGTTTTCCTCCTCCAAAAACTAGGTGCGTCTTGTGGTCTGGTGCGTCTTGTAGAGCGAAAAATACGGTACTCAAAAGTAAGCCCTATCTGAGTTCAATCTGACTTCTTTCCTTGCAGGTGTGCTTAGTATTGCAGTCTGAACTCATAAAAAAAAATTGATTTACCATGATGGGAATGAGTCACGGCAAGTCTTAGCTTTGCACACTCCCCACCCTTCCAGTAGATATTTGAAAGCTTTTAGTCCCATTTTTATTAAGCACAGCTTGTCTTTTATTTGAACCTGACAAACTGTGGTTAGCCTTAACCATAGTTTGTTCATAAAGATTAACCACAATTTAGAATTTGAACAGAAAGCTAAGCTGCCGTTGATACAAAATAAGTGAAGTGAAAGCTTCTGATCTTATTGGAGGAGGAGAGGAGAATGGGGAGGTGCACAACCCCAAGGCTCACTTAGATTAATTCCCGTTCACAATAAATCACAGTTTAGCACAACGTCTGAACACAGCTGCTTTGTCATTCTGCTTGTATCTCTCTATTTATATGCTTCAGTCAAACCTTTATCACTGGACATTGCAACTTCAGTTTCATAGACTGGTAATTATTAACTGCAAGGTAGTTGCTAGCTCAGTTGGTAGAGCATGAAACTCTTAATTTTAGGGTTGTGGGTTCAAGCCTCACATTGGGTGAAATATTATTGCATTGCAGAGTGTTGGATCAGATGTCCCTGGTGGTCCCTCCCAGCCCTACGATTCTGTGAAATCTATGTGCTTTTTTAGACTGCAGAAGAGGGTTCAGTGGGGTTGGAATTTTTTAAACATGGTCATTGTAACCATGCCTTTAACTGCAGGTTAATGTGCAGACTTTAACAGGCAATAATGTTTTATTTCCCTGTGAAAATCTTCACTGTGCTGTGCTGGCTGGGGCTGATGGGAGCAGTTGCAGCCCAACACAAGCCACACGAAGCCCCCAAATGAGCTGTGCTCTTGTCCTCAGGTTCCTTCTAGTGAAACACAAATAGAGCAGACAGCCTTGGGGCTGTCGTTTGGAACAAATCTAGTTTATTAGCCTTTGCAGATCCTACCAGGCAGATTTACCTAGCATAAAAGAAGTAACTTGCAAATAAGTACCCTCATATAAGAATTTGTTGATGCATAAAGCCTAGGACTGCCAACTGACAGGTGGGGGGGGGGTGCCAGGCTACTCTGATACATTTACAAGTGTGTAGAAATCGGCCTCCAAAACTTTTCACAGCCTGAAAATAAACGTTATCTCCGTCTGGTGTCTGTACATAAGACTTCTGTTAAAGATTATTCAGTGCATATCTAACCCTATTAAATATACAGGCTTGCCAACAGAAAGTTATACTAATGACATTTTCCGGGGGGGGGGGGTGTTTTCAAGAATACCGTATTTTTTGCTCTCTAAGACTCGCTTTTTCCCTCCTAAAAAGTAAGGGGAAATGTGTGTGCGTCTTATGGAGCAAATGCAGGCTGTGCAGCTATCCCAGAAGCCAGAACAGCAAGAGGGATTGCTGCTTTCAGTGCGCAGCGATCCCTCTTGCTGTTCTGGCTTCTGAGATTCTTGTTTTCCTCCTCCAAAAATTAGGTGTGTCTTGTGGTCTGGTGTGTCTTATAGAGCGAAAAATATGGTATTTTTTAGAGGTTGTAGAGATGCAAAAATGGCAAGACAAAAGAGCTATCCCAACAATGTAGGTTCATACCAATTTATCAAGCGATAGCATTGTGCACCTCATTTGAGCAAAAATGTCAAGAGAGCTGGGAAGATAAATTTTTTGATTTCAGAAGTTGATTAAGATATGCGAGCTGTTGTCCCCAGTACTTTGAAGCCCAGAACTTTAACTGGGAAAAGGAGGAAGTAAATGAAACAGATAAAAAGCACAAAGCAGTCCCCCCCCCCAAAAAATAGCATGAGAAAAAAAGATTAGAAACCTACACAGAGGCAAACAAAGGAGACATTTCTCTTAACAATCGGCATGTAGGTTTTTGTTTGTTTATTCTCTGACCAGTTTTTCTTGTTTCATCCTCTATTATTTCCAGGTACAGTAATCTCAAAAAACACATATAAGATAACAATCCCATTTAAACCAACCAGTAGAGTAGGCTTCCCCAGCCACCAGCCTCACCCCAAGGATTCCAGACAAAGAGTTGTTTAAAACCAACATCATGATTATTTGAATAACACAATCCAGCCATCCTCTTAACTCCATTTTCTCGATGCACCGCTTCAGATCCATTTACATCCACTTCCGTCTTCATAATCTCCCACAAGGGCTATCGTCCATTGTTAAAGCACACGTCTCAAATATCTGTTTTGCCCTGGTAATGCTGGGGGGGATGTTTCCCTGAGACTTTAGTTTCAGTACATTTCTCAGCACAATTCAAAGTGTTGGTGCTGACTTTTAAAGCCTGTTACAGGAATTCTAAGGTCTCACATATATAAATCGTATGTTCATAAACTTACAAGGCAATCACATTCAAAGTATATAAATAATAGTACAGGAGAGCAATCCTGAAGCCATTTTGACTCTTCCAGTGACCTCAGATATTTTCTGCAGTGAGGAAGAAAATAGGAAAACCTATATTGCGAAGTTTTTAATGTTTGATGTTTTATTATGTTTCATATATGCTGTAAGCTGCCCAGAGTGCCTGGGGAAACCCGGCCAGATGGGCAGGGAAATAATAAAAATATAAATAATAAAAAAATACAATTATTATAATTATTATTGTAACAACAATAGCCAAGCCTTTTTTGGCCTGAGGGCCACATTAATCTTTGGTCAGCCCTCTAGGGGCCACATGCCAGTAATGAGCATGGCCAAAAGGGCACAGGCACCTCACACTCTCACACAAGCACAATCATATGCCTCGTACAGGAGAAATATAAATGCAGGGCACACCTGTTATGTACTGAAGTTCTCACCCTGGGCCAGCAGGGGGATACTGTAGATAGTTTTCACTCAGGTCCACGTCAGTTATTTTAGGCGGGAAACCCTGGGTTGTTGTTGCTACAATGTTGACAGACGGCTGCCTATAAAAGCAGGCCGGCTGAGCTGTTTGCTGCTCAGTTCTGTTCCAGCTTACAAAATAAAGAGCTGCTTTGGAGAAATCGCTGTGTCGTCTGCTATGTCAACCCACAACTTAACAACACCCACCCTCAGTGGATCAATGCAAATCAGGTCACCCTCTCCTCTCATCAATCGCCATTTTGGGCACTGTGATCTTACACGATTTCATACAACGTTTTCCCCCTGGGGGAAAATAACACATTTTGGGATGCCACACAAGATCATGGCCCCCCAAAACACACTATTTCAAGGGAGATCATGGTACGAAATTGCCTGAGATCATGACACCAAAAATGGCTGCCATCTTCCCACAAAAAAAAAAAGGGATGTCCTGTTTTTTTCCAGGACACTTATGGGGTATTATATTTTTGAAGTGCTACAAGATCCAAGAGCAGCAGTGAACCCAGACTGGTGCCCCCATCCTCATGCATCAGCTGTTGGGGGCGGGGAGAGTTGAATTCTGCATTGTTCTGGTGCACAAGCGGTGCAATGGCTACACATCACTAGGACTAACCCTGGAAAATCACAGTTCTAAATGCATGGGGAACCTATATGGATACAAAAGACCGCACATGGGAGGTATTTGCCATGAGTTTCCACCATCTTCCCCCTCCCAATGTTTATATTAGCGTAACTGTAGGGCCTGAAGAAAAATCGCGTCAAAATGGGTTTCTCACTTTTTCAAAAAATGGAAACAACGGGGTGGTTCACAAACACCAATGAAAAACTGCCAGGTAGTCAGCCTTCTTTAATCTCATTAATGCTGGAGGCCGCGAGGAAGAAACATTATTAGATTAGGGTGACCTCCAGTCTGCAGAGCACAACTTAATCATAACATTTCTGTGAAAATCATTACAAGGGATGGCAGGCAAATGAAGTCAGGCTAATTAGAACGTTGCCAGGCCACTTAGCGCTGCATAGCACACATACACTTAAAAACCCAACAGCAAATTTACGGAGGGTGGGTTGGAGAAACTTGTTCTAAACCACAGTGCTCTGGAAAATATTAGTTCTTACCTTCTTTTAAGCTAGAGAGAGACAAAGAAGATTTTTGTCACAACAAATAAAGTGGTAGGATGGTGTCAGGAGTCAGGCATAGGTCAGCAATCAAGCAATCAAGCACCCAATGTCAGTGATGCTAACACTTTATTCAAAGAAACAAAACTAGCTCAGTCCTAGTGCTCACAGCAACCCATCCCAGGAGATCTTGCCCAATTGAATCAGTTGCGAGGACTGAAGGTCCCCGCCTTCCCATTGCTCCCTAAAGCTCCTTTCTCAGTTCCTCAGAAGGCTAAGGTTCTGTTCTATATCTTGTGGCTCTGCCCTCATCTCGTTCTGACCACACATTGTTGTCCCATCACCAATCCCCTGGCTCCGAACCTTCTTCCTTTGGGGGTTCCCCTGTGGGTTCCCCAGCTGGTGTCTCCCACCACTCCTTAGCATCCAGCCACTCCATGACAGATAGAGCCTGTATTGGTACCGATGGCTTGCAGCCATCTCACTCCAACTGCTACTGGTTCTAGTAGTGCTCCAAAAAGTACAAACAGGCTCTTCACTTTAAAAGAGGGTGCCTAGCTCTGTTGTCCATCACCGTTCCAAACAAACTGGTGGATAAATTTGTGCAGTGGCAGACCTTGGGTTCTAAAATTTCAGTGGCATAGGATCGCTGCCTTTAGAACCTTATAGCTGCTATTCTGTTTTGTCATAATGAGAGCTTGATGATAGATTGCAACAATGGAATCCTAAGACTGAACGACACCAGCAAGCTGGCAGAATGATAGATCTATTGCCTGCATGCCTCTAGAGCGCAGCCAAGAAATGGGTGCCTAGATTCTACCTGCCTGCCACAGCACAACCTGGTTTCGGCCGTAAGTCTCCGTGTCTTGAGGACCCAGCTCCAGAAGTTGCTGTATGATTCCCATCACCCCTGGCTGAGACTGAGGAGAGTTGAAATTCAAAAGATCTAGAGAGCCACAAGTTCTCCATCTCTTCTTTAGCTTGTACAGTGCAAAGGTCTGGGGCTCAACGACAAGTGGCAGCAGTCATTCCTCATCTCCTGAGCCATAATAAACTTAGCTTGAAACCAGTGTTACAATTTTGGGTTAATACATTCTTCAGCCAATTCCACAGCCTATGGAGTATGTCTAATTAATTTAATCATCACCCTTAGCAAGAGAGCATATTAGCTGCATGACCTCTCAGGATATCAGGATTAGCAGATTGCATAGAGGAGTTGCAGGGCACCGAGGAAATTGAATTAGCAAATGCTAACGAAGCTGGGGACTTTCCACACTCGTGAGCATTAGGGGGTTCTGTGCCTTGGGGATCAGGGACACCAGGCGTATTCTTTGCCAGATTGTGCCATGTGGATACTTCCTTAGGGATGGGGAGAAAATATGCATTTGAGTTTTGTATTTATTGAGCAGCTTGTGATTCAAATGACACATACACACACAAAAATTCAAATGAAAATGCATACTGTTCCAGGAATCAATCGGCAGTTTCAGAATCAGCTTAATAAAGGATTTTAGTGCACCTGATTCTGTCTAGCATAAAAATTCTACTCTGATTTATGCCCACTGAATGAAGGTAGGTTAACTCTTAAATTCCCCCGCCCTCCTGGATCTCAGAGGCATGCCAATAATCCGCAGTAGTGTTTTGACGCCGTTGCACTGCTACTAGGGCAGGCTGTCTTCAGCAAAAACCCATATTGTGGCAGGACAGCAGCAACACAGATGAAGATGAGAGCTGAGGTGAAACTTTATCCTTACCTACGGCTACTTCCTACCCCTGCATCAATGTAATGTCATACCTTGCAAAAGAGGTGCTATAATTAAAACCCTTCACACCATTTACTGAAAACACCTCAATACTGCTTTAACTGTCATGGTTTTACCCTAAATAATTCTGGGATCAGTAGTTTGCTAAGGGTGCTGACAGTTGTTAGGAGACAACAACTCCTCTCCCAGAGCGATAATTCCTGGAGTGGTTTAGAGCTGGGATAGCTCAGTCAGTACAGCATGAGACTTAATCTCAGGGTTGTGGGTTTGAGCCTCATGTTGAGCGAAGGAGTCCTGCGTTGCAGGGGGTTGGACTAGATGACCCTCGTGGTCCCTTCCAACTCTAACAATCTGTGGTTCTATGGTTTAACAAGCAATGCCTCTTCCCAAGAAACTTGGAATTGGCCCATGGGCCTGAATCTAGGGCACGATCAGGTGCCTCTGCAGCTGCCTCAGATGGCTGGGGGAGCATAAAAAAGGAACCTGCTAATTAGCAAAAAGACCCAAAGTTTTCTGATGGTTTTTTTTAATCAAAAAATAAGACATTTTAACCAAGCACATTCCAAATTAAGATGAGGGCAGGAGCTCGCTCATCACAGCACAGGAAAGGAGGAAAAGATGCTGGTACAGCAGCGGCAAACAGCAGCAGAGAGATTCAAGAAAAAGTTATAAATTGGAGGGTTGGGGAGGGAAACTCTTAAAGCACTTCTTCCAACCTGAAATATGAAATGGGAGAACATTCAGTGCAGCCCTGAGGGCTATTAATATGCAGAGAGGTTTATTACAGTCATCAACTGTGTCCCATTTATATAAAATCCAGTAATTATATTATCTTGTCTGTGCACCCAAAGCATGCCACCCACTGTTCAGTGTTGCCGTGTTGTGGGCATGGCTCCAAAGGTTTTCTGGCTGCCAACTATGTTCAAGGTAGGCAAGAGGTGCAAGGTCATGCATTGGCTCAATATATTGGACTTTGACTGTAGGAAAGCTGAACTGTGGCTACAAGGCAAAATAAATAAATAAAATGCTAGTACAGTGTTATCATTTTGTTCTCCAGTGCAGTGGTGGGAGTTCTCTATAATCCTCGTGAATCTTTTTAAGAGTCAAATTTAACATTGTTTGACCCATGCATCTCTAAGAGCAACTTAAATGTTCTAGCTGCACAGCACCATCCTGGGACTTGCTACTTGGACACAGTCAAATGTGACACAATGTTCATTTATTAATTTTACAGTGGTACCTCGGGTTAAGTACCGGTACTTAATTCGTTCCGGAGGTCTGTTCTTAACCTGAAACTGTTCTTAACCTGAAGCACCACTTTAGCTAATGGGGCCTCCTGCTGCCACTGTGCCGCCAGAGCACGATTTCTGTTCTCATCCTGAAGCAAAGTTCTTAACCCAAGGTACTATTTCTGGGTTAGCGGAGTCTGTAACCTGAAGCGTCTGTAACCTGAGGTACCACTGTATTTATAAAAATACTGATAGACCGTTATTCTTTTTTAAAAAAAAACAAACCAAAACAAACCATAGCGGCTTACAACCATTGTACATAAAACTATATAAAATGTTAAAATCAGAAATCAGATAACTGTTGTATTCTTACTCACCTGCATAAGCCCAATGGCATAGAAAACTTTTCAGCAGGCATTTAAAAGTTGGAATGAAAGGTTCTTGCTGAATCTCTGCTGGCGAGTATTCCACAATACCGGGCCAATGAAACTAAATGCTTGGGTTTTTTGTTGTTGTCAAATGAGCCTCACCAACTTGGGGAACAACCCATGATGCTCCTCTGTGACTGAGCTGGAATGTAAGCGTTCAGGTGGTCCATTGAGGTACCCTAGACCTAAGTTGTTCAGGGCTTTGTAAATTACTACAAGGACCTTGAACCTGCTTTGGTAATATATGGGCAGCCAGCACACAGTTTTAACAATGGGGTCACATGCTCTGACGCCGCCATTGGCCACAGTCTGGCTGCCACATTCTGCACCAGCTGATGTATCCAAATCAGTCCCAAGGGCAGCCCCACAGAGAGCGCATGGCAGTAATCCAGCCTGTTGGGAACTTTCTATTATACATTATTATGAGACAGACAGAACAGCCACAGTTGGGCTTATCTGCCATGAAACGAACAAGTTTACAATTGTGTTTGAAGCTGGCCATAAGATGAAGTCTCATAAAGATGAAAATGGAGAACGCATCTCTTCCACATTCTAATTTCACCCTCTCTCCCCACAGCAGGTAATGAAATTATCTGCGAAGTTTCATGGTAATAAAAGGTTCTTATTTAATTAGCTCTATCTAGAGATGTGATATGCCTCTTGCCCTCCCCCCATCCCTCTTTATGTCAAGAGAGAGGCTGGTGTTTTCAAGGTTGACGTGTATTATATAAAAACAGCAGAAATGAACAAATCCAGACACTCTGGTGTCTTCGGCTGAAGCAGTTCTCTAAGAATGAGCCAGCCAAAGTTGAGCACACTGAAGATTTCAGATGTTGTATTGCAACTTCTAAGCATTGGTCAGGCTTTCTGGGGCTGATGGGATTTGGAGTCCAGAGACACCAGGAGAGCACAGTTCATCACCCCCAATGTAAATAATAAAGCAAATTTGCATCTATCTGTTGACTTCACATAATTGATTCCTCTCCAACTAGCTATGGCAAGAGCATGATGCTTCATTTTTTAAATTAAAATGGCCCTGGAAGTACAACTACTTCATTTTCTGCTCCTTTATTTCCTTTCCAAGTAACAGTTGAAGAAGGAAAAAAGATATTAACATGTTCATCTTCAGAAAATAAAAGGTCAGCTTCAATATCCCGAAACCATCTGGGATCCATGTTTTCAAGATCCAAGTGTTCTTGCCAAAGCACAGGGTATGTCAGCTTCTGGTGTCAGTTACCCTGCTTTGACTTTTCTTCTAGTTCAGCTGATACTGGAGTGGGGGGCAGCTGTTCAGGGCTAAACCATGAATAACTATTCCTGTTCAGCTTTTGGGAAGGGCTGGATTCAGGCATAGGTCCACAACAGAAACAATAAATCACCCAAGGCCCAGTGCAGTCAAATCTTTATTCAAGGAAACAAACCACAGCTCAGAGCTAATAGTCTCAGCAACACTTTCTAGGCGATCTTGCCCCAATGAAGCAGTTGCAAGCACTGAAGGTTCCCGCCTTCCCAGTGTCCACTAGGACTCCTCCTCTTCTGGGTCTTTTCCATGCAGTCTCAGGCTGTGTCTGCGCACAACCACCCTCCTTCCTCTCTGCGTTTCATTTCTCTGTGAGTTCTAGACCAGAGAGGAGAGGAGCTGGTCACAGCAGGAGGGAGAGACTCACTGGATTCTTCAGCAGCCTGCCTCATCTCTGTCTCCTGGCCCCTCTCCCCTCCAGCCTCAGGGTCTGAACTGCTCTCTGCCACAGCCTCTTCCCGCTCACTAAACCCTGTTGCCTCTCCAGCTTCCACCACCACATCCCAGTCTGCTCTCTCTTTTCCCTCTGACCATTCATCATTGTCCCACCCAGTGCTGAATTTATGTATAAGCTAAACAAGCTATAGCTTAGGGCCTCACTCTCTTGGGGGACCCGAAAAAAATTAAAGGGGAAAACCCGGATGTACATTTCCAAAATATAAGATAAAAAACGAATAAAATAAAACCTACCTAGAGCAGCACCAATGTTTCCCTTTTTAAGCTCAGCAGAGAGAAAGATGGGGACAAAACTGGAGTTAATTTTGGTCTGCCTGTTATTGGCTCTGACTATTGGGGGTCTCTCCACCTTCCACCCAACGGGCACTGGCCATTGCTGCCTCCTTAGAATACAGAAGGGAAATGAACCTCTATGCTCCCATTTCTACGATATGGGGCTGGGCTGGGCATGCACTCTCTCCTGTACAACCCCTTTTCTCCATTGAGAAATAGAACACCTCAGAATGGGAATCAAGGGAGCTTGCATTTCTTCATTCCAGGTAGTGTAGAGGTATTTGCCATAACCCCCAAATTGCAACTCTTCTGAGCATGCTCAAATATGACTCCAATACTGTTATGGTAAGTGTAGCGCTGATGACAACTGCAATTTATCTCCTTTTGCAGTCACTTTTAACATTGTACAGAGGGGTCTTATAGAAAATATGGAAATACACTTATACATTATATTTGTAGCTGGTGTGCCCAGAGCAAAAACAGAATACCTCATGCCATATTCCACGCACTGTGGTCAACTCATGTTTTCATACACTCTGAAGATTTTAAAAAGCGGAAGAAAACAGCTATAGGAAAAAGCCACCCTCTGACTGAGGCTTCCAGACTGTTTGACAGCTTGACCACTCTTTATGTGTTTGCAGAAAAGGGTGAGGAAATCAGCTGGCAGCTACAATATTGGGCAATATACAAATATTTAAATGTTGAATCCAGAATGAAAAAGAAGAACTTGTACCTTGCACCATTTGCTGGGACAACCATGGTGTTGAGTCAGTGTAATGTAATGGTTAAAGTGTTTGAATAGGTCTTGGGAGACCACAGCGTTCAACTCTCCATTCGGCCAAATAGCTCACTGGGTGAACTTTGGCCATACAGTCTCTTGATCCAATGTCTTTTATTGGAGGAAAGGTGGAGTGTAAACACAATAATCTACTCTATATTTTGAGAAGTTGTTTGTGTATCAGATGAGGGAGCAGATTTTCATCTATCTTTGAATGGAGTTGGATGTTGTTCTGAATCAAGGTGATGGAATGGACCTTTCAAAACTGCATTGATTTTAACCACAGATTTCAAAATTGCCCTGATGGCTTGGTTTCCTGGAATTTCGTCAGCAATGCCTGGTATAACGTTGCTAGTAAATACATAAGCAAGCAATCTGGATGTAATCCCCAATGACCCCATGCTTCCTATTGCTTATTATTTTTTTTAAAGATAACTGTTACACAGTTTACAAAAATAAAGAGAATTCTAAAAAGAAAGAAACAAAGGAACCCTCAGTTTGAGTCTTGGAATTGGCATTTGATAGTATTGTATGGCATTTTCACATGCTACATATATCTTGTTTTTGAAACCACATGAAGCCTAATTGAAAATGAGCTTCTTTATTGTTTGCAGCTTTACATTTAACTTCTGAATAAAACACAGATGATAAAAATAGATGAATGTGCTACCTAAACTCCTTAAATGCATATTTGCATAAACAGCAAGAAGCATGTGACTGTGTTCTTAAGTCAGCGTTGGTGCTAATTATTCCACCCTGGTCTCCTGACTTTGCTGTATGTACCTTTAACAAACACTCAAGTTTTGCATTAGGTTTGTCCTTCCTATCACATCAAAAAGGCTGAGCTAAAAGACCTAATGCTTTAAAAGATTTAACATTTCAACCACTTATTCTCCATGTATTCTTCTACCTTGCATTGGATGCTGCTATCATTCATTAAAGAAGAATCTCACCCTCTCTTCTTGAGTGTAATAACACCCAGAAGCATAGCTGTCAACGTTCCCCCTTTTTAAAGGGAAATTCCCTTATTCCGAACAGGATTCCTTGCAAGAAAAGGGAAAAGTTGACAGCTATGCCCAGAAGCCCCACTCCAAAATAGACACATTGGTCATTTCCATACAGTTTATGGAGCATTAATCCTGATATGTTTAGACAAACTCTGTAGGGCGGTTCAGCAGCACCTGATATTTATTAAGCATGCCTTTGGATTAGCTGACGGGGAGATTATATGATGTTCTGTGGCGGGGACATTATATGATGTTCTGAGAGCCAGTGTGGTGTAGTGTTTAAGAGCAGTGGACTCGTAATCTGGTGAACCGGGTTCGCTTCCCTGCTCCTCCACATGCAGCTGCTGGGTGAGCTTGGGCTAGTCACACTTATTTGAAGTCTCTCAGCCTTACTCACCTCATGGAGTGTTTGTTGTGGGGGAGGAAGGGAAAGGAGATTGTTAGCTGCTTTGAGACTCCTTAGGTAAAGGTAAAGGGACCCCTGACCATTCGGTCCAGTCGTGACCGACTCTGGGGTTGCGGCGCTCATCTCGCTTTATTGGCTGAGGAAGCTTCTGGGTCATGTGGCCAGCATGACTAAGCCACTTCTGGCGAACCAGAGCAGTGCACAGAAATGCTATTTACCTTCCCGCCGGAGTGGTACCTATTTATCTACTTGCACTTTGACGTGCTTTCAAACTACTAGGTTGGCAGGAGCAGGGACCGAGCAACGGGAGCTCACCCCATCGCAGGGATTCAAATCGCCGACCTTCTGATTGGCAAGACCTAGGCTCTGTGGTTTAACCCACAGCGCCACCCGGGTCCCTTTTGAGACTCCTTAGAGCAGTGATAAACTCTTCTTCTGTCCAGTAAGTGTTATCCCACACATTCCAGATGCAATGCCCCATTGCTTTCCTAATTTCAAAGTGTCTGAATTTTTTTTGGGGGGGGGAGCAAGTATGTCGTGCAAGTGTGCCAAAACAGCTTTAATTGTGCAACCTGATTTTGTCGGTGTTGTGACTGAATCTCACCCAATAATAACAACAGTGTAGAATCCTCCCTGCTCTGTTACAACCAGGACACCTATTTGCAGAGCTTTGAGGGCATGGCTCAAGGACAGATATAACTGGCTACAAAGGAACACAACAAATTTCTTAGACTTTATGTCTGTCAACATAGAAATATGCTTCCCCCTCTTTTGTTTCGTTTGGCACATCTATGCACTTAGAATTGCATTGCACCTACAGTAGGCCATCTATTCAGGGGTCTCTCAAAAAATGGGTGGCAGTAAAAGGGAAACAGGAAATTAAGCAGCATTGCCATTGACCTATTGTTGCTGTTTTGGTATTATGGTAACTCACGAGTGAGTGCTAATCCTTTTTTCTAGTCCATGAGGAGTGACAGTGATCAGAACAGGAGTTTCCCTGTCCCCTTCCTGAACCTGTTATTTTAGAACACTGATCATCTACAAACATGTTTGAGTAGACACACTCAGCAAAACCTTTAGCAGTGGTGTAAAAACGAAAGTGAATGCCCCTCCTGGTAGCTCACTCCATTTCTGATGTACAGTGGTACCCTGCTTCTCAAACGCCTTGGTACTCGAACAACTTGGAACCCAAACACTGCAAACCTGGAAGTAAGTGTTCCGGTTTGCAGACTTTTTTCGGAAGCTGAACGTGCTCCGTTTTGAGTGTTATGCTTAGGTCTGTCTGTTTTTGCTATTTATTTTGTGTTTTTGTTTTTGCGGGGGGTTTTTTGTGACTGTGTGGAACCCAGTTCAGCTACTGATTGATTGATTGATTGATTGACTGCAGTACATTGTTTATTGCTTTCATTTTAGGGATCAATGGTCTCGTTAGATAGTAAAATTCACATTAAATTGCTCTTTTAGGGGTTGTTTTTAAAAGTCTGGAATGGATTAATCCATTTTGCATTACTTTCTATGGGAAAGTGTGCCTTGGTTTTGGAACGCTTTGGTTTTGGAACGGACTTCCGGAACGGATTACGTTTGAGAACCAAGGTACCACTGTACTTAGATCTAGACTGGCTTGTAAACTCTGGCAAATGCTTTCCAACTTACTCCTTTGCAACCTCTAACCTCATTTCCACTGTGGTCTTTGCTATTTTTCCAATGCCATTCTGGTACTCAAGTCAACAAATTTGTGTTAGTTTCTGGCCAAAGTTCATTACATAATTCACATGACCAGAATCAGTACATCATATTCTCTCTTGCCATATTCTTGAGAGCCAGTGTGGTGTAGTGGTTAAGAGCGGTAGACTCGTAATCTGGGGGACCGGGTTCGATTCCCCGCTCCTCCACATGCAGCTGCTGGGTGACCTTGGGCTAGTCACACTTCTCTGAAGTCTCTCAGCCCCACTCACCTCACAGAGTGTTTGTTGTGAGGGAGGAAGGGAAAGGAGAATGTTAGCTGCTTTGAGACTCCTTAGGGTAGTGATAAAGCGGGATATCAAATCCAAACTCTTCTTCTACTCTTCTTCTCTGCCCACATGTTGGAGCTGGGGAATCCACAGAGCCTGCTAACAGATTACCCAAAAGACCAAGCACAAAGAGTCCTGAGAGGTATAAACTTTATTGATTTATATCCAATCAGCATGTTATGATATGATCACACCTGCTCATACAGCTGACATTCTTATAGCCAAAAGACAGATTCCCCCCCCCCCTTTTAAAAATACATATTTTCCTCCTAGCAGGAAGGAACTTTACAAACATTATTTATATTAGGAATTAAAAACAATGGCTTTTGTCAAGGACGTGCAGAACGGGGCTGGTCAGCACCGGATCTTGTAGTGCTTTAAACTTCATTCCCCCTACCCTCGTTTTGATTTTGATTTAAAAAATAACACTTTCATCATCAGCACAAAGAACACAAATCCAAACCCAAACAAAATCCAGAGGTGAAACAAAGAGGTAGACAGTAACCACAATGCACAGTTCTTTGGACTGAGCAATGTGCTTCGGCTCGCTCCTAAGAGTTCAATTTGTTTCTACTTTCCTATTACGGCCACTTTGCTTAAAACATTGACACCGCTTGACTAAGGGTTCAGACTAATGGCGCCTCCGTGCAAACAACCAGGGCTTCCACCAGGTTTGCGTAGGACTCAACCTCGGATGGTGTTTTTATAGCACGCCCTACCCAGCCACGTGCAAATCTGAGCTTCGGTGGCAACGCACAAAAAGGGTCGTGTCATTGCACAATCACGGCCATAGAGGCAACCCCCATTTGCGCTTGCAAATTAGTGTCTCTACAGTAGTTCTGCCAGCTTACAAAGCCACACCTTCTCCCTGTGGGGTTGCTTTTAACCTGAACCAGGCCTTAGTGTTACTAGAGCGCTGCATCACAGGACAGTAAGTCCGTGGCACCATGAAACCCTGTATTGCTTATTTTAAGCTAAACGTTCTTTAAAGTGGTTGCATACGTTTCAAACAAACAAACAAACAAACAAACAAACAAACAAACAAACAAATATACGTTATGGCAGCAGCCTCCTCCTTTCCCTTAAGCAACTCTGAAATGTTCATACCTTTCTATTGGTCGCTAGATCTCTGCAAACATTTATGCAGTTATTACCGTGACTGAGTTAAAATGGCAGGTGACAATCCAGTCCCTTCTTGCAGAAAAAGACGAGTTTCTATGCTATTCCTGAGAGCTATAAATAGAACTATTCCAGCTGGAAGCAGAATTAACAAACCATATATTTAGCTAACACACATACAAACTTGCAGCAAGAACAATTAACAGAGCCGATTCAATGTTTTATGGGAAACAAAATGAACCCGGCACATTATTTCCCTTTCTTGTCTATTAACAACTGTAACATAGAAAACAGAAACTCCAAACCCAATAATGCCATATATTTGGCTGCGAAGAGGAAAGCATTTTTGGTATCTGCGGAAGTATAAAAAAAGAAGAATGTTGATTGGTTATTTATTTTGATAAAGAAAAATCAACTCGAAGCACAAAATCCAAATGTGACCAGTCCTTTAACAGACTTACACCATGGTGCCTGTAATCATTCCAATCACATATGGCATAAAATAAAAGAAGAAAAACAGATACACAAAAGAGGGGATGAAAGACCAAACTAAAGAATATGGCATCCCAAACCCCATCATCTTCATCACCATCAAGGAGGAAATTCAATGCAAGGTTGTACTGGACATTTAAGAAGTATAACAATAAAATGCATAGACTTTCTCAAAGCCACCATATGCTTAAGGAATTTTCGCAGACAGGTATACAACAGGACAACCTACAAATTTTGTACAAGAGTAACAAAAGCAATTCACAACTAATTGTGATGACTTTGCAGTTTAATCTTCCAACTCCCTCCTTACAAAACCAAGCGTGTAACTCTGCAAAACGTGCTATTTCATACGTTCATTTTCATGTGGCTCCCCTCCCCCCGCCACCTGTCATCAGTATGGTAGCTTCAGCTGTAAGCTTCATTGTGTTTGTTTTTTGGGAGAAACAGAAATCCACAGCTAAAGGCCAAGTGTCAGTGCCATTCTTTCATACCAACCTGTATGCTGAGAAGTCCAGAAAGAAATTCATTAACTTTGGTCCCAAGTGCATGTAACATTTTGTCTAGAGGAAATTCTCAAAGCTTTAACTGCTGCCCCACACAGCTGTTTGGTATCCTTGTTTTTCTACGGACAGATGGGACGATGCACTGAACAGTTAAGAGGATGGAAAGCAGCTTTGGGGCACAGAACACCAAGTGCTGCAGTGTTAGGATATAATAAGGGGGTCCCCATTAAAATGAGAAGAAGCTGTGGAGTAGATGTTAGTAGGTTAGGCATGGTTTGCATAATTGTATTAGACTGGCCCAGTTCACAGACTCAGGCTCTATCTCTCAATGAGCCATCACTTAACATTACTTCGCAACGCAATGCTTTTCCATAAAAGCAGTTCGCACATTCAGTTGTGAGTCATACGCTGAACAAACCAAGTCGCAAAAACACACGTTTGCAGACCAGACCTGACATATTTTGGCTGGATTTGAAAGGAGTATGGTCTTGCTTCCTGAACACCACAAAACCTTTGGATCTTTAAAGTAAGGTTTACAATTGTAACTTAAGTTCTTGCTAAAAACAGCATAATGCGTAAACGTTAAGAAAGCTTGCAGAACAGTGACTATCAACTCAAAGAGTGGGGAGGAAGGGATCTGTGTGAATGGCACGCATCACTTTAAAGCGGTTAAGGCCGTGATGGTTTCTTGTTAATAAATGGTTAGCCTTCAAAACGCTTACTATCTTCTTCAGTTGATGTTTTACACTACCTAGTTAACATACCGATGCAAATTTGCAAGACTAAGAATAGGTTCAGCTGAATCTCCAACACCCACACCAAACCTGAGAAAGCATCGTAATTTTTATCCTTGTGTTTTCTGTTCCATAATGCTTAAATGGAACTGTCTCATGTAAAACCATTAGATTTGTTAAAACAATGTTCCGCTGGGCATATTATTCTACATAAACTATTCTGGATAGAAAATAAATATGCAGGCCATAGTAAAACAAGCTTTGTGAGTGGGCATTTGCCATCCACCATTCAGGCTTTGCCAAAGCAGCCCTCATTATCGTGGAATGCTCTCCCCAGGGAGGTTCGGCTGGTGCCTTCATTATACACCTTTTGGCGCCAGATGAAAGCGTTCCTCTTCAACCAGGCCTTTGGCCAACTAACATCTGATGCCCTTTTAAGTGTGCTGTGGGAGGGAGGGATTAAGTGTTTGTTTTTATCATGTACTTTGTGTTCTTAATGTTGTAATTCTACGGATGAAGGGCAGTACACAAATTTAATAAATAATAAAATAATTATTATTCAGAGTCAATTCTAACGTTACATCCTCCAGTCACGCTGCTGAAAAATGCACGTGTGTGTGTGTTAAGAGTGTCGCAATGTCTGAATTGCCAGGTGAGTTTTGCATGATGACCCCAATGCATCAAGATACGTCCCACGGCTGCTAATGCCTATATGATGGCATACAAGTATGGTAAGCTTCAGCATGGGATGAGCTGGCTCTACACTGTTTCCGGAGAGAAAGCAAGGGTGCCTATTGAAGTAGTTCAACACAAATTAGTGGTCCCTTTCCAATCTTCAGCTATTCTGATACCATTATATAAATGCACCTCTTTCATTGTACATAAGAGGAACATGAATTATAATGTGAGCTAGCTGCTGCAAAGAAGGAACTGTGAGGTGGTCATCTAGATGACTCAAACCAATGGATTCAAGTTACAAGAAAGGAGATTCCGACTAAACATGTCTGACGTTTTATTATGTTTTTATGTGTGTTGGAAGCCGCCCAGAGTGGCTGGGGCAACTCAGATGGGCAGGAGTTGAATAACAAAATTATAACTATTACTATTAATATTTTTATTATCATCAGGAAGAACAGTTTAACAGTGGAACGGACTCCCTTGGAAGTTGGTGGACTTCACTGGAGGTTTTTAAGCAGAGGCTGGCTGGCCATCAGTAGTGTGATCTAGTTGAAATTCCTGCATTGCAGGGGGTTGGAACTGATGACCCCCGGGGTCCCTTCCAACTCTACAATTTGGATACAGAGTTGTGAGATACTGTCTTATGTGGGATCAGGTGATGCAAAAGATGTTGAGGAAGTTCATTATATTCCAAGACGCAAGGAATCCCCTGTCTCCTCTTTGTAAGAAGCAGACAACCCAGGACAATGACAAAAGAGCCTGCTGGAACAGGCAGCATCCTCTTCTCAGAGTGGCCAACCAGATGCCTATGTTGAAGCCTCACTCACTATGAAATGCTGTATTAAATGGAAGGCTCAAGCCACCATTAACACAGGGTGTTTTCAACTGAACTACTGTACTCAAAAACAGACTGGACCAACCTACTGCATATATACAGCATTTCATGTATATACACACACTTTTAAAAAATGTTCTCTTAGCTTTCCATTCTTCTGTATCCCCCAAACGTACTCTGGATTTGGTTCTGCTGAATTCAATGCAGCTATAGCAGAACAGGAAGTCTGATGAAGCAGAACAATGCATACCTAGTTTTCACTGCCTACATTTAGATGCAAGCATGGGCATAGCCAAGAGGGGGCAGGGGGAGCAGCTGCCCCCCCATCAAGTAAAACAATAGATATACTTAACTGACCAATCACGTCGGTTCTGCCTCCCCTAACAAAAGTCCTGCCCCCCCCCAAATCCTGGCTACGCCCATGGATGCAAGTCTTCGTTTTCAGAATCATGCCCTTCCTAAAATAGGTCGCATGTCCAAATAAATTATACACTAAAAGAGCAGCTGCTGCTTTGCATCCCAGTTCAAGATGTTTGTCATTCAGGATTGAAGCTACATACATCATTACCAGAAATGAACTCCGTAACAAATGAAGCAAACTGCTTGCTATAACACAACAAGGCAAAGAGGATTAAAAACCAAAGAACTCTGGCCACTCCCACCCCCCAAAGGCTTCCTTCTGCAAGAAGTGCTTTACTTAAAATGGATTTTATTTCTATGTTTTATCTTTAAGTTTGCATGAAGTTCAAAAAGCAGGTCTGAACTGCAAACTGACTTTTTGCCCTGTATCTGCGGTGGTCTCATTCCAGTGAAATGTACCGGAGTTATCTTCTAGAATGAATGGTGGATGTTGCAATCATCCATGCTAAAATGCATTTCATTATTTAAAAACACTATCCGCCTGTATTCAGTAAGATGACATTTCATTCCCATAGCTAGGGGAAATTCATCTTTTCCCATTCCCCTTCTTCCCCACTCAAAGCAAAAGAAAAAAGGATGATGCTGTGGTTTTATATTTTTATTTTGTATACTACTCACCAAAATTGGTTCTCATGTGATTTTGGGCAGGGGAAAACCAGGAGAATATATACCTCAAACTTAGCACAGACAACTACTGTTGGCTTGGCTTGGCTCTTAGAAAAACTTACAGTCCATAAAAAGACAACATTCTGTCATTCAAGCTTCGTTTGCACGTCTGTATGTGGAAATTAGGAACTGTTTCCTAGGAATGGTTCTTTTTAAATATATCTTCATATAGTGATACAGACAGGATGCCAAACGTTCCAAGAGTGATAGGTAACAAATATCTTTCCTTCAAAACCATTATAAAACTGTAACAGTATAACCTGAAATCCTGCTTTAGTGCCAGTCTGCCTCTTAAATTAAAATTCCCTTTCTATGACAGTGACATTTTTCAGCAAGATGGCAGATTTCATAACGCTCTTCATGGTTCGGAGAATTTTTACATTAGTTCAGGATGGTAAAGCAAACGTTTTACCCAGTGACTAGATATACTGTTTCATGACCCTGCTAACTTCCTTTTATTTATTTTTCCTATAAGAAAAAGAATTGTGGTGCTTGGCATAAACCCTCACATGGATGTTCCAGGTACTGTTGCGTCAAATGGAAATAAAGGCCTCTATAAAGGTTAAAAACAACACCCACCCATATCATCTGGGCTAGACTGTGGCAACAGGTACACTTTAGGGATGGCAATCCACAGACCTTTCTGAACTGCTAACAGCTATCAAGAATCCAATCTGTCATGGACAGCATCTAAATTCCTTTCAAGCTATGCTCTTTTCTATCACTGTATTGCGTTTTCAAAATCGTTTTGCAAAAAAAGAAAGAAAGAAAGAAAAGATCCCAATTTAGAAAATGCATTGTAAAACCAAAATGGGAAGCGGGTTATGTGATGTGCCATATGTGAAGTACCTTTAAGAGAGGATGCTCTCAAGAGATTTGAAGACAAAAAACATGGGAAGAACAGATGGGTCAATGAGGTATGCACAATTTCTTCAATACTTCATGACACAGTTAATGCCTTTTGCAGAGCGCTTTTCCTTTTCTAGCTTTCCCATACAAGATCTCACTGAGATATTTTTTTTCAGAAGAAGAAGAAGAGAGAGAGGTATCTACTAAACAGGTAACATGGGGCAGTCACAATACCATAACCAGGTCTGCAGAGTACATTAAACAGATCCAGCATGATTAATTACAATACAACTTGAGCTTGTGCAGATGAGGGATCTCTACCACAAGACTTGCAGTACAGGCTACTGGAAAGAAAGTTGCTGAAGATTCCGAGTTTTTACTACAATGCTGAATACTACCTGCGGTGAAAGCAATCTTGCTGCAGATGTTCACCTGTGGTGGTTGTATAATTGTATCTCCTGTTCAAACTCCGAATTTGCTGACGTGGATGTGCGAGGAAGACACACCCTTTAAAAATATGGACAGTTCTTAAAATACATCATTAGGTTGCTGTGTTACTGATTCTCTCTCCTAGCGGAGTTTAAAATTCCCGAAGGGGGAGAAAGTCCATCCAGTAATGTTCCTTTATCCTGGTATATTCACATTTGAACATAACATGATGCACTCTGTAAAGTACCAAGTTCCTCTTGTTCTTAGGTCCCATTCATTCACCTTTTAAAATAGGCATTGATAAAAATACTGAAGAATGCAGTACCACATACCACCTGACAAAAACGCAAACAACTGTACGAGTATTAGCCACAAATTGCTAAGGGTCATCTCCCGGGAAACAATTTCTGTCTGTCCCTGCAAAGGGGGGAACGCTCCTGGAAGAGAAAGAACAGTCTGTTAGTTGCACATTCAAGCTGCCTTTTCAGAGTGTTGCCACATCATGGACAGAACAAGAACTCGGTGAAATGCAGATGTGGCACAGCACTGGCTCTCATTCATCAAGATGCGGATCACTCAACAAGCCAGACTTTAAAAATCCTTCTCATAACATAATTAAGTTTTGCTAGTGTGTTTTCTTCTTCTCTGCAGTAGGAGAAAAGGCAGAATTGGATCTACAGGATTTCGGATTTGTTTAGCTTCTTAGGCCCTCCTTAATTTTCCTGAATTGCAAGTGAAATTAAGGAAGCAACGGCTGTGCCATTTCTGCAATGAGACAGCATGAGAATGGCTTGGCAGATTTGTATACACATTAATATACTGGATGTGTGGCGTATGTCGTAATTAGAAACATGGAACTGTAGAGTTGGAAAGGATCCAAAGGGCAGGTTAAGCTATTTATTTGTAAAGGAACCTCCAACTACAGATGGTATCAGATTTCCCTAATGTGCATAGGGTGGGGAGCTGATTACTTGGATCTTCCTAGAGAAAAAGGGCTCAATCGGTTAGGCCAGGCTTCCTTAAACTTGGCCCTCCAGATGTTTTTGGCCTACAACTCCCATGATCCCTAGCTAGCAGAACCTGTGGCCAGGGATGATGGGAATTGTAGTCTCAAAACATCTGGAGGGCCAAGTCTGAGTAAGCCTGGGTTACGCTTTCAGAATGAGATTTGTAAACATTTGTTAAGAATTACCTCGGGCAGCATGGTAGCAGCATATAAAGTTAAAAAAAATGTGCATTTTAAAATGCTTCAATGCGCACTGGGGAATCTTCCTCCACTTCAGCATTACCACTGTTTACAAGTTATGCTTTCCCCTCTTCACATGTCAGAACATTCCCTCCAGCTCCTGTGGAAGGAGAATTTTCCAGTTGCCCTTCCCAAAGGCTCATGCCGCTCCGTATCTAGACTCGTATGCAATAGCATCACGAAGTGCAGCAAGACAGTAAGAGAATATGTAACGACAACTTTTGCATTACCCGCATGGCTGATCCCATGCCTGCAATCTTAACATTCATGCTGCAATAAAAGCCCTACTAAATTCAACGAGGCTTACTTCTCAGTAGACATGTAGAGGACTGGGCTGAAAGTGGCATGCTCAATACTTTTTTAAGAGAGTCATTTCTAAATATTTTATTTATTAACAGGCACATAACAAAGCCAACAATACCAAAAAAAAAAAAAGTTCCGCAAAATTCAGGTACGTTAGAAATGCAATGTCCAAGACCTGAGATGATAACTAGAGATGGGGTGGCTTGGGGAAAACCCAGGAAAATTGGGAGAAACCATAGGGCTTTCCCAATTTTTCCATTTTTTGTTGTTGGAGGGGGGAGGTAGAACAGGAAAACAAACCAACAGAAAGATTGGGAGAAAATGTCCACCTTCACATCTCTAATGATAGTGGGCAACTTAATCCTAGACTTCTAATTAGTTGACCATTAAGTGAAAACACGCTTGAAAGGAGATGAATATTTAAAATGCTTGCTTTTTATCTTAAGAAAGTGTTACCTGTTTTGTAAAAGTGTGACAAAAGATCCTCCTTTTCAATGAACCGTTGATACAACCAAATGGTGAGGGCTGCAGGCTCAACAGGTACATCTTTAATTGGAAAAATCCTGCATTTCAAAGACAGACAGAACAGTATACTAGACATATGAAATCATTTCCCATTTGTAAGGTGAATCAGGTGAACTCTGGAACAGGACCTGGCATATTCTCCACTATTTATTTATTTATCTATTCTATTCTATTCTCAGAAGAACTGTTTGCATAACCCATTACACTTTTTTAAAAAGCAACCAATTGTTGGACTCATCTCTTGCAACAATCTTTAGGGGCACACTTCAAATACCTTAGATTCAGGTAGGTAGCCACGTTGGTCTGACGCAGGCGAAATAAAAAATAAAATAAAAAATTGTCCAGTAGCACCTTAGAGACCAACTAGGTTTGTTTTAGGTATAAGCTTTCGTGTGCATGCACACTCCTTCAGATACACTTCTTTTCAAATACCTTAATTAGTCACATACAATCAATCCGAAGGCATGTCTAAGCAAAAGAAAAAAGAAAGAAAAAGTCCTCACGTGTTGGTGAAAGGCTATTAAAGAGGAGGCAAAACAGTTCTCCCTAGGAAGGAAGATGCAGTCAGTGTAGCCACTCTCCTACCACCTTGTCAACACACCTTTTTTCGGGGGGGGGGGGATGCAGACTCTGAAAGTTCTTATATTCAAACATTGGTTCCCTGTACCAAACCAGTCCAACTCATATTTCACAATGAGAAGCGTCCATCAAGCATATTTATCCTGGCACATTTCTTCTCCAACTTTCCTCTGCTCCTTTCTCAAGGCCAGTTCCCATTGCATCGTCAGCCTTTATCATTCTATTCATATGTAAATAAAACACGTCTGCATATATGCTGTGCCTTCTGTTCCTGAACTCATTCTAGTTCCCTGGATTCAGAATTTCAATCTAGTAAGCAAAGTACGGACAACTAGTATGGCCCTATATCCCCATGAGAGCATTTGGGGCGCAATTCTGCACCAAACAGGACTTTTCCTTAATGTCAGAATAGCATCATTTATGCCACAACAGCCAGGGTCAGTCCTCAAAGGAAGAGCCAGAGAAGAGCATCCTATTGTGCCATCACCATAGCACTTAACCCTATGCGCCAAATATTACAAAACACAAGATCAAATTGCACCCCCCTCAAGCCTTCATAATACATATCATAATAGGATGGCTAGCTAGAGGAACATTGTTTCACTGCCCCATGACAAAAAGTTAATTTACTGAATGGAAAATTTCACGCTCACTTCAACCACCAAATATTCATCTTACTCATTTCACCAATAAATTTCCATTCACATCATCACGGCCTCTCTTTTTCTCCAGGATCTTGCTATTACGTTTTAGCTTCAACAAGCCTGGAAGATATCGAAAGGTCAAGAAAGTAGCTGCTCTCCACTCTCATTAGCGAGCTCTTTAACGTAAGTGCCTTTTGGCTTCTCTTATGTAAGACTGCTGTGCACTGGCCTTCAAGTTAAAGGCATGAAATGACTAGTTGAGTTTAGTCTCCAAAAGAAAAAGTCTTTCATAATAGGATTCTGTTTGCCATCCCACCTTTCATTCGCCCTTCCTACACTGTTATGTTTTCATTACCTTCAGCAGATTTCTGAATGCTATTTAAACTCTAATTCACAACACTGAAAAGATTTGCAGGAACAGGCTGCAGCTGTGTGTGCAATGTTTTATACAATACACATTCTCAAGGGAGACCTGGGAGGTGACTGAATAGGATTATGAAGTGCCAGGTCTCAGCTCTGTTCAAATGTTCTCCCCCACCCAAGCATTTCCCCCACTGATCTGTCATCCTGGTCTCCTGGATTCACAACTGCATGAATACCAGTAGATTCCTGACTTGACCACTGGTCGTACCTCTCTCCCTTAATGCTTCAAGTAGAAGGTTCACCTTTTTAATGTTTAAAAACTGCTGCATGCCTTTCAATTGTCACCATATAAAGTACAAAACTGCTCCAGGAGTTACATGGGAGGGTAAAATGTTCCTTGATAGTATCACAGGCAACTGAAACTGTGCACAGCTGGCTTCTGCTGAAATTATGCAGAACATTTTCTACGGAGCTGAACTCTGGAACGGTAAGTGGACTGAAGAAAAAGGGGAACATACATTTCTAAAATAAATATAATAAACCCACTTGACTATTTTTGTATCGAATATAATAACCCTCCTTAAACCCTTCTCTCCTTCCGCTGTATACCAGCTTCAGCATGAAGATCTTGGCTTGTTCTAAAGCAGAGTTTTGCATTACACAAAAAGTGGGGGAATCTGGCTTAATGCAGGTCAGGATCTTCATGGTGAAGACAGAGTGTGATGGAAGGAGCAAAGGGGTAAGGGAGGAGCACTTGTTACTGGATTCATAAACCAGCCAGGAATGGTTGTCCAAACTGGACCCGAGAAAGAAAGAACAGAAGAAAACAGTAAATGCTGAGCCTTCTCTTCCAAATATATTTCTCCCAAGTTATTTCAGGTAACTCAACAGAGAAGCAACTTAGCAGCCAGACTTAGTGACAAGTCACTGTGGAAAGGTGGGCTCAACCCCCACTCTCTAGCCTGCACTCAGTGGTCTGTTAGTTGTAGGCTTTATGCATTAAAGCTAAATTTAATTGGCCCCCACTATTCAGTATTTTTCCCAAAGCCTCTATCAACTTGCTTTGTGTCATTATCAGAGGACAACTTTATGCTGTGTGTGGCAAATCCAGGGTAGATACATTGAAAGCGAGTCTTGTAGTAAACACTACTATTGTTTGCAGGGCAAATACATGTAAACGCATGGCGGACATATGGCAAGTGAACGCAAGACTAACCAGACTTCTTTGGCAAATGTGCATGACTGATGTCTGACGTCACACCTGATGAGCAGGTCTTGGTGATACACCTGTTCATCCATGATCAAAGCATGGATCCGCATGGTTTATTGCAGACTGACCTGGCATTCAGCATTCTTCATTACAGATGTCATGGGCAGACCCAGTAAATGTTTGCCACATTTGCAAGAGCCACATTGTATGATGTTATGTAAGATCGCCATGGATGGATGGATAGGGCCTCTATGTCTAATTATTAGCCAAGTGAGAAACAACTTCCTTGCTTTGGTTTTCAAAAGACACATTTGACCATAACTGAAGTACTGGCTTTAATTCAAGGAGTATGCTGTTATAGTCTGACTTTCTTATGCTTGTTGTTGTTTAGTTGTTTAGTCGTGTCTGACTCTTTGTGACCCCATGGACCAGAGCACGCCAGGCACTCCTGTCTTCCACTGCCTCCCACAGTTTGGTCAAACTCACGCTGGTAGCTTCGAGAACACTGTCCAACCATCTCATCCTCTGTTGTCCCCTTCTCCTTGTGCCCTCCATCTTTCCCAACATCAGGGTCTTTTCCAGGGAGTCTTCTCTTCTCATGAGGTGGCCAAAGTATTGGAGCCTCAGCTTCAGGATCTGTCCTTCCAGTGAGCACTCAGGGCTGATTTCCTTAAGAATGGATAGGTTTGATCTTCTTACAGTCCATGGGACTCTCAAGAGTCTCCTCCAGCACGATAATTCAAAAGCATCAATTCTTTGGCGATCAGCCTTCTTTAGGGTCCAGCTCTCACTTCCATACATCACTACTGGGAAAACCATAGCTTTAACTATACGGACCTTTGTTGGTAAGGTGATGTCTCTGCTTTTTAAGATGCTGTCTAGGTTTGCCATCGCCTTTCTCCCAAGGAGCAGGTGTCTTTTAATTTTGTGACTGCTGTCACCATCTGCAGTGATCATGGAGCCCAAGAAAGTAAAATCTCTCACTGCCTCCATTTCTTCCCCTTCTATTTGCCAGGAGGTGATGGGACCAGTGGCCATGATCTTCGTTTTTTTGATGTTGAGCTTCAGACCATATTTTGCGCTCTCCTCTTTCACCCTCATTAAAAGGTTCTTTAATTCCTCCTCACTTTCTGCCATCAAGGTTGTGTCATCTGCATATCTGAGGTTGTTGATATTTCTTCCGGCAATCTTAATTCCGGCTTGGGATTCATCCAGCCCAGCCTTTCGCATGATGAATTCTGCATATGCTATTGATGAATTCTTTCTTATGCTATTGGGAGGTAAAAAACCTCACTTTTCCCCAGAAACTTCTATCTACAAACATACACCCCCAAGTTACCTTATTGAAAATAATTTGCTTGTCCAAAAATGAAGAGCTTTGAGGAAGAAAGCAATGTGAAAATTTTATTTCAAGCCAGTCATATTCCAAAATACAAGTACCTAATGTATTTTTTCCAGGTCTCAATTTAAAATTAACAGAAGACAAACATATTTGTCCTACCTGTAATGTACATGTGTAATTGTTGGTCGCCTGTAGCCAAGAATCCAGGTCTGGATGTCTAGGGGTTCAGCTTTGGGATATGCAATGGTTGTATCTATCACCCACTGAAGACCTTTTGATTTACTTTCTAAGAAAGGGGATTATAGAACAAAAGAAAGGAAACAGAAAGAGTATGATTTTCAATTCTTAGTATCATACTTCTGTTCTAATACAGTACATCACGCCAACTCATTTGATAATAATCTGTATTCTATGATTTGATGAAATACCACCATACTACACGATGCCAAAGCAGGCAGGAACATGTTCAACTCTTACTTCTCAAATTAGAGAACTGGCAGAAAACTCCCTTATATTCCAAATCATAATATACAAAAATGGCTATCCTTGATCATGATGTCATACATTTCAATTATTTAAATTCTGGTTATCCAAAGACCCCACTTCATCTCCCTCCCTCCCCAATCCCTCTCACCCTGTTCTCACCCAAAAAAAAAAAAATCTACCTTGTATCTTCCATATAGCCCTAGGAAGGAATAATTCAAGGTGTATTATTAGCACTGCTGCTTGCTTTAAAGAACTTCTTATTGAAATACATTGATGTTTCTATGGCTGTATGTACATTAGTAGGATTATTCAGATATACAATGTGAGGATGTTTTAATAACAACATAGAATCATAGGATTATAGAGTTGGAAGGGACCCTGAGGATCATCTAGTCCAACCGTCTGCAATGCAGGAATATGCAGCTGTCCCATATGGGGATCGAACCTGCAGCCTTGGCATTATCAGCACCATGCCCTAACCAACATGATTTAAATTATCAATAAGCATTAAAGGTACACCATTAAATTTCTGGCATTCTGTCAACAAGTGAGATGCTAATTAAGCCAAGCACTTAAAAAGCTTAACCTAGTGCCATGTTCGGTGTAGGAGCACTTTCTCCCTGGGCAGAGGAAATGACATACGTCTGATACACCGCTGAAGCCTGCAAGTGCTTGCAACCTCTGGTCTCAACAGGCTTAGTACACAAATCTGTTTTCAATACCAGGATCAGCATGGAATGTATGAAGTAGTATCAAAGAAGACATGGCAACCTACTAATATATTTGTTTTGGCGTAAGTTCTCATCGCCTAGAGACCTTTCTTCTCTTAGTTACTCATTCTCTTTCAAGCTTTCAAAAGCTTCTTCATCACACTTTCTCAATGCAGACAGAGCCCTTTTCAAAATATTTTTTTAGCAAACAAAATAGCGGCTATTATTTATTAACTCTTTAACACAACAATATATAGATACACATTTTAATTTATAGCCCATTTACATTAACACTTCATTATTATTTAAGTAGAAGTTTTAAATCACAGGAAACCATATATTCACAATAAATGACTAGAGGATATTCTCAACGCCAAGGAAAAAACCATCATCATACCTAAGAAAGGAAGCCTTCATAGAAACAAGAACCAAAGTACTGTATGCCAAACTGGTTTATGATGACAAAACTACCATGAAAATAATTGAGAGAAAGAGAGCAACTGAGATAAAGTTAAGCATGTTTTATTTTCACCCAAATTAATTGGCTAACTTATTTGAAAGGTTTATATGTTGCCTCTCAGCTAAATAGCATTCAAGGTATCTTAGCCACAAAATAACTCAACCACCATAAAAAATACAAAACAGGAGGAGAATAAAATACAGGTGGCAACCATTGTGCGTGGGGGCTTCCATGCTGGCCCCTGCATGTGTCAGCAGAGCGCACAAATGCCCTCGCGGCCCTGTTCTGTCCACCATTCTGCCCTCTTCCAGGTCCAAAAGGACCCCTTCATTGGCAGTTGTGTGTCAACTGGACCCACACAAAGTTATCACCGCCTGTAGCGCGCAGACATAAAATTACGGACAAAAGCGGCCGTTAAAATACAGTCATACCTCGGGTTACAGATGCTTCAGGTTGTGTTTTTTCGGGTTACAGACTGCCAAAACCTGGAAGTACCGGAACGGGTTACTTCCGGGTTGCGCTGGTTGCGCTTTACGCATGCGCAGAAGTGCCAAATTGCAACCCCCGCCCGCGCAGACGCACCTCTGCGGGTTGCGAACGTGCATCCCACACGGATCACGTTCGCAACCCGAGCGTCCACTGTAATATAATCATGTGTCACATTTTAACTGTATGCTTTATTCTCCACATAGTGCACTGGCCCATAACTCTGTGACATGTATGCCTTTCAAAGGCATACTTCTTATGCATATAATGGACTGCTGAGAAACCTTAAGCCAAAGGACAGGTTGATTTGTTTCAATAAATATGTGTAATGCATTATGATTTCTGCCAAGAGCGACAACATCGCAACAGGAAAGAGATGGTTCCTAAACCCCTTCCTTACAATCTTGACACACAGATCTCAAGCAGCCAAGCTATTTTGATCTTTCCAATTAGAATACTTTTGTTCTGCATTAGAAGACACTGAGAGTTTCTTTTCAGCAAATGGTCCAATTACCCTGGTGTGCTGGACTTAGCAGCCAGCTACATCAACTTTTCCCTCCAGGGACTGCTTGTTTTGTTTCAGGTTTCATCCTGGCTTCCACTTCTTCCATGCTATATATGTTGATATTCAAGCAACCCTGGAAAATTAAACCCGTAATTCCCCCAAGGGTCATCTACACACATTGGAAGCCAGTATAGGCTACCTTGCACCGCAGAAAGAAATTGCAGCATGAAGAAAGTAGTGCTCATTGGTCTCTCCATTTCTGTTCTTAAAACCAGAAGATAGAAAAGAAGATGTTGCAAGCAGCACTAGCTCCAACCTACACGTACACACTCTGCAAACAGTTGAGGGAGCCACTATAAAAGCAATAGCTACAGTGTGCTGATGTGCCCTGACCAGTGACCTGATGTACACACTCTGTCTCTGCCAGAGGCGAAAGGGGAAGAGTGAGAGAGCACACATGCACAAGCTCCATAGCCACACTGTATTACTGTACTTCCCCAAGTAGAGAAGCAAAAAGAACTGTTGCTACATCTTCCACGCTCTTCCTCTTTTCTGAAAGCAGAGGACTATCTGTGTCCTAGTGTGCAGTGATGGGGACCACAAACGTAAGACACTGGCTCATGCAGAGTCAGACAATTTGTCCATCTAGCTCAGTGCTCTCTATGAGACCAGTGGCATGTCAAGGCTGGACCCCAGGCAGTGAGTGGCCTGGAGAGTCAGGACTCCATGACCATCAGTACCTGAGGGCAATCCAGAAAGCTGGACCAGGGGACAAGCCAGGGTCTGGACCAGCAAACAAGACCACAGAGGCAAGTTGTGATAGAATCAGGTGGACCTTGTGGTTTGGAAAAGAGTCAGCTGAAAAATAAAGTACTTTATACCCCTTCCTGCCCAGGCCAGCCTGAGAAAGAAGGTTCTTCCCTGATCTGGTGCTGAAAGGGGCTCACTGCATGGGGCAAATGAGCAGCAGCTTTCTCGTGTTGCTAACAGAGGAAGTTTTTTGTGCCCTTGCTGAGCTAAAGACACAACCAAGGGCTTTCTTTGTGCAGATGCTCCACCACTGAGCCATGACCATTCCCTCAAAGGCTGCATCTGCTTGCATGAGGTAATTCTTATGCTCTGAGGGCCAGGGGTGCCCTGAATTCAGTCTTGCAAGGTCTTTTTAAAAGGTCAGATTGCCCACCAGTTTATTTTACAATTACAAAGCATACTTTTTTGATTATTTAATTTCTATGCCGTTTAATATATTAAAAAATACCTCTAAGCGGTGTACAAAAAACTGAAGCAACAACAATTAAAACAAAATATTGGAAAAAGACAGTTGTTGTTGTTGTTGTTGTTGTTGTTGTTGTTGTTGTTGTTGTTGTTATTATTATTATTATTATTATATTATTATTATTATTACATATAAATCAGTACCAATTCAGTTTCCTCCTAACACACCCTCCCTTTCAGCCTTTGGGTTCTCAGCCAGGGTCCAATCAAACCCTCAACTCACCCATAGAAAGCTCACAAGGAGAAGTTGTGGAAACAGTGGATTTTATCCTAGTCTCTCACTCTAGACTTGCTTTTGTCCTCTGCCCCTCACCCTGCCACCGAAGTGGGGGGGGGTGCGTGTGCATACCCTCCCTGAGCAGAACAGAGACACGCTCTACTGCTGCCCCATGGCTCTCAGCGCCCTCACCTTTCCTTTCTCCTGCCCTGCTTGCCTCCTCCTCTCAGTGCGCAGGCAGATGTTCCCTTAGCAACCGTGCCCTGAGTGCTGCAGCGGCCTTGCCCGCCGTGCTACAGCCTCAGAGGAGAAAGAGGAGAGCAAACGAGTCAGGCACCACGAGCCAGAATGTGGGCCTGGTGAGGGTGATGGAGTATAGGGCACACGGGCTTCCACCTCGCTACCACTGTCGCCATGATGCTGCCATAAAAAACCTGGACGTTTTGCAAAAAAAATTAAAACCCGCCTGGAATCTTTACCCCAAAAAATGACGACACGTCTCAGGGGAAACGGACATGTGGCAACCCTACCAGAGGTCCCAAATAGAGGTGGGTCACAATGAACCCCTGCCTGCTTCCTCCCAAAACACCTGGGAGGGTCCAAAAAACCTTGGACAAGGCTTGGGCGTATGTGCTACTCTTGGCCAGCTAAGGCCCAAAATTTGGAGAGATGAATGGAAAGAAGTGGTTCACCAATTATTCCTCCTCAGTCCAGCGAAGAAGTACTTAAAATTAATTTGGGGCAAAAGGAGGGCCAAGGCTGCTCATCACCCCCCCCCCAATCCTTCCACTTCAGGCCATAACTCACTGTAGGACTTTAGGGTATATTATTATTATTATTATTATTATTATTATTATTAACATTTGTATACTGCACTTTGTTCAAAGATCACAGGGAGGTTCACAATATAAACAAACAAAATGAGAACACAAAATACAGAATAAAACAAAAGCAAAAGCAAACCAATAGACCCCCTTATTGTGTCCTTAGGCCTCTGAGCCCAAGACAAACCTGTGCTATGGCATCAGAGCTGAAGGAGACAAAAGAGCAAGCTCACCTCCTTGGCCTCCAGCTTTTACCACAAAAGTGCCAGAGTAAAGAGCAGATCAGAGACTAATGCTTCTGAAGAAATCCCAGTTGTGCTACCAGAAGAAATACAATTTTGTAAATACTTCAGAGACTATACCTAAAAAGATTTTTTAAATTTTTTTTTACAGTGTTGCTCCACTCGAGAATACTCTTAGTCTTTGCTTCCTCTGGAAGCAAGTAAATTAGCCCACCGGGATTTGAATGGAAACCCTGCAGGCTGCGGCATGTATTTATCTATCACTCTCTACAGGCCCTTCCTTCCCTCTGGGTTCCTTGCAGTCAGGGGCTGCCAAATGCAATAGCTTGGCCTAGCAGTTCTGAATGTACTCTTCAGTAGGGCGGCTTTCATCCAGTGCCAAGGCAAATTCTCACAACACACAGAGCAATCAAAGAAACAGAAAAGGAAGAAACGTCTTTTAGCAATGCTACCCGTTCGAGGATAACATTTTGGGCTACACGAATCCCAGCCAAACAAATATATAACACCCATACACATTCTCCATTTAGAAGTTTAGCAACCAGAAAAGGAAGGCATCTTTGTGCCACCAATATAATTGGGAGTCATAGCTTTGGAAGGGAGAGCAGAAAAAGTGTAGTATTTATTAAATACAGCAATAATTGATATATTGCTTGTCTCAGGGAAGCCCATCTGACACTAAACAGTATAGCTCAGACTTAGATATCTAAATGGAAGCATTTGATTTAAATAAATTCCTGTGTCTTGATATTAAAAATCTGCCGAAACACTGAATTGACAAAGTGACAGAACTGCTGGCATCATGCCCTGCTTGTGGGTTTCGTGGAAGTGAATGTCTGGTCTAATGCAGGACTATAAGACGGATTCGTGGTCTGATCCAGTATGTTTCAAAATCATTTCCCCCTTTGAATATCCAACCTGATGAAAAGATTTTAAAATAATAATAGTTGGTTGAAATAAAAAGATAGGGTCTCACTCAACTCTGTTTCTCATTTTGTGGGACCTAAATGCTTAAAAGCACGCAGTGTGGGCTGTGCTTGATATCTAGAGCCAGGATAGGATTCATTGGTTATGCATGCTGACAGACCAGAAAAAGCAAACTCCAAATCTAAAACGAAGAGCATATTTATCTTCCCACATAAACCAAACAAGACACCCCTTCAGTTGTGAACTGCAGTAGAGATTACAAAAGGTATTCTACCTGCATTCAATGGGTAAACATCAATTTGATGAATATAAATAAGCCAGCAGATTATCCAATATTTGTCTATCATTACCCAATTTTTATCATTAAAAGCCAGCAATATTTAACACTGCATTTGAAATGAAAGCTCTAAAGTATTAATAAACAAATAGTCGGGCACATCTCAGCCTCATCTGAAACGATTCAGGAAGGCATTGTTATAGCATATTGCTGCTGCCTATAGACCAAAATAGGTAATACAGGTGTTTTAGACTGGATATTCCATTCATTTGTTCTACAGGTGGCAGTAGCACATTGTAGCAGTGACTTGAATGTTTCCCTATTAATTTAGATTTCTCAAACACTGTGCCCACTTCTCACTCATAAACTTATCTTATTTCCTACTCCTTCACCTCCTGTACTGTCCATCTCTTATACAATCTCTACTTCTCAATCCTGGTTCCTCTTCATAGGCTAACTCCAGCCCTAAGTAACTTAGAAATATTGGGCTTGTGCTCTTTGCAGGATTAAATCATAAACAAAAGGTACTATGGTTATACAGAACAACTAGGGCTGGGTTCATACAGGTAAACTATTTTAAATCAATTAAGCCTGGTCAAAACTGGAATTAGGCACAAAGCAGCATGTTCGAGGGTGAGGAGGCATCTATGCATCCATCTGTGTGCAGTATATAACAAACTTACAAATTTAAACTGGGTCAGCTATTGCAGACAAAAGAAAACACTTCTTTAAAATGACATCAGAGTTCTATCATATGAGATCATAATTCAATAAATAACACATGCTGATCTATGTAAATGAGATTTATTCATTATCTACATTAATAAAAACTTTCATCAGTTATCAGCAAGTAGTGCATTCCAACAATTTTTTGCAAACTATTTCATTCCATTACACCTCTGTCACTGAACACTTAATTGCTCAGGTTCAATGTTAAGGTATTTGCAAGCCCATTTTGGTCCAATGAGGATGTTACTAATGAGACTTTCTAACACATCAGGAATAATGCATAAACACAATGCTCCAATAGCAGGTTTACAACAATCAGTAATCACAATCTTTAGCAGAAATGTGCTCCTGAAAATTGACTCTGCAATGTGATCATTTTAAAGAGCCCAAATATATCGTGACACACAAAGGCATCTCTTTAAAAAATGGACAACAACTGGAAACTGCTTATACTGCCGAGGTCCAGTATTCTGATAAAGTTTCTGTTAGTCCACATTGTCATTAAAAAACAAGATAAACCTTGAAGCAGTGGCGTGTGAAAACCAAACTTACATATAATCAGACACTATAACCTTGTAAAATGAAGTCCAGGTGAAAAACAGAAAACTCTAACCCTGAGGAATACCAAATAATTTGCTATGTATGCACCACGTTCTTGACGAGATTTAGGATATCCTGTAGAGTTATATAAAACAACGAAAGGAAGGACTGTAGACAGGACACTGCTGGCAAGACCAATGAAACTGCCAAGCAACTACAATATGCTTCATCAAATACTGAGCAAGACCAACTGTCAATGTCAAGGTCTCAAGAGAGAAGAAATCGCATTTGGTGTGCCAGAAGCTGGCCAGGTAACAAAGAACTGCACACAAATGAATGAATATGCCTTTTTCCTTGTAAACTCACATTCCTACAGATACCTAAATTCAGCTGAGTCTCAGATCTTAAATAAGTAATCTCACTTACATGGTGAACATAAATTGCTTGTTTAATTCTGCTGTATCTCCCAAAAGTCAGAGACTGTTTTGCAAAGCAAAATACAGAGAAAGCTCCCCCAGTTTCTCATATTAATTTTGAACACAGCTGAATTTTGGAAAGCATACCTCTATAAAGCCCCGTAAAAACAATGCTACAAATTCAACACACCTTCATTCTGAAACAAGTAATGTAGAAAAATAATGTGGAAATTCTTTTTCCGATGACAAGGCCACACACAAGTAACACCCAGGCTACATTACTATAATGTGCTGTACAGGAATTGCCAAAACACAATCATTATAAGCTCAATTGGTGGAAAAAGGAAAGTTGGACGTTGCCAGTATGTGGATAGTTGTAACTCAAATAATGTACAAGTATAGCAAGAGCGAAATATATCATGTTTATTAAATTTCTACCCCCGTTTTCTTCTGGAAATTCAAAATAAGTAGCAGCACAAAGATACAAATAATCTAGGCAATATCAAACAGCATGATAAAATATCATAATAATGGAATCAGCAAACACAACAGATGATCAGTTCAGTTTCCCCCAAATACTTCTTTAAAGAGCCAAGTTTTCATCAGCTGCTGACACTACGCAGGCCTCTCTAGGGAAGAACATTCTACTACAGCATCTGCACAACCAAAAGGGCCCAGTTCATGAAGAACCCATCTAAGAGAAGGTGACAGTCCTTTAGAAGCACTAGGTTATGAGTGATGGAATAGAGGTGGCAAAGAAACACATCCAAAATACTTCCTTTGTTCTTAACATAGTAAAGCAGCTGGGGGGAGAAGCAGCAACAATAACTGAAGACACACAGCTAATTAACGGATGTGTTGCATCCAGAGAAGCCTGGCTGCAAAGTGGGCTGGGGGGGGTGTTGCTTTGCAATTGGGTGGGACAAAATAACTTTCCTTCAGCTCATGTTTCTTCTTCACCCCTGGCCCAGAATTAATTTGTTCATACAAAGATGCCCAGGCAGTGTTATTAAACCGATAGCCAATGGAAAAAAAATTCTCTTTTTAGGGGAGTAACGGAAACTTATTTTTAAATAAGTTGTTTCCATGAGATAAAAGCCGGTGCTTTCCATTTTCTAGCCCGCAGGCTCCATGGTGGAGATCACTCCTGTAAGGTAGGAGGAAAGGACTGCAGTAGAAGTGTTTTAAATGTAGCCTACAGCAAAGAACTTTGAATTCTGAAACGCTGCAGGTGAGAGCTATATATTCTCCTTCCGGCACTCAGACTTATAATAGACGCACAACAGGGGAAAAGTCAACAGTATAGAAGTAGTAATTTGCACTTCAGTCTCTAACACACTCACAACTTCCCCTCCTACACTAATAGGTATATACAGTACTCTTATGATCCCAGAACAGTTAAATGTATGTGGTTAGGTAATCCAAGGCACACCAGATATTTTAAGGCATTTTTTAAAAAAGGAAAAAAATAAGCACTTGTTAATTCTGGGATGAATTGAATTTGCTATAGCTTGGAAGTGCTATATATTTTTGGATGGTCCAAAAAGTCCAATTCTTTTTCTTTTAAAGTTACATTAAAAAATATTTTTAGGTAAAACATAAAACCTGACACTCATTTTGACCTGATTCTGATTCTGAGATCCCAATCAGCTGGCAACTGGTTCTATAAAAAGTTAAAATGACCCATACCTGCTTCTGGAGCATCGCCACCTGCCAGAGTTCCATTTTCTTGCTGAGCTATCAGGTTTTTCAATATAACTTGTGTGGCCCCCAGTCTTGGCAGTGTAACATGTGTAAGAAATGGCAAATTGTTTTTCTTGGCAAATGCCTGACTGGTCTCTCTCCTTTTTCTAAGAAAACCACCTTCTGGAAACAATACAATCCACTTCCGATCGCGGCTTCTATAATGTTTTTCTAGATGTTCTTGGAGAAGCAAAAGCTGCTGGTCACGATAAGCTTTTCCCTAAAATGCAAATATGGAAACGTAAGTACAACTTTCTAAGAAAGTTTATTTTCATAATGCTATTGTTTACTTAAAAGAAATAATAGTCCCAAAACAAATTATCTCACTTGGCTGAATTTAGAGTTGGGAGCGAATTCCTACCCACCCCTATTTCCATGTAAATACTCTTGTCACATACTATCAAAAAGATAACGTGATCCCCTCCACATAGCCTGTGACAGCCTTCCCCAACGAGGTACCCTCCAGATATTTTGGACATCCAGAAGACACCAGGTTGGAGAAGCCTGGTCTAGAGCCCGCAGGCTGCCCAACTCACAACTGCAGGGTCGTTTCTTCATTGAAATCCGAACATATAGAGAAACATGATATGGCACTGATGAAGTTTTTTTTTTAAAAAAATTATTTATAGTCTTCATTTATATACATTTCAATAGTTTAACATTAGTTCTAACATTTCAAATCTCGACTTCCTTCCTTCTCTTCCTGCGGTTCCTTAAATTTATTTTATCATTTCCTGCATACTCTAAATTAACTTATTCTTTTATTCATCTATTTTAAAGGAATATATAAATTGCAAGTTATTACAACAATCCTGCCAATGTCTTTTATCTGTTTATAATTTGTTTGTTAGATAGTCAATAAACCATTACCATTCTTTTATTTTTTAAAAATGTTATCTTGATTTCTTATTCTTCTGAGAAGTTTCACAATTTCTGCGTAATCCACAAGTTTTTGTATCCATTCATCTCTCGTCAGGACTTCATAGATGGAAGTTTGTTTATTCATATCACATCTCAGAGGATGATGATGAGGTCAATGCTAGCCATTTCTCACAGACCTGTATCCCACAATATCCCACAAGCAACACAACCTTTTACTTCATACTTCCTTCTTCACCAGCTATACAACACTCCCAGATCCACCAATTCTAGTCAAATGGCTAGATCAAGTAGCTGAATTTTACTGACCTGTAGCTTATGTCAGTCAAAATGTCCTATCAGTAATACCCCCACCAAATTAGGTGCAATTAGGCTTGAAAGAATATTGTACCTGAGGAGGAAGCGCTAGGCTTATGCCTGCTCACACCATGCCTAAATAGCCCCAGAGACTCTATAGCATAGATAGGAAACCTGTGACCCTCTACATGTCATTGGACCCTAACACACATTATCCCTGATCACTAGCCATGCTGACTGGGGCGGATGGAAGTTGAGTCCACTATGTGGAGGGTCACAGGTTTTCCCACATCTGCTCTATAGAAAGTATTGACTAGTTTCCAGGAATGAAGAGGCAGGCTCAATTGCCCTGAAGACATTTATTTACATTCCATTTCAACTACTATATGTTTAGGTATTGCCATTATGTTTCCTGCATTCTCTCTTCTCTCCTCCCCAGTTCTCTTTTAGCCACCTGAAGAATTTTGGGGAACAAGTAGGATAAAAGTATTCCTAAATAATATATTATCTTTGAAACATTAATTTGGGGATAAACAGTTGGTTTTGTGCCAAGGTACACTGTGGAAATGTTTTTATACACTATGACTACCTAGCATAGTCGATGAAATGGGTGGCCACTTTGAAAGCAGATGATGCTACTGATACTGTACAGTTAAAAAAAAATAAAAATCCATTACCTGTCTTATAAAGAAGTCTCCATGAATTAGAGATACAATTCCAAAGTTTGTATATTTAAAAATATAATCCATCAGCCACATCATCTTACGAACAACCTGGGGAAGTTCAGACAAGAACCTGTCAGTGCACTCCAAAGTAACACAACAAATAAACAAGCCAATGTACAAAGTAAAACATGGTAACCCTTCAGAACACATTAGCTAGCAGAAAACCATTTTCCTTACTAAGAAGTCTGAATATAAATGCCATCGAGAATATCTCTGTACAGATGTAACCACTAAAAGACTATTACCTTTCAACGAAGTCTCATTTGCAAAAACATAATCTCCCAGAATTCTACTCCCACTCAAGCCAGTATCTTCACTGTTTTCATTTTACAGAGGGGAAAAATACAGATTTGATCTCTATTTGTTAAACATCTTGGGTAAATCATTTGATTCTTGGGGGAAAAAATCAGTCACTTCCAATTAATCTGTATTAACAAGCTTTTACAATGACTTTCATATGCACTTTTAAAAAATTAGTTTAAATAGTCCTTACTTTCAACTGAATACATTCCTCGAATTGGTTTGATTGAACAGATGGGCTTGCTTTCTTGCAAGGGAGAGCAAGAGAATATAAAGGAAAAATCTAAGATGGGCTTCTCATGATAAGCTATACAAGAACAGCACCTATTCAATGAATTATCTGTTGTCATCTTTATATTGTTCTGTTTCAGAAGGAGAATATCTACACTATTTAATTTTAAAAGACCTGTGCAGGTGTACAATGAGGTAAGGGAGTTTGGAAATATGAAGACACTGGCAGAAAATAATATAATTTTTCCTACCATTATATTTCCTTAAACAGTGTTATGTATACATTCCGTCTACCATACTTTGAACATTACAAATTTCCTACACAGAAAACATGGTCAAGAGAAGAAAAGCCATGAGGACCATGTAAGTTGTATGTGCTAATCACATTCACCTATTTGTCTGCATATGTTAAGTGTGGGGAAGTGTAGGGAACACCAGCTTCTCAACATAAAAATATGCAGTGAAAACAGATGCATTCAAGGAACTTTTCACACTTCTTCCTATATGAAGATACTTTTTATGTAGGCAGTTTCTATCTAGGAAATTTGTAGTGTTTACATAGTTCTCGGACTGTAAACCTTCTGATAGAAAATTCAGGTTCCCCCTTAATCCAGTTACCCAACAAACATCCAACCATTCAGTCTCAAATTAATCTGGAATGCTGGCAATCAGAGCAGACAATATTGGGCAAGAACTATATTCTGGAACCTTTTCATACCAAGGACACATCTTTCATTCAAATATACACTTAATGGGACACTATATATCTGTAAGGTGTTAGTGTTGCTGCTGTGACCCACTTTATGTCAAGATGCAAAGAACAAGGGGGCCCCAAACTAACAGCCAAAGACCAGTGGGCCAGAGAAACAAAAGGTCCTAACCCTATATGCTTTATTGGCATTGAGCGAATGGCTAGTATTTAATCAAGGAATGGGTTGTTTAAACTTTGCCATACCAGTATATTATATTAGTTATATTAATAACTACAGATGGGCGAATTGACCCATTATAATTCAGAATCAGGCAGCCAGGTTACCAGTCCAGGGTTATAAACCCAGGCAAACTCTTTCCTGTGTTACAATCTTCTGAAGCATCTCTGAATTTTTGCGTGTGCACGTCACCAAAGCAGATCTTGGAAACAAAAGTGTGAATTTGGCATTCTTTTTCCACCCCGCGAATCACAAGGCACCCTTCTCATGTGGGCTTCATTTACAATAATGAGTAGATCAACATGGAACCACAGGCAGAGACAGCAGCTATGGAACAAGCCAAAATGCCCATTCCTATTTGTTGCAAGACTCAGTATGCTGCTGTCGTCATTGTGGAGACTGCTTCTGCGTAAGTGTATTTATTTCTTTTTGGGGGGGTGGGACGGTTAACTGCAGAGGCGCTAGACTCCTTCACTTATTTTTATTATTTAAAATAGTAACAATGACAATGGGATGGATGGAAAGTTTGTATTCTCATCCAAAGTATTATTTATTTAAAAAAACTCGAAAAGAGTGCCTAATTAAGCAACTTTTAAGACACAAATGAACCATTTTGCTTCATTATTAGAAGTTTGTTTGGTTTTTGTTATACTTCCTTTCCTGTCTTTTTGTACTTAAAATAATTTAAAGTCAGGAAATATAAACATATCATGTTTCAGCAATTATCAAAAATAATAAACACGGTTTCTGTAGATAACCAGCTTTACTTTATTGTGCATTAAACTAGCATGATGGTATGAATATTGCACTGTGGGTTTTCATGCTTGTTTTGGAAAGTAGTTCATTATTGACTTCAATGAGGACTTCAAAAATGGCTCTTTGATGAAGGCTCGGTCATTTCTCCTTCTTCTCATCTTCCTGCTCCACGTCTACTGCTTCTGCTGTTGCTGTATGATACACGTGCTGGGAAGCGGCAACTGAGTTTTTAAGGGTCCACTGGCTGCATCTTTGGTATCCATGAGTGGTTCAAATATGAGCATTCTCTGTTGGCAGATTATTTATGCTGCCTGTTACAATCCTTCCAGCTGTGCTGAACAGACTCTCAGAGTGAATACTGGTGGGAGGGCTAGCAAGGGAGCCCAAAGAAACAGTGTGTGCTGAGCGCTGCAAATGCCACTTGTGTTTCTGATAAAGCATATAGGTCCTTAGGGCTTTGTTAAATTCTGGCACACCCTCCCCCTCACAAGTTCCTGCCTTGCCACTGCTGCAGCTTCATGTCTGGTATAAGGTGAATAATCATTTTCATTTACGAGTCCCAGACAATCCACCTGGGACTTCTGCAAGACGAACGAGGGATCAGTCTCAGAGTCTCTGGATGTTGCTGAGATTTGTTCCATAACCTTTGAAAAATTGCTACTGAGTGCATCAGATACTTTATGCTGTACCTTACTAACACCTAGTGCGTTTCAAGACAAGCCATCACAGTTTCTCCCACCAGATACTCATTCATCCTACCGAACTTATTTTAAACAGGACCTTCCTCCCTAAATAGTTAACGAATCTTGGGGTAAGGTAACCAGCAGTCCACCAGATAATCTCCCCCTGAACTGCCTTGATATGCCTATTGGTCAGAAGGCTGCTTGTGAGAAAGGTCCTTTATTATTCCTATTGCCTTGGAATGAAGTGAAAGTTGTAAAAAACAACAACCCACCATTGATTTGGGTTGTTTGCAGAGGTACAATACTACTGCAGCTTGCTGTTCCAACTTGCAAGGACATCCTACACTAGGCAGCACAGTGCTATGTTGTTGTGGTGGTCTCGGTCAGTATATGGAAACATCACCGCTGCAGACAGCCAGATTGTTGACATCACATGATGTGCCTATCTGTGGGAAAGAAGAGTTTCCCAGGACGTTCACAGGCTGGATAAGTCTTTGTGAAGAGTGTAACTTGAAACCTTCCGACTGCGCATGTTCAGGAAGTTTGTCAGATGTGCTAGAAGAACTGAACTGAAAGGACGTGTTTTTCTCTAGTGCTGTAATGTCAGAAATAAGCATCATGTAAATAGATTTCTGACTTATTTTCTTTCCCCTGCGGAAGCAGGAGGGAGGGGGTTGTGCATTTTACCCACGCTTGGGAAAATGTCGCCTATCAAAATCTCCCTGGTCTGTCTGGATATCAGCCAGAGGAGGTTACCAGTGTGGTGTAGTGGTTAAGAGCGGTAGTCTCTTAATCCGGGGAACCGGGTTCGCGTCTCCGCTCCTCCACATGCAGCTGCTGGGTGACCTTGGGCCAGTCACACTTCTTTGAAGTCTCTCAGCCCCACTCACCTCACAGAGTGTTTGTTGTGGGGGAGGAAGGGAAAGGAGAATGTTAGCCGCTTTGAGACTCCTGAAGGGGAGTGAAAGGCGGGATATCAAGTCCAAACTCTTCTTCTTCTTCTTCTACCACCGGTAAGCAAGCTCCGAGGACAGTGAGAGGGGCAAGCCTCTATGGAGGGGGCTTGCAAACCAAGTCTTTCAGTCTTGTTTGTGAAGATACAGTTTGCTTGAATTAATCACTAATACTGCTTGCAGTTTTATGTGTGGTCTGCCCTCCAAAACCATGTTTTAGCAGTGAGATATGTTGGATCCTACCATCATATAGTGTCTTCATAATGTTTGTTGCACTGTCTGCTTTGAAATCCAGGCTGGGGAATCAGAACTCAACTGAATGATTGCTGTCAGTTTGCACGCATGTACACAGCCAAACCCAGTTATGTTTAGAACCACCTGTTGTCTCACCAGACTGCCCATATCTGCAACTGTAAACCAATGAGTAGTAACAGACATGTAGTCTTGTACTCATTAGCTATTGCAAATATCTATGGTGAGATGTACGGTCCCACCAATGCCATCTTCAAAGTTTGTACTGAGAGCATCTTGTAACAGCAGCTGAAAGTGCAAAAACTGCTGTCTGAAAAGTAGTTCCTTCCAGACAACTTCTCTTGAGGGACACAGTGATGGATAAATGCTCCAAAATACAGCTCATCAAGAAGGGATAATGGTTCCCTCCCATGGGGATTAACTCTACAAGCCACATAGACCATAGAACTGTAGGGTTGGAAGGGACCACGAGGTTCATCTCATCTAACCCGTGAAATTATTGAGTTCCACTGTCCTGGGGTCATTGGGCTACCAGGTTTGCTTCCTAGCTAGCATTTGATGCAGACTGAACTGAATTCCGCATGCTACAATTTTGTGTGGAGATGGTGTTGGGGAGGACAACAGGCAGGAATTTATGCAGGTACTGCAAAAGGCTGAACACACAGAGAATGCATTGCCTTTCTCATCTCCTTTACAGTGCCACCCAGAACCTGAGTCAAGTTGTACTTCACTTACAAAAAAGAAAAAAGAAACTTTATATTTGATATGGTGGGGGTGGGGGGTGGGATCAGTAGTAACTAGCTGGAGGAGAAAAGAATGCCCGAACATGAGCAAGAAAGAAATGGTGCAAATCAACATGTCTGATTCTCCAAAGTGATTGATGGTTGTATAGCTTCTGATCCAAACTTTTAAACTGCTTTGCTACACTTCATCAAAAGAACCAAAGTGGTAAAAGGAAAATTTCTCTGAACATGTACAACATGTGATATTTTCATCTCCTTCGGTAACTAAAGGGTTACAATAGGCAAAATCTGAGCTTGCTATAAGATGGAGTTCCACGCAGATGACAGAGGCACAGAAAAGAGAGTTTAGCTTGTAATAAATTTCACTGGCTCCAAGTCAGGGTTCATTATGCAAACAGGAATTATAAACCTGCTAAGTTTACCATTTGAACGGACTAATTAAGAATCCTGGTATCATCGCAATTACATGCACACACACAAACTACTGGAAGCAATTTCATTTTTGGACTGATGTTCAGAACAATTTATTTCAACCCACATTCATTTGATTGAAAAAACAAACAAACAGATGGATGGCATGTATTCACTTTTATAGCCTAGCACTAACTAGAAATAGAACACTAAATCAAATGCTTCCCATTTCAACCATCTTGGAGTAAAGACCATAAATATTTCTAAACAAATTTTGTCTGCAGGCCATATCCCATTTTCAGAACTGAAGATAATGGGAAATGCAGAATTCCCATTTTATCATGTGAACATAACAGTCAAGGTTTATGAGCATTTTATCATGAAAGACTAATGCAGTGCAGTGCGTTTTTATTCAGCAAGAATTGTCTACAGTACATCAAGGCAAAATTAAAAGGATGTTTGCTATCCTTGAATGCCCCCTGCTTTGCTTTCCATTCCTGGGTAACATTCACTGTGCAACTTCAACTCCTTTCCTCTCCAGAAGTGGACCCGGGGAAGCATCTCTTACTTTGTGCCTTTCCTCAGTCATTTAGTTTGATCTGCTTTCCTGGGCCACTTGGATTGCTAAATGATTCCTGCCCTGCAAACAACTCTGGTGTCTGTATGCCCTGCTTCTATAGCACAGCCATCTGGAGGATCTGGGCCACTCTGCAGGGGAAGAAGGGCAGCTAGATCCATTAAATGCATGTGAATTTGAGTTTCAGGGCTAGGTACCAGACTTGGCAGTGGTTTCCAGTGCTATGATTCGGAGCACATTCTCAATATGGCCTACCCAGTATGAAACAGCGGTGAATACAAAAATAGCATACCGTGCCTTTGTCCTGAAGGCACATCATTAGGGTGCAAATGTCTCCTGTTGCTTGATGGTTCACCAACATCACAGCTTCATCTTCTGAGATGGTTTTAATATCATCTCCCCATTCTATGACTATTTTGGAAAAAAGGGAAAGGAAAAACTTATTTAAAACCACATATTTCTAAAAGTTAAAAATTATTTTAAAATGTCATTACAAGTGAAGTTAAAGAGTTAAGCAAAATTATTTTCTTCAGCACAATAGAAACAGTCAATTTCATTCAAAAGGCATTCTAGCAGACCACACTAATTTATAAACTTAGAAGAACTCAAAAATCTGCAGCAGTAAGATAAAACTGAATTGCAGTTCCTGAATTAAACATCAGAAAGAACACAATCACTAATCAATACATTGGTAATTAAGTAAGGATGACAATATTGGTTACAGAGCATACTATCTTTAAGGGGGGGAAGCGTCATGAAATTGGCACAGGCACTTTAAATGTGTCAATTCAAAAAGAGGAATCTGTATTCTGACACCTGAAGATTTTAAATGCACTAGATAGCAGAAAGGATATCAGGCACTGCCTGGTGTTGCACGAGGAGAACAAATCAGTGACCCTTGGCCTTGTAGGCGCTCCTCTTTTCCTCTAAAGTTCAGAAGCTTTTCACTTCTGTTTGTACTTGTTAATGTAAAGTATGTTTGGTTTAAAACAAGCCAACTTCAAACCATGGATTATGAAGCGAGTTTGTTCAAACAAACTGTGGTTAATGTTAACCATAGTTTAAGACAGAGGTGGGGAAACAATGATTCTCCAGATGTTGTTGGCCTCCAACTCCCATCACTCCAGCCAGTGTGGCCAAGGGACAGAGGTGATGGAAGTTATAGTCTTGGAACATCTGGAAGGTCACAAGTTTCCCAGTCCTGGTTTAAGAGTTTGGATGCCGTGTTGGATGTGGTTAATGGAAACCAGCAGCTCACTGCAGTCATGCCAGAGAAGCAAAGGGCAGCAGATAAAAGGTTTTCTCCCTAAAGAAACTATTAATGCAGGCGGGGGGGGGGGGGAACTCTCAATAGTATAATTCCCACACTTCTTGGGGACAAGACAGCAGTAGCATCACAAATAATTTATCAGCTACATCTAATGCACAGGCTGTGCTCACTCTTGGAAAAGGGGGACCCCACCATTGTTTTCCATTCTTTTGCAATCACAATGATCAATTTAGTATTGAAGTACTGTAAACAAACAAAATACAGTAAGCCCACAACTTACGCTCCATTAACTTATGCACATTCCGCATTATGAGCTTGGCAAAAAATAATAAACTTAAATAAGGGGGTGGGGCAGAAAGGGGACAGGCATCCGTGAAAAAAGACTTTGACAATCTCACCTGCCGCTGAACCCAATGTGTTTTGACCATACAGTGGTACCTTGGGTTAAGTACTTAATTCGTTCCGGAGGTCCGTTCTTAACCTGAAACTGTTCTTAACCTGAAGCACCACTTTAGCTAGTGGGGCCTCCTGCTGCCACTGCGTCGCCAGAGCACAATTTCTGTTCTCATCCTGAAGCAAAGTTCTTAACCGGAGGTACTATTTCTGGGTTAGCAGAGTCTGTAACCTGAAGCGTATGTAACCCGAGGTACCACTGTACGTGAATTTGGTTTTTGGCACTATTCCCAGAATGCAACCCCCGCATAGGTTGTGGGTAGTGATATGAGGTGAGAAAATTCTCTGCTAGAAAGTTCTCCAGAGAATATTTTCCACAAATTGTAAATTCTAATGTAAGAACCAGTTTTACAACCCACATTTTAAAAATCTAGTAAATAATAAGTCAAGCTGTGATATTGCCGGTGTAAGTATTGAATAATATTTTTTTTTTATCCACTTACATTACTGGGCATTGTATCCTTCACCGTTGGCAGTTCTGAAATGAGAGCTACTGAAAACTTTTTTTAAAAAAAATTATATGTTTTTTAGTTTTAAAAATGCTATTCATTTAATTTGATGAACATTTGAATTCATATGTATTTCAACTATTTGTAATAGCCTTTTTTTTACTTTGGTGTGACCTTATTCTTAGCAATTCTATACCCTTGGCCATACATTGTGATTTTTTTTTACACAAAGTAGCTTTAATGCTTTATACACTTAAAGTACCTAGGCCTATACAATTAGTGTGTAACAGCATGTGAGGTGGCCTTGATTTAAAAAGTTGATGTTTCTATATTTTTATTTAGTGCTAGTAACTGGTTTTTGCAGTGCCATTCAATGATACTAAGTGCTATTTAACAGAGAATGACATACTGAAATGTATTATCATATAATGATAATATAAAGGTAAAGGGTAAAGGGACCCCTGACCACTAGGTCCAGTCGTGGCCGACTCTGGGGTTGCGGCGCTCATCTCGCTTTATTGGCCGAGGGAGCCAGTGTACAGCTTCCGGGTCATGTGGCCAGCATGACTAAGCCGCTTCTGGCGAACCAGGGCAGTGCACGGAAACGCTGTTTACCTTCCCGCCGGAGCGGTACTTATTTATCTACTTGCACTTTGACGTGCTTTTGAACTGCTAGGTGGGCAGGAGCAGGGACCAAGCAACGGGAGCTCACCCCATCGCGGGGTTTTGAACCGCCGACCTTCTGATCGGCAAGTCCTAGGCTCTGTGGTTTAACCCACAGCGCCACTTAATGGCTTCTTTTTTATATGTATGCATATAGTTTTGTTTATCAAGCTGTGTTTTAGTTACCCAAACAGTTATTAAGTGTTAGAGCTATTAGAACAGGGGTCAGCAAACTTTTTCAGCAGGAGGCCGGTCCACTGTTCCTCAGACCTTGTGGAGGGCCGGACTATATAGGGTGGGTGGGTGGGTGGGTGGGGGAAATGAATGAATTCCTATGCCCCACAAATAACCCAAAGATGCATTTTAAATAAAAGGACACATTCTACTCATGTAAAAACACGCTGATTCCCGGACCATCCGCGGGCTGGATTTAGAAGGCAATTGGGCTGGATCTGGCCCCTGGGCCTTAGTTTGTCTATCCATGTATTAGAAGCACAAGATAGCCTATTACAGTTTTTGGTTGCCATCTGAACAAGTTATACATGAATAAACATGTATATTAACTAATTATATCATTTTCCATGCATTAAAATGAAAATTCTCCTATTTTAAATGAAAATTCTCTAATATTCTGATTAATTGAGAATATTCTTGAAAATATTCTCCAAAAGATTATTCTCGAGAATTTAACATCACTAGTTGTGGGTTTACAGTATTGCAATAAGTTCTGCATATATTTGCCCTTGAAACTAGCCTGAAAAGCATAGATGGTCCAGAATGCTGTGGCAGATAAACATGTTTAAGCAATATTGCAAAACACCTGAGAACACTTCATAACCTGGGAACTTGATGAGCACCACTATCTGCCTATTGTTATCATTATCAAAGGACCAGATTAAGTGAAGTAAAGGAATGTGGTGTTTGGAGCAGGGCCCCCAGTGGTGACTCGGGGCTGTGTAATGACCTCCAACAGAAATTCTGATTGTATACTTCCCTTTCGGCTTTCTGTCAGTTATGTAAAGCTCATTTATTTAGGAAAGCTTGGGGGCATGAGGAATTGATGGCTTTTTTAAAAAGTCACTCCTGAGTTTTTCTCTGTAGGAAAGCTTGGACTACTTTTCAGCTGCACTGCTTTTCTGTGTTTATAGATATGATGTTCCTGTAAATGTTGATTGTTGGTTGCCTTAAGCAGTTCTAGAAAGGTGGGCTTAAAAACAGTAGTTTAACAAACAAACCAAAAACAAGTACCAGAAAGTTGCTGTGTGTGTTGCAGCAAAAGCCAGAGACACCTTAAATGTGGCACCTTAAAAGCAAAGACACTGATGACAGGACAGGCTGGGGTTCTCAAACGTTCTATCCTCAAGCCACTTAGGATGCTTACTAAGGCCCACCAGACAGAAAACGGGAGATACAGGGGAGAAGCCAGTCGCAAAACAGTGTCAAGTAGTGGCAGAGCTTGGCATAATCAGCTGGCAATTATTGACACCACTTTCTACCAATAGCTAATCCATATCTGATTACTGCTCAATTCTTTGCTGTAGCATTTGCCTTGTGGCAAACTATTTCACAGCTTAGCTTTCCTTAAGAGGTTCTTCCTTTTATGGAATCAACCCAAAGATTATGGCATGGCTCGCAGGCAATGGCACTGAGGCCCAGTTAAAAGTGGCCCGTGAACAGTGGGGAGCCCTGGCCCACTGTCTGATAAAAGTGGGTTAAGTTTTGTGGACTAGAATCCACTCCACCAGATCCAAACCTAGTGCTGGCAATAAGGCCCTAAGCAACAGGACAGAATCAATAGTACTTGTGACCTGTACAGAAACAAATGAATTATATTTAATCTGGCTGGGTTTAAAGTTTGCCATGGCTCTGTGGTCAAACCCTCCCTTCCACAATGTCATGCTCGCAAGCGACCCTTTAGCCTTCAGACCGCTGAAGCAAGGAAAACAAACATAGTTTGGGAGGTGGTTTTTGTGCTTCTTTCCATGCATAAAGGCTTAAAAAACAAACAAACCCCTCAATCTATCAATCACCAGGAGTGCAGCAACTAAACAAGAACATTGATGTGCTCCCCTGTGAAATGGCCAAGGAGCAACCAGAGGTAAACTGTTTAAAGGGCTACTGAACAAGAACAAGTACTTCCATTACAAATTGTTCCTATTGCCGGACATTTGAAGAATGCACCTACAATCAAGTAATAAATTACAGTACACCAGAGAGAGGGGGGGGAGGGGGGGAGTAATGTCTACTGCATGGCAAAGTATTTCAGTTTCTGTTTATTTGTAACCATAGACCTGAGGGCAGGCAACTATAGCTCTGAGTTTAGGTGGTTCCCAACAGAGTTGTAATATAAACAGATCCATGAACCAAAAAAGCGAAATGAGAACATATTCAGATATTAATGATTTAAAATACACATAGGCAAAGTGAGGAAGGCCGCTCTCATTCCTTGCCAGGTGCAATAATGGTGCTTCTACCTTCCTCTCCCTCCTGAAATTTCTTGGTTATTACTTGCACTCAAAGTGGAGAGCTAAACTTGAAGAGAGGACTGGAGGTCCATTATTAGATCTCCCACGGTTCTCACCCCCCCCCCCAAAAAAACCCCAAAGCAGCAGGGAGGCTGGCTCAAAACATTTTGTCACTTGAGGCAAACCACAAAATGGTGTTTCCTTCCATCAGGGGAGAAGGGATGTGTGAAGATCTACATCAGGAACAAGGATTGGGAGGAGACCAGCACTGCTTCCTATTTGCCAAGAGGTTACTGCAGAGGCAGCATGGGGGGTGCTGGCCTCCAATGCTGCCAAGGCAGCTGCAGCGGTGGCAGGTGATACGTTCCTCAGAGACCAGATCTTCTGCCCCTGTGGATGCTACCACCTGAGGCAGTTGCCTCACGTTGCCTCATGGGTGGGCCAGCCCTGAAGTGGGGAAATGGAGCTGCAGGATAGCAACTTTTTAAATTATTCCCCCCTGCATATACCTACGTGTTCCCTCCCATCTCATTACAGCTCAGCTGGTTAGAGCATGGTGCTGTTAATGCAAAGGCTGCAGGTTCGATCCCCATATGGGACAGCTGCATATTCCTGCATTGCAGGGGGCTGGACTAGATGATCCTCAGGGTCCTTTCCAACTCTACAATTTTATGATTCTATGCTCAGTAGTGTAAATAGCAATGGGGGCATTCAATCCCCCCTTCCTACGTGCAGCAACCCTGGAACAATTACTCCATCTTGCCTCATTTGAAAACTAATCTTTCTAAAGTTCTCAGTCGAAAATCAGTTATTCACTCAACTCATTTGTAACTCTCTGCTCCAGGTAGGGCAAACTCCAGCCTTTATCAGTAACTATTTCTGAAACCTCCCTCCGTGTATCATGTTATAAATGTTAATGGTTCTGCCTTGGGCAATTTTTGTGCTATTTCTGCCTAGTTTGACTTTCTTCCTCCCACCAACCTTCAAGCTCCATAAGTCAAAGTCCTCCTATTTTATTACAAATGTAGGCTGAGGGTTTGAGGACTGCCTTTCATTCCTGCCTGCCTTGAAATGTATGACATCTCTAGTCTCTTCTCTGTTGCAGAGAGGAAATAAGAGCACAGCTTGCAGCCAGCTTCCACAAGGCTCCCTTGCTCTTGAGTCTGATTCACTGTGCACACAGAAAAATAAGCTCCCAAGAGGAACCTCACCTAACCATGTGTTCCAACAAATAATTTCTTCAATTAAATGTGCTCTTATTCATCGGTTTAAATTTCTCCTGCTTTGTCCTGAGAAATGAATTACACTGTGCAGCAAGCAAATGTTTATAATCCTTTTTTAAAAAAGAGAAGCCCAGTAGTTTGAACAAGCTATGGAGGCAGGAGTTCATATCCAACTGCAATGAACAGTGTTGTTGTTTTTTTAAAAAAAACCTAGCTACCCAACAACCCTGATCGCTCAGTGAAAGTCACAACATGTTTAAAACCAAAGCATGAAAGTAAAATATAATGTTACAATTCTTTGCATGAACAACAAAGACTTTTGTGGGACCTTAAAGGCTAATGGTTGTATTACTTATTCAGCATATAATTAGAAGTATGTAAAATATATTGATTTTTAAAAGGATTTATGTTTGAGTAATGGAGCAGCTTAATGCATGCTACCTATTACAGTGCACATAATACAAACTGACCCAGTTTGCACTCCACATTAAACTAGAATTTATATACTGCTTGAATGTAAAAAAAAAGCCTCAAAGCAGTTAGCTAATAGTTTACTATGTATGCACCTATCTGGCCTGTTTGTCTTCTCTTCATATTCAATTTAAAACAAAAAACCCAAAAATGATCTGAACCAGAGATTGTGGTTTTATTTCATTTTTGGATTATTGATTGTGATTTATTAGAACAAACTTTGGCTAGAAATCATGATTTGTTGGAAGCAGAATAATTATGATCCCTTGGTGTGGACATCAAAGGGATTGTGACTTGTTTTCTACCAGTGCCCAGCTAACATGAACGGGGAGGAGCAAAATAATGGTACGTCATTGTTTACGTTTGTCACTGTGATGGAGATAACACTAAATGAGAACATAATGAAAATACAGAACACAAAATAAAAACCTGAACCAGATCTTTCACAACTTCTCCAAGAAGTCCACATTTGTATGACACAACCAAAGGAATTGAGAAGATTTCCTTAATTCAAGTGGACTTTGCCTCCCTGCACTTGCTCTACATGTGATCTGAGAGCTGCATTGCCAAATTTGGAGAAGATGAAAACTAAAGGAGAATTATGTTCCAATTCATGTATTAGAAAGGGAGATGTGAATTATATCAGTTCACTTAAAAACACAGACCAAGCAAAATTCTATTCTATCCCAAGATTTATGTTAATAATAATAATAATAATAATAATAATAAAAAATATTTATACCCCACCCTCCCCGGCCAAAACCGGGCTCAGGACTCCTAACACTGAATATAAATACAGTAAAAAAAAAACAATAGTTGATTAATAAGTTAGAATACAGTTTAAAATGCAGCTTAAAATGCAGCCTTGTTTTAGTGGTAGCCCATAGATCAAAGCCATAAGGGGAGAAAACGTCAAATATTCACCGGGGCCAACTATCCATGCTGGTTGTACATGGGCCAGCAAAAAGAGCTGAGGGAAAATGTATATACAAATCCCATATAAGGGGTTCCATAAAAAAAAAATATGGGGGGGGGGGGGGTTAGATTGAGTCCAGCCCAAAGGCCAGGTGGAACAGCTCCGTCTTGCAGGCCCTGCGGAAAGATGTCAAATCCCGCCCTGATCTCTTGCGGTACGGCGTTCCACCAGGCCGGGGCCAGAGCTGAAAAGGCCCTGGCCCTGGTTGAGGCCAATCTAACCTCCTTGGGGCTCGGGACTTCCAAAGTGTTGTTATTTATGGACCTTAAGGTTCTCCGCGGGGCATACCAGGAAAGGCGGTCCCGTAGGTACGAGGGTCCTAAGCCACACAGGGCTTTAAAGGTCAAAACCAGCACTTTAAACCTGACCTTGTACTTCACTGGGAGCCAGTGCAGCTGGTAAAGCACTGGATGAATGTGATCCCGCAGCAAGGACCCTGTAAGGAGTCTCGCCACGGCATTCTGTACCCGCTGGAGTTTCTGGGTCAGCTTCAAGGGCAGCCCTGCGTAGAGCAAATTAAAGTAATCAAGGCATAATTACCGTATTGTGGTTTTTAACGCTGTATGAACACGGTTCTGAAAAGAATTTTAAATAAAAATAAAGACATAGTATATAAATTCTGAAAGGAATACTGTCTGCTGTTTTGGCTGAAATCAAACCAAAAAGGCAAAAACTTTGGAAGCCTCAATGATCATCTGATCATCGGTGCTTGCAGAATCTAGTGCACAGGGCTTTGCAGGCATTGCCAAACAGCAGAATAATGGTGCCTGCAAACCCCTTTTGGCCAAAGCCTGTCTTTACCTGTTCCCACCTGACATCATAAATTACATAAGGTACAAGCCAAGTAGGCATAACTTGATCAACACAGTCTGGTACACCTTATTATACCTGATCTAGGGCAGAACATTTTTAAATGCTTCAATACAAGTTGTTCTATGATGTCTACCAATCTTTTTTTTAAAAAAAAAATTAAGATGTTCCATGTAAAAAAGGCTTGAACAATTGAAAAGTTCAGTGATATACAAGCAGCTAGTTATTTAAAAGCTTAGCTGCAGAACAAAGTTTACTTTAGCCTTGACTTTGAACTGCTTCCAACCACATCTTGCTATTGGTATACCAACCTTTGGCATGGCCCAAGTTCTGGCTGCTCATTAACACTTGGGTTGCCCGACAAAATCCTGAACGAAATAGGTCAGAGGTCAGTTTCTAGTCTCCCAAAATCATTTGCCTTTTAACTGAATATAGCTGTAAACGATGAACTTTCAAAGAAGCAGCAAAATACATATAACTGGGAATGCAAGAGGGCAATGACATTTTAAAAAATACCGTATTTTTCACTCCATAAGACACACCTGACCATAAGTCGCACCTAGTTTTCAGAAGGGGAATGCAAGAAAAAAATATTTTTAAAGGGAGAGCTGAGCAGAGCCTGTATGCATCCCAGGCTCTGCTCAGCACTCCCTTTCACTAGCCACGTGGAGCCTGTGTGCGGTGCTTGCAGGCTTTTCCCCAGGAGGGAGAAGGGCAGCCCATCACTCTTGCAGGCTTTTCCCCGAGGAGGGAGGAGGGACTTGTGTGCGGCTCTTGGGGGCTTTTCCTGCCTGCCTCCCGCCTGCATTTGCTCCATAAGACGTACACACATTTCCTCTTACTTTTTAGCAGGGGAAAAGTGCTTCTTATGGAGCGAAAAATACGGTAATCTCCTTTTTCAGCCACTTCCTATCTGCTTTACACAGTTCTCTTCACTTCCGCATCTGCATAGGCCAGGGGAAGCCCACATGGTACCCTCTGTATCTTGTTGTACTCCAACTCACATTAGCTCCAGCAAGCATAGCCACACACCAGGGATGATGGGAGTTGTAGTCCAACAACATCAGAAGAGCACCATGTTGGCTTATCTTGATGCAGGCATTCCTCTCTCCTAATGTTCTACTTTGCAAATGGGGCAGATCAGCTCTCCTAGCGTGGGTGGCAGTATCTTAAATAAGCTGTTTCTATTTCTGTTCAGTGATAAATAGTGAGATGAATTTGGTTAGACCAAATCAGCAAAACGTACATAATATGTAATTTGCAGGATACGGCTTTCCAGGGTGCAGAACTTTGGTTGATTTGCAATTAGTAGACCAAAAAAACCCCTGAAACTGTAGATACCATTAAATTCTGTATTTGACTGGTTCACTGCCACATCCCAAGTCAGTCCATAATAAGACCCATTCATGATTTGACTATGGATGAAGAGGCTGATCTGATGTATATTACCGAGATGTGGATGGGGGGATCCTGACCCGACCCAGTTATGTCTACCTGGGTACAGTGGTGCCTCGCAAGACGAAATTAATTCGTTCCGCGAGTTTTGTCGCCTTGCGATTTTTTTCGTCTTGCGAAGCACAGTGTCGGGAAAGTTTTGGAAAAGCTTCAAAAATCACCAAAGTCTTTAAAAACCTCAAAAAAGGCTACCACACCGCGTTCTATGAGTTGCTCCTCGAAGTCAAGTCGCAACTGTATTAATGGTGTTAAGAAAAAGGAAACAAATTTGCAAGACGTTTCCATCTTGCAAAGCAGCTCAAAAAACAAAAAACCCTTTCGTCTAGCGAGTTTTTTGTCTTGCGAGGCATTCGTCTTGCGAGGTACCACTGTACTTTGGCCACAATGACCCACACATTGGTAACTTCCAAGACTAGACTACTGGAATTCACTCTAAGTAGGGCTGCCCTTAACACTGGTCTGAAGCCGAAGCTAGTGCATAATAAAGCACTAGAGTGAATTCCAGTAGTCTGCATTCCAGTAGTCTAGTCTTGGAAGTTACCAGTGTGTGGGTCATTGTGGCTAAACTGCTGACTGGGCTACCTGCCGTGAGCATTTTCCACCACTTCTGAAAGAACTGAACTGGGCAGTGGGCACCAAGTTGCTGCTGAGACAAGTTTAAGGTTCTCTTGTCAACTTACAAAGCTGTAAACAACTTGGAAGCTGGACACCTGGGAGAACACCTTCTCTCAACCTGTATATTGAGACCTGTCTGGTTGTGTCAAAGCATGCTGAGATCCCATCTTGCAACAACCAGGAAATGACCCTTTCAGTTGTGGTACCCAGTTTATGGAATCACCTCCACTCTGGAATAAGGTAAGCACCAACTTTTGATCAGCTGTTGAAGAATGCTAAAAAAACTTCTTAGTCTATGGCCAGATTGGATGCAAACAGCAGAAGATTAATTCGTTTCAGTCTAAAACTGCAACCACACCATACATTTGAAGCATGCCTCCACCCGGCCGGGGTGGGGTGGGGGAGGAATGAGAACTGCAGTTTGTTGAAGGTGCTGGGAAATACAGTTCTGAGAGAAATAAACTACAGTTCCCAGAATTCGGAAGGGTAGGTGCTTCAAATATATGGTGGGATCAAAGCCCAAGCCCGCCTCAATCACATATAAAGCAGAGACCAGATTAGATTTTAGAGGAAAGGGAACTAAACCCATCACTCAAAGATTACCTCATCACTATAGAGATGTAAGTAGCAAGCGCAGGGTTCAGAGCTGGTTTAAACAAAAGGTTCTGCCACTGTCACATCTAGTTTGGTTACTGACCGTCATTATTCAGGGCTATTTTCAGATTTGCAATGTAACACTGTTAAGTAATATTTGCCCTGTACTGCAGTGTGATCCAAGGGCTTAAGAGGTAGCCTAGAAGAGATTATGTCTTTTTCTCAATGTAATATGAAGAGAACAAGCAAGAGGAGATAACAGGTCCGGATCACAATAATGTAAACCATTCATCCAATAGTCAAGAGATGAAGATAAAAAGGAAAATAACAAAGCACTACTGAATAAAAAGCTAAACCACTGAACGCGATGACAACTTCCACAACAAAGATGAAGAAAACTTTTTTATACAGTAACCGTTAAAATAACTTGCCTATCAGAATAATAATGAAATAAAATCAAGTAAGCCCATTCAACATTCAAATCCAAGATGTACTTTTTAACACTGTGACTGCATAAAAGAAGCTTCCAAGCCTAAACCATGTTCTTTCTACAATTGCCTCAAGATATCTCCAGTTTTAATTCAACACATGGAATGTACTCATCATACCAAAACTGAGGAACAGCAAAGGAGGAGTTCAATCTATTATAAAAAGGCATCAAAATACAAAACTAATTCCACAGCACATTTCAGTCCTGACCTTTCCAGAAGTAAGCAATTTATTCTAAACACAATGATCCACGTCAGTATTTCAATAAATTTATTGAGGACCAGGTCTTCCTGGTAAGAGCTCCCCTGAAAATGTTATGCTTGCTTTTAAAATGTACAGTGGTACCTCTGGTTACAAACTTAATTTGTTCTGGAGATCCGTTCTTAATCTGAAACCGTTCTTAACCCGAGATACCACTTTAGCTAATGGGGCCTCCCGCTGCCGCTGCGTGATTTCTGTTCTCATCCTGAGGTAAAGTTCTTAACCCGCTACTTCCAGGTTAGCAGAGTCTGTAACCCGAAGTGTTTGTAACCAGAGGTGTTTGTAACCCAAGGTACCACTGTAATTGAAATTACCTTCAATCCTGTAAGCCCCCTTGAGTCAGGGGGAAAGGATAAACTGACAATCACAAGCACAGTGGTACCTCGGGTTAAGTACTTAATTCTTTCCGGAGGTCTGTTCTTAACCTGAAACTATTCTTAACCTGAAGCACCACTTTAGCTAATGGGGCCACCCGCTACCGCCGCGCTGCCAGAGCACGATTTCTGTTCTCATCCTGAAGCAAAGTTCTTAACCTGAAGCACTATTTCTGGGTTAGCGGAGTCTGTAACCTGAAGTGTATGTAACCTGAAGCGTATGTAACCCGAGGTACCACTGTATCAATATTAAAAGGCGTTAAGTATATATTATCTATTTTAAAGGTAAAGGGTAAAGGGACCCCTGACAATTAAGTCCAGTCGCGAACGACTCTGGGGTTGCAGCGCTCATCTCGCTTTACAGGCCAAAGGAGCCGCTGTCTGTCTGCAGACAGTTTTTTCCGGGTCATGTGGCCAGCATGACTAAGCCGCTTCTGGCGAAACCAGAGGAGCGCACAGAAACAGCGTTTACCTTCCCACTGGAGCGGTACCTATTTATCTACTTGCACTTTTTTTGTGTGTGCTTTCAATCTGCTAGGTTGACAAGAGCTGGGACAGAGCAACGGGAGCTCACCCTGTCGCGGGGATTCAAACTGCCAACGTTCTGATCAGCAAGCCCAAGGCTCAGTGGTTTAGACCACAGCGCCACCCGTGTCCCACACTTATCTACTTTATCTAAGTCTAATAGCTGGAAGACTGCTACAACAAAGTAATCCTCAAAATGTGCAAGGTGTACTGCAAAACAAAACAAAACAAAAAAAAAAACCCCAAACAGCCACATTCAGAAGTTACGCCGCCACCATTCAATGTCTCAGGGATAATGGAAATAAAGTTGAAAAAGCAAAACAGTATATCGGCAATTAGTTATGATAGCAGTGAACAAAAAAAAAGGGATTTCAAATTTTACTACCATGGAAATAGTTTACAATGGGTATCAGAATAGAAAATCCAAACACACTAACTAACTATGCAAACAACAAACCTTTTGTCCAAATTTTAAGCTTCTTTAGGATCAAGCTCAAGATCTAAGCTTAACTGGCATCAACACCTAGTATTATTATTATTATTATTATTATTATTGCTACTACTACTACTACAACCACTACGGAGAATGTGGGACAGAAATAGAATACTTAATCTAGAAGTAAATTAAGTCGAGCTTAAATCCCTCAATTGTGTGATTGCCTGCAAATTTAATAAATAATAATAATAATAATAATCTGCAATACTGATTTCAACCAAATGTTATTTTTATGAATAAACACTGTGGCAAGAGAATGCCTTCACATATGTAAGATCTTCAAGCCTCAACAAATCACTGAGGTATAAATATATTTGGGCAATCAAAAGCCGTATTGGTTTTAATAGTTACAGTTCACTAACTATATAAGGAAATTGTAATGTAAGCACTTTCAGGTGAGGAAATTAAAATCTGAGTTCATAATAAATAACGGTAAAGCATCTGGTGTCTCTAATTTATTCTTTAAAATGGAATTCTCCTGTAAAATGAAACAGTGAAAGAGATTTATGATCCAATGACCCTAAAGAGTAAGGCATCATCTAAACTAAGCCTTGAGCATATATTTAGAACCACTGTGATATTTTTTCATTATTTGCAAATCTGACTAAAATAGGTATGACTAGATGACATACAATAACTTATAGCTGTGGGATCAAAACTCCCCACCACTCACTAAAAATGCTGAGGTTCTTGGCAGACAACTTACAATATTTTCCTGCCTTCTGTAATGTGCTGTGGTAGAGCCTGAGACTGTATAATATTCTACTGCTTGTGGTCAACTGTTCCGTTTTCACAGAAATATTATAAATATAATCTACAGAACAACAGACATGTTAATAAACTGAAAACCTAAGCTATTCCTCATTATATATGAAAAATTTGCCAGTGTATCATCATTGGCTGTTCTCCTACAAGGTTAGTACAGCAAGGATTTTACCTGCCAAATATTGAAGACCCCTAATGCAAAATGTTCGAAGAAGAACATTCACTACTATGCTGTTATTACTAAATTAATACACTGCATGGGACTAATGAAGGAAGGCACCACTATAATTAATCGCTTAAAAGCTGTTGACCTTTAATTACAGGTGGATCTCAACTAAGTTTTACTCAGAGTAAACCCACTGAAATTAACAGACCTTGTTGTTGTTTAGTCGTTTAGTTGTGTCCAACTCTTTGTGACCCCATAGACCAGAGCACGCCAGGCACTCCCGTCTTTCACTGCCTCCCGCAGTTTGGTCAAACTCATGTTAGTAGCAACAGACCTTAGTCATATTCATTAATTTCAATGGGTCTACTTTGAGTGAGACTTGGTTGAATAACACCCGTAAGGCACAAAACACCTCTAATCTGTAACTGTTAGTCATTTATTTATTTAATAAAATGTATGCACCGCAAAGCGGTCTACAGAAGACAAAACAGTAAAATCAAGAAAGATTCACAACCCTACTCTAAAACATGCAAAAGTTACAATACTGAAATGGGTTAAAATTACCTCAACTCTCTAAGCTTCTGGATAGAAAAATAAGAGTTTGGACTTGATACCCTGACTTTCACTCCCCTTAAGGCAGGCATAGGCAAACTCCGGCCCTCCAGATGTTTGGGACTACAATTCCCATCATCCCTAGCTAAGGACCAGTGGTCAGGGATGTGGGAATTGTAGCCCCAAACATCTGGAGGCCTGGAGTTTGCCTCCGCCTGCCCTAAGGAGTCTCAAAGCGGCTAACAATCTCCTTTCCCTTCCTCCTGCACAACAAACACTCTGTGAGCTGAGTGAGGCTGAGAGACTTCAGAGAAGTGTGACTGGCCCAAGGTCACCCAGCAGCTGCATGTGGAGGAGCAGGGAAGCAAACCCAGCTCACCAGATTACGAGTCCACTGCTCTTAACCACTATACCACACTGACTCTCTAAATAGGCTTGCCTAAACAGGTATGTTTTTAACAGGCACAGAAAAGAGCCCTGTGAAAGCACAGTACTCAAGGGGCAAGGAGTTCCAAAGTGTAGGCTCTGCCACACTTAACAATCGAGTCCTTAAAATGTGGAACATGTATTATGTGGCACCTGTAGGGGTGCCAATTCCGCCGATCAAAGTGGTTGGGTTGACATTCTCAGGGTAAGGCAATTTCATGGGTAAACTGGCCCTAAGTTGTTAAGGTCTTTATATACTAATAGTAACACTTTGAACCCGGCCTGGTAGCAAATTGGCAACCAGTGCAGGTTTCTGACCACTGGTGTTACATGCCGACAAGGCCTCACTCCTGTCAGCAATGGTGCTGCAAATGATAACGTTATGCAAGTTACAAAACATTCCACTTTTCTTGGATATGAGAAGCTCTTTCATGCTGATCTAGTTATTTAAATCTACAGCCAAAATTCTATTAAGTTCTACGGAACTCAATAGGATTTTTTTTAAAATTAAAAAAAACTACAATCAAAACATACAATTTTACAAGTACATTTCTGCTATACCCATCCTGTTCTGTGATCCTGCTTGCTAAGCAAGTCTGCACTTTATCAGTCCATATTATTCTGATAAGAGTGTACAAGATGTACGCTTCAGAGAGTCACCTCAGGAAGAACACCCTGGTAAGTTTTACTCATAGAGGCAAATAATAAAAAGATTTACTTGCACATTTTCTTCTTTTGTGTCATTTAAGCAGAAGTCCCTTCAGTTGTTTCTAGTCTCCATTCTCACATACTTCCCATCCCAAAAAACATGCTGAATTACAATTTTTTAGCCAGAACTCAGTTCCGGTACCTCTCAGGTGGGCGCCATATAAGAGAGCGAGGGAGGTGTTCATGGTGAGTTCTGGCACCTCTTTTCTCTAGAAAAACAGCACTGAACAAATCCATTATTAATAACATGAGAAATCGTTTGGTCCCAATTGCCAGAAAAGGAAAAAATCATAATCCTTGTCATAACTGAAGTCCTTCTTGTTTATTCATATAATAGTGCAAGAAGTGGCAATGGTAGAACACTTTGCTTCCAGTAAGAAATGCTCATCTAACCACAGGACTATAGAAAGCACAGCTTAATTGGTATCACAGTATGAATTCGCTCACATCATTTTGTTTAGTACAGATTTAATTGGATCCCCTGCAAGAGAGACATAAAAACAATACAGATGCAGTTTGTGCAAAGGAATCCTAAAAACCTGCCAGTCTGGACGCACCCTGACAGAATCAAACAAGTCATAATTTAGTTATTGCTAACTGTCTATAAAAGCTGTGGTTTTAAAGCGGTGCCCATAAAATCCATTAGAACCATTGCCCTTACATTTCCTGTGGCAGGCATGGTGTATTGCAGCTGCGGTGAGGCAGAGCAACAGTAGGACCGCCAGCGATGACTCCATGCTTTTCTGGATTTGTTCTGCTCTAATTTAAAAAAACCCAATCTGCACGCAGAAGCAGGCTTTCATGCATACATCACTTAGATTGACAACTGTAGTGTACACTGGATGAATAACCATCCATGCATCTAAGAGAGAAAGCTGCCTATTCACGCTGCATTGCTTTTAACACGACATGCATTCCAATACGCATCTTGTAGCAACCTGCCTCACATAACCTAAATTGAGCTTAATATTTGCGATCAGTTTTTGAAAAATGCTATCAACAATGCAACCCAAGTAATAATCTACAACATCCACTCCCTTTATATAAAAAGGTATGGTAGGAAGGAAAGCCAGGAATGAAGAGGTGGCTGAGGATGGGGAAAGAATGCCAGAAAGGGAAGACTTGACATTAGGAATGTAAGCCAACAGAAGATGGGAGAACTGTGAGTTTCAATATGATGTATACAGCAATCAGAGTAAGATAAGGGGAAGGGGGGATTTCTTGCACTAGAAACCCTTTGCCTTCTAGCTGTCACTAACAGCCACCCCTTCATGGATCCAGACCCTCCACTTCTATGTGTGGAGCGGGATCTGGATTAGGCCACTGAGCAAGCAAGCAAACAAACACCAAGTAATACAAGTTCACATACATTACCTTCTATTCCATTTAGATAATTATTTGATTTTATATTATTATTACATGCTGTTTAATCTGTACTGATCTTGCGTCCATGGCATCAACCTGAAGGGTTTGATCCAAAGAAGTTAAAACAGACTTCTGTACATGCAAAAGGAGTTTCCCACCTCTCTTCTCTACTGAAGCCCACTTGAAGTCTGTTTGAGGGACAAGGATCCTCTATGATGTGCAACGAGATAAGAGGAAAACTGGTGGAATTGCAGAAGTGCCTATTTGCACAAAGCACCTTTGGATACAAACAGAAAGCTGCTTGGGCCTAGAGATCATCTAGTCAAACAAAGTTAATCCTTTGTGTTCTTAACCTGCAACTGACCCTGGGGGAGACAGGTAGACATGGCTGGGAAAGGGAGTGGATTAATTTGGCCTGTGTGTTTCCTTCTGTTCCACCCTCCTCAGTTGTCACTTGAACTCCCTAAGGCTTGTGCTGTCACCATTCATCTTTCTCTTGAGTACAGAGCTAGCCCCCCCCCCCGCCCAGTAGAATAAAAAGGGTGCACACATGCCCTGGGTGAGCCAAGTGACAGCAGAAGAGGAAGAAGAAACAGAAGGGAAAAGATGTCCAACGGATTCACTCCCTTCTATTCCAGCCCCCCCCCTTTTTCTTCTCCCAGGCTTCTAAGCAAAAATCAGCAGTATGACTCACTAGGGGCAAGTCAAGTGACAGAGAGGAGGATGGGGGAAAACAAACCTAACAAATACATCTGTTTCTTTTCCAAGCCATTTTGGATGTCAAACATCTGGGTGCAGACAGCAGGCACAGGTATGCAGTTCCCTTACAATCCAGGTGAGAAGAGAACAATTGACAAGTTGTGCATTCTGGATTCTGTGCAATGCACATCCTCAACTACAGCAATTCCTTTGCTTTATTATTCTGCCCTATTTTGAAGCTCATGGGTTAAACATGTTTTTTTAAAAAGGAAAATACTCTAAAAAATAAGCTCAATATTATTCCTATTTTGCATATGGGAAATTTAAGGATGAGAGACAACAACTTGCCCACATCTTTTTCCCTGGTGGAACACACAGCCTTGAGTGTGGTATCCATTCTAGGAAAGAATGTGAAAGTCCAACGTTCTGAAATATAGCTACCCCAAGCTCTAGGATGCTTCTGAAACAAGGGACAATTCTTCAAAATTATGCTGTGGTAAACATCTTTCAGAATTGCAGCAATATCATCCTTATCATTGTGCGGAAACCCTTTTATCTTCTCACCAATTCAACTCAATTGTAACTCCCCTAGGCTATAATCCATACACAAAAACCGAAACGCATGCCAGCAAATTTAAGTTGCAGGTCCCTGCCAGAAAAAGCAAAATCAATAGCTGAAATCCTGATATTCCTCCTTGGGAATCAACTTGTTGCGGAAGAGTTTTCTGTGTGCAGTAACCAAATGCCTCAGTTGTGATCTGTTGTGTATTATTACCCTTTCTACAATCCCAGCAGCAGTGTCCCCTTTGATAACACATGAAATTAGATGTACCACACCCTCAGTGGATAATATGGTTCGAGTGCAAACTTATCCTTCTCTGTATGGACACGCCTTACTCTTTGGAGATGAGATATTCCATAGAAAACAGGTTTTCATTTTATTTTCCCTCAAAGTGAGGTGGTTCTAGTATAGCCAAAAATGGATGTGCCTAAAGACAAATGCAGTCCTCATCGATGTGACCCCCAACCATTCAGGGACACCTCCTGAAGGCCTTTCCCAACTCCACTTCCATTTTCCAGTGCTTCATCTAATTCATGTCTACCACTTCAAATGTTTGTTCTCAGAATTCTGCCAGGGCTCCATAGCCCATAATTATCTATTTTGTCCATTTATAGATCACTTATTGTTAACAGATTCCAAAGCAGTTTACAATGAGGAAAATCCAAGCAAATACGGTAATCAAAATACAATTGTATACATTAAGACCAATTAAAGCTCTAGAACTTTATGAAAGGTGTATATGCCACCTCTCTGCTAATGAATAGGTTACATGGCTCTAAGCCTACCTGAAGCCTGCCTACACCACAACTCTAGCAAAGTTTTAAAGAAGAATAGACATACCTCGGGTTACAGCCGCTAAGGGTTGCATCTTTTCGGGTTGCAGACCGCCGAAACCCGGAAGTACTGGAACGGATTACTTCCGGGTTTCGGAGGTCGTGCATGTGCAGAAATGCTAAATCGCACTTTGCGCATGCGCAGAATCACAACCCGCACGTGCGCAGACGCGGGTTGCGAACGCTGCGGGTTGCGAACGTGCATACCGCACGGATCACGTTCGCAACCCGAGCGTCCACTGTAAGGAGTTTCTCTTAGAAATCTAGGAGCCAAATATAATGTATGGATTGCTATGGTAACCTCCCTCCAAAACTGCTGGAGAGACCTGAGCTGTTTCTGAATTTCAGCAGGGACCAAAGTAGCCTTCTGAGTGGCACAGCCCACCTACTCTAGAACTCAACACCAGTAAGACACTTTGTCAAGTGACAATTACATAATCACATCTGTTAGACGTGAATTCCCTTTAATATTATAATCCCAGAGACAGGCAAGAAAAATCCTCTGATGATTTATTCTTCGGTAATTTTACTGCAACACATTGTATTTTTTTTTTTTTTTAAATTAGATTCTAGCTTTAAATATGAATAAGAAAAGCACTGTAATAAATAGGCAAATTTCTTTCCTGATCTTCTTTTCCAGCTAGCCCAAAGGCACACATCTTACACAATATGAATAAGTTAAGGTAAATGTGGGTGAAGCTAAAAAAGGCAGAGGTTACCACAAGATATTTTGCATAGGCCACAACTGTAAAACACATTCACTTTCTTTTATAAATTTATACTTTTTCCAACTGTGTCATTTCCCACCCACAATTAATCTATCAGAAACTAGGTACAGCCTAGGAAGCCTACTGCAGAAAGAAAAACTGTATACCATGTGTGCATAGTCACATCCTCCCCATGTTAACAGTTCTTGAGCTCCATCTTCTATGCATGGTGTCAATAATGGAAAGTTGCTTTTCGGTCTCTTCAGTAGCGGAGGCAGTCAACCTGTTTCCCCAAGGCACTTGTGCTAGCTATACTGCCTAAATAGTTCTTTAAAATCCTAAGAATCAAATAATTCTATTGAAGAAAAGGAGTGTTTCCACCTCGCATGAGAGTTTTGAAAATACAGTATACTGAACACTCAGAAATAAGGACTAAAAAAGAAACCCAGCTGTATTAGGTTTTTCATATTGCGTTATTCCATGGCAATTACAAAGTTCACCCTTGGGTGTTTTACTACAACCCAGTCAACACTGTTCCACAACCAGATAGAGGTAAATTTATAAACTATAGTTGCATGCTGCACTGAACTTTGCACTGTTATCCTTTGAACATCCTGTCACCAGAGTCTACGAATTCACTTCCACTTTGTCCCCACACTCCTACTTTGGTCTCTCAGTCTCTTCTCTAGCTGGAATGTTTGCCAAGCCAGCTGTGACCCTCTATTTATATGGAAAAAAGAGCAGCCTGGTCTTTTATGCCTCAGGTTATTGGATGAACAAAAAACCAAGTTATCTGTAACCTAATACAATGAGAACAAATTATGACCTATTAATGGACAACAGAAAGCCCCAAGTTCTTGTGTGACCTCCCAACAAACATCAAAACACTCTTGGCTTACCAACTGCGGCTTGTTTGGAGAAACAAACCAAAAGCACTAGTTCACAGTAAGCCAACACTGAGTTCTGTTGGTCCTACCTCCCAGTGCAGGAGCAATTCAACGGTATGCACTAGTGAGCTGCTTGTTCGTACTAAGTCATAGTTTAGGGCTTACTATGATGGGTGAATGGGCTCAGTATCTATGCTTGGGTTTTCCTTCTCTAATTCTACTTTCTTTTTCCCCTTTTGAAACTCTCAAGCAAGTTCTGTCACCAAATGAACTGTTATTTACCTCCTCATTCCTCCTCCTTATTCCAACATGAATCCCTTTGTATCTGCATAGCACCAGTCACCCTTCCTTTATTTGGTGTGTCTTTTTCCAAATTCTCTCAGCATCGGCACATCCCTCCTTCTCATTCTATCTGCCCCAATCTCTTCTATTCTCTATAGATTTAACCACATAGTTGCCACCCAATCTAAATAATGCCTTTGTAATTCAGTGAACCTTTTTCCCTTTCTTGTAATAAACCATGTACATAGACATTTTGTATCTCTCAGTCTTGATCTCATTACCAATTTCTTTAATTGGAGACTCAATTTTCCATGGCACACCATGACTCTTGGTTAAAGATCCAAATATATGGTTCCACCTGTTTATGAATAATCAGTGATGTGTAGATGAGGACATGCAATAATACCATTTCTATTATAATTTCATCCACTTAGTACTAAGAATAGCTCAAAGCAAAGAGTATAGTTAGTTTTGATATATAGTTTTCTGGGAAGACCCTTCCCAGGAACCGGTCACAGAAAATAAGAAGTCTCAGTTGAATTTCATCCTACCTTACTCTTATGTAGTCTGTTGCCCAAATTCCTTTATCTCTAAACCCAACTCCAACACCAGAAGTAACCAAGGACGAAATAAAAATGCCTATGACAATACTGAGAACCTGTTCAGCTTTCCTCACATGTGCACCTCTTTTGGTGTTAAAAATATAGACACACACACCCTTCAGTTTATCCGTGAAGGGTGCAGACAGCGAACAAGCACTGTCATGCCTGGTTTGGCCTTAATATTGAAGCTTTATATCAAAAACAGAAAACAAAGAACAGTTTGTTAACAAGAGATTTGTGTTTTCTTTTGAGTGTTATTGAAGAGCACATGTTTAGAAACAGCTGAAAGCAGAAATATATAACCAAGCATAAATACTCTCAAGTACTCTTATAATAGTAGACGTCAGCTAATTACTAGGCCACAAAAATATTTCTGGGGGGTTTTCTGCACATGTGGCAAAACCAATTTGTCACCATAAATAGAATATTTAGGCGAAGAAGCAGTCATCTGAACTCTGCATCACAGTTCCACTCTGTTTTAGCACAAGAATGCAAATAAATGTTGACACCTGCGGAGTTAAAGACAAATGCTTGAGCAAACGCTAACAGATGACATAACTGTAAAGCACATGGTACAAATGTAAAGAAAGAACTGAAAGAGATTTTCTTTTTTAGGGCCACTTTCTAAATCTTCCAGAATATGTGATCTTATGCAAATAAGCACTGGCACTTACCTTCTAAACACTAAGGAGCACATCAAGTCTTTTAAGAACATATTCACAAGTATTATAGGTATATGGAACGCCTGAGGTAATGATAATTGGGGAGGGGAGGGAAACAGGGAATAAGAAATGTACTTCTCCTTTCTTAACACAAACATCTACAGGAAAAAATGCACTGGCTCCTACAATTTCATATGTTCAACTAATTTCTTCATGTATAGCATAAACAGAATGATATCACCACTTTGTTGACAATGGTATAGTTTGAATGAGCCAAAACATTAGTGTGAACAAACAATATGTAGGCTCCCAGAGAGGTGATTACAACTACTTTTCTTCTCCTCTGGTTATTCTGCAGCTTTAGCCATGGCTGGCATAATGTGTTGTCTGAACCCATACTTGTAAGGAGCTGTAATCAAAGTTTGTACTATGGTTTACAGCTTGTGGTTTGTCTAGAGCGCGCTAAACCTTGAGCTCAGGTATGGCTGACATGCTAAGCCAAACCATGGTTTAAATCAGCAGAACAACTGTAGGAGCAAAGTGGTTAAGTCATGGTGTGCATTATTAGCATGATATGCTAACAAGGACCATATATGAATCCTAAACAAACATACAATTCTTAAGTTTGTAAAGGAAAAAAAGAACTAATAGGTCTGTCATAATTTCAATGGCAGATTATGAATATACCTTATGCCGATAATGCCTTTCACGCAACAGGCAGAAGAAAAAACCTTCACCTGCTGTCAGAAGAAATGAACTAAAAACAAAAAAGCCTTTCAGAACCACTAACATCATCTAATATCACAGAACAATTGGCCTGAATTTTAACTAAAATTGTCATATTACATCCTCAGGATAATAAACGGGGTCTTTAACCTCATCATTTTTACAGTAAACCTCACATACATAACACAGTAAAGCATCAAAATCCTCAATCCTTGCTGGAAGAATTTTTCTTCAATGTGTGTGTGTGAAGACCTCAGATGGAAACTTTCCATTGTGAACACTATGTAGACTTTTTCTGAATAGACATCTTTAAAATCTACAGCATGAAAATGAGTATCTGATTAACCTCTATAACGGGGAGAGCACTTCTGAAGCACTGCGCTACTCAAGAAGCCCCAAAGATGTGGGATGCATTACAGCGAAGGGTCCTTAAAAGCACCTTTGAGCCACACTCCAGCTATTTGTACCTTTTGTGAAGGTTGCTCGTGAATGACAAAAGACTAACAAAAATACAAACTTGCACCGCATTCACATTGTAGGCCAATTAAAACTTTAGTGAGAACATTATATAATATGAACATGAGCTGGAATCATTGGATAACTACCAACAAAACCTCATCTTAAAGCATCTGGGTTTTTTAAAAAAAGGTTTTACTCAGAACAGCCCATGATAGAGTAGAACATGGCATATTATTAAAAAGGACAGCTGTTCTTGAAGCCTACTTTGCAGAGAAGTGAGGAAGTTCTTTCTAGATTCTAGTGCTATACTGACAAAGACTCTAATTAAAATATACTGACTAGGAACTACTGGAAATCCACCCCCCCCATAAACATACAGGCAATTCTCTTTTCGCATGGGGGTTATGTTCTGGACGCCGAACACATCAGTGGAGGCATAAGCCTACCACTTCTCTTTCTGTAACGTCTTTATGACGTTTGCGGGGGGGGGGGGTTTCCACTTCTGGGTTCAGCATCATATGTGATCGTTCGCATGTCATTCAGACACGCCTAAATCAGTTGTTGCCTGCGCTTAGCTCAGGTTCTTTAAAAGTCCTACAGTATTAGTTTCTGTTAGTGCTGCGAGGCACTATGATCGTGTCTAAGCTCTACAAAATATATACATATATATCAGTAGATAAGAGAACATTTTGCAGCATAGAGGCATGGGACTTTCCGTAGATACTGAGTTATCTACCTCTTTTTTTAAACTGTGAGCATATCAATATCCAAAAGCTACTATTACACACTGTTCTAACAAACAAAAGCAAGCCAAGAACAGTCCTCATGCATCTTTATAGTTCGGGAAGCCATTAGTAAAATGGAAGTCACTTATTAAGAATTTCAGAAAAAGCAAACCTGTCTAGTCAAACTATTTATAATATATGTATTATTTCCCCTTTTACAAACACAGACAAGTGATTGTTGTTCACTGGCATATCCACAAATTTCGATTGTCCAAAATCTGGTAAATGGTAAGTCACAGAAATATGTACATAAGTATTCACAAAATGTATCTAGAGCTGTCAGCATTCATAACCGAATGCCCATGTTTTCCAGTTTGCACATTTAATATCATTAAATGTGCACATATAATTCATGCACTTTACAAAGCCAGTTCCCAATATTCTGTTACACTTTATCACAATCTTAAGACACAATCTGGGATAGAGCTCAGGAAGAATAAAACCTGTGAGCGTTTACTATTAAGCCAGGTGGAAAACAGCAAAGTATTGCTGTTTTGAAGTGAGGGCAAAATGCACCCACCACTCCTGATGATGGAGTTAAGGAGTTCTCACCAATATAGATCCCATGGAAGGGCATGAAGTGTCCTTCTATTCCGGAAGCCTTATAAGCATATATTATGTTTGTATTTACTTTGCAACAAATCTCACCGATTTCAAAAGGGCTTCCTCTTTCCCATAGTGTATCTGAAGAAGTGTGCTTGCACACGAAAGCTCATACCAAGAACTAACTTAGTTGGTCTTAAAGGTGCTACTGGAAGGATTTTTTTATTTTGACTATGGCAGACCAACACGGCTACCTATCTGTAACTCCTCTTTCCCATGGAAGTCAACCTGTCCTACCCCCTCCTCCCTTTGGTCAAGTGTGTCTTTAAGCCAAAATTCTGCTATTCGACAAGCACTGAATATAAATCTCTATTAATACATAAAAAGATTTTAGGAGACTTCCACATATAGGTTTACTTCTGTATACATGCATAATCAATTTCAAGTAGTAAGTTGTTCTTACCTGTATATCCTGCACACCAGCCCCAGGAAGCCACCATAGCTAAAAGCCATTTAAATAATACTCCTTCAATATACCAGAACCGTTTACTATCCAACAATCGGAGAGGTTGCAGTACTATTAAATACAGAATGTAGGACGGAATAGCGACAAGGTTATTGGCAACCATGAAGCCAAATCTTAAGAGTGCTTTCAGAAATATATAGGCCGCCCTTCGGGCCTGTTCTAAAGTCACAGCCATTCTCTTCACACAGGAGTCTGTAGTCGTTTCCTACAGAATAAGAAAGAGAGAAATTACTCAACACGAAGAAGACAACTTCCTGCTTACCAATGTCCAACAAGGCCTTATTTCAAAGAAACAGTTATGTGCTTTGTATGTATTGAGTCACCATAGCAAAGATTTCCCCCACTAATTGGCCTGTTTGCACACACATCATCTCTTGAGTCATAACTATCTTTCCAGCCTGATAAGGAGCTTAGGATTTTTACTTGGGTCTACCGCACAGAATGCATATACCCAAGCTTACTTTTAAAAACTGACACACCACAATCTACCTCGCTACAAAAGGATCACTTGTGTTAGTTGTTAAACTATGTTTGTGGAGGTTGTAAAGAAATCTCAGAAAACCCTTCCCCGTGGACCTAGGGTTTCACTTTGTTTTTACAGACACATATGAGTATAATTGCATAAATAAACTGTAAATGGACCTCATCATCATAATTCAGTCTTGTAAAGTTATAGCACGGATGAAAAGGAAACGCACATTTGTACATTCCATGCTGCAAGAAGACAATCAAATGCAGTAACTGTACACTAAGGGGCAGTCCATTTGTCTGCCCCCCTCAACAAACAAAGTGGGAAATTATTATGGGTTACACTAAAAGCAGGGTAACAACTCCCCTTTAGTTAACAAGGGGAGGTGACTGAGAGGAAAACAGGCAACCACCAGCTGCACTGAGAGGACCTTTTAGCAGTTACAACCAATAAGCATTGAAGCCAGACATTAGAATACCTGAAATGGCCTCTCTAGCCTTCAAGTTAGTCAGGAAAGCATGGACATCCAAACATATTAGGGGGCAGCCAGTAGGTAAAAGCAGAGATAAACAGGAGAGGGAAGGGCAGAGAATCCCAGGCTGGAAATGGAAAGCAGGAATGAGGGGGGGAGAAGACTAACGAGGACTAGGAAGGGGGGGGGGACGCCAGCAGCCTGTGGAAGGCAGGAAAGGGATAGTGGGCAACCACAAGGCCAAGCCAACCAACGGGACTCCGCGGATCATCACTCACCTTCTGCTGCGCAGAGGGAAGGAGATGGCAGGACCGAGCGAACTGGGCCCGGCGGCGGCGGCGGCGGCGGCAGCAGCAATGTGCGCCCTAGTTGGCAGCGGCTGCTGGTGAAGGAGGTGGCGGCGGCGGCGGCGGCAGCAGCTCTGACAGGAGGGCGGCGGGCTCATGGACACGGAGGTGGCTGGCCTGGCCCCAAAGTAACGGGCTGGGAGCCGGCTCCCTATTCCGTCTGCAGCTCCCTGAGTGCGGGGGGGGGGGGGAGAAAGGCGCGGAGTGAGCGAGCGAGCGAGCGAACGGGAGAGGGAAAAGAGAAGCGGCGCCAACGCCGGGGGCTGCCAGCCCGGCGAGGGAGGTCGCCGGCAAGAGGATTTGTCCCGGGGTTGCGGCTAAATCCGCCGCCGCCGCCGCCTCCTCCAGTCGCGGCTTTCAGGGCCTAACGCGCCCGGCTCTCCTAGGCTAAGCTTGGCGGCCAGCAGCCCCTCGGGCGGGCGGGTGGGTGTCCCCCGCATCTCCCACCGAAGTGGGTGGGGTGCAAGAGGGCAGGGCAAGAGGGCGGAGGACGAGGAAGAAGCATGCGCGACACCTGTTGGGGTACAGAGGCGCGGCGAGGAAGGGGAGGATAGAGGTCGTCTCGGGAACTCCCCGCCCCGTTACCTATCTGCTCCTGCAGCGTATTTGGGGGCAGAAGGTGGGGGGGGGCACCCTGTGAAGAGCCGGGGGGAAAGGGACGCATCTGCGCCCCATTCAAATATAGAGAAGTAGGAAGAACTCGGCGGTGCTCTTCCTGCATGGGCCCCACAGAGAGGAGGGAGGGGCTCGGCAGCTCTCGGAAGGAATCTCCGAGTTGCACGCCGGATAGCTTCGATTATTATTGTTATTGTTATTATTAATCCGCTGCCCCACCTCAACCTATCCCATAGGTTGTCGCAAGGGCGACAAGAGGCAGATGCCAGGCAATGCTGGGGAACACCCAGGCTCTGATCAGAGCGCCAGGCGTGACCCACATGTCGAGTATTCACCCACTGGGGAAAGGGGGGGGGGGTCCTCGGGGTGAGCCACTCGGGATGGAAGGTCCTCTCAAGGGCAGAAACGGGGCCATTCTGCTCCTCAGTAAGGTGGGCTCTCAGTCTCTCCACCATACAACGAAAAGAAGCTGGGATGAGGTCAGGCTGCCCCCGAGAAGTAGTCCAGTCCTTCCCTTGTACTCCCGCCTTGAGCTGTCGGTTTTGGGAAGTGACCTTTTCCAGAGCCTGAAACTGCCCATTCCCTTCTCTCCCGCCGCCACCATGCGGGGAATTGTCTCAAGGGCACCCGAAATAAGGGGACTTTCCAAAAGAGCATCCATAGGGCAATGACTACCACCGCCATGCATTCCGTGTAAAGGGAACCTCGCAAGGGCGTCAGTGGGGCGAGTTTCCCGGTTGTCGGGAAAGAGGAGGCTCTTAAGGACACCCCCCCGGTGAGAAGCCCTTTCCCTCCTGCCTAGAGAGGGCTGGCCTCTCAAGGGCACTATTGGGGTGACGGCCCCCCCGCCCCCTCAATCCGAATTCAGAGGGACCAATGTCCGTATTTCATCTGCCCGAGGAGGTGGCATGTTCACCCCCCCCTCTCTTAAAAAGGGCGTAGAAAAGCAGCAGCGAGGAAGGGGGGCAAGAAGACCCCATACCCTTTCAGCCTGAGGGGGAATCCATCTCAAGGGCGACAGGGGGAGACCCTCCTCCTCCTCCCCTAGAAGAGGAGGAAGGACCCCGGGAAAGCCCCACCGGGAGCCTCCTCCCGGCCCGCGCGGTAGCTGTGGAGCGGGGACCCTCTCAAGGGCGCCAAGGGGCGCGGGAACCCGTCCTCCGCTTCTCCTCCGGAGGGAGCTGCCGCTCCAAAAGCCCCAGCAGGCGGATGAACGGCGACTCCCCCCCCCCCTCCAAATACACGCGTGCGCGCGCGCCCGCCGCTCCTGCTTTCCCTTTTCCCGCCACCCCCCAACCAGCGCCCCATTTATTCTCGGGTAAGCGCGGACGCCGCGGGGGTGTTTCCGTACCTCCGGCCGGCCGGCTGCCTTCCCCAGGCCGGCTCCCAGGAGCTCGCGGGATGCATAGCGGCGGGCCGGCGGCCGCCACAGGGCCCGGCCAGCCCTCGCCCACCTCTCGCGCCGGGAAGAGGCTCCGCCGCGACGGCCCGTCGCCGCCGCCTCTTCGCCTCTTGGCGCTCGGAAGGGTCCCTCTCGCTCGCTTCCTTTCCGGCTCCCGAGGAGGAGGAGGCGGCGGCGGTGCTGGTGGTGGTGGAAGCGGCGGCGGCAGCGAGCGAGGCAGGAGCGGGCCCCTCACTGCAGCAAGCGCCGCTCCCTCCGGCCGACAGCTCCCTCTAACGAGCCTCGGAAAGCTGGCAGGCTCAGGCGGCCGAGCCGAGAATCCCCCCGGCGGCGGGCAGGGCCTCGGCAGGCCGCCTCCTTCGCTCGACCCCCGCCCCGCGCCCGGAAGGGAAACGCGCGCTCGGCGTCGCCCTTCCCTCGGAGGGGAAAGTAGAGGGAAGGCTCCTGGGGTGGGGTGGGGGGTTCCCCTTCTCTCTCTCACGCAGAAGGGGGAAATGCAGTAGTATAAATAGCAGCCCTATATATAACATAAAACATGCTGCTATATGTTTGCGCGGACACAAACACACACACGTATAGAGAGAGAGAGGCAAAGGGGGGGGGACAATAGGAGCCCACCCCACACACTTCCTCCTGCCTCCTCCTCTTACTGAGCTTGAGCAAAGCGAGAAAGCTGCTGGATTGGATGGATGCAAGACCCCACACTGCCCTTCTCTCTCCCTCCACCTCTTACATTGTCATTAACCAGCGACTCCTGGCTTGAAAAATGTCGCGTGGAAGGGCTCGAAGCGGGCACGACGAACACGGGCACACGACTCGTGTGCATGCTCCTGCCTAACGGGGCGCGGAGAAAGATGCCTAGCGGGGACTCGAATTTAAGGCACGGGCAATGGGTTTTGGGTTCGGGGGCCACGCCTCACACATAAGGGCCTGCAGATGTATGCCCTGCGAGGGTTGGGGTGCAAGGGGGGTCGGCAAAGGCGGGGGGGGGGAGTTTGCTTGTTCAAGGTTTAAGGAGCATTGGGGTTTTTTGGCGGGTGTGGGGTGGACAGGCCAGGTTGGAGTGGATGTGGGAGGGCCGGGAAGTGAAGTGGGTCTGAAAACCGCGTGTTAATTTGGAAATGCAGCTTTCAAAACGTTGTGTGTACATATACATATATCATTTTATTTATATGCCACCTTTCCGTAGTTAAAACTATGCTCCAGGCAGCATACAACATGAAATAAGATCACATACAAACATTTTTGTTGTTGTTTAGTCGTGTAGTCATGTCCGACTCTTTGTGACCCCATGGACCAGAGCACGCCAGGCACTCCTGTCTTCCACTGCCTCCCACAGTTTGGTCAAACTCTTAAGTTCATAGCTTTGACAACACTGTCCAACCATCTCATCCTCTGTCGTCCCCTTCTCCTTGTGCCCTCCATCTTTCCCAATATCAGGGTCTTTTCCAGGGAGTCTTCTCTTCTCATGAGGTGACCAAAGTATTGGAGCCTCAGCTTCAGGATCTGTCCTTCCAGTGAGCACTCAGGGCTGATTTCCTTAAGAATGGAGAGGTTTGATCTTCTTGTAGCCCATGGGACTCTCCAGAGCCTCCTCCAGCACCATAATTCAAAAACATCAATTCTTCGGGGATCAGCCTTCTTATGGTCCAGCTCTCACTTCCATACATCGCTACTGGGAAAACCATAGCTTTAACTATACGGACCTTTGTTGGCAAGGTGGTGTCTCTGCTATTTAAGATGCTGTCTAGGTTTGTCATTGCTTTTCTCCCAAGAAGCAGGCATAGCAATAATCAATAAAAGATCCCTTCATTGCAGGGGTTTGGACCCTCATCAGTCCCTTCCAGCTGGACAGTTTTGTGATTCTATCAAAACATCAAAAAGTACACAAGTAAATTGAAACAATTTCCTCATAAAAATAAATTATAAAATAAAGGTACAAAAATTAATTTCAATAACGGCAGCAGCAACAACATCCAACACGCCCCACCAAATACAGCAGCCCAGTAGCCTCAGTTTTTGTAGCTCAAGTCAGGGCCCAGCTCTCCGAGGCCAGGTGGGAAAAGGCCTGCAAGGCAGGAAATAGTTCTTCTAGGACTTGCAGCCTTAGGTCTCTAAGCACATTGAGAATGCCTCCGATTAGGGTTGCCATATTTTGAAGAGCAAAAAAGAGGACGCTATGATGGCCATTCAAAGCAAATAGATGCAATCTGCCTCAAATTTTACCTCTGAAAAAGAGGACACATGGTAACCCTAAATATTAGATAAGAATTTACATTTCAACTCCATGTAGTCTTGGGGAAAAATGTTGGTTGTCATGCCAGTCTGAGACGTGAGCTCTCCTCCTCAGGCACTGAAATTGGCCAAGAACACTGCTTTGCAGAGCAATTAACATAAAGATCTGGCAGTGGAAAAGATAAGGAAGTGTGTTAAAAATCTATCTGTACAATGAAAGAAGAAAACAAAATGGCTGCCACATTGCTAAAGGCCCAGAATGAAGTCCACAAGCGGGACCTGAAGGCAATCACACTCTCCCATTGTCACTCCCTCAACAATTAATACTCTGATGCAAATTGCATCTGAAACATGAATTTCTTGAGGTGGTCTTCTTATCTTGAACCACTGTAATATGGGGGAGGGCTACAGCTCATTAGCATAGCATATGCATAGCATAACATGCTTTACATGCAAGCAGCTGAATCCCTGGCACTTCCAGGGGTGGGAAAGACTCCCATTTGACACCTTGGAGAGCTGCTGCCAATACTGAGCTTGAATAATGATAATAATAATAATATCCCGCCCATCTGACTGGGTTGCCCCAGCCACTCTGGGTGACTTCTGACAGATATAAAAGCACAAGAAAACATTGACATTAAAAAACTTCTTTATGCAGGGCTGCCTTCAGATGTATTCTAAAAGACAGATAGTGGTTCGTTTCCTTAACATCTGCCAGGAGCCACCACCAAGAAGTCCCCGTACCTGACTTGCTGTAATTTCACTACTTGCAGTGCTAGAACCGCCAGAAGGCCCTCAGAGCTGGACCAATGGCCTGCCTCCATATATAGTAACGTCTTCTGTTCCTGTCACAGAAAAAAGCAGCAGCATTATGTCTATGAAGCCACAGGCATGGACGGTGTTAACGCACTCCTCAACAATGACACAGCTGAATGCATACCATTTCCCGCCTACTACCGTAATAGGGCTATTTTGACCCTCCCAAACTCACAGCACTAGCCTATGCATGCCACTTCGCTCAGAAATAATTCCCATTGAATTCAAGGTTAGTGTAATAGAACTGAAGCTTTAGAGCTGTTCTGTATCAGTGTCCCAACTGTGAGTCACTTGACTGCCAGCTGTGAAAAGTAATCCATGTGGCTGGCATTGTGCACAGTGATTCATGAGGTAGGATCTTGGCTGCAGAACTACATTATACTGTTCATTTGTTAAAGGTACAACATGAGACTCCCCTGTTGCCTGTGCTTTGAGACACTGCACTGTACATGTCTGTTCACTGGGGCTTTCTTCCAGGTGTGTGCCTTAGGCTGCAATTCTGCACGCAGTTACCTGGCAGGAAGTCTCATTATTAGACAGGGCACTGTAATACGGCTACTTTGGGGAGCTGGCTGGAGGCTGCTGATACAGGATACCCAGATAAAAACACTTATTTCAGGATCTAGCAAGCTGTAGAAGCAGTGAACTGCTGATTGTCTTTTTCCATTGACATACAACTCTTCATACAAAATCAGAGCAGTTCACAGATGCCAGTGTAAACTACACAAAAACTTTGATTTGTGAAGTAATAAAGCACCCTTCAAAACATTCTTCCTCTTCCTGTGTCAGAACAGCCGGAGCAGCTGAAGACATCCATCATTTTCAAAAAGCATCCACTGTATCTTGTGTCACATTTTTCACGTACTAGTAGTGGTTGTTGAATTGTTTAGGTCTTTGGGGATATTAAATTTATCCTTTTTAAAACAAAGCAAAACATTTTTATTTGCAAATTGACTTTTTTTTTAACCTATCATTTATCCAAGAAGTTTCAAAAGGTGATATATACCAGGAGTTTAAATTGCATAGTGAATAATCTCCACAAACATATAAACACGGAAAAGACATAAATTATTAACAAACATTAAATATGCCCAATTAAATGTCGTCAGAACTTAACAATTGCGCATTTTGTCATGCTCTGTTTACCACATGCTTACAAAGGCTGCAGCACTATCCAGTCCAGATGGTCACGTTACAGATGCATTAAAACAGACATGATATTGAAGTCTGCTCATTAGCACATAGTGCTTGCCAAAACCTTAGGTAGAGCACTTGATTATAATAAAAGACCAAGCTGTCCCATCACAGCAATACTGAATACCGCTGTGGCAGTGATGAAAGAAACTTAACTTGCAATACCTAGCTATTTACTGTGGAGTTACAGAAATTTTTAAAAAGAGAGAGAGAATGCAACCAATTTTTAAAGAAATTAGTCTGAAGATCATAGTGTTGGAAGTGGCATGAGTGCACCATTTAATAGTACAACCAACAAGCATCCACAACAGATGCCCAGGTTCTGTTCGGCAAACAGGGATGACAAATCTGTGGTCCTCTGGATGTTGTCATCATCCCTGACCGTGGTCCCTGCTGGCTAGGACAGATGTGAGTTGGAGTCCAACAACTTCTGGAGGGCCAGAGATTAGGCAGCCATAATCAAGGTCTTTTTCCTAAAGTTGAACTACGATCTTCCCTTCTGTAATTTAAGCCCAATAAATCAAATCCTGTCCTCTAGGGTAGCAAGAGACACATCTTTGCCCTATTCTGTGTGACAGCCCATCGTATTTGAAGGATACTATCGCTGCCCCCACCTTCCCAAGTCTTCTCCAGACTAACTAGTTTGATTATAAAATTTCTATACCACTCAATATATTAAAAGTATCTCCAAGTGGTGAACAAAAAACTGAAGCAAAAACAGACAAACCAAATATTACAAGAATACAGTTACATGTGTATGGGGTGTTAGGGGAGGGGTTGTTCCTATGGTGGGGGAACATGTCATGCTTTCTCTCCCTACCTGCAAATGAGAAGCAAACGTTACCCACAACACTTACCAAGTTCCCTTTTCTCTCCCATATAACATGCAGAAACCATTACTGTTTATTTTTAAGTTACTTTTTTACCTGCTCTTCACCGTAATATCACAGGGTAGGTTACAGCAATTTGAAAATAGATGATTAAAATCAGTTAAAATTACAGTCAAAAGAACAGAGTCTGTCCTCCTGTCTTTCTCTCTCTCTACCTATATTTCCCATGTGTCAAAAGCCAGGGAAAGAGGCGCATCTTCAATAATGAAGGTGCCAGATGTACATTGAAGGGCTGCCAGAAAAAATGCCCTCTCCCAGGCTGCCAGCCCATGAATGTCTGAGGGCCATGAAACTACCAGGAGACCTTGGATTGAACCTAGAACCTTTTGCATGCAAAGCATGTTCTCAACCACTGAGTTGCAGCCCTTCTCCTAATGCACATTTCTAAGCATACAGCCAACATGTGCCAGAGAGGCAGCAGTCAATTGCACACATCAGCTGCATGGCCATAAGGAGAAGTGCAGAACTGAAGAGCTGGCAAAATTTCCAGGCCCCAGACAGGAAGGGAAACCCTGCTTCCCAACCATTGCCGCAATCCAGTTTCCAGACATGCCCCTTTGTCGAAGTTCGGTTTTTCAGAGATGCCCCTGGTTCCTGGGCCCTTTTTTGCATTCTGCTCCCAAAGCTGTTCTTGTTCTTGTTCTTATTTATTTAATTCATTACCTGCCCTTCCCCCATCAGGCGGGTTACAAGAAGTTAAAATTCAGTGTTAAAAACAGTGTAAAACAAATTGCCGTCACAGGAATGGAGCAGGCACTGAAAACACATGTCTTGAGTTTCAAAAGCCCTGGATAAAGAGGTGGGTCTTCAGCATATAGTGGAAACTATATACAGTGGTACCTCAGGTTAAGAACATAATTCGTTCTGGAGGTCCGTTCTTAACCTGAAACTGTTCTTAACCTGAGGTACCACTTTAGCTGATGGGGCCTCCCGCTGCCACCGCGCCACCACTGTGCGATTTCTGTTCTCATCCTGAAGCAAAGTTCTTAACCCGAGGTACTATTTCTGGGTTAGCGGAGTTTGTAACCTGAAGTGTCTGTAACCTGAAGCATCTGTAACCCGAGGTACCACTGTACTGAAAATGACAGACTCGCCTCTGTGAGGAGGGAATTCCACAGCCTAGGAGCTGCCACAGAGAATGCCATCTCCAGCACCCTGCCAGCACCCTGAACCTCTGAGGGCAGGAGAACTACTAAGAGGGCTCCCTCTGCTGATCTTAACACCCAAGAGGGCATGTTGGGAAGGATGGGGTATTTCAGTAATGAATGCATAGCATCCCTCCATCATGGCATCACTTCATGCCATCAACTTGAGTTGGGGAGGCAGGAGAGCACATCATCTGGCAATGGTATGTCTTGAGTTTAATTACAACATCCTGTTGGACAGAAGAGGGGAACTTGACATGAAGCTTGTTTTCATCAGCTGCTCCATGTTTTGGGTAACATAGCTTGTCTCTTGGTGACCTGCCTCGCAGGGGTGGTGTGAGAGAAAATATAAAGATGAGAATAATATATATATATATATATATATATATATATATATATATATATATATCTGTAAGCATATGAGTACATGGATTGATCCACAATTAGAAGGTCATCAACAGACTCAGCAGATATGTGTATTCAAACTCACTGATTATGATAGGGAAGTCTCTGGCTGATTATCAATGAGGGGGTTTTTTTAAATCAAAGTTGACACTGAGCATTCAGGACACAATTAATTGTGTGCAGGTACCAAGATACAAGTACTAAGCAATTATCAGCTGTGTTTACTGCAAGTTAATTGTACAGCTGCTGAAGGACAAGTTCCAGCTTGCTAATCTATTTTAAAAAGGAGAGAGAGAAAAGAGCTTGAGGAAAAAGAACTGAAGTAGTTCATCTGCATGCAGATTAGATCTAAAACTCACCCACATGTTGTGGAACTCCCATGGACAAAACTGCTTTATGACTAATCTAGTTTCTACTTATCTGCTGAACGGTAGTGGCCTGTTAAGTTTGAGGCAAAATGGGTCAGCAGGACTCATCGCAAGTGAGTTAATTATTTGCTGATGTTATTTTAAGTTATTAAAATATTAACCTTGGCACAATTTTTCAGTTTGTTATTTGTTCACATGCTAGCGGATCTCAGTATTACAGTACAGACAAGGCTCCCAAAGCAGCTTACAACAAATCAATATGCAACGATAATTAACAATGCTAAAAAGGATTTGAAGTTCCACTGGTAAAAAGATCAAAGGTCACAGTATTTAAAAGCCAGCAATTACAAAACTTAAAAACCCTTACACTGCAATCCTATACATATCTACTCAGAAGTAGGTCTAAGTCCCTTTGCGTTCAGTGGGACTTAGTTTCAGATAAGTGTACACAGGATTGCAGCCTTAATTCATTAAGCTAAACGTACATCCGGATTCATACTTCCAATAATCCCTCTGAACACAACACTGTTCAAGTCCAGCTAACACAACATTTTAATTCTGGGGGCATTGGTGTCCCATTCTAGGCATTTCTGTGATCGTACCGCACATTGGGACTGACCTGTCAAACTTTCACAACATTTTCTAAGACAGCAATGGGCATCTGTGTCCATACAGATAACATTGGACTACAACTCCCATTAGCCCCAGGCAGCATGGCCAGCAGTCAGAGGTGTTGGGAGCCATAGTCCAAGGTCATCCAGATGATCACAGATCCCCCCATCCCAGTCTTAGGAGGAGAGGCCTTGAGTTCAGTCTCTGTTCCCTAATAAAATAATGTCATCATGGCCTGAGGGTCCACTAAATAATCATTATCCTGGGAATCTCATAAACATTTGCCTTATTATTGTAGTACAGTGGTACCTTGGGTTACATACACTTCAGGTTACATACGCTTCAGGTTACAGACTCCACTAACCTAGAAATAGTGCTTCAGGTTAAGAACTTTGCTGCAGGATAAGAACAGAAATCGTGCTCCAGCGGCGCAGCAGCAGCAAGAGGCCCCATTAGCTAAAGTGGTGCTTCAGGTTAAGAACAGTTTCAGGTTAAGAACAGACCTCCGGAACGAATTAAGTACCTAACCTGAGGTACCACTGTACAGCAGAAAACTCTGAGGGTTCCATGCAGTGCTATTTTTCTAGAAAAAGAGGTGCCAGAACTCACCACAAACACTTCCCTTGTTCACTTGTAATGGCAATGGCACCCGTCTGAGAAGTGCTGGAACTGAGTTCCAGCAAGTTCCAACTGAAAAATGAAGCATGGACAGCTTCATTTTACTACAGAATGCTGACAACCATCTCTTGACATATTCATGAATGGCTTCTTGCAAATCTTGGCGTTGCCCACACTCCTTCTAGGTCTCTGTAAACAGCCATCGACTTTGCTAATCTCCGGTGTGGGAAGTTGGAATGGCAGCATTCCAGGTGTTGGGTCTTGGCCCACATTCAGAACTTGGGAGAAGGTGATATCATCGGTTGTTCCACTTGCTGGCACAGAGCCACTGCCCCAAGTGATTCGTTCTCAGCAGCACGGTGCCCAAGACAGTCTGTGAATGGTCTGATTTAATACCAGAATACACCACAACGTAGTTTGCTGATGGGGACTGGATAGTGCATATCTGATTTCTGAATAACATTTTGAAAGGCATTTGTCATCAGGGCTTCCCTTCAGAATGATAAGGTTTTGCCTGGCTTCAGCTTACTCTGCTTGCAGGGTGCTCCCATGGCTGGTTTTTGAAGCCGTGTGCCTGTGACATTAGCCACAATCTGTATCAGTCCTGTACAAATACCACGGTTTTATGCATTTTCTGCCTCCCTCAAACCAGCTCCCTCAAACCTAAATCCAGCTAGAAAACCTAAGCTGCATTCACTTTGTGCTTAAGCCTGGTGCATATATTTGAGACAGTCACTGCACATGTGCAGATGGGTGTGCATGCACAGACAAAAGCTTTGTTAATTGGAATTCTAGGGAAGTTGCAGGGGCAGGGAAACAAGAAAGATCATGCACATCGGGCGAGTACATCCCTGCTCCCTCACTGATATGCACAACACTGTGCAAATGTGGCTTGAAACGCTGCGGTGGAAAACAACCTTGCTGCATTTTAAGCCATTAGTGTGTGCGCACTCAGAGAGCCGAACTACATGCGATGCTAAATGGATCATTAGAAACTAAATTAGGTTTTTAAAATGTAATAATAGGCATTGGAGATGGGGGGAGGAATTTTCATTGGGACCACAAGAGTGGGGAGATTTAACCATTCCATTCTCTGCCTCAATCCTGATTAAAATTTCCCATATGCTGCTGTCAGCCTTAGGGAGCAAAGCTCCCATGGGCAGCAATGGGATATTTATTTCTTAGGCAAATACCAGTGCATGGGGCAATTATTGGTGGGCACAACTGGGAAAGCAAGAATCAAATCTTGTATCTGTGCATGCTGCTGTCCTGATTAACCCCACCCCAACTGGCTTTAAAATACCACCACTTAACATAGGACAATTCCAGGCAGTACAGTGGTACCTCAGGTTACATACGCTTCAGGTTACAGACTCCGCTAACCTAGAAATAGTACTTCGGGTTAAGAACTTTGCTTCAGGATGAGAACAGAAATCGTATTCCGGCGGCGCAGCAGCAGCGGGAGGCCCCATTAGCTAAAGTGGTGCTTCAGGTTAAGGACAGTTTCAGGTTAAGAACGGACCTCTGGAACGAATTAAGTATTTAACCCGAGGTACCACTGTATTTATTGTGGGATCGATGCTGCTCAGACATGCCAGGTTGTTGTTTTTTGCATCAACCAATGCAAATGCCAGAGAGAAAAGAAAGGATATTGTCATAAAAATGACAGCCTGTATCCCCACCCCCTTCAGTCCAGATCTACTCTTTCCAGCAGTGGCATAGTCTGGGTTGCCTGTGCCCAGGGCCACACAGAGGGTGGACGGGGTGGGAGGGATGGAAATGGATGGAGTACACATGCGCATTCAATTGCCTAATGGCGTCCACATCACCCAGCAGATCGCAGACACAGAGAAAAGAAAAGAAGAGTTGTCCTGTTGTCTGGAGAGGCCACTTCCTGTTTCACATGTAAAAGCTGTTTTTATTGGAGCTCAGTGACGGAAGCACACAGCTGTACTGAGGCGGCACCAGAGTGTTGAAATTTTGTGCCCCTAACAATGTTGCACCCGGGGCAAGCGCCCCTGTGCCCCCTCATGCTATGCCACTGAAACATAGCTGTCAACTTTTCCCTTTTCTTGTGAGGAATCCTATTTGGAATAAGGGAATTTCCCTCAAAAAAAGGAAAACGTTGACAGCTATGCACTGAAATCCAAAAAGTTTTTTTTAAATTATTTTTTAAAAAGAGCCAATGACCCACTTGCAATACGTGAATGACCCATTTGTAATATTAAGCCTTGTGTCCGGAAGTGCTTCTAGTTTCTAATGACACATTTAGCGCCATGTTTATTATTTATGAGGCTTTGTAGTTTCTTGTCACAAGCGTCTCAAGGTGACTTACAAATAATAGTAAAAATACAGTATGCAACCTTTAAAAGCACAGTGATTTAAAAGGACGCACAACAGAAGATAACCAAACCATATAAACCAGTGGTGTCCAAACTTTTTTCAAAAAGGGCCAGATTTGATGAAGTGATGAAGTGAAGTGCTGTGAGGGGCGACCAGGAAATAAACTGGTGCAGGGGCCGGATTAAACCAACCGGTGGGCCAGATTAGGCCCCCAAAATGGATTTTGGACATGCCTGATATAAGCAGTCCCTACATCCACTAACATAGGTCTAACCATCACAGTCTTTGGGGCACCAGATAAAGGCCTGGGAGAAGAGAAACGACTTTGCCTGGTGCCAAAAATAGATCAGTGCCAGCAAGCCTCCCTGCAGAGAGCATTCCATAGAGGGGGCCACTCCTGAAAAGACCAAACTAGACATGATGTCATTGGTATCAAATTAGCCTTGTATGTTGTGATTGTAGTGGGGGGGGAGTTGGCTCAAGGTCATAGTGTGGGGAGAGGGCACTTTAACACTTTGATGCTACTGAGGCCCTGATCCACCTGTTGTTGCTTTTTTTAAGTGATCGTACAAGGCCCAATAACACCGTGTTGACTTTCCCACTTTATCAAGGCCTTCAGTGCATCTCTGGGTTATAACCTAGCAACTTTCCCCTTGCCATTTCACATTTAGCTGTGGCTCTCCACACGTCAGCATCTACTGCTTAAGGTGGTCACCTCACTGCCGGCTCTGAACTGCAGCAAACAGAGGAAGCATCTTGTTCAAAAGCAACACTGCTGATTTCTTCTCTCTAGCAGGATCTCTGGGAGAGGAGTGGTGTCAGCATCTAGGAAATAGCTATGCCACGATGCTACAATTATTTGCAATTATTATAAATCACAAAGGCCTCACCCAGCAACTGGGCTTCTGAAAATACTGCATACAGATTTAGTTTGGCATACTTGGAAGAAATTCTAATCTGTTCATCTGGAAAGCTCGATGAACCACAGCCTTGTTTCCACACATCATACATAATATGGGATGCTCGCAAATGGTACACTAGGATTTGTTTGCATCCTGCTTTTCTCCTCCAAAACAGGTTGCTCGGGTAGCTAATGAGGTATAAAACAACAACAAAAATTGAAAACAAATAATTAAAACAATGACCAAGGCTGCTTCCAAATTAGAGCTTAATACTGTAAACTAGTCGTTGAGATAATCTGGCAATAGGCTTCCAAAAACAAACAAGCAGATTTTAAAGAAAAATCCAGGTTAAAGTTACTTTGACACTTGAAGCAGAAAGTCTCACAAGTGTTCTTCACCTTTCCTTGTGCTAAAAATGCAATAGCAATGCATTAAATAATAATGCATTAAATAACTAGCACTTTCCAGCCTTTCAAGAAACCCCAAAATGGCCGCTTAGGGCTGCCACTTCACTTCCTAACGGTAGAGCTGGCCTTCAGAGTCTAAAGTGTAGAAGATTGAGAAGAGGAAAGAAGGGACCAGGGCAGAAAGGTCTCCACTTGGCCAGTTGAGCCTCCAGTATTGGGGACAGTGTATCTCTTAATGCCAGGTGCAAGGCTTATTGAAACTCGGGAATGGGCATTGTCTTCATGCCCTGTAGGCTTGTTTCATTTTGTTCAGGTGGCTTCAGAATCAAAGGGTTGCATTCATCGTAGCACCATGTCGGGGTCCCATCAGTGCAAGGATTACGGCTAGTGCAATGGGACTCACCCCTCTTTTCCCCCGGCGCACCCTTTAAAACTGTTCTAGGGCTTCCCCTGATACCCCTGGAAGGTACAGAGCATGCAGGGCATTCCACTACATTCGTGGTAATCCTTGTGCTTGGAGGAGGAATTAGTTGAATACTGCCCAAAACCTTTTGGCTATGCTCAGACCGAATATAGTGCAGGGGTGAAGAACCTCAGCCCTGAGGCCTGAATGTCATCCTCCAGGCCCCTCTAACCAGTCCTTGCTCCTGCTCTCTCAGTTGTTTTTGGCTGGCTGGAGTCTTTGAAGAACAGTGATCACATCTCTCGCTTGCCTGAATGGAGAAGTGTTGTTTGCAAGTGTGTGGGTGTAGAAACCTCAAGACTTTTGTGTGGGTGCAGCAGAGATTACTGTACAGAGGAAATCGTCACCCTGGTCTGTTTGCCCTTCCCGTCACCAGCATGTGGGCTGTAAGAAGGATCTTCCGCACCCCTGTCCTATAGGGTCACGCAGCTTTGAGTCGCTTCCTTTTTGAAACAAATAGCTTCATTGGAAAATGATGAGGCAACAAGTTGTGATGCCTTCAGTTGTGGCACTTGCTGCTGGAAGTTTAAACGACGGAGTGCACTCTGATCCACAGAGGCTGACTCTGAGTCTCAGCCATCCTGCAGGATAGAAAAATAAATGATACAGAACAGCTGGAAAAGAGCAGTTATCAATATGGGATGTGTCCTTTTCTCACATCCATCCCTTGTTGTCCTTGTCATTTCCTTTCCTCCTCCACCCCATGTTGAAATGTGTATTGTAAGCTGCTCAGGGCAGGAATTGTTATTTGGGGGAAATCAAATGGTAACCGGGGCTCTCACACTTGAGACACACCTGCCAATTACACCTCATGCGTTTCCAAGGAACCACCAGTGTAACACTGCTGCACCCACAGGAAACACAATTCCTGCCTAAAGACCCAATTAAGACATACTGCTGCTGCTGCTGCTGCTGCTGCTGCTGCTGCTGCTCCAATAAAAGGGATGTTTGATTTGGTAACAGGAGTATAGGAATCTGCCATACACAAGTGATCCAGCTAGCTTAATAGTGTCTACACTATCTGGCAGCTGCTCTCCAGCTTGGACAGGAGTCTTTCTCAGCCCTAAGTGAAGACGACAGGCATTGAACCCGAGACCTTTTGCATGCAAGCTAATGCGCGCAAGGTCACTGACCTGTATCCTCTCCTTTCATTTGCATGGGCAAGTCCAAAATGAAAATAAGCTATTAGCCCAGGCACTCCACTCTCCCCATTATAAGAGGCTTAAGAAGAATCTGCTGGAGCAACCCGGCATCCTATTCTCACAGTGGCCAACCAGAGACTTAGAGGAAGCCTACAAGCTCCCTTATCACAGTTTCCAGCAACTACTATCCAGAAGCATTCGGCCTGACAGTCTAGTCCTCTTTTAAAGTTGGGGACCCTCACATCCTCCTGCAAGAGCAAGTTCCTCAGTTTATGCACTATGTGAAGAAGTATTTTCTATTGTCTGCACTGAACCATCCAACAGTTGGCTTCATGAGATGCCCATGAGTTCTAGCACTATGAGAGAGGGAAGAAAAACCTGTGTCCATTCACTTTCTCCATGTCTCATATAGTTTTACACACTTCTATCATATCAACTCTGACTCGCCTTTTCTCTAAACCAAAAAGCCCGAATTTTGTACCCTATCCTCATAGGGAGCTGCTCCATCCTCTTCATCATTTTGGTTGCCTTTTTAGAAACCTTTCCCAACTCTATCCTTTTTGAGGTTTGGTGTCCTGATCCCCTGGCCTACCCGTCAGCCACTCAAGTGTGCCAAACACAAGTTCAAAAGCCAAGGGTTGATCAGCACCGGCAAAGTCCGAAATCCAAAGGCTGAAGGTCAGGAAACAAGGTTCAGGGCCAATCCAAGTCTGATGTCAGGATACAGTCCAGCGTCAAGCCCAAAATACAGTCCCGTGGAGGTCCAGGAGCACCCAAGTCAAGGTGCAGTTGAGCAGGGACAGCACCTCAGCTTTGCTGCCCTTTTATACTATGCCTGCTGATTTCAGCATCTGGGCTTGAGGAGCCATGTGACCCTCACCTGCTCCCAGCCTACTCCAACTGGGGAATCACTTACCTCCTCCCAGAGCTAGTGAGCCCCACCTGGCTCACTGGTAAGTGTCGACATGCAGAGGGCCGGGAGGCCAGCTGGCTAGCCCCAGCTGGGCCGTCTCATTCCAGCTGTCCCGCTGCGAAGACCCATCAGCCTCTGCTCTGACGTAAATCAGCAACCCGGGCTTCAAAGCCAGGGCACACTATCAGCAGATTGAACTGCACACACAGAATAGGTGTGAGGCTTGTGAAAGCATACTACAACTACAGATTTATTAATCATAAATCAAGACAAAGAAACATGTCCTCTCTCTCTCTCTCTCTCTCTCTCTCTCTCTCTCTCTCTTTGTCTTCTCAGAAAGACCGGGAAAAGCAAAAACTATACACACAGCAGAAGTTCCCAGCAAGCTGTGCTGGAATGTAAACAGACATATGACACGTAACAGTTCCACATGTCTGCTCCTTAAGGTGGAATGGAAATTCTCAACAGTAAGCTGGGCTGTGGGCCCTTGCCTGCCTCTGCCTCTGGGAGCGCTCCACCCGCTGTTCCCTGTGCATCAGAGCCTGCATATATCTGGAGACAGGGGCCCCTCTGGCTCTGCGGATGGGTCCTGTTGCTCCGGCTCCTGCGCATCGACCCCCATCCCCTCGTCCTCCTCGGTCCCCCTTTAAGTGCTTCCTACACCAACATCTCCTTCCCCATCCCTTGCTTGCCCTGGTGTGCCCCAGTGCTGTCTACACCCTCCCGGAAGCCCCTTCCTCCTCCCCATACTCCTGCCAGTTCAGGACATGAGGTGACCAGAGGTGTACAATTTAGTACCATCTGTCAACTTGGCTGCCATCACTGTTCCCCTGACTGTGCTTGTTAACTGGCTCATGAATGAGCTAGAGTGTGAACTCATTTGTGAAAATGTTAATAAGCCCGGTCCTAATAGAGGACTCCATTCTCTACATCCCTCCACTGGGAGAATTGTCCATATATTCCTACTGTCCACTTTCTGTTACTTAACCAGTTCCTGATCTACAAGTCGGGTGCTGGGGAGAGGTATTACCACTGGCGGGGGACAAGTCATGCATGGGGTAGTTTGTCTGCCTTTGGTCCTCATCCTGCACTCAGCTCTCACCCTGTGGCTCCTAGAAGCTGTCAGCATGCAACAGAAGCCACACCCTGGGAAACGGCTTTTAGCTGATGTATCTCAAACCCTTGGTGAGTTACGGATTTCCCCTGCATGCAAAGATAGACTGCTGCGGATTGAACAGACAAGACCAGTAGTGTTAGATTCAACTCAGGATCATGGTTTGTCTTCTCCCAAACAAACCATAAGTGATAAGCCAATAACTAACCTTGATTACAGCTTATTGTTTGGAATGCGACAAACCCCCAAAATGAAACCATTGCTTAGTTTCTTGTAGCCCAGAAGCAGCGGAATAACATAGCAGTTCTGCACCACCACTCTTGCTTGTTCATGCTGAGTCATAGTTTGGCTTACCATGACATGTGAACCAACGGCTCTCAAGTTTTCAGACAGGAGACATGCCCTGTCCTACCAGGAGATGCCAGGATAGTTGAATGTTCAACAGAACGGTCGCCTGCTTGCGCTCAGATTGTGTTGCTGTTATTTGATTGCTGTATACAGTTTCCTATCTGGTTTCAGGAGGCACTGATTCTGTGACCATACTGCTACTGAGTGTCTCAGGTTCCTGTAACCTGTACACCAGGTTTGTCATTGATGTCTCTCGCAGGCTTTAATATTGCAACGTGGTACAAATGAGTCACGACTCAAAGCCCAGCCTGCTCCATCCTTGGGGCATAAATTATGTACTTGGTTTTGAGGAATTTTGAAGTGAAACAAAGAAGCCCGGTTTCAGAATGCATCAAGCCATTATTGCCACCGTGGCGAAAAACACAGGAACATGGCGTATCATTTGTCTATCTGAACACTGCAAAGGGAAATTTATCTCTTATCTAGAAATATGACACCGATCCCATTCCTTTGCATCTGTTCTTGCTGTTGAGTTTGACAGATCATTTGCCAAGAAGATTGAACATACCAGCTAACAAGTACACACATGAACCTTTTGCAGAGAAAAGGGCTGGATTTCCTTGCCTAGAGGCTCAAACGTATTCAGTTAGGTCAATTTCCAGGTACAATTATTTCTCTGCCCATTGGGGTTTCATCTTGCCCCAAGGTTAGCAATGACTTACTAAAAAATAGATGAAGACCAAAAATGTAGAATGAGCCAGCCACCACAGATTGTAGTCTCTTTTAAACGTTTCTGCTATAGGTCTGTGCTTAGAGATTGCTTTAGGTCTTTTCTTGAGGAGGTCCATCTTCTCTAGAATCCTAGAATTGTAAGGGACCACAAGGGTCATCTAGTCCAACATCCTGCCAGGCAGGAATCTTTTGCCCAATGTGGGGCTCAAACCCACGACCCTGAGATTAAGAGTCTTGTATCTGGTATCTCGGGAGACAATGGAGGAGTGCGTCTTTGGGGGTGAAGTCAAACCATTGGAGAGTTATAGAGCCTGCTGTGGCTGTAAAGAATGATATGGAAGAGACATGTTTTTCCCCTGGTTATTCCCACTGTGTGAATGCAATTAACATTTGGACTGAATGCAAGTTAGACTGGAACAAAATTAGGGTGCAAACCTATTAAAGTAGCCAGATTCTCTTTGAAGCACTTTTTCATTTATAGATGATGTTGATCAGAAGTACTAAAAGGGAGGGGAAAGGTCACAGAGAGCAGGCTTGCCCGATACGCAAGTCTTGCGGCAGGCAAAATGGACAGAGGCAGCTGCAGGAACAGTACAAGGACAGGCCAGCTTCACCATCACATGGCAATTACAACGGCCAGCCATGGGATTAAGGCGGATGCACGTCTCCATAAACTTAATACGGTTAAATTCAGGAGGCAACATTTTCCGTTCTTCAAAAAGCTGCGACTTGAACTGTGCAAACTGAATTTCCAGTGCTCCTGCACCGATAGCCAGCTGCTGGTTAAATCAAGTTCAGCTTGGTAGTGACTGGCATTAAGCTCAGACAAACCCATCCTTGCAAATTAAATCAGTTTTTCGCACAGGAAATTGTTTGCAGCGGTTGACATACGTAGGGACATGTTTTAGGCCTACATTTGACCTGAGCAGAGGCTGTAGGAAGGGCACTCAGTGGCACTGTGGTAAGAAAATGCATTTCCAACATGATTATTCCCTGTACTGTACTCTGCAATCAAACTGAGTGCCTGTATGTATGTATTTTTATTGTGCTTATATAAGTTGATGATTTAACTGAATCAGCCTGGAGACTTAACTTCTCCTTCCCACCCCAGAACAGCCAAAGTCCCTGCCCAAGAAAGAAAATAAACAATATTTGATTAAATACATGAAAATCAGAAAGTTGAGGTGATTTTAATCTGTTTTAGTATTTTAACTTTTTTGTGTTTTAAAGTATACTTGAGATTTCTTTTGATTTCACTGTGTTGTCTTTTGAGTGTTGTTGTTTTTTTAACAATCAAGTGATGTATACATTTTATGAAATAAATAAATGATTAATACTAATACTTACAGATAAATGTAAATCTATCTAATTTATTGCATTTTTAGTTATCCAATAACCAACATTCTCTGGGAAATGTACAGTATATGATTTTTAAAAACCAATAAAACTATGATCCAAAATATGGTGCTAAAAAGCAGTATTTTAAAGCAATCAATACATCAGAAACCCTATTTGGGCCCTCTGCTTATGTGTTCAACCTACATGTAAGCATGGAGAGTGGAAACGATCATGCTAAACAGTGCCTCCATCACCCTCCAAGTCATGGAAGCTCTGAAACTTATTTATTTTTTAAAATGGCAAATTAAAAAAAAACCCAATTACAGGAATTTGCTGGTTCCTAAACAAGGTGCAATTTCAGTGTCTCCTCTTGGGAAATGCAGCTAGCAGAATGCATGAGGAAATATGCCAGTGATAACAAGCACTCAAAGCAAATTAAATTTAGAATGACAGTTGGCATCCTTCTTCAGAGGTGGAGACATAATGGCACTAACTAGGATCAAGAAGCCATCGTGACACGCCACAAGGAAGTCATTTGGGACTTGGCAGAGGCAGCAACACCAAAACCACGGCATCCTCTGATGGAATAGGTTTCTGACCTGCAGTGTTGAAAAGCCAATGCTCATTCTGACAGGCAAAAGGACTAGAGAGAGGAAGGTGCCTTGGAGGAGCACTGCTACCACAGATTTAGACCTGCTTTCCGGGGTCTCAGGCAAGAGAGGCCTTTCCCATCACCTGATCCTTTTTCTAACTACAGATACTGGAGATCGAGTCTGGGACTTTCCCCATATGGCCCAAAATGAAAAGTTGGTTCAAACAATGTAGAAATCTAGCAGGACTGGTCCTAACTATTAGGACATGGCTGCCTCAGGCAACTGATTTAAGCCTCATGAAAGGGCAGCAAATTATTATCATTTAATGTACAGTGGTACCTCGGGTTAAGTACTTAATTCGTTCCGGAGGTCCATTCTTAACCTGAAACTGTTCTTAACCTGAAGCACCACTTTACCTAATGGGGTCTCCTGCTGCCGCCGCGCCGCCGGACCCCTATTTCTGTTCTTATCCTAAAGCAAAGTTGGTTAAGAGCGGTAGTCTCATAATCTGGGGAACCGGGTTCGCGTCTCCGCTCCTCCACATGCAGCTGCTGGGTGACCTTGGGCCAGTCACACTTCTTTGAAGTCTCTCAGCCCCACTCACCTCACAGAGTGTTTGTTGTGGGGGAGGAAGGGAAAGGAGAATGTTAGCCGCTTTGAGACTCCTGAAGGGGAGTGAAAGGCGGGATATCAAATCCAAACTTCTCTCTCTCTCTCTCTCTTAATCTGAAGCACTATTTCTGGGTTAGCAGAGTGTGTAACCTGAAGTGTATGTAACCTGAAGCGTATGTAACCCGAGGTACCACTGTACGTCTGCTGCCTAGAAGGGGAAAGAACCGTTTGTGGGATGTCCTGCCCCAGATGTCAAAATATCTTGGTTGATCTTGGGTACTATGACTTGAGGGTTGCCATTTGATGCTTTGCCTCAGGCAGCAAAATGGCTTGTGCCAGCCCTGACTATTTTGTCGGCCTCATTACCAGCTACGTACATTAAATGACTCAGGACCGCAACACGAGAGCGGGCCTTCTCTGCAGTGGCTCCCCGTCTGTGGAATGCTTTCCTCAGGGAAGTTCGACTGGTGCCTTCATTATACACCTTTATACGTTGGGCCAAAACATTCCTTTTTAACCAGGCCTTTGGTTGATTTGATTCAACATCCTATGCCCTTTTAAATTTTTCTTTTTTTTTTTAGGGGAGTGTATTGGGTTGTTGTTTTTATTTTGAATATGGAATTTATAGTTTTATATTTTGATTTTATTCTGTAAACGGCCTTGAGACCTGTGGGTATAGGGCGGTATATAAATTTAATAAATAATAATACTACTAAATAATATTACTAAATAATATTACTAAATTACTAAATAATATTACTAAATAATATTACTAAATAATATAACTAGGGTCCTTCTGCATGCAAACCATGTTCTCTACCACTGAACTATGGACTCTTTGTCCAAGGAAAGACCCAGCCCCCTGTGTGCACTGCCTCTCTATTGAGGTTCTCCTCTCCCTCCAATCTTGCTTTCACCAACAGACAATATTTTAGAAGGGGATCCACCAACGATTGTGTCTGCCCCTGCCTGGTGTAACCCTGGCACCGGTTCCATAGCTTGCTTATGCCAGACTACGTTCATCACCTGAGGCCCTGCTTCTTGTCCCACCTCTGAGAGAGATTTGGCAGGTGGCAACACAAGAATGGGCCTTTTCAGTGGTGGCTCCCCAATTGCGGCTTGCTCTCCTCAGATAAAGTTGCCTGGTGCCATCATAGGAACAACTTCTTAGCCAGGAAAAGTCATTCCTGCTCACCCTAGAATTTGGCTTTTAATTGGGGGTCATAAGGTATGATATACCCAAGTCCATAATGGTAGGATGGGGAAAGATTTGTTATTTTTATGTTTTTGAAGGATGGGCACATTTAGGCAATGAATGCTCCTTTTAACTTTGTGATATTTTTTAATCTTTGTACAGTGGTACCTCGGGTTACAGACGCTTCAGGTTACAGACTCCGCTAACCCAGAAATAGTACCTTGGGTTAAGAACTTTGCTTCAGGATGAGAACAGAAATTGTGCGGCGGCAGCAGTGGGAGGTCCCATTAGCTGAAGTGGTGCTTCAGGTTAAGAACAGACCTCCAGAACGAATTAAGTTCTTAACCCGAGGTACCACTGTATCCCGTCTGCTTTTATAATTGTAAGCAGCTTTGAGATGTTTTTGTAAGCGACAAATAAACGTCATAAGTAATAAGAGACAACACACTGTGTGCTTTGTGCTGTTCAACTACAACTTCCATCTGCCCTGACCACAGGCCATTCTGGTTGAGGCTGATGGGAGCTGGCGCCCAACATCAAGAGGACAACCCTTTGGCGATCTCTGCGCTATAGTTGTGGCAGAATGTTGGGAAACTGGTTTCATTTAGAGAGGCAAGATTGTCATCACAACCGATGGGCTGCCTGCGAGGTCCAAAACACATTGCCCAGAATTGAGGGGATTTCAAACTATGAGAGTCAGGTTACTCAATATTTTCCCTATGAATGTTTCCTCATTTGGGGGGTGGGAATGGCCCTCATTAACATGGGAGAAAGTCATGGGATACTGGGTCAACAATCTGCCCCTAATGACGCCCCCCCCCCCGAGCTATAAAATAACTCACCAAGCATCAAGCCTGCTCCTTCCCAAGTCAGGCAACAGAGTGAAGTTTGGAGGGTAGCTTTTCCAGACTGAGCGACCTTCTTACCACCTTGAGAACTGGCTTTCCATCTTCCTGGCTCTTGCCTCCTTGGCTGATCTGCCTCATGTAAGAGGATTTCATATTATGCAAACACACAGATTCTGCGACCAGAAATAAATTAGGAAAATTTAGCAAATGTATGCATGGTTATCCATTGGGGGGCGGGGGCGGGGGGAGAAATTTATTAGTGCAGAAATCCAGGCTTTGCTGATTTCTCATTAATAAGTCTTTCCTGTATGGCAGAGGTGTCAGATTTTCAGTCCCACTTGAGATTATTGCTGAGGCCCACCAGTCACAAAAGGGTGGCAGATGGAGGCAGAATTCAGCAATCGGCCAGTAATTACCAACATAATTTTTCTACCAATATCTAAAGCATTTTTGGAAATTGCTAGATTCTTTGCCGCAACATTTTCCTCATGTTAAGGAGTTCCACTGCTCTGCTTTCTTCAGGCACACTGCATAAATGTGAAATCCATGTGTGTGTGGGGGGGGGTTGTCTTCTGCAAACCTTGGGATGACCTTGAGAACAGCAATACCACCCTCTTATTCATTTTTCAGTAGGCCTCATTTTTGCAACATTTTTTTTGTAAGAATGCTGTAATTTAAGTGCATTAGGAAATACAGGGTAAACTTCAGTTCCTTTTAGCAGTTACAGTCGTACCTTGGTTCTCGAATTGAATCCGTTCTGGGAGTCCGTTCGACTCTTGAAACGGTTTGAAAACCAAGGCGTGGCTTCCGATTGGCTGCAGGAGCTTCTTGCACTCAAGCGGAAGCCGCGTTCGATGTTCGGCTTCCGAAAAACGTCCACAAATCGGAACACTCACTTCTGGGTTTGCGACGTTCAGGAGCAGATTTGTTCGACAACTAAGGCATTTGACTACCAAGGTTCCCCTGTACTTTTATTGGTTCCTATTACAGTGTATAATAATATATTTCTGAGCAAGAATATATTTTTTGGTGGAGAGTCAAGGGCTTCCACACCTCCTCCTGATCCTCTGTCTCCCAGGACCAGGAGAGGACTGAAGTGGGAGGAGCAGGAGGTGACATGCAGACAGAGTCTTCTCTCGCTTGCACACAGCTCGGGTAGGGGAGATCCAAAAGCCAAGGTTGGGACCTCTCTGTTGTGGCAACTGCCACATTGGGTGCACACCTTGTTAGTATTTTCATTCTCCATTGCTGCTGGATCACCTAGGAGTAGCTGAGAGACGTAGGACTGATGGACATGCCTTCTCCTAACTTGTAAGTGTACTTTTGACAATAAAAAGTTAATTCTTCCCGCTGGACAGATCGCATCACAATACTTATAGCATCACGATACTGGAGGGACACTTATTTCCCACCCTTGGTCCACTCCCATCCATGATCTATTGTAAAGCTGTTATAGCATATGGTGGCTATGGGTATGAACAGGAAATCTTTCAGAGTATCTCCTTTACCACAAACTTGCTAGACAATTACAGGCAATAAATTCTCAGTCTTGCCCCTACCCCACTGGGAAGATGGAGGTAACATTCACCAACATTATAGAGCTATTGTGAAAATTACTGAAATGATATATATATTCTCATGAGATGTTCTACAGAAGTGGTGGCATTAGTAATCTCGAAGAAGAGAATCTCTAGCACTGATATAAGAGATTCAGAGTAGGCTATATATAATTTGCCTTTTTCTCTATGCAAATGGAAAGCTGCTGTATGCCGAATGTTCCCTTTTATGTGTTCGTCTTTTGGACAATCAGCATTTGCATTCTGAATGGCTGCTTACTGGGAAATATTTTTGCAAGCCTCTTTTAATATGTAACCTCGTTTCCATGTTGTGAAGATAACCTTCAAAATGCATTATATAATACAATCACAATTCTAAGATTCTGTAAAATTCTGATTTTATGCAAGACAAACAGTTCTTCAAGGTGCTTGAAATATGAAGCAAAGAAACATTTCCAGTAGGTCCTTAAAATCCAGCACAGCTGATGTGCAATAGCTTCCCCCAGACTTGACCATTCCTGAGAGAACAAATGAAATAAATACAACAGAATTTGGTCAAGGAAAAGAAGTCCTAACTTGCATACAATGCTTGAATTCATGATCACGTATGTGCTTACCTAACGTCTTGTCCCTAGAAGGTTACCCACAAAGGAACACAGATTGTGGGGTGAAAGAGATTCCCCATCCCTGATCATAATGTGTGGGTCATAACTGCAGATAAAACACTCAGGCAAGAAATTTCCTATGACCCAGATCACTATGCTTTTCAGTGGAGGCAGCTGCCTCTGACCAGGGTATCTGGCTCAAGCTTGAGGCTCAGGCCATGACTCCAAGGACTCCAGATGCTGATGTTGGTCATGGCTCCGTTTTCATCAGCCTCAGAACTTCAGACATAAGGCCCATAAAACCCCGAATTAAGTATCTTTCTTAAAAGTGCAGCTACACAAAAATGAGGGAAAAATATTGAATTTCTTCCCTGCTTTGAATTCTATTGCCTTTCAGCCAGTCCATCCTGTTTGAAATCCCATCTCCAGCTACGGCTATTTCTGATGCACCGGAGGAAGGAACCAACATGAAAATCTGTATTATTCTGTATGTGGGAACTGCCTAATCATCATAATGGATTACACATTTTTTTAAAAAAAAGCTTACCACTCCATATCTTTCTTCCTCCAACGGTTCCAACTTGTAGAATTTACCTCCGTGCTGGTATGCAGAAATTCTAGCTTCATCTCTGCTCCCCCTACTTCCCAGGTTTATTTCACCAATGTCCCTAAAGGCCAACCAACATTTCTATTTTTCTATTTTCTATTTTCTAACCATGTTTCAGCTCCTTCTTCTTGCTCCTGGTATCACACTTTCCTTTTCTGCTTTCCATGGTCATAAATGAGCATGAATTGGATTGTCATATATGGCTATTAACACATCGGACAAGTTTTCTTCTTGAGCAAAGTTAGACATTATGCAAAACCATTCACCTACCATTTCAACAGGGCACCATATACTACACCATAAAGCAGAATTATGCCAATTTAAACAGTCATGGGTTTCCCCAAAGATTCCTGCGGACTGTAATTTGTTATGGGTGCTAAGAGTTGTTAGGCAATCCCTGTACCCCTCACAGAGCTACAATTCCCAGAGTTGTCAGGATTAAACCAAAAATTTGCTAGCCCACATTGATTCCATTACTGATTTCAGACCAATTAAAGACTTCCAAGACCTCCTAGAGTCGGTGGAAAGGAGAGACAGCTAAGTGTCATCAGCGTGTTGAAGATATCCAACTCCAAATCACCCCTAGCAGTCTCATGTAGAAACAAAGGGATGCTCAGTATTCCAGCAGTGGGGTAAGTGGCTTCTAAACAAGTCCAGTATCTATAGGCACAGAACTCCTTTTTCAATTAAGTAAATTTAGGGAAAGAGGAGTCCTGAAGGGAAATAGCTTATTCAATCAGAAATTGGATTTTTCAGCACAAGGTGGAAATATTCAGCGATTCCCCATGGTCAGCTGATGGTATGCACACCTAGCTCCAGTGACCTCTATGTAACTTGGGTGATAAGCCTTTGGATTGGGTTTACATAGGTTTGACTTCATCTAAGTCAGTGCTAGACGAAGGTGGCTAAAAGATAAAAATGGGGAACAAACTGTGAAGCTAGCCAGCTGATCAACACGAAGCTCCATCTACCTACGTATGTCAAGCAGCACATTTCCCACTGCTTGCTGTCAGAGGCAGCGTTAGAAATTTGCCAGGCGCATTTGGCTGGCTATCGGCCACTTGCGATCAAGTGAAGATGCCCGGGTGCCAGGATTGGCAGCTGACATGTCCACCATCTGGAGGTGCATGCCTGGGGATCATTGGATCTGCACTCTTTTCACACGCTAATACCCCATTCTGTAGAATTCTATCCATTATCTTTTATCTGCACCTTCAGACTGAATTTCAGGACCCAAAAAAGTCATATTGAAAAATATGACTTTCAAGTCGTCTGGCCCCAAAATGGAAACTAGGCATTCTGTTTCAGCAACTGTAACCCTGGTTTAAGGAGCCATTTGGCACCTAGTTTATATAACTGAGTTTCTAACACTGGAGATTATTCATAATTTGCAAAATCAACATGCTGGGGACAGAAGAGGTGAAATGTTTCTTTGTTAAATTCTTTGTTAAATTCAAAGAGAGACACTTTGAAACCCAAGGCAGCCAGTGAATCAAGTATTGAAGTTTAAAGAATGCCAATGTCTTTTTTTCCCCACAAGAAGTTCTGGTTTTGCTGATCAGATTCAAATGGGAAACAAATGGTTTATTAGGATATTCTATATATAACAAGGAGGCATTTGCTTAATGTAAGATGAAGTAAGAAACTACATCTGAGTAGTTTCTAAAAAAGGAGCATGTTGCAAGTAACCTCCAAACCCATCCCCCAGTATTTACAATGAAAGAAACCCTCAACCTGCATACCTGTATCATCAAGAGCTGAGTGAACTTCTCACATCTGAAAGCAAGAGGAATGGACACATTGCAAGTTCAGTAAGAGAATGCAAAGTCAATTTCTTCCTGCACAGCTATGGCATGCACTCCACCAACCATAAGAGTATTTAATGGAAGAAGGCTCTCCATTCACAACTCTGGTACAGAATAAAGCAGGGAATTATTAGTATTAGAAATATTTTCATCCTACCTTTCAGGATACCAAATGCTTCCAAGCCTTACTGGTAAAATTAAAGTACTTTATAACGTATGTTTGCTTTTTAAAAAATAACAGGATTCTTCTCACTGGATAGCTGGCCTGGAGGTGGTAGGGCCAAGAGTCCATGTGGAGCAGGCTTCAAGATCATTACTTGTCTCCTTGCTCTTTTGAAGTAACTCATAATACCATACAAAATATACCCTCTTTAGGTTATAGGGTACAGGGCCTGGTCATCTGTTGCACTTCAAGCTGCATTTTGCTTTAGAATGAGTTGCCTCTTCCAAAAAACAAAAACAAAACCCTATTAAAAAGTACTCACATCGCTTCAATGCGCATTTTCTTCATATTGTTGTTAAAAGAAGAACAGTTATAACACAACCCTTTCTGATCTTTCAACTTTCTAACCTTTCAAAGATGAATACAGTGGTGCCCCGCAAGACGAATGCCTCGCAAGACGGAAAACCCGCTAGACGAAAGGGTTTTCCATTTTGGAGGTGCTTCGCAAAACGAATTTCCTATGTGCTTGCTTCGCAAGACGAAAATGTCTTGCGAGTTCCTGCGGGGTTTTTTTCCTTCCCCCCCCCCCTTTTTCCCAAGCCGCTAAACCGCTTATCAGCTGATCGGCTAAGCCGCTTAACAGCTGATCTGCTAAGCCCGCTAAGCCGCTAATACTGTAGCGCTAATCCGCTAAACCGCTAATGGGCTTGCTTCGCAAGACGAAAAAACCCGCAAGACGAAGAGACTCGCGGAACGGATTCTTTTCGTCTTGCGAGGCACCACTGTATATTTCTTTCTGGGGGACTTTGTGTTGGGGGGCGGGGCAAGGATCCCAACCAATCTGAAATGCCTTTTCCTATAAAGCAAGACAATCTCCCTTTCCCCACAATGGCATAGCTCAAGCATTATTATATAGAGAAGCAACAAATATGAGCAGCTGCAAGATTCAGAGGCATTAAAGAACACCACGCCGATATTTGGAATGATATCCAAACCTCGTTCTAACTTAGCAGCATTCAAAATGATTATTTACATTTAACCACCCAGAATGTCTGGACGTTTGTTGAAACTTTTTGCATTTGTAGATGTACTGAATAACACAGAGGAACACAGTTTTGCATACATAAAAACCCAATGCAATTTGAAAGACTAAATGTAGAATCGAAAGTCATGCTCCTCAGGAAGTGGCAACTGGATTACTCAAACAGCCAATATGTTGGGATGCAACCCAGGAAATTCTTGCAGACCTTTCACTGCTCACTATCTTCCAACTGGAAGCCATCAACAACGATGCAAAGGGAAACCAACTTGGCCCATTCTTATCTGAGGCTTTAAAGTGGCTTTTCTATTGTGTGTGGTGGAATGCAGGTTACAAGGCACACGGAAAGCACAATAAAACAGTGAATGGATGGATCATGTAATGGGGCCAGATTTCAGTTCATCACACCATCCTAAAATCTGTGCTGAATGATGGCGAGAAGAGCTGGGTATGTGATGAAGCCATAAAAACATGGATTTAGCCCCCTCAGGCCCTTAGTGACCCACATCACATGAACAGGGCCATAAGAACCTGAAAAAAGGCTTTAAAGTACATAACCAAGGCTTTGTTCTGCTTTAGCAAATTTCTGCACTCCACTGCTAGAGCAATTTCAGTGGTATGGTGGAAACAGAGCACTTCATTCAACCAGCTTGTTATATGGAGTGCCTCAAGAGGATTGGGTTTCAGTGACCAAGCTGCATTTAATAGGTGTGATCATTGCAGTTGCCAAGGAAGGAAGGAAGGAAGGAAGGAAGGAAGGAAGGAAGGAAGGAAGGAAGGACAGCATCATGGGAAACAGATGGGGGAAATGACAACGTCCACATAAAATGGAATGCCTTTCACTTGGGCTAATGAATGATAAGAACAGTGCTAAAAACGGGAATAGGCAGTTCGTTGCTGTGGCTGCGGCTGTTGTGGTGGCTGCTGTCCTTGCTGTTGCTGAAGTCGAATTTGCTGGGAGTAAGGATCTTCAAGAGACTTAATCAACAGAGTGGTTTTGGGCCCCGTCTTCCATATGATACCATTGAGATCTCTAACAGAAGACTCCACTGTGATGCTGTGGGTGCCAACAATAATAAAGTTCAAGAGGAACTGTGTGCTGAAGTAATCGTTGTGAGGCTCAACCATCTGCTCCATCTCATTTGTCAGGCTGTCAATGGGCATCTGGGAAAGAAAACAGGAGTAGGAATGGCATTTTCCACAGCTTCTCTAAGGGGGTGTTCAATGTTTCAATTCTGTCATATAAGCAAAGGTTTGGCTCACAAAAGACAGTATCAGAACTGTTGTCCTTTGCTTTTGTTCAGCATGTCTAAGCAAAATGTAAGAAGCCATTTAGCGCTCTCTGCTAAAGCTATTGCAAACTGCTCAGCTGTTCATAGCAGGGCTTGGGAACCTCTAAGTGATTAGCCATCCCAAGTGATCAGCATTCTCTTACTTGAGCAGATTTGCTTCCTGCTGCCAGACAGCTGTGTGTTCTTAGTCGATTGTAATGTTAGGACTTTTCAGTGCTACTGCCAAGACAGCAAGTGTGGAAAAGGATTATCTGTTCCACCTTCCCCTTTCCACCGAGATGCAAATACACAAGGCGCAGGCTTTTTCCCATGGGGATATGAACACAACACCACCACAAGATCTTACTTACAGGTTTTATCTTCAAGGAACCTGCCAGAAATGCCTACACACCCACACACCCCTCCCCCGCTGAGATTAAAATCCTCGCCACCCAACAGCAGAAAATGATCTTTCCATTTAAATTCTTCATAGGTTTCAGACACTGTAAAATGTTGACAGTATACAACTCCATACCTTGTACTCTTGCCCAGATTTGGTCTGCAGTGTTGAAGATACATTTAGACAGATCGACTGAATCTTGCGGAAAAGGCCTGGTTTGGAGCCGTGCTGAACCACTCCTTCTACCTTCAATGCCATTTGCTGGTTATTCTGAACGACAATGGGCTCAGCAGGGTTGCGTGGGGATGGTGACAGGGCAAGCTGGAGTACAGATAAAATAAAAAAAGCAACTGAAACAAGAAGTACATGGAAGATGGCGAGGAATATTGCAATGCTCAAGATATAATCAACACAATTTATGATCAGTGCATTCATTGCATGAGTAGTGCACTGTCAGAAAAAAATACACATCTTCAAGCACTCCACACTTGAAATGCATTTTCTCTAAACTGAATTGCAGCTAACTTTTCTGTTAGAACGTTATTTTACACAATGAAGATGCTGTCCTTAATACTCCCATATTAGGGCAGCTTTAATATTTCAGTACAATCAAGCAGTAAAGCTTTCTCTGCACTTTGGGCAGCAGCTGGAAGGCTGGATGACAGCCTAAAAACTGTGTTTGAAACCAAGCAGGAAATCAGCCTTTGGCTAATTAAACAATCTATGGTCTTTTGAACTGTGAGAAGGGTATTGTTTTTGTTTGTTGCTATGTTATGTATTTTTGTGTTTTTATATTCTAAACAGGCCTGTTACCCCAACCAGAGAGATGACTTATGCTCTGGGGCATGGATTCTGCAACATTTGATAATCTTTCAAGTAAGCTTTTTTGCTTGTTAAGAGCCCTTAGCTTTTGACTCTGACAATCTTAAGTACACATACTCTAAGACTCCAAATAGACATTAAGTCGACTGCTATTGACACAGGCAACTGATTAGCCGAAGGAGTCCTGAAGGAAGTTCCATGGGTCTGCTGTAAGTACCTGTGCTGCAGAGATCCCTTCTAGCAAGGTACTTCTGGCAGGCTTCTTGGTGAGTTTCAGAAAGCTAGCAAAGACCTTCCTTTTTGGCAAAGTATGTGCTCTTTGGGGAACAATCCTGGATATCTCTCTCTCTCTCTCTCTCTCTCTCTCTGTGTGTGTGTGTATATATATATATTATATATAAAACTTTGCGGCAAATTTGTTTGTTGTGGGGAGCGTGTGTGTTGACCTCTTTTAAGACATGTACACCGCTTTGGATAATCAAGAGGCTAAATTTGAACAGCACTGTGTCTGGGCAGTCAATATTGATTAAACATATGCTTCAGCCATACTGAATATTTGTATATTCCATCAGGAGCTTGATTATTTTATAAACAGGATGTGAGCTTAATGGCGTAACAGCATCAGAAGCCATATTACACCAAATGAATGATCAATAAAATGAACCATTAAAACGAAGCAGGGAAATAACAGGCCACAAGACTTTGAAAGATATGACAAAGATATTTCCTTCAGATAAATGAGACAGTGGGGGTGTAAAATAAAAAGGGGAAGATAAATGCAGATGTTCCATGTATGGGGCTGCGCTCCCTCTGAAAGAACAGGTTCAGAGAATGGGGGCGCTGCTGAAGCCATCTTTGTCTTTTACCTTTTACCAGATGCAGCGGATACATCAACTATAACATTATTGAACAAGGATAGTCTGGCCATGGTGACCTCAAGGTCTGATGACTGCAACACGTTCCATGCCAGACCATATTTGGCCCTTGTCTGGAGACTCCGGCTGGTGCAAAATGCTGCAGCTAGATTGTCGATGGGGACAATCGCTGGCCTGTAACCCTGGTGCTCAAAAGCTTGCACTGGCTGCCCATATACTAAAGAGCCAGGTTCTAGAGTATTGTCTTAATTGACATGGCCCTTAAAAACATAGGTCCAGGACAGCTCAAGGGCTGCCTAATCCCTTATATCCCTAGCCCAGTCATTGTTAGTGGCTCTCCATGGTTCTGATGTACAGCTCAAATCCACCAGAAACCATGTGTGTGGGATGTTGGACACAATTTTGTGGAACTGCCTTCCAGTTGAGGTGACGCAGGCCCCCTTCCTGATGAACTTCTGGTGCCTACTGAAGGCTTTTTTTTATCCCAGCAAGTATTTAAGTCTGACTGTACAGTTTTAATCAATTTTTACCTTTCCTATTTCCATTTTCTATTTACCTTTACCAATTTATTGTACACTGCTTAGACAAGGTTGTAGTTAAGTGATATAACATCATCATCAACAACAATGTATTTATACCCTGCAACAATAACAACAATTTATTTATACCCTGCCCACCTGGTTGGGTTTCCCCAGCCACTCTGGGCAGCTCCCAACAGAATATTAAAAATACAATAAAAGATCAAACATTAAAAACTTCCCTAAACAAGGCTGCCTTCAGATGTCTTCTAAAGGTCAGATAGTTATTTATCTCCTTGACATCTGATGGGCGGGTGTTCCACAGGGCGGGTACCACTACCGAGAAGGCCCTTTGCGACTCTCCATTTACACAGGGTTATGTTATGGACCTCCGCGAGCCGGACGGGCAGAGGGGCTTTGTTGAGGCTGCTCAGCTGATGCATGGGGAAGCTGTTAGGCGGGAAGCCTCAACAATGCCCCGTTGTGCCTCTGTCCTCTTCAGGCTCTGGGGAGGGTCTTCTTGTGAGCCAAAAGGACACTCATGCAAATAGATTGTGTATAAATGAGGAGTTGCTTGTAGGCATTGTTTAAATAAACAAACAAATAAAAGCTTTGGAAAAAATAACTGCTGTACTGGGTGCCATACAATCACTAAAGGCTCCCCTTCTCTCTCCTGTTTATAGAAGAGCCAGGGCCAAACAGAATGCAGTGAGCGATCTAAACAGAATCTCCCATTGAAAAATAGCAATAATTAAAGAATCAAAGCAGACGTAGGGATCTGGATCAGCAGCAATCCTCCTTCCCCTTCCTCTTCCTGACAGCGAAGGGATTGTAGACATTTCTCTGCATTAACTGCAGTTAAAATTCGGTGATACCGTAAGCTTACCTTAATGCTAGTCGACTGCAGCTTCTGGAAAAAATACCTCTGGAATGACAAGGGAACTTTCAGCAAGGCAATGACTGCATTGCATAGACAAGCCGTGTGCTGGAACAAAACAATGCCAAGCCAGATCAGAACTAATCCTTTTTACAGCAGGGATCGGAAACAGAATGTACTTTGCGCATTAGCGTTGCAGTCACTAGCACTTATTAGGAAGCCAAGACAATGCATCATCAAGAATCGAGCGCAGCCCTCACCAGCCTGGGGGGCTCAAGGTGTTTTAGACTACAGCTTCTATGACCTGATGAGAGTTGTAGTCCAAAACATCTGATGGGCACCAAGCTGGAATAGCCTATAGAGATGGTGGAAACAAATCCAGTTTCCTTTCTGTATCAGGACAAGAGAGGCATTGAATAGCTCCAAAAATAGCTCAGTAGCAGGTCTAAAGGAATTTGGGGGGAAAGTTGTTGTTTTCCCTGACATCCCCTATTCCTAAGTGCATCATTTGATCAAGAATATCTGGAAACAAAAAATGGCGGCTAATGCAGCCTGGCACATTAGATCTCAAGGCAGGCGCTTCCTGGAGACCAGAGGCCACCAGGAGGAAGAATGCAGCCAAATAGGACAAGGCAGGGCAAGGCAGTACTGGCTTGAGAGAAACTAAGTAGCAGTGGGGAGTCCCTACAACAAAGAAAGGAAAGCCATGAATGGATCTGAAGATTAAATATGGGGAAATTCTGAAGTCTTACGAAAAACGGCTTGTTCTCTATTCTGGTCCCACAGTGCTTTCTGCAATAAAATGAGAGCAAAAATATGGCCAGCGAGAAATTAACATATGAAGAGTCCTGCTGGATCAGGCCAAAGCTCTATCTAGTTCAATATCTTGCTTTTCACAGTGGCCAATGAGATGATTCTGGGAAACCCACAAGCAAGAAATTAGGGCAATAGCGGCCCCCTGCTGCTGCTTTAGTTTTTATACGGGACTCTGCGTACATTTTTATTCATATAAAAATGCATGTCCATATATAATATAATGCTCAACACGCATGAAAGGACAGCAGATTGCTTGCTCTCAAGAGATCAGAGATATCCTAAAGTCAGTATCTGAAACCCTGGTTCTAGTTGATAGATTAAGCTCATTTAGAACTGTTCTCCACCTTGTGTTTGGAGTTACATCAGCTAGCGCTTGTGTTCTCGGATGACCTGACCTGATAAGAGAAACTCTACACCAGTGAAATGTTGTACTGAAACACAATCAGCTTCAATGAATGAAGCCAAGGTGGAGCAATGGCAGGTGGCCTCTAGGATGTTCCACACATGAACTTTCTGCATGACAGCCATCACAGCATCAGAATCAGAAAGGTGTTAAATAACACAGCTCCTAGAAAACTGAGTAAAATTATAAGTAGTCCAAAGAACAATGATATAGCTCCGCATGTCACTACAAGCGTCATCCCTTTATTTCAAATTACAAATATTTCTGTCTGTTGCTACTGATGTATACCGAAGATGTATATAATGCTTTTCAAGTTGAAGCTTTCCATTCTCAAGTTTAGGAGAGGGGAAAGGGCCAAAATCTAAACATCCGTGGATAAAGAAACATACTACTCATTAAAAAGCATGACAAATTTTGCTATAGCTGGTCAAAAATTTTGAGAATGAGTGAAGACTTATTTCAAACAATTTTTACTTTTCTACACATTCCTTAAGCTTTTTAATATGCATGATAATCTCTGGATTATACTTATGTTTGTATTTGTTAATTCATTATACCTAAATATAAATGCTGCTTCCACCATTCCTATAGCTTTAGTTAATAAATTACAGATTGAAGCCGAGTCTTGACTTGTCACTTCCACCTTGACCACTGAACAGTACAATCCTATACACATCTCCTCAGAAATACAAATCTGGCACTGTGAGTCATTAAAAATTATACCCTCTAAAGCATAAAATGCATCTCCAATGTTGCTCTATGGTAGAAACCGATTTTATTCCATCTCTCTGGTTATATGCTATTTGTGACCAATACAAAACCTAGAGTCATCTATCTTTTGACTTCTTGTTTCAAAGGAATGTAAAGAACTACTATTTTAAAAGTCTCTATGACAAAGTGGTTATTACTTGCCATGTAAGACACGGGTGCATATTTTCTGTTCAGTGATTCCACTTCTTCCAGCACATGACTGAACACAGACATCATTCTCCTTTCATATTCACTTGTGGCATGTGCCACTCCAGCAGAGCAATATTCCTGTAAACTAGAAAATAAATTCATTCCGGTGATGCCCAATGTGTGCCTTTTCCTAACCTTTCCAAAGTGTCTTGGGTATTTTTTACACAAGGCTTTGGGACTCTAGGCTGGATAAGAAGGTGAGATAAAGATTCTATAAAATCATCATCTTGTTTATATATACTTAACCATTCATGGGAAAACAAATAATTTCCTGGAAATAGCACAGCCTCTCTGACAGGTTCCTTTGTCTTTGTAAATGCTGTACTCCATGGATAACCCTCCCCATCTTTATAGGCATTTCACACTTAATCTGAACATCTCCAATTCACTTAAACGTTTCTTCCTTACTCAATTAAAAAATAAAATAAAAAATCTTGGAATAAATTTGTGACACTCCTGCAAAACAGTTGCTTGTGCATTCAGCGCCGAATTGAATACACAGGAAGAGTCCCCTGAACTGAAAAGGCAGACGGCTCGATTTTGCTGAAGCAGCCTGCACCGACACATGGAAGCCACCTCCACGCAATGCATTCTCTGCACTGGTTCACCAAAATGATGATGTGGTTGTTGTGTCTGGCAAGCATGGTCTAGATGTTCTGCCAATCAACTCATAACCTTCTGCATCAGAGGCAGGGAACCTTTTCTGGTCAGTGGGCTGGATCCTTCTTTTCCTTCTCCTCTGGACCAAATCTGACATGTGGGTGAATATGCTGCCTGCCAATCGCCTGGCATCACTATCGCCAGGTGATGCTGTGCTCGGAAGCCCCGATCGTCAGGACGTCAAAGTGCAGTGCAGGGCTTGAAAACCCTTTTGCTTGGGTAATGTTTCAGGTTTGGATGTAATGATAAACTGCAGCTAATAGAAAACAGACGTGACAGCTTCCAATCATTTCTGTTCAGCAGCAGTGAAGAGGAAAGTGAAAAATGCAGGAGCCAAAAGCTGTGCACAACAGTTTTAGCGTTACCTCTGAATCGGGCCATTGTTTTAAAAAGTGTGTACTGTCTATGTGGATTAAGATCTACTAGGCATCAGTTCAGGCCTGTAATTCCCATGTTTAAATGAGCCATTACTACTTCTGAGCAATTCTTTCCGATTTCCAGTCTCACGGGATCTGATCAACTTACGTTCTATCAACAGAAATCAGACTCAGCCCAATGGGAGACCTTTTACTAGCACCAAGAAGGCTTACATGGCTATCTTTGTCCCTCGAGAAACTTCATCAAAGTCAATGGCATTACACCAGAGATTAATTATCTGGTTAATTTAGGGGATTTCAAAAGCTAAGGAGGAAAACAGGGACTATTCAAGAGAGCCCAATGGTATTGTGGGTGGGGGAGCCCTGGCTTTTTAAGCAAACTTATTTGGAATTTAGTTCCATTGAAATTATTAGTGCTTACATCAAATGAAGTTTATTTAACACCAGGTATACAAGCAATACAAGAAGTTTTTGTCATTTATTTTATTTTTATCTTCAACAAGAGCTTGTGGCATCTCATCCTGAACTATTTCTGAGAATGCCAGGGTTCTCTTAAAGCTTAATGGAGGCTTCTCAGTGAGAACAGAAATGACAGACAAGCTCTCCTAAAAGATGGCTTGTGCAACACTAGTGATCTTCCACTGCAATGAACTGATGCATGCTCTTGTCTGTGCTTTAAGTTCACATGGGTCAATGAGGAGGCCCAAGCCAGGGAACTGAATGTGTAATTTAATGACTCTCTTTTCTATGCTTTTTTGCTTTCTCTGTTTTACCTGTAAGCTGCCTTGGGGAAAAGGTGGCAAATAAATAAGTATTATTACTATTGTTATAATACTGTAAAACATCCTCTGTAACATTAGGGGTTCCATGGCAGACATGCAAGGTTTCCACAGGAGATGTCAATGTGAAAATCCTTCCAAGAAGGAAGACTGAAAGGCACTAAACTAGAGAATCTCAGTTTCACCAAGGTGCAATGTTTTCATCCCTAGAGAAATAAATCACTAAGGGTTGTATCCAAAGTGGCAGTAATACATCTCCAAACGACGCAATAATTTCCACTTGTGCAACAGGACTTCCTGCCTCCTTCCCCTGCACCTATGTTCTGTGGGTTTCTCCATCCACCCAGAGGAGACTGGGAGAGGGTGGAGGGAGAAGAGGAAGTCCTGTTGTGCAAGCTGAAATCTTTACACTAATGGGACATGTTAGCTGGATACAGCCCTGAGAATTTTTAAAGTAAGGATTGCCTAGCTAAAATATTATAACCAAATTACTTGAATCTATTTTTTCTAAATATTTTCTGCCACTCCCAGCCAGCTTCATTTAGCTGTTGACTTCAAACTCCTATCAGCCGCCGGCGGTATGGCGAATGGTCGGTGTTGATAGGAATGGTAGTCCAACAATAGCTAGAGGGCTACAGGTTCCCCCATCCCTGATTTAGCCCAATCATCAACCCACTTTAAGGAAATCAGGACTCTCTTCAAAAGATTTCTAATTTTTGCTGCCCTGATGCCTATCAGTATAAACAATCATCTGCTGAATTTTACATTACTACTTTTCCACATGACATGTTCATGTGCTTGTTCATGCACCTCGTTATCAGCACGGTACAGTGCCGACAGTTTATTTTATTTTAATACTTCTATTAAAATTTTGTTTAAATCAAAAAACTGAAGTATGAAGTCACTGTCAAATTTTTAAAAGTCTACAGAAAATTTTAAAAAGTATACGTTTAGCTTTAATTTTGGAGCCAAGGAAAAAGGCAAAGTTGCTAAAGAACTAATATGGTTTTTTTTAAAAAAATACTTTCTGAATGACAATAAGCATGCACTACATTATTTATTTATTTAGTTAATGAATTACTTCCCATGAAACACTGCATTTTAGTGAAATGCAGCTGAAATTTCTTTCAGATGAACAAACAAACTAAAGGTAAATTTGAATGGACTCCTCCATATACTCAAAATGTTTAACTTTGTGCAACTATATTTCACAGGATCCCTGGCTAAACTACTGCTAGACATTTTCGCCTTGATTAATGGCTACTTAAATTAGAAAATAATGGCAAGACTGGGTGACAAGAGGCTGAAGAAACTTAAGTCTGCATCATATTTACCTTGCAGATTCAGGATCTAAAATCAGGGCTTCGATTGCATGCGATATCAATAAGCAACCTTGCTGCTGTCTGACGTAATGTTAAAGGTGAACAAATGAAATTGGCAAAATCAAATTAATATTACATGGTTCATTAAAATAATGGCCGTAAGTTACTAGAATCAGCATGGCCTTCATATCTGGGGAGATCATAATACAACATGAATTTAAGCAACTTGATTCCACAGACCACTTCACATTAGAGAGCCAGTGTGGTGTAGTGGTTAAGAGTGGTAGTCTCGTAATCTGGTGGACTGGGTTCGTTTCTCCGCTCCTCCACCTGCAGCTGCTGGGTGACCTTGTGCCAGTCACACTTCCTTGAAGTCTCTCAGCCTTACTCACCTCACAGAGTGTTTGTTGTGGGGGAGGAAGGGAAAAGAGAATGCTAGCCGCTTTGAGACTCCTTCGGGTAGTGATAAAGCGGGATATCAAATCCAAACTCTTCTTGGATACAATGCTGAACCAGAGTTTAGCCCAATGCAATTGTGCCTAGGGAGGCGTCAGGTTCATGCACTCCCCACCCCGTTTTGATCATGAACAGGAGATTTGAAATGTTTGGACCCAAGCTATTTACTGGTTTGCCTGCACCCATACTAATCCGCCAACATCACCCTGTTTCGGAAGCTCACCTTCTGTGCCCAACCCTCAGGTCAGCAAGATGGGTGACCATGAGGAAGAGATCCTTGCCCATGGTGGCATCAAAGCTACAGAGCTTTCTCCCACTGAACCTGTGCCAAAAAGGCACTGAAGAACAGCCTTCTAGGTATGATGTTTGATAGCTGGGTAATGGTCTGACACAATGATATCAAGTGCTAAATTCTAGCAAACAAACTTTGGTGTTTGGTGTTGGCATTAAAAGGAAACTGGCATGCTGAATTTGTAAGAAAGTTATGTTCTCCCCATGTCCTAAGCTCCAGTAATAAATTCTTAAGAGTCATCTTTACAAGGCATGTCCTTAAGAGAAAAATAACCAAGCCCTGTGCTTTGAAAAGTAGGATACAGCTCCACATTCCTCAAAGTTGCTGAGTCTGCATCAAAGGATGATTGATAGAGATCTCCGTATCTTGCAGCTAGGTTCCTGAATTCTTCCATGGAGAGTTTCATCTGCAGAAGCAAAAGGGGTGGGGACAAAAACAAAGCACTACTCATCATGATTGATTGCACTGAACTGAACTAATATTTTTATTTCTTTGTATATCCTTGTGCTGTGCTCAGTTTTCTCATTTGTTTCCATGAGGTCATAAATTGAAAAGGTCAAAAAAATACACCACAGAACCCCTGCACTGGGCCCTCATATCACTGGCTCAACTGGCAAGACTGTACCTTCTCTCCATCCTGTCTTGGGATGCAGGTTCGCCTGAAGCCAACTGAGCTTCCCTGCTTTCTTTGGCTCCCATTAGCAGCCCCTAACATATAGAACCAGCAGGTGATTATTGGAAAGCTGCTCAGAATCCAATTACAACTTGCACCTCAAACCTATCAGTTCTCTCTTTGCCCTGTTGAAAGTTGCCTTTGCCTCACTTCTTGTACCGTCCAGTTCCCTCCTCCCTGCCAATTTGCTCTTCAGATTTCTCCCTGATCCTGCCTCACAATCCAATTCCTGCCTTTCCCCCACCCTGCCCATCTAAATTAGGTTAGGCTCTATTAGGAGCAGGGCCTTTTCAATTGTGGAATATTCTCTTCTGCAAGACCTGCCTGGCTAAATCAATTCTTGCTTTTAAGAGGCAAATGAAAACCACGGCACTCTGCCAGACTTTTGGAATCTGAAGGTTGAAATCTCCGATACTAGATTTTTTATTATTATTAATTTGCTCTAGTTTGCTTTATGAATTTTCAAAGTGTATTTTGTGGCAATTTTGGAGGATCCTTGTGTGCCAAAATGCAGGGTACTCATTTATGGGACAAAGCAATTCAGTGGGGTAGGGAGAATCCAAAACCTTTCCAGTCTCATACCAGCCCAGGCAGAAGGTCAAGGGGGCTGATAGAGGGAAAATAAGCTCCACAGTTGGTATATTTCCCCCCTCTCTTATGAGGGGAGTGTTTGTATGTTGGGGAATGGGTCAAAATAGCCCACATAATGAGTCATTGTGAATACCCCTAACTATGGCTTGATGTGACGACTGAACTGGGTCAATGTATATCTAATCTTATGCACACTGAAGTTTGTTTTTGGCTTACTTATCATGGTTTGTTAAACTGAAACAAACCACCACCTCCAGTTCTGGCATTCTTCTAAGGCAGAGATTTTGTTTAGTTTCTTCTGTGCACTAGGAGGGAGGAGCAAAGGGGACAAGATTGGAGCATTCACTGTAAGGGATTAACTCTGGTGCAAGCAAGACTAAATCAGGGCAGGAACATCTTAACAAATCAACGGCCATATGAATTATGTGAAGTTGAAGTGCTAACATGCCCCAGAAGGCAAGCAAGGAGGGGAGACTAAGTACTTCCACTGGGAGCACCTTTCACAGACAAAGCTATGTTTCTGGCCTCCATATAAGGTGGAACCTTTAGCAGGGCATCATGAAACAGATCTTACTATGCTAAATCAGAGATGGGGAACATGTAGGCCTCTAAATGTTGTTGGATCCAGCTCCCATAATTCCCTGCCAGTGTGACCTGTGGTCAGGGATGATGGGAGTTCATAGCTCCTGGGCACAGGCACTAAACAATATTCTTTCTGCAGAAGGTCTGTACCTTTTCAACATGTTTATAGGAGAACACTGTGGCTTCTGCCCATTGCAAAAGGAGCCTCATCCTTTAATGATCAGCTGAATTGCAGCTACTGGTCACTTTTTTGGTCAGTGTTCACTGTTCATTGTTTTCATCTCAGCACACCAAGCCAAGTAAAAATATAATTGCACGTTCATAACAGGGACAAACTGGAGCACATGCCTGGTTGGAAATGCGTCCACACCGCTGAAGGTCACTGCCTGAGGTCATGACAATGGTTGTGGCAATGGCAGGTGGAGGACTAGTCTTCAGGCTATTACAAGTGCAGATGAGCTGAGAGAAAGCCTGAAGGAGGTCAATCCGGAGTTTGACAAACCCGCACTGAAAGCTCAAAGGGTTAAGGGGTGTGCTGGCAGCCTGAAAGACAAACAAAACACAGAGTCAGAACTTTGAGACTGGTGACCCAAGCCAAAAGCCACTGAAGAATGCCCTTTCAATTTTAGAAATCATTTCTCTAGAAGAACACTTTGTTTAGATAATGTGGGATATTTGTGGGGTTATGTATTAGTATTCAGAAGAACATTCCACGGGTGAACTTTATGGATAACAGCTCCCACAGATATTCAGAAGTTGCTACTGCTGCTTGGAGCAGGGGGATCGACTTTTACAAGATTTAGATTAATAAGGAAACATAATTTAGATTAGAAGTGGGTAGAGTTCAGGCCTGTGAGATCTACTTTGTTTTTTACAAGTACCGCAAGAATTACCAAGTCCGATGCAAAAAACAGCAGAATCCCCAACCTGTCAGTGTCTCAGGCCTTCTAAGTCAGTCCTCAGATCCACTCCACCCAATTAGCTCACCCAGCTAATGGAGATACATGCCAGGTCAGTTCCCTCATCCACAATTAAATCAGAAGGTCTAGCAGATGAGCAGCTTCATATGCAAAGAAAACCCAGGATTGGGGAGTCCAGACATGGTCTATTTGTAACCCTGCTAGAACCAATGACCCCATCCCTCCACTCTGTCACATCTCCCTCAAACTCACAATCACCCCAATAGAGGTCTCCGCCAAGTAGAGCAAGGTCCTAATTTCCAATACCTCTTTTCTCTCTGCACTAGGCACCTTCAAAAATTCATCATCACGCAAGCATTACGATAATGTGTGGCCAGAGCTGAAGGAAAGCGAGAAGCAGCTGTGTTTTCCAGTGCCAATTTTAAAAATGAGCAGCCAGAATAGCAGCAGATTTTTAAGGAAGGATATAAGGATATGTATTTGTCCAGCCTTTGTGAAGGATGATATTCTGATCCTAGATTGGCTTGAGAGCCCACGTTAAGGGCCAAAGAGGTAAAGGGAGACAGAGGAGAAAGAAAAGGACAGAGCATATGCACAAAGAGGACATTTGTAAATGGCATGTAGACATACAGCTTGTATGCATTCAGCAGCAATACTTTCTGAATTAACATATTTGTCAGAGTTCTGCGGATGTCCCAGCTAATAAACAAAGCTCTGTGATTTCCATATACAAAGGGCACAATAAAAGACACATGAAACAACCAAATCAACATTTGCCCAGAGAGATGAACAAACTACTTAGCTGCCTTTTTTAAAGCTTCATAAGCAACAATTACTAGGTTAATAAAAGGCTCAAACTAGGGCACATACATTGCAAAGGCACCTAAAACATCAATTTTCTCATACTGTGGTTCTTCTATTGAAACGGGCACTATTTTTGTCACGATAAGCAATTAAATACATTTTCTGCTCCATATAAACCAAGCTCTATCTTATTTCTGCTTGCCTGAGCTGACAAATTGCCTTCTTCTGGAGTCAGAAATGTTCACGCACACATTGTGCAACACAGGACTGCAGCAATTCAATAGAACTGGCAAGTTAAATAAGCCTTGTGCCTGTCTTCTTCCTACCACATCAAGGGACTCACTTTGAAGACAATGTATTTATATCCTGTAATTTTTGAGACCAAGTTTGGACAAACTGTGTCTCACCACAACATGTATTCCCCCCACCCACCCAAAGGTGTTTTCCTGCAGACTCTCCCCCTTCCCTGAGGAGAAAATAGCTTTTCTGGCTCTTTGAATAGCCATGGCAACGAAAAATCAGGACAGAGGATATAGGGCCATTCCTATCTTCACTACAAACCTGCGAGGTAGATTAAGGAGAGACCAAGTCAAATTCACCTAAGGACCTCTGGGGTGAGGCTGGATTGATCTCTGCCTGCCTGAATTCAGTCCAATGTTCTAACCACAACAACACACTGAACTGAGCAAAGCTATGAAAATGAAGAAGCTTAAGAATGCATATTCATTAGTTGGCCACGTCTCATGCTTCCCACACCCATTTTAAGTGGTAGATCCAGAATTTCTTGTATTTGTTATTAATGTCAGAATAAGCTCATGCAACATGGTCCATAATAAGGTCAAGCCGAGCCTACAACACATTAATGCAAATAATGCACAAATGATGTTGTTGTTCATGTAACCAAAATACAAATTACCGTATTTTTCGCCCTATAGGACGCACTTTTTCCCCTCCAAAAATGAAGGGGAAATGTGTGTGCGTCCTATGGGGCGAATACAGGCTTTTGCTGAAGCCTGGTGAGCGATAGGGGTCGGTGCGCACCGACCCCTCTCCCTCTCCAGGCTTCAGAAAGCTCTGCGCAGCCCTAGGGAGCCCGGCGCGAAGCTGCACCGGGCTCCCGAAGGTTGCGCAGAGCTGCCTGCGCTCCCGGGCTCGGCGCAGCTCCACGCAACCCCCTGCGCCGGGCTCCCGAAGGTTGCGCAAGCTCCCAGAGCGATGCCAAAGCTGTGCGCAGCTTCGGCATCGCTCTGGCTCCTGTTCTGGGGGCTGGGGTCGGGGGAAGCTCCGGCTTCCCCCGCCCCCAGCCACGCAAGCTCCCAAAGCGATGCCAAAGCTGCGCTCAGCTTCGGCATCGCTCTGGCTCCCGTTCTGGGGGCTGGGGTCGGGGGAAGCTCCGGCTTCCCCCGCCCCAGCCCCGCGCCTGGGTGTGTGGGGGGGGGGGAAATAAAAAAAAAATCCTTTATTCCCCCCCCCCAATCTAGGTGCGTCCGATGGGCCGGTGCATCCTATAGGGCGAAAAATACGGTAGTTGCTGTTTCTCTACTGCATAATATATTTCCAGTGCAGCAGGGCAAGTCCCTCTCCCTGGCTAAGCATTTCAAGAATGCAGAACACAGTTCCATTCCGGCAAATGCAACCGAAGGTAAACAAAAGGGGAGGAAAGGGGAGGAAAGGTCTTTGTTTTACGGAAAAGAACTCTGGTGACTCTTGGCTGATTGCACAAGGAATCCAAGATCGTTCATACTGCAGCCAAGACTGCTATTGTTCAATCTCTGCCTCCTGTGCACTCATGTGATGATAAATGTTAATGTGAGCATGAAAGCAGTGGGTTCATACCTACTCTGTCAAACAGCAGTAGTTTACTGGTTTAATTATTACAGGAGTAAGCTACCTTACTGATGAAATTATTGCTGGAGTCTTGCACTGCCAACATGCCAATTCGGTAGTGACCAATCCACTCAGATAGCCATGCAGACAGAAAGAAGGTGAAGATCTTAAACGCTAAAGTTCTTGCTGGAATAAGCTACTGCTGCTTAAGAAAGTAGGTGTAAGCGCAACATTTGTTCTTCCAAGACATCTGAAGAAGAGTCTAGTTAGAAACGGTAGTGAAAAAGGACAATTGCTTTATCCTACAGGCCTGCAACAAGGATGGGGGGAGAATTCACACTGACCGTTAAGGATGCTATTCCTTTGTGGTAAGATTTCAGTGACTCAGCAATACAGGAAAGTGCTGAACTATAATCATCCTTTTGCAGCCCTGTCAGGCACTGCTCTGCATGGGAGAACTCCTTCAAGCTGTTTAGCCAGAAGTAGAAGTGTTCTGAAGCCACCTGAGTCAGCAAGCTTTGATACAGCTCTCTGGCCATGCCATGGTTACCCTGTGCAGGGCAACAAGAGAGAGATTTACAGAACAAAAACAAAACAAAACTCTGCACTTAAACCAAACGATAAAACAGGATCAGAATAATACGAAATCGTCAAAAACATTTCAAAGTCGTTCTTGCCATTTAAAGCTTGTATATATCCCACAAGTGGAACCTTGCTGAGAATCTTGCTCTCCCCACTGAAAGGCCTTAGTCTTTCCCAAGGAAATCTAAAATAGCGCCCCTGCTCAAGATGAGTGCTCCAATTAGCAGCTGCCAAAATGGGACTCTACAAAATGGAATCCAGACCCTACCATGTCTCCAATGAAATCAGCTGACTTTTTTGTTGTAAAATTAGCTGAGGGGAATTGGTCCATCAATAGCTGCAATCTGGCAGGTAGAATTGTTTTAATTTAGCATGCTTTCACATATTTTAACTCTACTCCTTATTCTTTAAAAAAGATCCTAGTACAGCAAAAAATAAAAAATAAAAAATGCAGCCACTTTTTATCACGTAGGGGGGCAATTATCTCCCCAAAAGTTTCCAGTCTTCATGGGGAATTTAAGGAGTAAAAAGAGTTCCTTTCAACTCAGTCAATTAGGCTTTCTTATTGGGGAAACCAGAATTATAAATTATGAATCACACATACCATTCTGGAAGCTTGTCTGGCTATCCTGTAAGCTGTCCATCCATTGGAGACATTTTCAAGTTGTTGTTTGATAACAGTTTTCACTTCAGAGGATAAAGTCTTCTGGCTGGCAACAAATATCACAGTAGCAAGAGATACCTAACAAGGAAGGAATAGTGCAAAGCTGAATGAAAAAACAGATCATACAGACCCTAGCCACAAATAATGTGGAATCATAGTCTACCATCACCAGCATGAGCTTTGGTCTCATCAGGTCCACCCCCCACTTGCACAATGAATACAGTCGTATCTTGGATCCCAAACGCCTTGCGAATCGCATGTTTTGGCTCCTGAATGCCGCAAACCCAGAAGTGAGTGTTCCAGTTTGGGAACGTTCTTTGGAATCCTGCAGCCAATCGGAAGCCGCGCCTTGATTTCCAAATGTTTTGGAAGTCAAACAGACTTCCAGAACAGATTCCATTCGACATCCAAGGTACAACTGTAGTTATGTACCTGGTTCACTAGTAAATTTACTAGTAAAAAGCTAGTAAGTTTGCCTTCCAATCAGAATCACAATGACAAATTAGGATCAAACTGCAATGCAATCCTGGTTTGTGGGGAAACGGGGGGTTACACAAACCATAGTTTACTAGGTTTAGACAAAACAGCATTGCTGCTAAAGCAGGAGTGGTAAGTACTTTATTCAATCTCTGACCACCACAACAGGAGGAATATAGAAGGGGAAGGTAGAGTTCAAGGTTCATACTCCGTAAACCACGGTTTAGTGCTACATTTGAATAGTTTTCTGTTACTTTCTTTGAAAGGTTAACCACTCTAATACCAAACAAGTGGTATTGCTTGCAAGTGGGTCTGTCTGAAAAGGATTGCAAGCTCTGGCAAGTAAACATGGGGTTATATACAACTGGAGCACTGAAATTAATGCGTAGGTCTAGCTTAAGGCCACTGATTTCAACTGGTCTACTCTGAGAACAACTTAGCTGGATACAACCAATGGTAGTGAAATGGCTTTATGCCCTCATAAAAGCCCTGTTAAATCAAACTACGAATCCAGCACCTGTGATCCGTCAGGTATCACCAGAAGGGCATTAAAACAACAGCTCTGCATTATTGCTTTGCAACTTGCATTCAGCACTGCCTCATGGCTAATGATTGATGTGAGAATTTGCTTAATCCCCCCTTTAAAGCCATCTAAGCTAATGTCACCTTCACATCTTATGAGCACAATTCCATAAATTATGTGCTATCTGAAGTGCTTCTTCTTGTCTGTCCTGCATCTACTGCTAATCAATTTCACCGACTGATCCAATTTCTAGTCTTATATGAGAGGGCAAAAAACCCTGCTTTCTCCACACCAGACATAATTTCACGAGCCTCTACTATATCCAGCCTTTAGACATGTTCTTTGCTAAACAAAAAAGCCTTTTCTGGTACGGAAGGCGTTCTAACCCCTTGATTTTGGTGGTCCTTTTCTACACTTTCCCATTTGTTATGCTACTGAGACTTACAAAGATATTAAAAAGTAGAAAAACATTCAGCAACACAATCACAATAAATAACTGGAACAAAATTACATGAAAATGTTGTATAGCAAACAACAGGCTGTTTCAGCCCTCTGCCCATTATATCTGAAACACCTTTATTAGTTTCACACACAGCAGTGTGTGGGATCAGGCAGCTCTGCCCAAAGCCTGCCACTTCCCTGGGCCTGTTCCCTGAGCATCAGAAAGCAAGCTGAGGGAACTTCCTCTCTGCCTTGGCTAGCACTGGCAAGGCAGTTTGTGCATGTTTGTGGCACTTGATGGCGATGTGTTCAAATGCTGAGTTGTTGCCTGCTGCCCTCAACTGATACCTGCACCCACACAATGCACTTCAACACCTCCACAGTTGAGTCAAGTCACTCCCCAACCCATATTATCCGTGGATTGGGCAAGATTCAAATCAAATGGGGTGTGCATAAGGGCTGCCACTTGGGCAATACAAAAACCATGCAGACATAAGATGCATCAAATCCACTTTGAGCTGTCCTGTGTCTACAGCCATGGTGGAAATGGGTAAGACTTTTTACAGTGGTGCTGTCATTTCCAGGCCAAGCTGACCACCCATGTAAAACAAGTGCCACCTACTGGACTGAAGGAGGATTAAGATTAATAAAACAGCAGATATACTCCTAAATGGATGTGTTTCAGGTTTGGGATGCAGACTTTTAAGTTTCCTTTACTTGCTGAAAAACATCTGTTTGATGCTTACTTAATAGAAGTTAAACTACCGGTATTTAACATGCCACTCCTCTGTATGATCAAGTTCAATGGGTTTTTTTTTCATTTACTTTATTAAAAATGCTCTCTTCCTCTCTCTCTCTATCTACACACACACACACACACACACACACACCCCTCTTTCAGTAATCACATTGACTTCATGAAATCCAAGGTGTCCAGTGACATCATTATTTAATTAAAAAAGCCAACTGTCTATCTAGCACCTCATCTAGTAGCCAAACAAGCTTCTCTACTTCCTGAACATTCAGTTGATATCTAAAACAGTGCTCTGATGCTAATCCCTCATATTTGTTAGGCAGAAGCATTTTGGCTTTGAAAATAATGGGTTGTTTTTTTTAAAGCATCATGACTAGTGGCAACCATAGGTTAGATGAAGGATAGGTCTGCCCAGATATATGCTTTCAAACTTGTTGGACCAGTGGTTTGTCATAATGTGCTTTCACTCTCTCAGAAGTTCATAGATACATTCCTCCAATACCACAGGTAGGAAACGAGAAGCAATGAAATCCTTTCATGTAAAATTGTTATCCAAAACCACTATGCATTTCTCTACAACAGGTTTGATAACCAAAAATGAAAAGAGAAGTAACAAGTCTTTTAAACATGAATGCTAATGCCGTGAAAGAATGGGATAGAAGAAACATGGCAAAGGATACAAGGATACAAAAAAAGAGAAAGAAACCTCATGATGAGAAGAGAAAGCAAAAAACACAGCAATGTTGTAACTGCATCATGGTTTCCACTGCAATGAGGCAAGTTGACTGTTACACAACATGCAATACTACATGTTTACAAAATGATTATTCAATCCAATGGTACCCAGGTCCAGTTTGCTATATCTGGAATCAATGTTGCTCACCAAAAGCTCTTGCTGTTTATCAGATGCAGATCGTCCAATCACTTTATAGAGATCCATCAGGTCCCCCAGCATTCCGTCTCCCAAGACCGGTAACTGCATGGCAATGGCTGCCAAACAGTGGCACATGAGAATCCTGGCAGCATCTTGTGCACTGTGCAGCTGTGTCAACAAGGACTCCACAATGGACTGGCTCAGGTGGGGGCGGCACTTGGCCAGCTTCACCATGCAAGTGAGTGCTATCTGCATTTGGGAAAAACAAAAAACGCTTGTTTAACATTCATCGCAAATCTGTCAAACGCTACTCGTTTTTGGTCACAACATTCATGTAACCATGAAGGTGCAAAATAAAGGATAAACCAAAAAACACAAAGGCATTCTGCCAAACCACCAAACCCTCTAAACTAAAGAACATGCAGGGAGGATTCAGATTTAGGAAGTGCACAGAGAGAGGAGAGGGAATGGAAGTTACACTGCAGAGCCAGAAGTCCTTGCACTAATGGAAACGTTTTGTTGGATACTGCCCTTAAGCTTCTGTACAGCAGACCTTTCCAGCTTTGGGAATCATCAGCTGCTTCTAAACTTAAAACTAAGCTGGGCTGATTATATCCTGACTAAAAAGTATAAACTGTGTTTAAATTAAACTATGATTCATTTGAAGAAGCCAGGGTCAAAGTGTGGTTTATGTGGTTTAAACATAGGATAGCACTCTAGTCCCATCTCCGTTCTGTTTTTACAAAGATGAGACTCATGCTATATACAGCCAACACATATAATATTACTACTTATTGTATGGAACGACAATGAGACAAACTATTCACCTATCCCAAGTATTTTTCCTGACTACCTGCTCTACAAAGGGCATTAATTCATTTGCATGTCAGTCCTCACTCTTTGGTTATATGGGGTGGCCAGCTCACAAGAGCACAGTGAGGCAAATGTTGGGCTACTCCAGACTTGCTAACTTGTTGAGTCCTGCCCTTGATCTGTGTGCATTCTGTTGTGCTTGGGCATTCATTTCTACTTTAAGTAGTTAATCAGACCACAAAAAGCGGCCCCACTAAAAACTACCTGCATTGCTCTTACATAGATTAATATGGAAGACAACTGGGTTGGTGGGGGCGGATTTATTATTTACCTTTAAGGTCGCTTGAGTACCTGGACTGCTGTCTTGACTACAAAGAACAAGGAGGGATTCAAGGCCAAAGACAGCATCCTGCTCCAACGGTAAAAGATCTAGGACAAATATTTAAACTTTAATTCCTGACTGTTTTAATACTAGCCACTGTGGTCCTCATGGCCATGAAAGAGAACAAAACATTTCCCCTTTAACATAATTTGGAAATCTGGGATCTAGAAATGCCTTGATGCAGTAATACAGCACAGCCAAATGAGTTTCAAATAAATTCCATCAATTTTAAAACACCAAGAACTGAAATGCTGTCAGTTCTAGCTTGCATGCATTTCTTAGTGTTAGGGAGGAGAAAATGGTGAAATGAAAAACAAAACCAACCACATGACCATTAGATTTGGCTATAAACTGGAAGATAGCAACACCATCTTAAAATTTCTCTTTCATTCCATTGGCAGAGAAATGAGCAGGATATCTGCAGTTCACACCCAGTCAACTTAAGAGCAGTGCACTGATTTACATTTGGATGGCCATGCTTAGCTCTCATTCCAACAAAATACTGCATAAGCAATGGAAAAATAGTGAAAGTAAACAACAATTACTTGAGCTCTCTAGTTTAGCATCAAAGGTAAACGTCCACATGAGTTCAACTTGTTTCCAAAGGAAAACACAGCACATTACATTACATCAAACATGGGGAGATATACTATGACACGCACCCACCCACCCTTTTAGAATTACCTTTTTCCTGGCATGAAGCAGCTATGTTTGTCAGAACTCGGACTCCATGAGCTGCAATACCCTGGTTATTATGGTAACAGCATTCCTGTGCAAGTTTGACTATATCGGATGATCTTGTTGTCGTAGCTGTTGCTCCTAAGGGAGAAATAGTGGGATACATCTAAACAGCAAAGCCTTGTTCATTACATGCAGTATTTTCTTTTCCACAGTTTAAGAGCAAGGAAAAAACAGGAAGATGGTCTGGTTATAAGCATTGCCTAACCTCCAACTAAGCTATAAAGGGGTATTTATTTATTTGGGGAGGGCCCAAAGAGGACTATGAATAACGTTGGCTCTTAAGCCAACACTGTAGAACCTGCGCAGAACTATACTGCTCTTCCAAAACACAGAACAGCCAGTTGGCCACTATCCACATCCATCTTATCTCAAATTTATGCAAGTTCCAATCACTACAATAAACCCTAGATTCCATCAGCCCCTCCATTTATTCATTTTTAAGTGAAATGGTAGATACTCCACACCCTTGCAGAAAAATAGTCTGCAGGGTGGCTTTGGGATCCTCATTGTTTCTCAGTCTACCTTGCTTCAGGGGGCTTGTTTCAAGGTTGAAAGACAGTTCCAAGTTCATTGGAGAAGGAGTGGAATATTAAGACAACAAATCATTCATTCAGATTCAAAGAACTACCAAAGATAAGTGGGTTTAAACTCCTCCAAAATCAATAGGCTTCACATAAACCAAATCAGGACTCAAAACACAGAATGCATCAACAATCTGATTAACTTAGAGACCATCTTGAGACATAGCTGGAGAGCGGAGGGTGGTTTAAATCAGATGTGCCAATCAGTTCATGCAATGCTGTGTGTAGCAAAAACAGCAAACCAGGCAACTCAAGCAACTTTAAAAGGTAAATAATGTATTCTGTCTTATTGTCTAACATATTAATTCATGTTAGAGAAATGCAGGTTTTAACATGATCATATGCAGAGAAGAAGGGTGTCAGAGAATACTAATGTGGAAGGCAACTGTAGCGCAGAACTAGTTTCTTGGTTTATAATTTCGGTCATTATCATAGTCTTACATTGCAATTAAAATTAGCTCTGCAGTTTTTGAACTGCTGCAGTGCCTTCCAAGGAAACACACTTTTCAACATTATTTACAGTGTTCAAAAGACTGAAAAGCACCACTTATACTAATATCTGCAACAACACCAGGGAAAAATTGAAAGTGTGCCAAAATTTGGCTGATCTAATCTATTCATACCTGGAGCAATGCTGAAGTACTGTTTGATGGCTATTGTCCCTGACAGTGTGGAAAGTACAGATAGCATGCCTAGTTTCATACTGTCATAAGGAGTTTGAAGAGCACATTCACATAGTGCCTAAAAGCCAGGAGATAGGACAATTTTAGTACAAGGAAGGAAAAAGAATTAAAAATTATTAACATGTGTTCATCACGCTTGATTCACATGCACACATAACATTTACGTAACAGAAATGTAATATATAATAATAGTAAATAATAATAACTTTATGATTCCTGGTTGAGGATGCAAAGTACCTGCATTGGGGGAGGGGGGAATTATTAGTAACCTTAAATACTTGGCAATTGTATAAGGCCTGGGTATTCAAAATTCTTCACACACATTATCTCAGCAGTCCTTATAATAACCCTATAAAGCTGTTCAATATTGTAGGTTGGGGAGCTGAGAAAGAGAGAAAGCATCTCGCCTAAGGCTGCCCAATGAGGAGAAGGCAGATTTGTTCTCTGTTGCTCCAGCGGGCAGGACCTAAACTAATAGGTTTTGAAATGGCAAGGAACATAATTTCAGCTAAACATCAGAGGAAAAAAAACTTCCTAATGCAAAGAGCTGTTTGATAGAGGGAAATACCAGCTCTCATTTTCTGGAGCAATTTAGGCACAGGAAGAATGTCTTCTCTTGTAAGGGATAACCACCAAGGGCCATTTCAGCTCTAAATTCTATGATTATACACTATGGGATTTAGCTGTCATTTTTGGATTTTTACAGAATTAATGATGCATGAGTAGAGATTGGATGTGGAAGAAAGGAAAAATAGGGCAGGAGGAGGAAGTGGCAAGATTAATAGAACAGACAGATGTGTGGGGAAGGAGAAGAAAGTATGCAGGCCAAAAGAAGTCACAGACAAATCTGTTCTAATTTTGGCTTTTCAGCAGATAGCGCCTGTGTATTTCAAAGTTTCACCCACCCCCGTGAGAAAGGAAAGCATTAAGAACAAAATAGAATTCTGAAGACAGTCAGATTTTCAATATGCAGAAAACAAACAAAGTGTCGAGTGTCCAACTAAGGCAAGGGGGAAAGACCAGGTTTGTTTTTGTTTTAAATGGAACTGTGTATGTTACACCCATCAACAGAACCCCTCCAATTCATTAATGAATTTCCTTGCCACTGCTACACAATGCTCCAGTGCTTAACAGAACTCTCTAAAGAAATTACATTTGTTCCTTTCATCACAATACGCTGGACAGAAAAAACTCCCAATATTTTGCTAGGCTTTTGGAACTTCCATGCACAAAGAAAAAGAGTTCCATTCATGCACAACCAGAAATTACAGAGAAAACGAAAATGAAATTTGATTGTGCCCCTAGAGTGTTTAAAGCTAAATACAGTGGTACCTCAGGTTACATACGCTTCAGGTTACAGTCTCCGCTAACCCAGAAATAGTGCTTCAGGTTAAGAACTTTGCTTTAGGATGAGAACAGAAATCGTGCTCTGGCGGTGCAGCAGCAGCAAGAGGCCCCATTAGCTAAAGTGGTGCTTCAGGTTAAGAACAGACCTCCGGAACGAATTAAGTACTTAACCTGAGGTACCACTGTAAATCACTCAGTTTGTCATTGTCTTCTAAAATAGGTACTACAGTACCATACTACATCATGGTACATACAGTACCATGATCTCATCAGTCAGCATACACCTTATAGGAAAGTTAAAGACTTGCAGTCATCTTTCACATTTTCCCACCACTTCCTCTAGTTTTTTATCAGGAAACCACATTATTGACATTTTGCAAGAGTGATATAAATCTTTAGTAATCTTCAGAATAGTGACCAAAGGCAGGAATCCCTCTTTCCATGTCACAGATACAAAATCAAATTGCCCAGGCCCTACCTTCTTCCCAGATCTATGGGAGCTGGTTATATTTGCTCAGCTTTGAACCCTAGCTCAAATTCAGCACTCAGCAGCACATTCAAATAATAGAGCATGTCATATCCCACATATTCAGCCCGTATGTTTTCATTTTCTCATGACCCTTTCTTTGTTAACTCTTCATATTAACCAAAATAAAATGAAAATCCAGCTTTCCAAGACTTGCATCAGTATTTGCACTCAGCGATTTTTTTCGTCTTGCGAAGCACGGTGTCGGGAAGGTTTTGGAAAAGCTTCAAAAATCACCAAAGTCTTTAAAAACCTCAAAAAAGGCTACCACACCGCGTTCTATGAGTTGCTCCTCGAAGTCAAGTCGCAACTGTATTAACAGTGTTAAGAAAAAGGAAACAAACTTGCAAGACGTTTCCGTCTTGCGAAGCAAGCCCATAGGGAAAATCATCTTGCAAAGCAGCTCAAAAAACAAAAAACCCTTTCGTCTAGCGAGTTTTTTGTCTTGCGAGGCATTCGTCTTGCGAGTTACCACTGTATTAGGCAATAGTATTAATAAAATAATACAGAACATCCATCCATAATATAAAAGACTTTGTCAAGTTCCAGAGCACTAAAACAGTTTCCCTTGTGCATTGCTGATAGCTCCAATTCTAATATTATTTTCCCTTTTTAAAATCCAATTTGCCAAAATCCATGATGTAAGAGACAGAAGTTACCACAGAGGCCAAGGAACAAGATGTAAATTTAAACAGTTCTACAAAGTGCTAAAATCCCACATGTTTTGACATTGTTCCCCACCTCGTTCTTCTGGACAGACCTTGAGTAGAATTAGTATGGCTTACATGCAAAACAGTATTAGCAGAACACTTCTGATCAATGACAACTGAAACAAGAGCCAAGTCACACTGTACTGTGTCCTGATCTTGGGATCAGGAGCCATCAAAATGTTCTGCAGAACAGAGCAGGGGCACCTGACAGAATTCAATACCGTGAGGGAGAGCAAAACAGGGTTGTCAGCAGAAGGTGCACCACCAATTATTTCTCTCTCCAGCCTTTGACTTTAGACTGAAAATAGCAGAGATTTAAAATACCACCATCTGTCTGTATCACAACACCTCTTGCTAGAACGTTTCAACGCATCACTGAGCATGGCTGAAAGGAAGAAAACCATATTAAAGAACACTGCAGCTGACATGTACCTTCGTTCCACATCATTAGCCATGGAAGAATAGAACAAAATGAAAACAGTGCTCATCTAAACAGGTAGTCTGTCCCAACAAATGCTCTAATGTTTACAAGATGAGAGGCCTACAGCTAGAGACTTGGGCGGTTAGTTCAAAGGCACACGCCAGCTCTTGAACTTGCTGTGCAGATCCCTAGCCGTGACCCCCTCAGTTTCCAAATTCCTTTCATCCAAACACCACAAAGCTCTCCTTGTCCTTGGGTCCTGTGTAAGGTTTGCCTCCAGCTGAAGGAGAAGGGTGGTACATATGGGAAATTAATAATTAGAGAAGGAGGAAAATGGAAATTGAAACCATATGAAGAAGTGAAAGAGTATGTTAATGATTGGTTACATTATTATCAGGTCAATGAAATGTTTAAACAAGACGTTAAAGAAAAAGGTTTTTATGAAAAAGAATCGAAGTTTCAACAAGAGATATTGAATAATGATTTAAAAATTTTGTCCAAAATGTATAAATTGCTGCTTGAATGGCACTTGAAAGATGAGGTTAAGTCGGTTATGATTCATTGGGCCAAAGATTTTGGGTATAACATACAGTTGAGTGATTGGATAAAATTATGGAAGGAAGGCTTAAAATTTACTGCATGTAATGCACTAAAAGAAAATGTGATGAAAATGATGTATAGATGGTATATTAAACCAGTGAAGTTAGCAAAAATGTATAGAATCAGTAATAAATGTTGGAAATGTAAGGAAAAAGAGGGAACATTTTATCACATGTGGTGGGAATGTAAAAAGGTGAAATGCTTCTGGGAGATGATATATAATGAGTTGATAAAAATGTTGAAATATACATTTATAAAGAAACCAGAAGCATTTCTCTTGGGTATTGTTGGAAACGATATAAATAGAAAGGAATGTAAGCTTTTTCTATATGCAGTAACAGCAGCAAGAATGCTATTGGCCCAAAAATGGAAGCAAGCCGAATTACCAACGATGGAAGAATGGAGGATGAAATTAATGGACTATGCGGAACTTGACAAACTAACAGGAAGCATCCGAAACAGGCGGGACCAGAAGTTTACCGAGGACTGAAGTAAATTTACAGATTATTTGAAAAGTATTTGTGATGACCAGACGACGTTTGTAGGTTTGCAAGAAGTTCTGTGAAGAAGAATATTAGAAATATTGCAAAAATGGAGAAGGAGATGGGATATGTTAAAGAGATGTAAAGGCAATATTAAGTTAGGAAATGCGTAAGAAGTGATTAAGACAGAGGATTATCAGAGGTGCTGATGGAAGTCCAATAAGAACATATTTGTGATAAATTGTGTGGTATGTTTTATAATTTTGTATGTTAAAAACCAATAAAAATATTTTTTTAAAAAAAAGGAGGAGAAGGGTGGTAGCTCAGTAGTACAACATCTACTTGGGTTGCAGAAAGTTCCAAGTTCAATGCTTGGCATTTCCAAGTAGAGCTAAGAGAGACCCCTGCCTTGAAACCCTGGAGTGTTGCTGTCAGTCAGTGTGGACAATACTGAGCTAGATGGACCAATGGTCTGACTCAGGATAAGGCAGCTTCCTAGGTTAAGCTTCCCCTTTCTTCATTTCCCTCTTAATTTAACTTCAGACTTGGCCTCCTTCATCCGTAGGCCCCACGCTACTTGTCAGCTCACTTCTTATTCTGCCCTTGCTTCAGCTACTCTCCCTCTGAACTCTCTGTTCTGCAGGTCCTTGGCCTTTTTCAGACAATTTCCAAGGCTTCCTGCTTCCCAGCACCCATGTCTCAGTCTCTCCCTCCCCCCAAAACACACACTTAACACCTTCTGTCTCTAAGCTCCAAGTGGGATTTTTTCCTAGCCAAATTGACCTTTTACTTCCTTCACAGAAGATGCTCCAAAGCTCCAGCTTTTTCCTGAATAGTTGTGAACATGCTGTGACAATACAGCAGCTCAGCAGATAGTTTGGGGTGGGGTGGGGTGGGGTGGGGGCAGCTCACAGACAAGTAAGTGGGAAACAGCCACTTCTAGCTGGCTGCACATAAAGGATAATTTGGACAACAACTAAACTCTCTTCAAATTGCCTAAGCCCCACTATCATTTATGATGTGTCAAGCCATCTGAAGCTGCTGACATGTTTTTGCATGGCTCGCTGCATTTTTTCATTAATTTACCAAATAAGAAAAAGTCAATTCGGAGTAAAAATTTAATCAAAAGCTGCATTTGGGGAAAAAAATTGATTCATTTGTTAACTAGGCAGTCCATCAAAACTCTTTATTAAAGATCTGATCAGAATAAAGGCGGAACCAGAACTTACACAGAAACTGACAAGGTGAATTTGTTAAGAGCAGGGTGAAAATTCCATTCTGAGAAAGATAAATGGCTCAGTTGCTTTCCTGTGACAAATTCAGCGATGCACCCATGAATGCGTAAGTCCAGGGAAGAGAAGGTGGCTGGCTGCATTGAACTGTGATACAACTCTGGAATATAGTATGGGAGACCACTGGGCAAAGCAAATCTGCACCAAAATGAGGATGATCTCTGTTGGATCAGGTCAAGGGCCCACCTACCCCATAATTTTCACAGTTGCCTACCAGATGCACATGAGAAGCCTGCAAGAAGGACCCAAATGCAACTGCCCTCTCCCCACATGCAACTCCCAACAACTGGTATTTAGAAGCATACTGCCTCTGACAGTGGAGGTAGATCATACAGGCTAGTAGTCATTGATAGTCTTGTCCTCCCTGAATTTGTCTATAGCTGTCACTACTTCTTGTAGGAGCAAAACTTTTCTCTGCCCACTTCCTCCATGCCATGCTCAAAGTTCTATCATGTCATTTCTCTAAATGCTGCAACCTTTCCTAAGAAGGGAGTTATCCTCCTGATCATCTTGGTTGTCCTTTTCTGAACCTTTCCCAACTGTACAACTTTTTGAGGCGAGGCAGCCAGAACCACACATAGGAATCCAAGCACAGACACACCACAAATCATACTGCCTTGCCCACTTTCTGTACAACCCCTGCAAATGTTAAGGAACATAATGTCTTAATGGCTCAGTGTGAGCAATACGCATCAGAAGGCTCTGACACTGCCCCAGGGAAGCATTTTTAAAGCACTTCTCTATCTTGCAAAATTCAGTTCTGTCAAGGGCTTGCTGGCAGGCCCCAGCCCTAGAATCAAAGGTTTTCTCAAAACAACACAAACAGGCTGGTGCTCCCAAGGAAAGCTTGTAATCTTTATAGAAGAATACTCCAGGAAAATACACTGATGTCCTAGGTTCCAGCTCTAGGAAGGGCAAGGTATCAAGGAAGGCAGGGATCAAGGGAGCAGGCAAGAATGCAAAACTGAACAAGAATGAATTGCCTGGAGATTTGAGCCTCTGCCCCCTGCCTCACACACACAACGCAAAGGAGCCCTGGATTCCTAAGACAAAGCAAGCTTGGAGTTCCCTATAGTCCAAGCAACCAAACACCAGAATCCTCACAAATTCTCATTTCATTTCTTCCAAGTAAACCTTTCCCGGCAGAAATGGTTTTCCAAAAAGTTCCATCCTAGCAGGTTTCTGTATCTCTCTACTACTGCTATCTGACCATACTTGTTCATATTTTTGACACGTACGGGTAATAAACATAAAAAAGGGATACAAGCAGGGCAAAGACACCAAAGCACACGTCTTCCTCTTGTATTTTACTAATGTCATGGGCTGCTTGTGGGGACTCCCATCAAAAGGCAAGACACAAATTAACACCAAAGCTAAAGTACATTTCTAGTAACACTTGTACTCCTGAAACCAGTTATGTCTGGCTAAGGCTAAAAGGCTGCTTTTAATCTGCTATAAGACTGAGTGACAAGTGGGTGGTGATCTGTGGGTGCCTTACTCTAGACTGCTTACCAATTGCTAATGATTGGTTTATTATTTTTATTTATTGGCTCCTTTTATATAGGGACGCGGGTGGCGCTGTGGGTAAAACCTCAGCGCCTAGGGCTTGCCGATCGCATGGTCGGCGGTTCGAATCCCCGCAGCAGGGTGAGCTCCCGTCTTCGGTCCCAGTTCCTGCCCACCTAGCAGTTCGAAAGCACCCCTAAGTGCAAGTAGATAAATAGGTACCGCTTTATAGTGGGAAGGTAAACGGCGTTTCCGTGTGCTGCGCTGGTGCTGGCTCGCCAGAGCAGCTTCGTCACGCTGGCCACGTGACCCGGAAGTGTCTCCGGACAGCGCTCTTAAGTGAAATGGGCGCACAACCCTAGAGTCGGACACGACTGGCCCGTACGGGCAGGGGTACCTTTACCTTTTACCTATATAACTGCCCCATAACAGGAGCTCTCGGAATGGCTCACAAAGCAACGACAGAGAAGCAAATACCAAAATACAATACAATAAAAACCATACATTTAAAAAACTGGAGTAAACTCAATGTACTGTTACGGAAATCAATTTACTGTTACTCTTAGTGAAGTGATCTTGGTGAATGTGGGCCTCCAGTGTTACTGGGTTCAAAACAGTCCCACTCAACATGGTCAGGGGTGATGAGACCCATAGGCCAGCAACATTTGGAAACCTCATCACCTTGTTCTTCAATCCTCGCACAGAGCTTTGCTACCTTAGCACCTGAGGAGTATGATGAAGAATCACCACTTTATGAGAGATGCTACAGGGTATAGGAACAGTGATGGGAGGTTTCTCCAAGTAGAATGTTAGAAGCTTTGTCTATTATTTATAAAACATGGTGGGTAAATCAGCTCTTAAATGAAAAGTTACATCTCTAAAATGATGAATAGAAACCTACACCTGGAGCGTGATGCTAAGCAGATCTACCTGGAAGTCAACAACAAAGAGTTTGACGGGTCTTATCTGAAAGAAGGCCTAGTGGCTCAGTTCGAAAACAAGCATAATAGCATTTACAATACCTGAATATTGTCTCTGCTCCATGTATGTGGGGTTTTATTTGCAAGTAACTTTAGATCTTGAATAGCAAGCCTCTTCACAGCCTCTCTTGGGTCATTCTTCAAGTATTGCAATAAGAGCTGTATCTGTAAGAAAGCAAGTTTTAGATTAAACTACATTTGACTACTTTCTTGTATTTCTCAACATGCATGTGAGTACAAGCAAATAAAAAGAGAAGCCGGAACATGAAGGGTTGATTCTGAGTCCCTCCATTGATGGAAAGCTCCTTGATTCAGCAGAGGCTTCAATTAACCAAAAGGAAGAGGAGATTTTTCATAAATTCCCCCTCTCTCTTGCAGTTCCTTGCACCACCAACATACTGTTCCAAAAGATGCCTTGCACAAGCAAGGAAGAGCAAAAGAAAGAAGGGCAAATAAATGAAAATCACCCCCACTTTTCCACAAATGGAAGCCTCCACTGGAACAAATAGCTTTCTGTCATGGGCACATTCGGAGATAACCTTAAAGCTTTAAGAAACTTCAACAAGCAATCAAAATTCTTAATTACATACAGCTTTCGATGGCTCTGTAGATTTAACTCACCATGATACCATCTAAGCAGACAGGATCTGGATATTTTGCAATCTTGCACAAATGAAGTATGGGCACAAAATGTGCTACAGACCCTGAGTTACCTAAAAATCTTAGTTAATATATTTCCCCCCTAAAAATTAAAAAACACAATTTGCAAGTTCTTACGACTCCAAGATAGGCTTGAAATATTTAGGAAAGGCCTGATGAAGCCTATGAAGTCTTGCTGAATACGATCCCTTCAACTGAACCATGACAATTTTACTTGAGTACACTAAGCACTTCAAAGAAAATATTACCTGCTTGGGAATGTCCACCAAAGAGGAGGCAGCAAGCAAGGTAAAGGTGTGTAAAGTAACAATGACCATCTTGGTAGAAGGGTAGGATGTCACCAGCTGCTGGAGTAACTGGCGGGCACTGGAGGCCAGGCTGGCATCATGATGCATATGCTGCAGGATGGGGATCAACTTCAGCTTCAAGTCTACAGGAGTGGCTAAACCTAGTACATGAAAAGAAAAATACCTTTCAGGGTGACATGTGGTGTGCCTATGATAAAATGTGAATATTGAGAGCTCTGGGGAAAAATAAAATATGACTAGTTTCAGTACTAGAGTCACAGAACAAGGACTATGCAGCTGGGTTATTATTATTTTTAAAAATCCCTTCCACTCCTCTTGAAATTTAGACTATAAGCTCCTCAAAGTGCAGACCTGTCATTTTTGCTTATGGCACTCTACTACACACCATGGACACAGATATCACTTCATATAGCACTAACAAATAATACAAATACTTAAGTGTGAAATTAAATACTAGATTCATCTAGACAATTTTAAAAAGACAATATCCAATGCTAGTTATATTCAAGTCCAAATCAGCTCAGCATCTTGCTGCTTTCCCACATAGCTACCCACATCATATAACCAACATTTGAAAAATAAATGAAAATGTCAAAGAAAGTTTCTATTGCATAGCACCACCTTCTAAAATAAGGTACTACGCTTTCAACAGACAACATTAAAAACACTGCATGCCAGATCAAAATAAAGTCCAATCCTATGGAAAGAAGACAGAAAAAGCATTCTTAACACCAAGTATTGAAATTGAGCATCAAATTAAGGGGCAACTGAACGCAGGGACAACTTCCAACAACTAAAAAGACTCACTTTTTTAAAAGAAAAGAACGGTTAGTTCCAAAGAATAGTTACTTAAGATACAATAGCCCTTAACAAAATCAAAATCTTTTTATTGCTTTTCATTATTTGTTGGATAAAATGTACATACCTTGAATCATTTCACTGATTTTGTTACAAATCCCTCCAGCAAAATCTCTGTCAAGAACAAGAAGGGGAAGCAGGATAAATCAGTCATACAACCTGAACAAACTACAGAAACAAACTCCCACATCTGGGTAAGCAAAATGAATGTGAAATGTACACATACAGAGAAGTTGCAGGTGAAAGATAGAGTTGCACAATGGCTGAAAAACTAACAGCATAATCGTATGCAGCACAAGCCTATACAGCACAAATAAGTTATACTGAGTTCAGTAGGGATTGCTTCCAGCTACATGTGCACAGAATTGCAGCCTGAGCTACAAACCAGAAGGCTCATAGTTTATATCTTGGCCCCTTCCTGAACTCACTATTTATTACTTTTCTTAATATATACCCCTCTTCATCACCTTAGCTCTCAGGGTGATTGACAGTGAAATAAAAAACCATGAAAATGTATAAATCACTAAATTGGTGATCTGAGGCAGACTCGGCTGCCCTCCCATCTACAAGATGGGGAAAATAATACTGACCTACCTGATAGGACTGCTGTAAGGATTACTAAGATAATGCAGGCAAAGCATTATGCAATTGAAAAGTACTGCCTGAACACTCAGGAAAGATGGAATTACACCAGATGTTCCACTTACTTGGACTGGGCAGAAAAATTAGCTGCAGCAAAGATAGCAGCTTCAACCTCTACATTGTCATGTGAGTCCAAACTCTGACGAATACTGTGATGTGCATTCTTCCTTTCTGGAATTATGGATGCCATACTGCCTAACATCCTGGAAAATAAAACAGATGGACTGAACCTGCTATAAAGGAGGAGGTTGCCTACAAGATAAATCTGCAGTCATCCAGGTAGTGTTTTGTAAAGATGAAAGAAAATGTGAACATTCCATTCTATGCATGACAAACAAGATAAAATCAAGACTTGGGCAGATAGAACTCAGTGAAAGAACACATCTGTGAAGGAACTCCCTAGTTCACTCCCTAGCAGAGATGGAAAAAACCCCTAAAGATATTTTAGCAGCTAGAATAAATAGTACTGGGCTACACAAACCAATATCCTCACTCGGTATAAGGCAACTTCCTATGTACATTGGTCCTGCATTTACTGCATTGACAGTACTCTGAAGACTATAGCATTTGGGCAGGTTCTTGCTCATTAAACATGCATACCTGAGTGTGATCGCTCGAGCAACTGGATCATTGCTGTGAATAACCGAGAAAACTCTTTTCACAAACTCATCCACATTCAGGATTTTTTCCAAATGCTTCTCACTCTGCTGAGTAACTTTCAGAACACACAGCCGCAGGAAGTTGTTTCTGTTTTAAAACAAATTTTATTTATTTACCTACAACGTTTGTACCCTACCTTTCTTAAAAAGGTCTAAGGCGGTTAGCAGTTCATAAATACAAACAATGTAACAATATCAAATATTTACAACATAACATTTAAAGGCCCAGAAGCGGCAAAATAAAACATGCAACAGGAAAGATCAAGAAGAATGGAGAAAAGAACACCAAATCCACTACGGGCATCTTTGAGACATGCAAGAGGACCCCCTTACTGAGCAAGCAACATTCATATGGGAGAAAGTGGCAATTCAGGTATCTTAGCACCAAACCATAAAGGGGCTATAAAGAGCCATCGCCAGTACTTTGAATTGAAAACACCAGTCCCTTGAACACTAAGAATTGGGAAGAAGCTAATTTTACTTACCCCACTCTGAAAACATCGGCTAGCTTTAAAAATGCTGAGTTAATTAGAATTGGGAATGGGTATTTCTGAAAGAGTCTGGGAAAACGTACAACTGCTTCACACTGCTCCCCCAGTTTGCCAGATCGGAGACCTGTGACAAATAAGAATACCACCACAGCAGTTAAAAACTTTGGACTTTTAAAAACTGAAGCAAACTGACATGCAATATAAAAGCAGCTTTCCTAGACTGAACCAAAGTACCCACCTAGTCCAGCATCGTGTTCCCACAGTGGCCAACCAGATACGGTACTTATTGGAAGCCTACTAGCAAGAAACAGGCACAATACTGCTCTCCAAGCTCGTGTTCCACAACTGCCTCTTAAGCTTGAAGAAGTACTAAAAATGGCTTCTTAATTAAATTTATTTATATCCTACCCTTCCTCCTAACAGAGCCTAGTAGCCACTGAAAACTGTGCCCTCCATAAATTTGTCTAATCTGCTTTTAAAACCATCTAAGATGCTAGCCATAAACATACTGTGTGGATGTGAATTCTGTAGCTTAACAATCAACCATGTGAAGTACTTTGATGGGGGGGGGGGAGGATTCACTGAACGAACATTGTCAGTGAGAGCCCTGAGCAAGGGTTTCCACTTAAGCAACAGGGCTTTCCCCACCACCACCCCTTGTCCCCCCCCCCCCACGATACTGGCTCAGGAGGGTGTTGGGAAACCCACAGAACAGAGCAGGGGAAGGAAGGTATCATTCCATCTGCCTGTGCAGACATAACAGCTGTTACAGTACAGCAACAAATGCCACTAGGAGACTGTGTTATCTGTGAAATGGAGCTCTGCAGCCATGGAAGAAGCAGGCATCTCATTCATGGCATGTGGACACATTGCATTAGCTGGGATGAAGAAATACAAGATTCCGTTCAGATAATTAGTCTCGGGTGCCTTATCTGTAGATGGCTAAGTGGCAGAAACCTTGACTGTTACAATGCGGGCGGCAGCCCCGCTTAAACAACCACTACACATCTAATTCTGTGTAAGATTTTGCCATGGAGCGTACGAAGGTTGATTATACCATACGTAATGGGCTATCATAAAATACGTTATAATAAAACTGTTGCTGTTATAGCTCAAGGTGCCACAATACAAAGCTGCAATCTCACACATCCCTAGCCTGACCTACTGAACTCCACGGGCCTTACTTCTGCACAGGTGTGCCTAGGATGACACTGTTAAACGGAGAGCAACAAGCCTCTCTGTTGCTTTTACCGTCTCACAGATCCCCATGCATGGCTTGTGACACCATCTAAACACAACCTAAACCCGCCTTCAAACTTCCCACCGTCCATCAAAAGGGGCGGGACTTCCTCGCGCCGCTATCGGCGCATGCGCACATCTCACTCGGCGGCGGGGCCGCCGCTCCTCGACTTACCTTTATCCAGCTCCATGAGGGCGGAGTTGGCGTCCAACTCCTGCTCCCCGTAGCCGGCATCGGCGAGGAAGGATTTGGAAGCAGAGGCCATGGCAGCCAAGGCCCGGAGGGGGCGGGGAGGAGGGCGCTTATCCACCACACAGACGCGCACACGCGCTTATCTTCCCTCTTTCCAGTCTTTAACGGCCATTCACTGCGCATGTGCAGACGCTGGGCTGCCAGCTGCGCCTGCGCGGTGGAACCTCCCCTCCGCTATTCTAGTGCGCACGCGTGTCGTAGTCGCGCTCCCTTTGCGGTCGAATGAAACGTGAGAGTTTGCGGGTGGCTGTCGCGCATGCGTGTTGATAGAAGAGACGTGCCTGTTACTTTTCATAGCCGGCGGGAGGCGTGGCCTCACCCTTGCCGGTGGGAAAGAGAAGCCAATGGCGAGCAGGAGGCGGGGTCTATTCTTCTGCGCTGTCCAATGGCCACGCGCGAGGCGACTTTGGCGCGTACTTTGGGCTGGCGGGAGATAGCGTCGCGAAGCAGGGGGCTGGCCGCTCGTCTGTTCCCGGTGGTCGTTGCGCGGGGAAAGGGCAGGAGTGTGCGCTGCGGCCGTCGTTACCATGCTGTGCCGTTCTCTCGTTCGCCGCTGCCAGGCTGGGCCGCAGGGTGAGTATCCGAGGCAACATCTCCCTCTGCGCCGCTTCACCAGCCTCCAGTCATGGCGGGGGGGGGAGGGAGGGAGATACAGCCCCTTTTTTCACCCCTCACCCTAATTTTGGCCAAACCAAGCGCTTTCCCTCTGCAGAAAGCGGGTCAGGCCCCTTCTGCGTCCCTTTTAATTCGAGTGCTGCCTTGAGCCCCCCCCCCCTTTTGATTGGGGCTGCCTCACGAAGACGGTTGGGAAACGTCAGTTGGGGCAGAATTCAACGGCCAGGTTGCTCACCAGGACAACTGGAGCAAATTACAGTGGTACCTCGGGTTACAGACGCTTCAGGTTACATACACTTCAGGTTACAGATTCCGCTAACCCAGAAATATTACCTCGGGTTAAGAATTTTGCTTCAGGATGAGAACAGAAATCGTGATCCTGTGGCGCGGCAGCACCAGGAGGCCCCATTAGCTAAAGTGGTGCTTCAGGTTAAGAATGGACCTCTGGAACGAATTTACTTCTTAACCAAAGGTACCACTGTACAGTGGTACCTCAGGTTAAGAACTTAATCCCAGGTTGCTCACCAGGGCAAGACAACTGGAGCAAATTACAGTGGTACCTCAGGTTAAGAACTTAATTCGTTCTGGAGGTCCGTTCTTAACCTGAAACTGTTCTTAACCTGAAGCACCAGAGATCGCCAAAGGGTTGTCCTCTTGATGTTGGGCGCCAGCTCCCATCAGCCTCAACCAGAATGGCCTGTGGTCAGGGCAGATGGAAGTTGTAGTTGAACAGCACAAAGCACACAGTGTGTTGTCTCTTATTACTTATGACGTTTATTTGTCGCTTACAAAAACATCTCAAAGCTGCTTACAATTATAAAAGCAGACGGGATACAGTGGTACCTCGGGTTAAGAACTTAATTCGTTCTGGAGGTCTGTTCTTAACCTGAAGCACCACTTCAGCTAATGGGGCCTCCCGCTGCCACCGCACAATTTCTGTTCTCATCCTGAAGCAAAGTTCTTAACCCGAAGTACTATTTCTGGGTTAGCGGAGCCTGTAACCGGAAGCGCCTATTATAACCCGAAGTACTACTGTACACCAATCCTGTTGCGACAGCAACTGGCTGCCAGTTTTTGGGCCCAGTTCAAGGTGCGGGTTTGAACTCTGAAGCCTCAGGACTGCCTCTCTCCATATGAACCGACCAGGACCCTACAATCATTCGGGTGCCTCTGCGAGAGGATCTGAGGGTGGCAACACAAGAACGGGTCTTTTCTGTGGTGGCTCCCCATTTGTGGAATGCTCTCCCCAGGGATACTCACCTGGTGCCTTCACTACATGTCTTTAGGCACCAGGCAAAAACATTCCTTTTCTCCCAGGCCTTTGGCTAATTAAACAATCAGTGGCCTTTTAAATGTGCTTGTCATTTGTTTTATGTGTTTTCATGTATTTTTTATGCTGTAAACCACCCTGTGATCTTTGGATGAAGGGCAGTGTATCAATTTAATAAATAAGTTGTATCCATTTTTAATTCCACATTTTTTTATACTTTATGCCATGCAGGGCAAGCCTTGCCACAAGATCACCCAGTGAGCTTCAAAACTAAGCAAGGGAATCTGCTCTTAACATGCAGCGCTCTTGATTCCTCATCTCCCCTCCCCCTCCACTATTTCACTCCAGACAACAGTTTAACTGATCTTGGAGTGTCCAGTATCAGAAATCAGTCAGTGGAGATATTAAATAATAAATAAAAGAAGCAATAAAATACAATTAATAATCAATACACTTATTTAACGTGGACGTGCCATGGACCATCTGAATGATGCTCAGAACCAGTGAAACAGTAGATTTGAGGACAGCATAAATGTCAGCTGCAGTTTTATAAACTTGTTTGCAGAGTTTTTGGTACTTACCTTCAGCATTCAAAATCGTCAGGCATTTTGCACATGGCTATTGGCCATTTACTAACAAGCTACTAACATGCATTTGACCAAACTGTGGGAGGCAGTGGAAGACAAGAATACCTGGCGTGCTTTGGTCCATGGGGTCACGAAGAGTCGGACTCGACTAAACGACTAAACAGCAGCAATCGGCCACTTGCAACCAAGTGAAGATGCCCGTGTGCCAGGATGTCATCTGGCATCTCCTCCATCTGGGGGTGCATGCCTGGGGATCCTTGGATCTTGACTGTTTTCAGTTCTTTGCTGTAGAATTCTATCCATGATACTTTATCTGCACAATCAGAATTAATTTCAGGAAACAAAAAATTGTATTGAAAAATACAATTTTCAAGCTACCTGGCCCAAAACATGGTAACTAGGCATTACCTAGTAATGTAACCTGGTTTAAGAAGCCATTTGGCTCCTACCTTGTATATCTGAGTTTCGAACACTGCTTATCTTTACAAAAATCATTTTTTCCCAGGTCTTCCACCAAGGTTTTCCTTAAACCACCTTCTGGAGTGCTATCAGTGTACTAAAGGAGATGAACATGCTTCATATGGAGAAACAGGAATGCCCGTTCCTCCTTTTGGCTGCACCTTTTCAACAGGTATGGGGAAATTTTATCTGTAAACATTGCAATGTGGCAGAAAAGGGCAACTGAAATGATCAAGGGCCTAGAGCAACTCCTCTGTGAAGAAAGGTTATACTGTAATGTTTGGGCCTTTCATATAAACCTGCAGGGGCTATATTTATTATTTATTTATTATTAAACTTATATCCCATTCTACCTCCCATATGAAACCAAGGTGGTAAAACAACTAGCAATAAAAACATGTTTATAACAATTCCAGTACAGATGCACACCAGTCTTTATGATTGCTTATTTATAGAAGTATATCTATGCTGCCATATAATAAAATAACAAGGCTGTGATACATTATTTTATATATGTTCTTACTTTAGTTCTGTGATTACTTAACATTTTTATCCTGACATTTTGTGCTGTTAGATTGCACCCTCTTTAGTGGAGTGTTATCCAAAGCACTTTTAAAAATGTTTTCAAACGTACAAATACTGCTTTGTTTTCCAGCTCCAGATGTGCAGCATGTACTTGCCGTTGCAAATGAAGAAGGATTTGTTAGGCTCTACGACACCCATACACAAAAAAGTAACAAGGGGATTTTTAGAGGTAAAAGGGAAACCTTGATGGGAACTATGAGCTGAATTAGTTGATAAAGGCAGTAAACAAAAAAAGTGTTTTGACTGATTAAATAATTGGCAGATATTAGGAACAAGAACTTCAGTATTTAAAAAGTAGCATAGCATACCTTTCATTGTAATTCTTATGTCTGCTTCCATTACTGCTTTCTTACTTGGTTGATGGAAAGTCAAAACATGAGAGGATGATTGCCACCTCCTTCATACCTTATATGCATTGCTCTGTGCTTGGGGTTTCTTCCTGCTACCACAGAGGAAGTTGTGTTTGTATGAAAGTTATGTGCACACAATACTGTAAATTGTAGTTGTTTCAGTGTTTTTCAACAGCTGTTTGTTTGGAACTAACACAGGCTTTTATTTTCCCAATAGAGTGGCAGGCTCACTCAAACGCTGTTTTTGATATTGCTTGGGTGCCTGGAGAACATAAAATTGTGAGTAAGCTAAAACTATCCCTTCCTTGTTTGGCCCTTTATATGTGCCGTCACAAATTCCAGTGTTCTTTCCGTCTCTTCTATGATAAGATCACTAGTAGACCCAGTAACCTCACTCATACTTTCAAAAGTTGGTTTACCTGATATGCAGGTAAATCATTGTGTTCTGTTGTTTCATAGGCCAAAGGAGGCAATCTATCAAAGAATTGTCCACAAGTGGATTCTTAAAGATGGAAATGTACAGAAGATGGCCATTAGTAGGGGGCATTTTTAACCTTTTGGATATCTGCTGACCTTGTTAGCCATTCTTTAAAAAATGTAAAGGGGCAGTATCGATGAATGAATCCAATTCTGTATCTTGCAGTTTGCCTAAAATTCATGATTGATTCTCTGTTTACAGAATGCCTTTACAGTAATAGTTTAGATCCCATGCTTTGACCCAGCAGCTGCATATAAAATTGACAACTTATAATGTATGTATGTTTTACACAGTGCATTCAGTACCATTCAGAGTAGAATCACTGAAATTTACATAACTAACTTAGGTCTAGTAATTGCAAAATCGGGGCCTGGTTATTTGTGGTTCTGTTACCTTTGAAACTTCCACTTTCATATCTGAGTCATATTGTTGCTGCCACCTTCTAAGGCTGCAATCATATGCAGACTTGGGAGTAAGTCCCTTTGAACTTGCTGGAGTAAACACCCATAGGTTTGCACTGAGAGTGTCAAGAGTGTCTTTTATGCTGAAAGGAAACATGTTTTACCTTCAAAAGCTCATGCCAATACAAGCTATAGTCTTGGAGGGCAACAGGACTCTGCCTTCTTTTTTTTCTCTAACTACAATGATTAGCTAACTTCTTTATCTTTTAAGGTTACCGCTTCAGGAGACCAAACTGCAAAAGTCTGGGATGTACGGACTAGTGAGCTACTGGGAGTCTGCAAAGGGCACCAGTGCAGCCTCAAGTCGGTTGCTTTCTCTAAATTTGAAAGGGGTAAATATTCCTATTTTATATTTCAGTATATCTCGCCACTTTTGAGGTCATCTGCTAATTGACCCTGTTAACTGGAAATGCCAGGAAATGAGCCTGAGACTTGCTTCATGCAAAGCTTGCTTTCTGCCACTGAGTTATAGTCTTTCTATGGATTTATCACAGGTTTTTAAAAAGCTGCTCCAGTGTTACCAGGAAAGTTTGGAAACCCTTGGCTTTCCTTTGAATAGATGAGATTGTGGCTAGTCCTGCATAAATGGGGTAGAAGTCTCATGTTGGTACATCTAGGTATGTTGGCAGCCTTTGATGCCTTTGCATCTGTGGTGATATTGTGTCCTTTTCAGAGCTTTGGTGAGTGAAAAGGCAGTGATTCCAGCTTAGCTCCTCAATGTGTTTTTTGAGTCTTTCTCAGCCATCTAAACAGGACTCCTACTGCCCCGTGCTTGGTGCAGGAGAAGGAACAGAAAATAGAGATGTCATAGAGTCCAGAGCCAAAACCTGATGCTAAAAGAATTAGAGATTCCTTGTAACAACAAGTTTCCTAAACCTCAAGTTTCTATGCAGAATACCTCCTAAATAATTACCGAGTTTAAATTAAATTGCAGGGTTGCATATGAAAAATGTTTCAGTATTTCAAACTGAGAGTACCATTTTGTACTCTGAGAGTATTAAATGGCCCAGGACTGTCATACCTCAAGGACTGTGTCTCTTCATATTAACCAACCTGGACCCCACAATCATTTGAGGTTCATCTTCTGCCTGTGAGAGGTCTGGTGGGTGGCAACACGAGAATGGGCCCTTTTTGCAGTGGCTCCTCGCTTGGAGAATGCCCTACCCAAGGAGCCTTGCCTGATGCCTCTGTTACATAACTTTAGGTGCCTGGTAAAAATGTTTCTCTTCTATTTCTCTTCTCAGTCAATGGTCTTTTAAACAGCAGGAAGGAGATACTGTTTTTTGCTTGTTACTATGTTACATATTTTTGTATATGTACAGCTGCCCTGTGATCCTTGAATGAAGGGCAGAATAGAAATATAATTATTATTAATAATTTTGCACTGTATATTCCACAGCTGTGTTCTGTACTGGAGGAAGGGATGGAAACATCATGGTTTGGGACACACGGTGCAATAAGAAAGGTACATCCTATTATAATTCAGGTCTGTTCACTTAATATGGGCTGAGTGCAGCATTCATAATCATTGCTGACTTTTTTTTTTCCTTTGTAGTGGTGTGATAGTAGCCTTCCAATTTAGTTTATTTATGAGCTCATTCTCTGTGTGGAACTGCCATGCAGCGGAGGTCCTTTTAATATTGTTTCTTGAAATTGCCTTTCAGATGGATTTTACAGGCAGGTGAAGCAAATAAGTGGGGCCCACAACATAGTAGACAAGCAGACTCCATCCAAACTAAAGAAGAAAAAGCAGAATGTGAGAGGACTTGCTCCCTCAGTGGTAAGGATTTGGAAGCTGAAGGCCATTCAGCGCCCGCTTGTGCAAAGAAAAGAGACTAGCTTTATAGAATGTTCTGCTGCATAAGGTTGAGCTTTGCCTTGGCTTGAAAATAAACTGTGGACGTTGTAAATACTAGAGAGTGGGGGCGAGGAGTGAGCAAATTGAATGAAATAGGTCCACATGAGCCTCTATCAATAGCTAGCCTTGCTTCCAGCAAGAGATAAAAAAAACAAAAATCCACTGTTTTCACCAGACTATTCTGTTAGGCTTTTCTCCAAATTAGTGCCCACACAGTCTGGTGTACAAACCTTTCTCCTTTCATTTTCCCCATGTGTATTAGTGCTTTCTCACACATGTATACCTTACAGAACATTCACCCGCAGGCAGCATCACACACCACTTGTATACATATGCATACGTATATCTTGAATTTGTAGCACTCTCCCCTTTGCTGTTTATTTCTTTAGTAAATTTATTTGCGACCCTTCATCTGGGAATCACAGGGCGGTTTACAATATCGAAACAGAAATAACAAACAAAACAATACCCCCCTCAGACACAGTTTTAAAAGGTTGTTTAATCAGCCAAAGCTCTGGGGGAAGAGGAATGTTTTTGCTTGGCGCCTACTAGGAACATGCATTATGCCAGGTCAGACTACTTGTTTGTCCAGACTGGCATTGCCAACTCTGGCTGGCAGCAGCTCTCCAGAATCTCCAGTTGGAGAGGGGTCTTTTACATCACCAGGTGTCTGGTCCTTCGTAACTGGCGATTCCAGGGAGCGAACAGTCTGCATTTAAAGCAAATGCTCTACCACTGAGCTGCAGTCCATTGCCACACATTAATTTCCATTCTGCTTTTACCTTACCTTTCCGTTGCTCTTTAGCAGAAAACGCTTCCAGCAAAAAGTAGTAATACAGTCACTGCCCTGTGGCTTGCAGTCAAAATGATACGATGCATAAGGAAAAAGGAATGCGGAGGGGCAATAAGCAAACACAGGTTCTTACAGTTCTTATAACATCCAGCTAGGTTGGAACAGTTCAGCTAGCCTGATGGAATGGCTGCTGCTAAGTGGCAAATGAGGAGTGCCAAAGGCAGCTGGCTTTTCAGCTGAGATGATGTAATAGCCTTCCTTCCCTTTTCTCTTGCTTCTCTGCAGCTTATCTTAAACTTAGTCCTTTCAGTTAATAAGTAGGAATATCACTGGCTTCAGGGCATGAACGCATATCCCATCTATGCCACTTCATGGCCTCGGTTTCCACCTTCTGTTAATATTAGGGCAGCAATTGGGGAGCAAGGAGAAGCTGCTTAATGAAGCTGTTTACAGGGAATGTTTAGGATAAATCAAGGCTGAAACTACCTCGCATAACTTTTCTGTGGTTTTCAGATAGAATTTCTTCCTTCTCCCTAGGATTTTCAGCAGAGTGTGACAGTGGTGCTACTTCAAGATGAACACACCTTAATCTCAGCTGGGGCAGTTGATGGGTAAGGAAGCAATTGCGGCAATTCTTTAATAAACCCTCCTTAGCTCCTGTCCCACATCAAGCCCATCTGGTACTAAAACAACAAAAAACAAGTAAGAAATATAGCTGTATTTTACAGGTGAAGGGCAAAGATGGAAAGCCAATTTGGAATAAACACTGCTCCTTTGCTATATGTGTCCTCAATTTTGAGTTCGCTCAGGAAAAACTCCCTCATTTCTCTGCGGGGATGCATTTTACCACAAGTAATTTCTTTTACCAGGAAAGAAAAAAGTTACCTAATGAGATAAAAGGAGATGGGGAGGAAATAGGTGGTGGCTCTTGGTTATGTGCATACGGTTGAGCTGATTCTTACCCTTGTCCTGGAATGGGGGCATACATACATACATACAGCAAACTATGGATCAGCATATTGCCCTATTCAGTTGTGAGTGCCCATATAAGCTGATCACATTTTTAAGCAAATATCCACCCATGCAGTCATTGGTGGGGGAGGTGGAGGCAATGGAGCATAGAATGCCTTATCTTGACACAGGGCTCCGAAGGAAAAGGTATCACCTCCAATCTCGCGCCCTCCCACAACATTCCATTCCCCTTGGTATGTGTGTTACAAATGAGAAAGAACTGTGGAGTTCTGATAGGGCCTGTCTCTTGAATTTTAGCGTAATCAAGGTATGGGACCTGCGCAAGAACTACACCACGTATCGACAGGATCCAGTGCCATCCAGATCTTTCAGCTACCCTGGGACCAGCACTCGTAAGCTTGGTATGTCTTAGCATTGTGCTGAAGAACTGAAGGGAACCAGAGTCCCTTAAAAACAAAACAGCAGGTCTTCCTTTGCTTTCTCACTTTACGGTGAAACACATTATGTAGATCTGTCCATCTGGCTTCAGCTTCGATGAACTGTTCCAGGTGGGGAGTGCGGTCCTAATTTTCCTGGATCTTCTAGTTGCCTTCAGTACTATTGACCATGGTGTCCTTCTGGATAGGCTTTATGAATTAGGGTTTAAGGGCACAGAACTCTGATGGTTCTGTTCCTACTGGAGGACTGATTCCAGTAGATGCTTGGCCCCATAGCATCTATATTGCTGCCGCCCTGTGCTTTTCAACATCAACATGAAGGCTCTGAGTGGGGTCATCTGGGAATATGGAGCATGATATCAACAAACTCCACTCCTTTAACACATAATTCAGTTTAGAAGGGCTGGATGAATGCTAACCAACTGGAACTCAATCCAGAGAAGGTGGAGGAACTGCTGGTGTGGGTTGGTAATGATCAGCCCGCTGAATAGAAGTTTGCAGTATTGCTATGACCCTAGAATGGAAAAGAGAGCTAGCTGGGTGGGACTCCGGATGGGACCATTTTGCTGCAGTTTCTATTTATTCCCTCTATAGAGCCAGTGTGGTGTAGTGGTTAAGAGCGGTAGTCACGTAATCTGGGTAACCGGGTTCGTGTCTCCGCTCCTCCACATGCAGCTGCTGGGTGACCTTGGGCCAGTCACACTTCTTTGAAGTCTCTCAGCCCCACTCACCTCACAGAGTGTTTGTTGTGGGGGAGGAAGGGAAAGGAGAATGTTAGCCGCTTTGAGACTCCTGAAGGGGAGTGAAAGGCGGGATATCAAATCCAAACTCTTCTTCTTCTTCTTCTTCTGAAGCAGCTACTTGTTTATCATACATTTGACATAGAGCTTTTTCTCGTCTAGGTTATTCTAGTCTTGTTTTGGACTCGAGTGGTACCAGCCTATTCGCTAATTGCACTGATGACAATATATACATGTTCAGTATGTCGACTACAAAGACCACTCCAGGTAAGAATGATTAATATCGCACACTAGATTATCCTTAAACCTAGGTGCTCATGAAGCTTAGGCAAATATGGCATGTGTGTGTACATCGTCAAATCCTATGTGTATTTCCTGTAAAAGAACCTCTACAGTGTTCAATGAGCCTTGCTACTTGCTGACTGGGGCTAGTGGGAATTTAAGTCTAACACATCTGGGAGCACCAGGTTGGCAAAGCTGCGCTGTTATCTCCACCTACATTTACCGAGAAGTAAGGCCACTGTATTCATAAAATCTAAATATTTGCTTGATTACTATAATGCACCCTATACACATCCATAGAGGATCTGCTTGTAATGAGTTATAAGTGATTAAATAAATACCCATGACATATAGTTGTGAATTGTTACCATGTTCAGTTCCATATCCTATTATAATGGAGAGAAGTTGTTCTTGTTTTTTTGTTTGTTTTTTTTCCACTCTGCCACTTTAGCCAGTGGCTTCTCTTCAAAATCTGTTCTTAGGCCACCAGAGAGCAGCAAATACTGAAAGCCTGGAAAAGAGCAGGTGCTGCTCACTTTCCCTTTTGTACTTCCTCGAATTAAAGTCTCTTCGCTATAGAGTTTATAGAGCATAATTACTTAAACTTTCTTCTCCACCCATCCCCTTTTGGAGGAAATGTGGTCTGAGACAAACTTTTCATGGACGTCTGTCTACATTCCAAGCATTTGAGCTCATACTATATCCTGTAATTTAATTTTGTACAATTTTAATAAAAATTGGCTAGGTCCAATGAACTTGTTTGGGTGTGTTGGGTGACTTCGCCAAAGGCAATTTTAAACACCTTATCCCGAGCCCTGCATTTATAGTCAAATACTTGATTTTTTTAATTAAGCAGTTGTGCAAACATATACATTTCTGGCTGTAGTAATAACATTGTTCTAGTGGCACCTGGATTTTTATTTATTTCTTGGCAGGGAACTGGGGTGGGAGATAGCAGTATAAGAAAAACATAGAGGCTGCTGGCAGCTGGGTGTACTTAAAGGAAGGAGACTGCAAAGGTAGCAAGTGTATGTATTCCCTTAATGTTAGGAAGCAAATAGCCCAATATGTCAAATCCACATGCCAAAGAAACTCCTACCACCTTTACTGTTCTGAAGTCAGTTATTGCTGCAGATTATGGTATTGCCATCTATATGATGGGTGCCGCAATGAGCTTCTCTTTCAGGACTGAGGGAGGCCTCGGTAACGTTCTATGCTAAGGCTAGGAATGCGCCCTTTCCCCCTTCACAGTCAACCCAGAGCTCTTGGCATCTGCACGTAACTCTCCCCATTAGTGACAGCCACTTCCAGTTTTTGACGTGCCAAGAGTCACAGCTATTTGGGGCAGTAGTTCCAAGGCGTAATCGATCAGGTGAGCTGTTACGGAGCCCTTAAAAATAGCCCACTGACCCGTGTCACCGAGCCGGTGCATATCCTCCTTGAGAAATAGGATACCAGAGGCAGGAAGTGAGAGAGGAGCAGCTTCCCTGACAGATGCTGGAGCTTCATTCTCTATCCAAGAAGTGCTGAATGCTAAGAGGTTTAAGGAAGCGGCCATAACTGGGGGCTTTGAAGACCGAGAAGCAGAGCAAAACTGCACTGCAAGGAGTACATAGGGTAACTGACTGGGGCGAAGGGAAGAGCGGGTCAGATTTGTTTTATTGCGATCTTTTCGTAAGCCAAACCAGGAACCTTTTGAAAAGCAGGGTATAAATCATTTGCCAAAATAATTCTGTTTTATCATAAACTGCTGGTGAAATCCTTGTCAGCTTTGGAATGCCAGACTACAGTAAGAGCCTCCTGGGCTGTACAGCAGGGTTGAGCAGACGGCAGATCAGGATCTAATGGTCAATCTCTGGGTCATGAGCTGCAGACAGGCCCAGGTTTCTGACTCCTAGTTGCTCAGCAGTAGTAGCAATAACGAAACAACCTTTTCCACCTAAATAAGCCTCCTAAAAATGGGGACTTTTGTGTGAAAGTTTCAGTTTTGGAAATAAGTCCCTAAACTCAGAATGTGCTCAGAGGCACTCTTTTTAAAATTCTTGTGACTTTTTTTGTTGTTGCACCTCTTCTACTTGGTAGAAGGTAGAAGTTGGGGGGGGGGAGCTGCTAGTAAAAGGCAAAGTGGATCTGACAAGTCTGAAACTTGCCCACCTTTTGCCATGCAGACACACGTTCACTTTACAGCATAATTCCTGTTTGATCAGTGTGTAGACCATAATATGAGATGCCTGAACTTACAGGCAGAATCCAGCATATATACATAAACATTTAGTTACCACCAGCATTCATTGTGGGTAAAAGTTAGGAACTGCATTGTGGTGGTTGCTTGCCCTTGCCCTGAAATGTTAATAAGGCACTGGCAGTGTTTCCTTGGGGCAGAGTGTGCTTCTGTTGACTGTGTGAGCTTTCCCTTAATTGTGTGTCCACCCCTGCCCTCCGTCAGCCAAGGCCCTCCCAGCCTGAAACGAAAGCCTTTTGGAGATGACTTCTGAAAAGCTTTGGGCTGAACTTCCACTTTGCTCTTCTTCCATGTAGGCTTTGTGTCAAGTGAAGCAAGTTTCCCAACCATTTCACTTGTTGCTTAACTGAGCGCAGCTGTTTCCAAACAAGCCCAGCTTCTAATACTTTCGCTTCTGAAGTCGGCTGCTCAAATTTTACTAAATGGTGCGAAGTATTATGAAGGGTTGACGAAAGACTGCTGGGAGTATTATTTGACCTCTCATATTTTATTGCAAAGGGATGCTTCCTCAGCGGACAAGAAGATCTAGCAGCCTCCCCAATCTGGTGCCCTCCAGATGTTGAACTCCCATCAGCCCCAGCCAGCACTGCCAATAGTCAGGGATGGCTAGAGCTTCAGATCCAGGGCTACAATTCCCCAGAGTTCCCTGGGAAGCAGGACCGATTGTTAAACCACTCTTCCATCTGTAGCTCTGGGCAGGGAATAGGGGTCTCCTAACAACTCTTGACAACCGTAACGAACGGTAGTACCTAGGATTCTTCTGTGGAAGCCATGGCTGTTTAAAAGTGGCATGATACTGCTTTAAATGTGTAGTACGGAAGGGGCCCTGATCCTCGGTGTATGTGAACTGGCAGGAAATGGACTCACTATTGGTCTGTGCGTTTATAACTACTGACTAATCCTGAAAGTTTGGTTTTCTTTGTTGAATCTCAGGGTCCATTTTCAGTGGGCATCAAAATTCCAGTTTCTATGTCAAATCCAGCATCAGCCCAGATGACCAGTTCTTGATTAGCGGCTCAAGTGACCAGAATGCCTACATCTGGAAGGTAAGCAGCCCCAACCCCTGCGGTTGGTCTCTTCCACACCCAGTGAACACAGAGAGGAGGCAGGGACAGAATCATTGGTGCGGGGGCTGCTCCTAGCATTACTATGCCAAGAGTATACAACTGTCAAGCCCAAATGCAAGTGCTGATAGAAAACAGCTAACTTCCTGCTTCTACTTTCTTTCATGGCTCCTGGCTCCTGCTTATTTCAAGTTGCTGATCTTAATCTGGTTTTAATAGGCCTTTAAAAAATCCCTTTCAGTCCTGTTTACTCAGCCAGCTATGACAAGCTGAAAGTTCTTGCTTCATATTTAACAGAGTCTAATGGTTTGTTTTGATTCTTCCCCCCCCACCCACCCAGCACTTTACCCACTTCACAAGCTCTTTCGTCAGGTTTGTCTCTCTTCTTCCTCTCCTCCTGCTCTACTTTTCACCTTCCTTAGATGCTTAGTATTCAGGAGTTAAGGCCTCCGCATTATTAGGGTGGCTGAGCCAGAGCTTTCAGCAAAATTCCCAAGCAGCTGAGAAGCTTAGCTGGCACACTGAGATGATGTGAGGAGGAATGCAAACGGCTTTTGTATTATTATTTCTCCACCCAAGGGCACTTACTTATATAGGCTTTTTTTTTTGTCCACCCCATCCAGTGTAAAACAAACTCAGTAACTGAGATGCCTTCTGCTAAATTTTATTTATTAAATATTCAATACTTCCCTTTGTCCATAGATCTCAGGGCAGTTCACAACGTAAAATTGCAAAGTAAAAAAAAACAAAAAATACATAATAAAAATAAGAACAAGAACAAGCCAATAACCCACCCACCCCCGCTCTCACAACACATTTAAAATGGCATTGGGTGTCAATCAGCCAAAGTTCTGGTTAAAGAGGAACATTTTTGCCAGACGCCTAAAGGTGTATAATGAAGGCGCCAGGTAAACCTCCCTGGGTAGAGCATTCCACAAGTGGGAAGCCACTGCAGAAAGGACCTATTCTTTTGTTGCTACCTTCTGCACCTCTCATGGAGTAGGCACACAAAGAAGGGCCTTGGATGATGATCTCAGGGTCCAGGTAGATTCATATGGAAAGAGGTGGTCCTTGAGGTATTGCGGTCTTCAGCTGTTTAAGGCTTTACAGGTGAACACCAGCACTTGGGCCCAGAAGCTAATTGGTAGCCAGTGCCACTGGATCAGTGTTATATGCTCAAACCTTGCCCTGGTGAGCAACCTGGCCACCAAATTCTGCACTAGCTGAAGTTTCAGAACAGTCTTCAGAGACAGCCCTGTGTAGAACACATTGCAGTAATCTAACCTAGAGATTACCACAGCATAGACAACATAAATTAGGCTATCCCTGTCCAGAATAAGAATCTAGAGTGGCCACTTCTTCCCCTGTCAACTTGGGTTGACTTTGTACACAGCAGGTACAAATCTGTGGTTGCACTTTTAAACTGTGTAATGGGCAGTCTTTCCTCATGTGTGATTCTTAAAACTTCTGTCCTAAATTCTGGAATGTTAGCGCTCGGATTCATTCATCTCTGGGCTACCAAAAATTGGATACAAGTTCCTTCCCACCACACTGTTCCACACCAGGAACACGTCAGATCCTGAGAGGGGAACAAAGCATGAAATTGAATCACACCATACTGACATCTACATGATTCCTTTTCTTATTTTGAGCAGAGAAGCCAAAATCATAGCACTGGAAAGAACAGAAGGCTATATATCCCCCATCAACCAAAAAAAACCCCTTGCCCCAAAGAATGATCCTCTGCCTTCCAGTGCCTCCCTTTCCCCACTGCATTCCAAGTCGCTGTGCCATATGCAGAGATCAAATCTGTCCAGCCCTTAAGTTGTCAGCTTCTAAGTTGGAAGAGACCCTCTCTGCAGCTTTTCATAAATGTGACCACATTTCTCCTTGTCTTCTCTCTCTGCTCTGGCTCCCTTTCTCTTCAGTTCACTGTAAAGTTCCATTATTGTTGTTGTTTAAAAAAATGTGTGTGCTCTGTTGCTCCTGTCTGTCTTCTTTAATCCCTCTTTATATGCCTCCTGATTCCAGATCCTTAGCTGGACCAAACAATAGATCTCTTGTCTCATACTTTTTCTGTCTGTCTCTCTCTTGGCAAGTTAAAAAGCAGCAGTTCCAACAGAGATCCTTGGGGGAATCTCCCTCCATTCTTGCATCCCTCCGTTGTGAGAGTTGTCAATTTATTTCTGTTCTCCGCTTCCTGTTTTTTATCTAGTTTCTGGCCCATAAGAGGATTTATCCTTTTACCCCGTGATTGCACAGTTTCCTTAGGAACCTTTGGTTGAGAGACTTCTGTCAAAGCCTTTTTGAAAGTTGAAATACTCCGTTATCTACCAGCCTTCTCTGTTCCACTGAGATTTTAACTGGTGTCCTTTAATTGTCCTTCCCTTATGTTCCTCCTCCTTACTTTACCTCAAGTATATGTTTATTTAGATTATTATCTTGCAGATACAGTTTTGTGTTCTGTTAATCTTAAGTTATGTACTATACATTGCCTTGCTTGTTAGATACTGAAAAACCATTATTCATTAGCTGTTGTCTCTGCGCAAAACAATAACCTCTTTCACCTTCAAAGGAGCATAGGGGGCCACCTCTCACCAATTCTTACGGTGGTCCATGTTGCTTGGTACTGTCAACACAGGCTAGCAGTGGCTCTTTAGGGTAGGGATTTCCCCCAAGCCTACCTGAACATACTAGGAATTAGACCTAGGATCTTGCGCACGCAAAACATGCATTCTACCACTGAGCCATTGGCCATTTCTCTGAGCTAAGTCTTGGAGTTGAGGCTGGTTCACACAAGCAAAGCAGCCAGTCGCGACACTAACAAGTCGTTCTTCATTGTGGCCTATCAGGTGTAAGACTGCATGGAGATAATAACCATCACTCCCTGGGTGAACTTGCCTCACTTTTTGTCTGCACTGCATGCTGAACCCATGGGCTTAACTTCTCAAGAGACGTTCCTGATGTCCTCCTTGTATTACATGGCTGCCTGGCCCAACCCTCCAACTCCTTGTCCCGCAACCTGATTGTCCAATAAGAGGGAAATTTATTAAGACGTCTGTCACTTCGTTGAGCACACTGGAGTTAAATCATTGCTTCCACCTCCAACCTAGTGGCCTGAGGTAAAGTTCCCTCAGCGCCATAACCTTCTCTGGAAGCAGTGTAATCAATATGCTGTAAGGAAAGGAGATGCATTAGTAATAAAGAGCAAGATTTATTGTTACCTCAGCATTTGAGATACCTCGAGGCAGTACTCCACAAAAAGTATCCTGGTAGTTTCTTTTGTTGTGTACACAACTTGTTGTGGCTGAAAACTATGGCTTTCTCTTGCCAGGGCAAGAGGAGGCTGCAGAATATCTGTTGTCCTTATGGGCCACTATAGGCACCCCACATGCAGCGCAGCTTCAAATGTGATTAATTCTAAACAGCCTGAGTGCTTATCAGGAGCTGGTAGGGGAGAAGGCAGCCATTGGAGGTGAAAGCATTGGTCATGTCTTAGACGAGGGACAAGGACTTTTGGCCCTCCAGAAGTTGAATTCCAACTCCCATCAGCTAGTGGCCAGAGATGGCAGCAATTGCAGTCCAGATCTGGAGGGCTGCATGTTCCCTATCCAGGTCTAATGCAGGGCCTGGGTATTTGCTATGGGATCTGCCACCACTCTGCCTTTTCTGCACATGAATTGGCTCTGCCATTATTGCAGATTTGTTTCCATGCAGAGATTGGCTGTTCTGGACAGGAGCGTCTTGCCAGCATGCCAGGCCTGAATTGTAGGCTGACATTTGGGATTGTCTGTTTATTTGGTTTAAGAGCATTTATAAGCTGCTTAAAGTTTTGTAAATCTCTTGGCGCTGCGCAACATAAAATAACCATTTTCATCAAAACAGAAGTGCAGCATGAAACAGGAGTATAAAAGCATATTAAAAACAAATAAAATGGCTATTCAGGGAATTCAAAATCATAAAACAGGTTTTGAACTTATGGGCCACAGAAAGTCTGGGTAGTTGCAATTTCACAAGCTTTATGGCAGGGGGTGGGTAGTGTTTTCTAACTATAGTAGAGCTAAGCCAAAGCTGGGCTTATCCATTTATTGCTCCATCGTGCATTGATTATTGCTCTAAAGATGAGCATTTGCAAGGAAGGATGTGCTCAAAGGTGTCAGTTAACCCTCAATGCAATCCCTAGGACTGGGACCAGCTGCTTAGGGCTTTTTTATTATTATTCCTTATGAATGTTGAATCCAGACCCAGCAAGAAGTATGTCTTTTTCGGCCTGCTCTCATTAATAAGGGATTGTGAGACATTGCTACACACCGTGGAAGGGGGAAATGGCTAAATGTAAACACAGATACTCTCTCTACCAAGAGCTTTAGCTTTAGCTGTTCTCCTTAAAAGGGCTCTGGTTTCCATGTTGTTGCCTCCTTTGGCAAAGAGGATGGGTTTTGAACAGGGCATTTTCTAAATATATATAGGCAAGAAGCTGACCTAAACTCAGAGGGGGCAAAAACCCCTTTAAAATGCACCAACCGGACTTAAACCCAATCCTCAGTATTCTACTTAAGAACTTTATGGATAGCTTTTCAAGCTGTCAGAACAATAAAGAGAAACTAGATCAGGAAAAGTAGAGCATCCTTTTTTTGCTTTTCATACATCCTTGCAAAGCTTCATTTACCCACATGGTGAAGAATTTAATAAAGTTCGCTTAGTCATCAGTGCAAATCCTCGTCAAATATCACATTGCTGACGGTGACTCACAGCTTTGGGAAGGAGAGCGGCTGAAAAATAGAATCGAGCATCTGAGAATCTGCTGCAGCTTGAGGTTAGCTTAGGTTACTCCTTATTCATTAGCGGCCTAATGAGTCAGAGTAGGTGGCGTGGCATTTTCTCCCAATTGCTCCCTCACCTGCGGCATTGCTAGGAGGTTTTCTGCCTCGGTCAGTACAGATAGCCAGGAGGAGTTATGCATAGAGGACTGTGCTGAAAGATTTATTACGCCTAAGGCACTTTCAGGATGGGGTGGGCATGCAAGGTCCAGAAAGTGGAGATCCCATGCCATGTCGCCTCTGTCCCTCTTGGTGTCTCTCCAGAAAGAAACCGTAGAACAGGGGTCCTCAAACTGTCCACTCCCCAGGGACCAGTTGAGGCAGCTGGAAATTACTGAGTCCCACCAGTCGCAAAACAGTGATCAGTGGTCCATGCCAGTCACAAAATGACAGTGGATGGAGGCAGAGTTCGTCATAACCAGCTGGAAATTACTGACAGCTTCTACTGATTTATCTAATCCATCTTTCCTTTATATCCCCAGTTTTTTTATTTATATAATAATAAATAACACACTAACCTTTTATCTTGCTTTCTGATACTCTTCAACATCTCCTCTGGCCCCCTTTTTTTATAAAATGATATTTATTGAGAATTTTAAAATTACAAAAAAAAAACCAAGAAAAAAAGAAGGAAAAAACAAGGAAAAAACAAATTGCAATTAAACAATACAAATCGGTAAAAGTCAAAGTCAAAAAGCAAGAACAAAACACATAACACATCAAAATCAAAAAGCAAAAATAAACCAAAAAAATTTAAAAACAGATCCAGTATTCCCAAATCCCTAACTGTCATTACCTTACTTCATCGACCTCCTCACACCTCCCTTTTTTGTATTCTAGTTGTTAATTATCACAGCAAATCCTTTCCATTTTTCATAATATTCTGTCATTAAATTACCTTAATCTATTTTAACCTTATCTTACCATAAAAAACCCTAAAACTTAAAACTTAAATCTTATTTATACCAATTTCTCATAACCATAACATATTCTTACATAATTCTTTTTAACATTTCTGCTAAAGCCAAATAATTTCGTTCCAACATTTTTCTAATACTCATTAATTTTACAAAGCTTTCCTAAATAAATTTTTTAAAAACTTTCTTCCAATCTTCATCCAACGTCTCTTCCTCCTGGTCTCGGGTTTTGTCAGTCCTTTCTATCCCATCCATCTAGTTCATTAACCTGGTAACCTTATGTCCAAGGCCCTTAAGTCTCTTCCATGTCCCTTCCGCAGATCTTCTTCATATTTATATCTGTACTTTACTTTGTCTTCTGCTCCTTTCACTCGTGGAGACTCCAGCTTGACAATATTTTTGTCCCTTCTTGACAGATCAGCCCCTTTTCCATAGTCAACACTGAACTCCATGTGGTATTTAAAAGCATGTTTCAAGGTCCCTCCAAAGTTGAGGACCCCCACAACCCCAAACTCCTCCCGGCCCAAAGCCAGACTTGAAAAGTCAAAACATCCCTGCATAGGGGGGTCTATCCAGCCCCCCATCTCCAAGCCAAGCAAGACTCTATCTCTCCAAATCTGGCTTTTTCCAGGTTCATTCGTCAGATCCAACAACTCATGTTCCTGCTGGGCCACAGTTCCCTCCATCTCTGCCTCACGAGGTCCAGCAACAACCTCCTCCCTCATCTGATCTGTCAGAGCACACTCCTGGATTAATTCCTGAGTGGGTTCTATATAGATACCCACTACCTGTCCAAAATTTCCGATCGCAACAGTCATCAAATCCGTCTTCTCATGCAACTGTTCCAATAAAGCACTTGTCTTGCAGAAAGCAAGCACCAGAGCCACCGAGTACATTCTTGTGCAAGGTCAGAGTCTGGTCCCACGATCTTAATCTATTGCAGCTGCAAAGCTCCCCAGTTCAGATTTAATAACAGTTTCACAAGCTCCCTCTAGGGGAAAAAGCTTCTATTTGTATCCATCTCTTTTTTTTTTTTTTAAAGCAGATCTAACAACAAAGTTTCCTTTTTCAGATATTTTGTCAATATTTTGTTCCTTTTAGATGCGAGGGGGAACAATGGAATCACTATGTTTCTCTTCTTTTAACTATCTGTCAAAAACGTTTGTCTATAGTCAATGAACTTCCCGAGGACGTCTGTCCTGACACCCCGCTCCCAGGTTCAAGACGGTGGAAAATTGCTTTTCTTTACACTCTCTTCTGCAGGTTTAAACAGTCCAGAAAAAATCCCCCCTCTTCTCCTGCTTCCAAGGGGGGTTCAGTAATTTTAGATGATGAAAATTGATCCTTTACAGGCGATTTTCTAAACTCTAGCTTGCCGTGTCTTTGCTTTAATCTATCTACAAAAAGCGGAAGGCGGACTTCCTGTTTAGACCTTCCCACTTCAGTGCCAAATTAAAAGAAATTTCTTAATCCAATTTTCCGTTCTACTCACGGACAGTTATTTAAGATCCAATTGTCCACAGGAAAAAGTCAGCACTCTCTGGCAACAGCAATGCGGCTTCACTCCGTGAAAGAAGCAGTCGATTCAAAGCACCGCGCCATTCACCCCACGTCGCTCCGGATCCCCAAAACCGGGTTTCCCTGCGAGTAGGGGAGGCGCAAAAGGTGCCAGCCGAATCCCACGTCCACAGGCTTCTCCCGCCTGTGGTTTTTGATGGGTCTCTGCCTCGCCGTGGCAGTTCAGACCCTTTTTTCCACGGAGCGGATTCCTCCCGATTGGAGGAAATCCGCCATTGCCAGAGGCGCCAACCCGGAAGTCGCCAACATCTCCTCTGGCCCTTTCCCCTCTGAGAAGGGAGCCTTCCCCTCCCCTCTCTCTCTCTCTCTCTCACACACACACACACACACATACACACACCCCTAGCGCTCCTCCACACAGCATACAAGGAGCTGCTGGTCATGACATTAGTCCTGTCAAAGGGCCATGGCATAGCTAAGAGGTGGACCAGGCAAGTAAAGAGGCCCCAGGTAGGCTGTGGCACTCAGCCCCCCTGAAAGTGGATCAAGGCCACACCCCATAGTCGCCTTTGACTCACAGCAAGCAAATCTAGCAACAAGGCCTACTGAGATTTCTGAATGCATCACAGTCAAACAGAACCGGTTGTTTCTGTATGAGAAGCAGAAGGGTGTTGCCTTGACCTTTCAAGAAAAGAATTCTGATTTACAGATCGCTTCCTATGTGGACGTTCTGTCTGCACACTGCAACAGGGAATCTAACACAGAATCGGGCTTCTGAAGGACTTCAGCCTAATTCATCAGAGCAAATTACTTTGCCTTGTGAATTTGCAGAAGCGTTTGAAAGTGTCCTGGTAAATCAACCAAGGAGTCTCAAACGGAAAAGCAGGAATGCTGAAGGTGTGTGTGTTTGGGAGGTGGTGGAGATTTTTGTGCTGTGCCCTACATGGGCCAGAGGATAGTCTGAAGGCACATGCTACGCTGCTGAAGCTAAGCAGATCTGTCCCCATAAGCTCTCTGGGTATGAGCCTGCCAGGGAACCAGAGGTAAGCTGCTCTGAGCTTTTTGGAGTTACAGCAGGCTGTGCAAGGGTGACTGAAAAAAAAATCAGTACTTCTTTCTACTCTCCCCTGCTCCCCACGCCACCTGTCTCATAATCTTTGTTGCCACCCCAGACATTTCCAAAATATTCTGCATTATTTGAGAATGGAAAAGATTGCACTTGAAGTGACTCATACATAGCTGTTAATTTTGCAGGTTCTTGACAGGGTACAGGGTTTTGGCTTTATGCCAGCGTCAGAGAAGCTGTGATCCTTCAAATATTGCTGGCCTCCAACTCCCCCATCATCCCTGAGCATTTCTTATGTTGGTTGGAGCTGATAAGAGTTGGGAGTCCAGCAATATTTGGAGGACTGCAGTTTCCCCAGCCCTGGCTGATGTAATACAGGATGTGCCCAACATACGTATGGATTTCTAGCTTTCCGTAACTGCACACTTAAATTTTTCCCCTATTACTTTTCCTGGGTTAAAAATGCTTGTCTTTTTTTGAAAGACGTCATTCGTACCAAGGCTGTCTGCAAAATATAACTCTAAGGTGTTAAGAAATGAAGATTTTGTAAGCACCACTGATGAGCTGGGCTTATGATGCCTGTTTTGTATGTGGCCAGGTTTGTGTGTGCTGTGATTCTAGAGCAAGGATGTGGAAGTTATGGCACTCCAGATGTTGTCGGACTCCAACTCCCTCCAGCCCCTCTGCCAGAATGGCCGAAGGTCGGGGATAAGGAAGTCATAGTCCAACAACATCCGGAAAGCCGCAGGTATCCCTATATCAGTCCTAGGGGAAGATGGGGAAGGAAAAAGCAGGAATGGTGGTTCTGAATGCAGAATTTCGACTTCTGACAACCTTATTTGTTTGTTTTTAAATCATGTTACTTAAAACACCGAGCAGGTTTTGGGATGGGGAATATACCGTATTTTTTGCTCTATAAGACTCACTTTTTCCCTCCTAAAAAGTAAGGGGAAATGTGTGTGCGTCTTATGGAGCGAATGCAGGCTGCACAGCTATCCCAGAAGCCAGAACAGCAAGAGGGATTGCTGCTTTCACTGTGTAGCGATCCCTCTTGCTGTTCTGGCTTCTGAGATTCAGAATATTTTTTTTCTTGTTTTCCTCCTCCAAAAACCAGTCTTGTGGTCTGGTGCGTCTTATAGAGCGAAAAATACAGTGTGTAATTTTTAAAAGAAGCTCTTGGGATTTATGGCTGACAAGATATCTCAGTCAGTAGAGCATGAGACTCTTAATTCCAGGGTTGTGGGTTCGAATCCCACATTGCGTAAAAGATTCCTGCATTGTGGGGGGGCGAGGTTGGACTAGATGACCCTCATGACCCCTTCCAACTATACAATTCTATGATTCTATCATAAGATATGCTTGAAAGTGTGCAGCCGACAGCTGCTGATATCTCTGAAGCCAGGAATTGATGTGGCAGCTGAGTTACATTTCCAGTGGTTGGGAAGCGAAGGTTGTGTCTTGCATCGTTCTTTGCCCCTTGCTACAAGTTAGACAACTGGCGCAAACTGAGCAAAATAAGAGAGTCCTTGCAAATGTGCATGATTTGTACAGCTTTTTTAGATGCAGAATTTGGATGGCTTTTAACATTTTGTGTGTGCGCACGCACACATTTCCTCAGCATGCCACTGGTTTCTCAATTTCCTTTTAAACTTGCTCTATTTGAAAGGCAGCACTGTTTGGTAATTGTGGATTACAGAGCAGATTTTGCTAACCTGGCATCCTCCACATGTTTTGGGGCTGATGGGAGTTGTAGTACAAAACATTCAGAGAGCACCAGGCTGGAAAATACCCCAGATTGATGTTTGTCCTTCTGATACCTAGATGTTTTGATGTTCCGGTGTCTTCGCTTTTCTGACTTTCTCTGCAATTCTTCCTTTCTATAGGTATCTGAGCCCCAGCTTCCTCCCATGATGCTCATTGGCCACTTGCAGGAGGTCACCTCTGTTGCCTGGTGTCCATCTGACTTCACTAAGGTTTGCTTCCACATTTTCAAAATCTCCCCTTATGCCTGCCTTTTGGAAGAAACTCCACTAACAAAAGCCTAAATATAATTTCTTTTCATTTGCTTCAAAGCAAAAGTAGCTTCTCCTGCCCAGATAGCCTTAAGCCCTTGGCTATACAACTGACTCTCCCACTGTGAGATAAGGCAGAGGAAAGGACCTTTTTTGGTTGTAGAGCACCATTTGTGGAGCTCAAAAGGACCACTGGAGAGACCTGTCAGGAGTATACATGGGCCACTGGTATCAAACTGTATGCCTTACTAGAAAAGCTAATCAATAGACTGAAACTGACATGGGGACAAATAGAAAAGGACACCTTCTCCCTAGTATGACTCCCCTTTATCACATACAAAGCCCAACAAGACAACAACAAGAACCCACCAATAGCATATGAGTCAATATGTCTAGCTTGACCCAACAATTCCTCCCCCTCCCTCCCCCTCTGAAAAAAGAAACAATGCACATACTTTTGTAAACCAAGAAAATCTTTAATAAAAATAATTTTATTTAATTTTAAGGCCTCGTCTGGCATGGTTATCTTTGCACCAGGCAAACCCTTTTTTTTTTATTCACATGTTCTTGTACATGGAACATGTGTTTGCTTAGTTCTTCATATCTCCCAATCCCTTTTCCTCTTGTGATGTGTCTTGTCAAAATTGTAAGCCTAAAGACAGGGGCTATCTCCCTTGTTCGTTTTATGTGTGTGCTTGATTTGTAAGCTCAAGAGTGGATTAAAAAATCCTGTCAACTGAAGAGCTAGTACCTCTTTGTGGAATTCTTTCCCCAATAAGGTTTTTAATATTTCATCATTTACAAAGTTACATGTTTTAAAACTGAATATCTCACCATTCCAATAGATTGTCAAAGACAGCTAACAACATCACTGTTAAAACAATAAAACATTTTTTAAAATGGATTTACAGCATGAAACAACAACATAAAACATAATCTATAAAAAGCAGCAGCAGAAAATGCAAAAACTACAGCCAGCATCTCATCTTGGTAGCACAGAGACATATTTGGCAATTATTGGAACCAGATGTTATAGCCTAAAGGCCCATTTTATACCTTTTTTCTCTTGCTATGTTTTATTATATTTTAATTCCATAAACAGCTCTGAAATTTATTTAAGAGGTGGTATAGAAATCTATTGATTTAAACTTAATAAGACAGGTGGTTAAAAAAAAATATTACTGACTCATAATTCTACCAGGCTCTAATCTGAAATGACATAGCATTACATCCTTTAAAATTCAGCTAATAAAGAGAGAGCCTGGGGTTCTCAATGTAGCAGGATAGCTGCAAGTCCCTTCTCTGACACATTTACCATTCCCAAAACTCGCCACTCTTCCACTGTTTGTTAGAGAGTCAACATCTTCACTTGTTTGCAAAGTGCGGCATTTCTCAGCCGGCTCCCTGTGCTCTTTTGCAGATTTCCACATGTTCAGACGACAACACCGTCAAGATTTGGCGCTTAAAGCGAGGAACCGAAGAAGAGAACTGTCTAGACAAAAGCAGCTTGGTGGGTTGGGCCTGCCAGAAGAAAGTGGGAGAACAAAGTGGAACAGGTAAGAACTTCCGAGACGCTGACAAACGTTCTCTCCTGTGCAGTAGATTTGTAGCTTGGGGGCAATTTCTTTAATAAAGCAGAGGCATGGCAGAAATTAGGTTCGAGAACAGTTTTCGCAACAGCTATATGAAACTGATGTCTTGTCAGTGTGTGAAATACCTGTGTAGCCGGAAGATGATTTTTTCCCACCCCCTGCATAGCTCATGGAAGACTAGTAATTAAAAGTACATAAGACTAATTCAGGTTATCAGTTTGATGTGCAGCTGAGAGGATACAGCTGCCACAGAATATGAACGTGTGTATGCAAGGTAACAGGCTGAATGTCAAAAAGCATTGCAGACATGTGGCAAAATTGTGGCTCGGTGATTACCAGCTTAAAACAGCATTTAAAGGCATGGTAAAACCCAGTCTTGCCACACATTTGTAAGAAGTGGAAGCATTCAAACAGCTCTGCAAGTTAATGGTCACCTGAAGCTGATTATGTTGGCCCTGAAATCAAGGATAATTTTTCTTATCTTTTAAGGATTCTCTGTGAATTATGCAAATAAAGAAAAGTTACGATTGGTTGTATTGCATAGTCCAGAGGTTTTCAGACTTTGTGCTCCCAGGGCCCACTTGAGACAATTACTGAAGCTCACCAGTCATAATCAGGCAGCCTTCCTTCCCACCTAGCTAACAGGGCCAGTGGTCAGGGATGATGGGAATTGAAGTCCCAAAATAGCTGGAGAGCCAAGTTTGGCCATGCCTGACTAGGCCCTCCCAAGGCAAGCTAAACCTTACACGACAGCTTACTCTTATGGTTTTAACCCCTTCATGTTTTAATTATAGACTTAAGCATGTTATCCCACAAACAATTGGTTCTAGATTATTTAATCTTCTTCCAAAAAATACAGTTTTATTGTTTTGTGATCATGTGGAAAATTCAGTAATCTGTCACTTCACAATTGCTGAAGCATACCCATGGAAACACTCTTCCTCCTATCCCTTTCTTCCCACAACTCAATAACAAAGAAGAAAAAGAACCACCAACGTGGTAAAACTGTTTCAGTGGATTGTGATTGAATCACACAATTCACACTTATGCACTAAGGCACAAGACAGTGGCATAGACCACTTGCTAGCACAACATTTATTATTGGCGATAGACTGATCCTATGGTACAGTTTAAAACAACAATACTCTGGATCGTGCTCCCTGCCCTGGGATTTCACAGTAATAGGAAAACAGGCTGTCTTTCTGCTTGAGGCATAAAGCCTCTCTCATAATATGTTCTCCATAGTCTCATTTGCAACCATACAATTACAGGTACAAGCACACAGTCCATTCACACACAGTCTATTTTAAGCAAAGAAAGTAAAGTCAGTAAACTGAAACAAAAGTAAAAGTTCAGGTCTCTTGAGATGTGCCAAGACATTCTCCTTCCTTCAGTTCAGATCTTGTTGCAGCATCCTGCGCTGCTGATCTCTTCATGGTGTTCGGATCATTCTTTCTCTGTTCCCAATGTGTAGTTAGAGAGTTTTTCATCCTGAGGAGAGACTCAGCAGCCATCTTGTGGCTAAGATAGCCACACACCCTAATTCCATAAGAATTGTATAATAGACGTCAGTAAACAAAAATACCAGAAATTCAACAGCATACTGTAGAGTGAAGTGTACCTATCACATGCATGCTCACTCTGTGGATATCACTGAAAAAGGGGCAGCCCATATTGCCAAAGGGATGAGGCACCTTTTCTTTGAGGAAAGGGTAGTGTTTGGAGGGGCGGAGGCAACCTGGAAGCTGCATGTGCATAATGAGGAATGGAATGAGTCAATAAGGAGAAAAGTTTCTGCCTCCATAAAATGAGAACTCCAAGGTCAGCTGATGAAATTGATGGGCTCTAGGCTCAGGAGACTAGAAATGCATGATTACCATGTGTAATTCACTGCCACAAAACATAATGGCCACTAGATTAGAGGACTTTAAAATGGGCTGGAGTAATACATAGAGCAGCTTTGGTCATAGCTATTAACCATAAGCCTTAATGGAGCCTGATGTCTGGAAGCAGTATACCTCGGAATGTCAGATGCTGGGAACATAGGGATGTGGGGGGTGGAACCCTCATGCTCATGCCCTGTGAAGTCTTCTTTGGACCTCTATCTCTGAGAGAAACAATGCCAGGCTAGGTGGACACTTTGTCTAATCCAGCTGGGCTGCTTTTGTGTTGTATTCTTACCCAGAGGGCAGAGAGAGCTCTTCCCCTCTATCCCACCACATAAAAATAAAAGCTTTTGGAGTAGTTTTCCCAGTTGCTAAAAAGATTGATGATATCTACAGACAGGAAACAGAAGGAGCTGGCTAGAGTCCTCTTAGCAACTCATAAATAAAAAAATTCCTGAAAGAGGTACCCGCTCTGAAGGAAAAGTAGTGTTTGGTTTTTGTTCAATGAAAAAGTAAAGTTAAATAAATAAATATGCATGCATGCATGCATTGACAATTGTGGGAAAGATGCCCTGCTGGGGAGCAAATGTCTTACAGCAGTGGTTCCCAATTGGGGATCTGTGTAATCCTCCCAGGGGGTCTGTGGCACATAACCACCAGCTGTCCGGGACATCCCATTTGGGGGTACTATGCTCTTGTGTGGGTCACATGACTCATGCAGGGGTACAGCCCGGTTTTGTGCTGGAACATGTTGGAGGGTACAGTAGCACAATTCACATAACAAAAACTACCACAGAGATAATCGACTTTTTCAAAAGTAGGGGGTCCATGGCTTGGCTTTTGAAAAAACAAGGGGTCTGCGGTACTTAGCTAATTGAGAACCACCAGCTTACAAGACTAATGAAATGGTTAAAAGTTAAAGAGCTATTCTTCATGGCAGTGCTATTCTTCATAGCAGTGGTGGGGAACCTGTGGCCCTCCAGATGTTGCTGAACTCACATCCTGATCATTGGCTATGCTGGCCGTTATTGATGGGAATTGGAGTCCAACATCTGGAAGCCATCAAATTCTGGGCAGCCGTGAGATGCAATCGTGGCAGCAGCAGCAGCTGTGTGTTTACAGTTATCTTTCAAGCTCATTTACCTGGCCAAGCTATGTTTGGGAAGGGGTGTGCATGTGTCTATTACTGTTCTAGGACAATGCAGCACAAGGAATGTAAACAAATAGAGTTTCCTGGTTCAACCTGGCTTGTATAAATAATAATAAAACCATCTTTATCTAAATCCTCTGGGTAGGGCATACAAATATTTGGATTAAGAGGAATTCTAGTTATGTAGTGCTGAACTAGTGGTTCAGAGCTAAGGTTTATACAACCTCCATCCCCACCCCAAAAGTTTCCTGAGTAAAATCAGTACTCCTGGGCTTTGTCCACAGCCCTAAGCACCTCCTTGGGTTGTATCCTGCCCATCCATGGGACTGCAGTGGCAGATACAATCATAGTTGCTAAACTGTAATCTCAAATCCAGAAATCCTACTGTGAACAGAATTACCAGGCAGGTTTACGCTATTTATTGTACTGTTGTCAGTGTGCTTGGCACTTAACAGGGTGATAGCAAGACAGATCCCTACTCTGTGGAGGTAACAGGAAGGATATGCATTCAGTCCAGGCCACTAAATTATGACTTGACTTTTCCTGCCCTACAGTCCATTCAGAGCAAATAGAAATAGTGTGGCAAATTATTCAGGACAGTGTTCTTCTTCCTTACTTGTTATTTGCAGAAAAAGGGGGCATTAGTGGAGAGGATAAAAGAGGACATTAGCCTGCCCTAGGTTCAGAATAGCAAGTTGGAGGTGTGGCTTGTGCAAAAGAGCAGGGAGCTTGTAGGGATTTGCCTTGAACAATTGCAGTTGCTGCTGTTTCTGTCTGAATCGAGAGGCTTTGCAGTCCTTGCCTTTCTGTTCAGCTTAGTTTTGCAAGTAAATGAGCTAGAACCTCAAACTATTAATAACCACTACGATTTGTGAAGGTCCAGTTGATGTGCTAAAGCAATTTTGTATGGGTCTACAGCTGTGTAGCAAATTATTGGCACCAGACCTAATATCTTGATCTTGGGGACCAGAAGTTTTTCCAATTCTATCCCAAATCCCACGAGTTTGTCTAAAAAAAACCCGTAACAAATCCAAAAGGTATGTAAGAACCCCTGTGCCAGACCCACAAGAGAGGGTATCCCAGATACTGCTTTTGACCTGGAGGCTGTTTTTTTTCACCTTCACAAATGGCTTCTTTCAACCCAGAGAAATGGAAGAAAGGGATTGTTTTGCCAACATAGAATTAACTTGCAGGAAACTTGCAGAACAATAGGAGGGTATGTGCCAGTTCTTTCGTGCTGTGTGTATCTCGTGTACACACGCATACGTCATTGTCCTCTTAGGAAACCTACTTTAAAAAAAACCAACTTCCTATTGATACAGAAGTAGTTGTTAAATCTCCCAGCTTGAAAACTGCAAGCGATGTCCGTGCTGGATATTTACAGTGAAAAAGTTGGCTCTTGTTAGGAAAAAAATGGATACCTTATTCTTTATTCAGCTCAGGAATGGGAAAGGAAGTGCAAGGATCGTGCAGACATAGGCAGACTTCCTACATACTTTGGCTTTTTGAACACCAAACATGTGTTATGTGCACACAATAGCTATTTGCACTCCAATTCACTGTTGCCTTAACCAGGTACTATTTTATTGGAATAAGACGTGCATCCAACTCGCAATTGGCACAAGCTGCGGCTGTGCAGAGACTATTAAACTGACTGCAATATAGAGCAAGCTCTTCTTCCCTCTCACTTCAGAGCTATAAGCTGGGAGGCAGGGCGCTGTACAAGTCTTTGAAACCTTCAAGAAGATGAGTCTTGCTTCAGTGTTTGTTTTACTTGCATGCATGTCCATAATTTTAGGCTGCAATCCTCAGAAGTTTGCAATGAGAGATCCTTTGACTATGTGGAATGCTAGTATGTCCTGATTGTGCCCTTGATTTCTTCACACTTGGGATGCTTTGTCCTCATCTGGGCTTTGTGTTTTACCTTCAGGAACTCAAAGCAGCAGCCAGGGGACTCCTGCTAAAGCCTCTCTGACGGGCAGCCCCCCTATTTCTTCGCCGCAGCCTGCAGCGTGCGCTCCAGCTTACACTGGAGATCTTCCTCTTCCCTCCAGCACACCAACATCGTCATCGGTCAAACCTCCAGCCACATTGGCCTACATTCCAACAAGGCAGAAGGAAACCGCTACAGACACAATGCCCAAACCAGCTCCTCCTTCAGTTATGTCCATTCGGCAGTGGGTTACCAAGACTCCAAATGTATCTTCCCATGTGAAAGCCCCGGCAGAGATTTCTCAGGTCCTCGCCACTTCTGAATCGCCACGTCTGAGGCTTGAGGTGCGAGCCAAGAGGAGGCTAGACTCCAGCAAGGAAGGACCTACCAAGTGCCTAAGAACCTGCAACTGTGTGACTGATCTTCACCCGGTGCCTAAAAAATCCAGGCCGCAGCAGGACACTTTGGAAGCAGACTTAGAAGGGGAAGGCTGCCTGACCCTCAGTGGTCAAGCTCAGGCCGCTGAAAGCCTGGAAGGGCCTTCCCCACCTGGAAATCCTTGTTCCCCTGCAAGCTTCTCAAACCTTTCGCTTCCTCTCAAGGCCCCTTGTGGGAAAATGGCGGACAAGGAGAACGGTTCTCCAGACAAAAGAAACTGGCTGTCTGCTTTAGGGGACAAGCTGCGGAATAGCAAGCCTACTTGTCCAAATGGGTCTGGCTGCAGCTCCCAGCCGTTGCGGAACCTGAGCACGAGGCGACTGGAAGCTGGGACAGGAATTGTGTCACCAGGGCCTGTAAGTACATTTAACTTGGCTACAACATCTTTGATATTTGAGTTTATTTCTGGGGTTCCCAGTGTGTGGTGCCTGAGGAGACCCTGCAGTCCCTCAGATACTCCACTTGTTACATGCCACTCCCAATGTTTAATTTATGTGTGTGTGTTCTATTTTTGGAGGTTTCCCCCTTTCAAAAAAATTTTGGCAGTTGCTGGGATGGCTGAAAGGGGAAATGCCGGTCTCCAGCTGTCCCCTTTCCATTCCCCAAAGGGAAGATGCCATCACTGAACAAAGCTGACATCATTGTCGCACAAACAGTACTGTGTGGATTCTGAACCCAAAGAGCACCAATTCCAGAATTGTTAAGACATTGCTCTGATTTCACTTAAACTGTTGTTTACATGCTACCCATATGATTGGGTTGCCCAAAACACTGTAGGCAGCTCCCAAGAAAATACTGAAAACACCAAACATTAAAAACGTCTCTGCACAGCGCTGCCTTCAGATGCCTTCTAAAAAGTCAAATAGTTGTTTATTTCCTTGACATCTGACGGGAGGGCGTTCCACAGGGCAGGCACCACTACCGAGAAGGCCCTCTGCGTGGTTCACTTCTCACAGTGAGGGAGCTGCCAGAAGGTCCTCGGAGCTGGATCTCAGTGTCTGAACTGAACGATTGGAGTAGAGACGCTCCTTCAGGTATACCAGGCAGCAGTGCTATTTTTCTAGAAAAATAGGTGCAGGACGCACCATGAACACCTCTCTTGTTCTCTTATAATGGCAATAGCGCCCATCTGGTAAGTGCAGGAACTGAGTTCCAGCGACTTCCGGCTGAAAAAAGGCCAAAGGCTTTAAAGGTCAGCACCAACACTGAATTGTGCTTGCAGCACAATTTAAAATGTTGTACAGTATGTTTCAGGATTTGGATCCCTCTCACTTCAAATTCTAAGACTTGATCATTGTTCCCCACATCCTCCTCTTTCTGTAGGCAAGTGGTGCGGCATTGAAATTATGGGGGTGATGCAGAGGGTGCTATGGGGATATGTTTAAAGGGATGTGGCTGGCAAAAGTGAGGAAAATGGGAGTGGCGCTGTGGGTTAAACCACAGAGCCTAGGTCAGCGGTTCGAATCCCCGCAATAGGGTGAGCTCCCGTTGCTCGGTCCCTGCTCCTGCCAACCTAGCAGTTTGAAAGCACGTCAAAGTGCAAGTAGATAAATAGGTACCGCTCTGGCGGGAAGGTAAACGGCATTTCCGTACGCTGCTCTGGTTCGCCAGAAGCGGCTTAGTCATGCTGGCCACATGACCTGGAAGCTGTATGCCGGCTCCCTCAGCCAATAAAGTGAGATGAACGCCGCAACCCCAGAGTCAGCCACGACTGGACCTAATGGTCAGGGGTCCCTTTACCTTTTATTAGGACATGCCAGGCACAGATGAAGTAGGGCAGCCCGTTTATGTGAATGTTTACCCCACCCTGTTCTATTGCTCAGAGTGGCTTGAGCATTTTTAAGTGTTTTCTGCCTTCCCTTCAATCCCATTTAAAGGCTTTGATGAGGGTTGTTGCTGACAGCGGGAAACAGCACCGGGAAGCAAATCATCCATTGTTATCTGAGTTTCTTTTCCTGCTCTGTCACAGCAGGCAAAGCTGCAGCAATAGATACAAGGAAGTGGAGCTTAGCTGTGTAATGGGGATGGAAACATTTATAACAGGACTGCTGCATTCCATTCCGTGATAGGAAGGACACTTTGCTTTGGGGTTATGGGAAACGTATTTGCCATTTTTTGGAGACCAGGACAGAACTGGGGCTCTCTTGCTCCATGGGTAGCTAACTTCACCTTGCTCAATTTCTCTGATTATGTTTTCTGGAAGGCAGTAGTACTTCATAGTGCAGATCCTGCACTCTGAGAGTTGCAGTGAGGATAACACTATCTCACTCAGATAATGAGTGGGTAACTCAGGGCTGCCCTTTCCTTGAGAGAAGAAGGGGGTTCTGCCCTTGCTCAGCAGCATCAACTTGATACTTATGGACCGCTGCCAGGCTTGCATTTTGCGGTTTGTTGTCTTCTCAAGAGCCAGTAAGGTGTAAGACTTGACATGATGCTTGATAGCGTCTGGGTTCACAGCCATGCACAACTCTGTTGTCTGCGGTGGGGGACAACCATATTGTGCCAGTTTGAGAACTTTGTGGTGGGGAGAGGAATGAGACAAAAATATTATAAAATAAGGTTCCTTTTGGTACTTCTGCAAACCTTGGGGTTCCCCAGAGACTGCTGATACCTCAGCATTAATGGTGCTGTTTTGGGTACATGAGGATCCTGAGGAAGTTCATTATTAGGATTCAAATTTCTGGACTAGAATGGCTTTAGAGAGGATAAAATTTTCAAAAAAAAACACATATCCAATGTCTATAAGTGTGTCTGACCTGATACCTAACTCTGCCTTTCTTTTCCCCTCACAGGGCGTAGCTACTTTGGTTCCCATGAGGAAGATTTGCACATACTTTGAGCGAAAATTGCAGAAAAACTGACGAATAACATTCTTCTAGACTTTCTGTAATGTTGTAGCATACTTGATATTACTGTGAGTGGATTTGTACCACCCATTGAAAGACGCTGTTGTCTTTGGACCTTAATAAAATTAACTTCCTGATTTATTTTTTAAAAAATTATAAAATCTGTTATCCATTTATTGCATTTAATTAGTTAATACACCAGCTAAGGGGGGATATCTGCTCAATTAATGTATAGGAACAGATAGATTTTAAAATATAAACTGTGGTGTGTGTTTTTAATTGTAATGTTTCTAACAACCTTTTTCTCAAATCCTTTGTATTTCTTTGTTGGAAATATGTTTTGCCATGTCCGGCATACTGCTTTCAATGAAAGGAGGTTTCAAGTACAACATTAGCACCCTGCCTTTAATGGTAAAATTAGATATTTAGCTGAGCCTCTTGACTCCCATTGAAAGAAATATCTATATTTTGTGCTGCTCATTCTTCCATTGTTGCAACAGTGTAAATGTGACTTGTTTTATATGAATGCAAAGTTTCTTAACACCCATGGCTACTTTTTCCTTCTTTTCTAATGGAGTTCATATGAATGGGAGGAGGGAAAAACATTTAATACAGTACTGGGGAAAATACTTCACCCATGCCTTGAAGCATCATTTGAAGGAATGCCTAAGTGAGAGCATTATTGTCACCGTAGTTCAGAGAAGTGAGACAGAAAGCCTAACACCCTGACATGCGAAAGACTCACTTCTTTTCTCAACCCTCTGTTTTTATTTTATTTTAACAAAATTTATAGATTGCTTGGTTGCACAACAGCAGCCTCTAAGATATTTACAAAATACATGGAGTGGATATCTCAAAAATAACTTCAGGAACCTGAACTCAGAGTCATGTCCCGTAAGAAAGTTACTAGGATGAATTAGCAAAAACCCCTGAGTCCCAGTTAGAGGCAAGAGAAATTCAATTGTTACAGATGTCCAAATTGGGGTCAAAGACTGAAATAGTTGTGTAGTTCAATTGCTAGAGCGACATAGTTGCAGAGATTAAAATGGTTAGTTCAAGTAAAATGTGTGCAAAGCCTTCAATGCTCCACCCTCCCTGGACCTAGCATCTTTTACACTCTACTAGTTTCTATGACAGGGACAAATCTAGGTAGAGATAAGGAATATTACTGTTGCTGTATAAGGAATGGGAACTGGTGGGAGGAATCTCCCGGGCTGTAATAATGAGGCCTATGTATTCCAGAAAAAGTTCAAATGTAAATGGTAGGGAATTGAACCACCCAAGGGAAGAAATGACAAAAACAGAAGGATTTAAACTCCTGTTCCAAGGAGAATAGAAGGAGAAACTTTCACTGTGACCAGGGGGTCAAGGACTAAGACTGGATATAAAGGCTATTATAGTGGCTGAACACAAGCCATAGACTGCACACACTGAAAATTAGTCTGGTTTATTCAGGAAAATGTCAGTTGTGAGTGGCCAAAGGTAAGTATGCCTTTGTAGGTAATCTTAATCACTGAATGGTTCTTTTCAGAACCTTCCAAGTACAGTTCCTAGAATAGAAAATTGATTTAAGGGGACAATGCATGCCTTCATATTCTCTCAAGCATCTCTGGCTAGTATGAGGAAAAAAACAGATAGGAGGCAAGGAAACAGGTAGGGGAGGGAAACTAGTGGCATTTGGAGCTTTCTGTCTTAGGAGAGAGATCCCAGGAAGGCTGAACAGCATGGTCCTCCATGGACAAGCTCTTAAAATAACTTGGGCTTCTGAGAGGAGAAGGCACCTGAGAGCTGAGACACAAATCAAATGGCGAGACTAGAAGAGGCCTTGAGTGTGAATCCATCCTTAAGTGATACGAACAACTACTGACTGGTAGGGACAATACTAATTGAGGAAGACTTTATTTTTGTCAGGGCTGCTATTAATATCAGTAACCTGCCTGTCACCCTTAGGTCCCAAGACAGGTTATAACAACTAAGACACAATGTTAAAATCCGCTTAAAACAGCTTATACTCACACAAATCTCTGGTGTCTTACACTCACATAAAAGGTAAAGGACCCCTGACCGTTAGGTCCGGTCGCAGACGACTCTGGGGTTGCAGCGCTCATCTCGCTTTACTGGCTGAGGGAGCCGGTGTGTCAAATGCCAGGCTAAAGAGGTATGTCTTCAGCATTCAGTGAAATGTTTTTGTGAAGGTGCCAGACACACCTCTGTGGGGAAGAAATTCTGCAACTTTAGGGCTGCCATAGAGAAGGCCTTTTTCCAGGCCACCACACCCTCTACTTCTGAGGGCAGTAGAACAACCAAGAGGGCCTCTTCTGCCGATCTTGACAGCCAAGGATGTCTGTAAGGAAGGAGGCAGCATTTTAGCTATTTGGAGCCTGAGTCGTCAAAGCTGAGCGATCTAGGGCTTTAAACACTAACATGAGCACCCTGAACCTGTTTTCAGACAGGTTATGTGAGCTCTAAATGGAACCCAGCCAATCATCTGGCCACTGCATTTTAAACCAATTGATGTTTTTGAGTTGTCTTCAAGGACAGCTCTGCATAGAGCATGTTGCAATCATCCAGTCTGGAAGTTCCCAGAGCATGGAGTACAAGAGTGGCTGCAGTTGGTTGAACCGGCCAGAGCTGGAAATTTCATGGCCAAATGGAGGCGCATGCTTGTGCTGGAAGCCAGCACCTAGCAAACAGATCAAGTGCCGAGTTGAGCATTAGCATACACTCAGAGCTCTTGCTCTGGGACGCCAGCCAGAGCAGGCACCTGAATAACAAAGGGGGAGATTTGGGCAAAGGGAGTCCAAAGGGTCAAGCAATGCAAAGGATTATTTAGCAAAGTGGAGCTTGATCTCAGCAAATCCTGCAAATGGCTGGATCACCGCAGAAAGTAATTTGCCCGCCTTTAGAGTGTTTGTTTACAATATCCTGTGATCAGAGCCTCGATTCACTGGCACACCGCCTAGTACCGTGACACACCTATTCCTGCTTTGCATCGCTAGACCTTTTTGAGTTTGTTTTTCTTCTCTGGAGTATATATACCTACCCACTTAAGACATGACTTCGTGTATTTTATGAAATAGGCTCTACTATATGAACATTTATGCTGCAGTTTATTAGAGCCTTTCCAGGTGTTGTGGGCTTCTTGTATTTGCTGTGGCACACTTAATGCAGACACTTCTCTGGAACTTCTCATAATCCAGTTTCACTGCAAGGTGCTTTTTATAGTTTCGGGCTTTGCAGCCAGGTCCTATCTGTGTTTACCTGGAAGCAAGCCTTCTTTCACAATGAGGCAGCGGAAAAGTAGGTGAGTTCATCATGCCCTATTTTCCCCCCTCAAGTGAAGTGTCATCAACAGTGATTTAAGCCCTGTTATTTAGGTAGAAGTGTGGTTTTCAGCACCTTTTTTTATTGTACAAGTTCACTGAGATTAAACTCCTAAACCTTGGAAAGAATAGGGATTGGGGAATAATACACACTGCACCAAATGCTAATTGTTTCATTGGCAAAGCTTGAGGACACAATGCTAAAGTCAAGTTTTTCCTCACAATATCACCGCAGGAACGAAGCACATCACGGGGGCTTATATTCAAATAACTGCTGTAGTGCTTAGATATGTGAAACAAAAGAACACCTGACTGGAATTAATGGCACCGATGCCGTATCAACAGTGGAAAAAATATCCTTTATTCAGTTCCATTTATGAATCACTTCCTATGAAAGATCTCAAAGCGGTTAACAATAAAACGGCAATATGAAAAATGACTTCGCCGACAAAACTGAAACATTCCATAAATAAACACAGTTTCAAATCCAGTACAAACTGGGATAAAGATCTCTAATTAAAAGCCTTGTTGGAAAACGAAGACATTCATCAGTCTAAAAAGACAATATATCTGATATATGAAGGGAGGAAGTTCCAAAAAGGGGCTGTTTCCACACTAAAGGCCTGAGTCCTGCCTTGTACAGATAGTATCTACAAGAGGCCCTCTGCTTCAGAGCATTGTGATTGGTTGAGTAAACAAGGAATAAGGCTATCTTTTTAGGTACCCTGCTCCCAAAGTGTGTAGGGCTTTGTATACCTTGTATACTTTGGTATTCTTCAATGCATCCCATTCCCCGCCAGTGTATTTCTTTCAGCAGTTGTGTAACAACATGTGGCAATGGCCTGCACGGTAGCACTCAAGCTGCTGCATTTTGCACTAGCCAGAGCTTCCAGACCAACCTAAGGGGCAATTCTACATTATGGCAATCCATCCTGGATGGACAACGGTTGTCAAGTTAAATCCTGGTCCAGACATGGCTGTAGCTGTCTCTCTAGTGACAGATAGATCCAGGAGCACTGCCTAGACTATGAGCCTGTGCCTTCAAGGGGAAAAAAAACCCTATCCAAAGCAAGCAATTGACCAATTATCTGGACTCAGAAACTGCTCACCCACAGCACCCTGATCTGAAGGAGCATCTCCACCTCCATCGTTCTGCCTGGACACTGAGGTCCAGCTCCAAGGGCCTTCTGGTGGTTCCCTCACTGCGAGAAGCCAAGTTACAGGGAACCAGGCAGAGGGCCTTCTCGGTAGTGGCACCTGCCTTGTGGAACACCCTCCCATCAGATTTCAAAGAAATTAACAACTATCCAACTTTTAGAAGACATCTGAAGGCAGCCCTATTTAGGGAAGCTTTTAATATCTGATGAATTATTGCATTTTAATGTTTTGTTGGAAGCTGCCCAGAGTGGCTGGGGAAGCCCAGCCAGATGGGTGGGGTATAAATAATTACATCATGATGATGATGATGATGATGATGATGATGATGATGATCTTGATCTTGCCAGTGTTTGGAGTCTGCTTCTTGGCCCTCATCCAGTCCACCACTGAGTCTCGGCACTGGTCCAGGGCATGCATAGCCTCTTCTGATCCAGATGTTACAGTGAAATAGAGCTGGGTATCATTGGCATACTGTTGAAAGGTTGCCCTTAGTTCCCTGATATGCTAAGGGGCAGAACAGGATGATCCCACTCTGTGGCTTCATATATATTTTCATGGAGAATAAGACGGAGCCACGTGGAACCCCAAATTTAGAGGGTCCATGGGACTAAGCAACCTTTTGAGACCAAGTATCCAAGTAGCAGCAGAACCACAAAGTGCTGACCTCCACCCTCACTCCAACAGCTGTCCTAGAAAAAATACCATAATGGTGCCTACATTAGCTGAGAGATCAAGGAGAATCTGCAATGCCACACTTCCCCTGTGTCTATAGGTCATCCTAAAGAACTTGTGATATGCAAGTGTTCAGATAAGCATTACACCCTTTTTCCCACTCCTACAGACAAGGTGATATCTGTGCCAAAACCAAGCCTGAACCTAATCAGATCTTGGTTTCATCCAGCAGAACCAAGATCTGGTTGACAACCACTCACTTGAACACCTTCCCCAAGAATGGGACATTTGCTTTTGGCCTGTAGCTTAAATTATCTGAAGCAAAGGGCTGTTTCTTAAGGAGTATGTAAACCCACATACTTTATTTTGAAAGCTATATTTTCTAAGAAGGTGAGTGGTGTTGCGGTTAAAGTAAACTTCATTTTTAGAGTTTAGAACTTGCTTGATCTCTGAGGACAGGGTGCTGCCTCACACCAGATCAAACTATTTTGTCCATCTAGGCCAAGATTGTATCATCAACCCCACGACTTGATCCTTTTAACCGGAGATACCAGGGATAGAATCTGAGGTGCTATGCAGGCATTCTGCTGCTCTCTTCCCAATCTGTTTAGCAGGTCTGGCTGAAGATCTAATTTGCTTAAGCCAGAGTTTCACAACTTTTTAATTCATTTTCTATGCATTCAAAAGAAGCCTCCATGGTTGGAACTCCTACAAAATCATAGGAAGCTTGGACCCTCTCCACCCCAAAACCTTTCCCCTAAATAAATTATAATTACTACATTCCAAGACCCTCCAAGTGTCCCTATTTTCCAGGGACGTCTCAAATTTGGGGAAGCCATCCCAGTTTCTGATTTGATCCCAGAATGTCCGACTTTTCCTTAGCATGTCCCTATTTTCAATGGAGAAATGTTGGAGTTATCCAACCTGCGAACCATCTGAAGGCAATCAGATGTATAGGGAAGGGTTTTTTTTAATGTTTAATATTTTATTATGCTTTTATATATGTTGGAAGCTGCCCAGAGTGGCTAGGGCAACCCAGTAAGATGTGGAGGGGTATAAATAGTAAAATTATCACTATGGAATGGGACGTCCCTATTTTCATCGGAGAAATGTTGGATATGCATTCCATAAAACGACACTCTGATAAGAAGGCATCTTCAGCAGGAAGCACAGCTCCTGCCCACCGCAATGAGAGACAATAGAGCAGGCAGAAAGTTTCATACATGGGCATGAGGAATGCATTTTGTGGCCAGGGTTCTCTTTCTCTCCCCCACTCCTAAGAGGCTTTCCTTTATCTGAGGCCTGTCTCATTCTCCAGCGCAGATCCTGCTGGTTGCCAGGCAACCCCATTTGAACAAATGTTACACAATCTCTACAGTTCTGCTTTTCTTATTAGGAGAACATGCACCTTGGCTAAAAATGGAATGTTTCCTTTCTTCAGGCGACCCCGGGGGGGGGGGGGAAACAACGCATCCAGCCCAGGGATATTTTTAAAATGGAATCAAAACACTTAAGCGGTTGAATTGTAAAGCTTTCACGTATCAAGTTGCAGGATCACGGAGGGCCTGTTGGCTTATTTGAAGCGCTGGTGCTTGGTGGTACATCCGTTCTCTCCCGTCACTTAAACAGAGAAGTTTCCTGGCTGGAATTTGTATAACTGCCAGGCTCACGAATCAGAATGACGTGACAAAATGTAAAACACAAAAGAAACAGCTGAATGGTAACCGTGGCCTGAAATTAAGAGTGTGTGTTTCTATCTTTTCACGGAGAGACCTGAAGCCAAGACGTACGCAGGTGAGGAAACCCAGCACTTGGGGTGGGGGATAATTCCTATGTGGAACGGCTTGGAAACATAGACTAGGAAGAACAGAAGACCTGCTGCCTCAGGCCAAAGGCCCAACTGGTTCAGGAGCTGAGTCTTGTAATTCCCAGAAACTGGTTTTTACAGGCATACTGCCTCCAACCGTGGAGGGAGATCATAGCCATCCTGACTTATTTATAGGCTTTTCCTTCATGATGGACACCAACTTGGATGGTTTTCAAAGAGAATTAACCAAATTCCTGGAGGACAAAGGTGATCGATGACTACTACACAGCTATGGACCTCAATACCTCAAGGATCGTCTCTCCTCATACAAACCTACCCAGACCCTGCGCTTGTCATCTGAGACACTTCTCTATGTCTCTCTCCTTCCCCCCCTCCCCACATCCCAGAAAGTTTTGGAGGGTGGCAACAAGAGAACGGGCCTTTTGTGTGGTGGCTCCCCGATTGTGGAATGCTCTCCCCAGAGAGGCAAGGGCTCTGGTTGGCTGTGTAGTTCTGAAGGAGTTTTTGTCTGTATATTTGCTTGAATGTGTCCCTGCTATGAACAAGGCCTGAAGTAAGAAAGACAAAATCTCTCTGTTTATTTCTCCTCAGATTATATGCTGGGTGTTTTTTGTTCAGCTTTTGGTACCAGGATTTATTTTCTCTCTGGATGTCGCCTGTGTTATTTAACTGACTTTTCTAACAACGCATGTCCTCCAAGGATACATTTCAGAAAGGCTTCCTGTTCTTCTAGGTAGGTAGAGCTGCGCACCAAAGGAAAACAGCAGTCTGGGAAGCTTTTTCAGCCTGCGGGTCACATTTCCTTGTCGGCAGCCTTTCAGGCCCCCCACCCCAGCAGTGGTAGGCAGGGCCAGAAGCAAAACAGGTGGAGCAATGGTGCGACACTTACCTTACATTACAGCCATGCAAAAGCTAGAAGTTTCTACAAATCTCTCTCTCTCTCTCTCTCTCTCTCACACACACACACACACACACACACACTCCTTCCAGGCATACAAGAACCATCACTATAGCTCAAATACATTCCAGTCAGGCAAAAGCAGTTAAGGAGGGCGTGACCTGGGGATCATCTCAGGGGCCAAGTAAAGATACCTAAAGGGCCACATTTGACACCTGGACCTAAGGTTGCCCACCCCTGACATAATGCTAAACTATGCCTTTGAGCCATGTCCAAAATGGACCTTGAATGTGCATTAAATTCACACTGTAGAAAGTTGCAGAGAAATTTAATTTTGCCTCCCACTTTTCTCCTTTTCAAACAAAGCAATCTCTAGTTCATCTCCGCATATAAGGTCTAGGGATGGCTCAGTTTCACTGTGTGAAGTTCGGTCTTGGCAAAGTCACTGTCTATTTGTAACTTTGTCCCCATTTGACTACTTGTCTCTTGAGGTTAATACGCATGCATCTCTATTTTTAAAAAAAGACATTGGTTATGTAATCCACTGGGATTAAAAAACAAACAGTAACAAGTAGGGTTTTTAAAAAAAGTTTCACTGAATTTCAGAAGCACGTAGGGGGGAAATAATCACATGTGTATCTATCAAATATACATATTCTGCACATTATTGCATTAGCCAAGTATACTAGTATGGTGAAGTGGTTAGAGTTGAAGGTAATAGCAGAGAAAACCAGGGTCAGCACCACACTGAGCCATCAGGTTCACTGGGTGACCTTGGGCCAGTTAGGCTGAGAGAGAGTTAGTCTGAACAGGCTTGTTGTGATAATGCAGTTGGTGGGGAAAGCATGTACAGTGGTACCTCGGGTTAAGTACCTAATTCGTTCTGGAGGTCCGTTCTTAACCTGAAACTGTTCTTAACCTGAAGCACCACTTTAGCTAATGGGGCCTCCCGCTGCCGCCGCACCACCGGAGCACAATTTCTGTTCTTATCCTGAAGCAAAGTTCTTAACCTGAAGCACTATTTCTGGGTTAGCGGAGTGTGTAACCTGAAGCGTATGTAACCCGAGGTACCACTGTACAGTGGTACCTCTAGATACGAACGGGATCCGTTCCGGAGCCCCGTTCACATCTAGAGGTAAACGTATCTAGCGACGGCATGTCTGCGCACGCACACGTCACTTGTTGCCGCTTCTGCGCATGCGCGTGACATCATTTTGAGCGGCTGTGCATGCGCAAGCGGCGAAACCCGGAAGTAACGCGCTCCATTACTTCCGGGTTGCCGCAGAGCGCAACTCAAACGCGCTCAACTTGAAGCAAATTTAACCCCAGGTATGACTGTATACCATATTTAACTCCTTACACCACTATATATTTTGGAAAGTCATCCTACTATGCATTTGGACATCTTTCTCAAAATACCATAACCAAATTTTGCATGATGGTTCCTGAGATCAAAGAGCAAGTTTCTGTCTACGTTTAGAAATAGTGGGGTGCCATTTTGAATCAAGATGGCAGGCCGAACCTTTCAAAACTGCAGTGATTTTAACCACTGATTTCAAATCTGCATCCATTTTTTGGTTTCTTGCAATTCCTAAGTAACACCACGTACAGGGCTGCTAGTTGTTTATACATTGATGGGCTGATTGTTTTAAATGTAAAAGCGAAATTAAGCCAGTAAATTGATATCACCCATAAAACAAATTATAATTTAAAAGAAATGTCTGCCAGTGAATCTTTGTAACACTCCGTAGGCAAAATATCCACTTCGGGGATGGATGGGTGGGTGGGTGTGAAAAAGCTCTTGTTGATGGTGCTACGGTATTTTTTGTCCCCAGTTGCTTTGTACCAGAGCAGAGCTATGAAGTCCCTTAGGTGTCTGATAGTGAAACAGGATCCCACACACTTCCTGGCTGCTGAGTTGGATGTCGGTGAAGGCAGCATTCCAAATTATTTGTTGTGTGCTGACGGAATGGCCTCCAGACAGCTTGTACTTTTGGCAGCTTGCTAACCAGATCCATTTGGCCATATCGAGGTGGTGTTTTCCTGCTCTTTTTTTTGTTTTTGTTTTTTAAATAGCTCCCTAGCTAAGCAATGGAAAAGTTTCACACTGGCATTTACAGTTTGCGTATATTTGTTTCCCCCAGATGAGATGGCCACAGTATGAAAGATGTCGCCTACTAGAAACCAGTGGCCCAGAACCAACAACTTACAGGTGAACAAACCTCAGTACGGTGGTACCTCAGGTTAAGAACTTAATTCATTCTGGAGGTCCATTCTTAATCTGAAAATGTTCTTAACCTGAGGTACCACTTTAGTTAATGGGGCCTCCTGCTGCCGCCGCGCTGCCACCGCGCAATTTCTGTTCTCATCCTGAAGCAAAGTTCTTAACCCGAGGTACTATTTCTGGGTTAGCGGAGTCTGTAACCTGAAGCGTCTGTAACCTGAGGTACCACTGTATTCAGAGCTGAGCAGTGGTATGCATTTCTGATGCCATTGCTAACTCTTGAGAAGCCCAGGGAGCCTTAAATCTCTTGCTCAGAAGAATTCTAATTTCTGCCAGTGGATCTGCCAGCGCTTTCTCACAACTCTCTTATTCTGCGCCTAACTTTTCTGTGGGAAGGTGGGGCCGCTTCATATTGTTGTGTGCTCTGACCCAGTAGTTCCAAAACTTCATTCTCTGGGCCAAACCTTCAGAATAAAAACTTGTTCATGCCACACCCATTTTTTAAATTGATAGGAAATACATTGGGGAATGAGCAGAAGGCATCTGCAAATGCATACGTGACTGGATGAACTTCCTGTGCAAAAGCTGTGTAAAAACAAAGCAGGTTACACAGCAATGTCAAACAAAACCACAGGCGGTAAGATAATGATGCTGTGCTGAACCGCCATACCCTGACCGAGCTCGCTTGACAGTGATGCAAGCTCGTCTGCTTTTTCTGGAATTAAAAAATTACTACTGTTGCAAAGTAGGCAAGCCTTTAATGATGCAGTATGCAGCCGATAAGAGTTTCTTCCAACGCTGATTTTCATCTTGGGGGCTACGCCAGCTGCTGACTGGTGTAACGTGGTTTAACAAAGGAAGGGTTTAAATTTGTCATGGGTTAAATTATGGGGCTCATTGCCCTAACCCCGCCCTTGTCTTGCCACTGCCTGTCATACATCCCTGCTGATGTGGTTCCGGAAGAGCACTGCTCATCTGCACATGCTTGAGCATGAACAGCTTTGTATGCTCGCACTGTGCCTGGGAGTGCGATGCCAACATTCACCACAAGGAGAAAACAAATATTTGGGGACAATGGTGACTTGTAGGGTTGTGTGGAAAGGTCTGTTGGGATGGATGTGGTTGGAAAGGTACAAACTGAACACAAAGTTTAGAGAGGAGCGGAGGCAAGAGGCACAGTGGAAACAGGCTGGTGAAGAAGCCAGATAGTCATCCCCTCCTGCGGCGACCAGCTCCCCTCCCCTTGGTCTTCCAGAACCAGAAGAGGAATGAAGAGGGTGGAGCAAAGAGAGACAAGGCAAAGGAGCCTCAGGTCGATGGGGAAGGACCCGGCGAAGGAGACAGGGAGCTGTAGGAAGGCAGGGATCTTCATTCCTTGCAACGACCTCATTGGAGCAAGACCACCTGTGATCACTAGGCCTGTGCTGTTTTGGTTTATTCGAATACAGAGTTAACTTCACTGACACTGGGTGTTTTATTGCTGACCTTCTCAGCTCCTGGGACTTCATGATACATAAGGAGTGTGGCTAATGTCATGAGCAAACACTAGCAATGGACTAAAAAAATAATGTGTGCACAGCCTTAAACCAGACTTGCGTAACTTGTGGTTTGCCAAGCCAAGTCTCATCCACCAGCCATGCATCATAGCCTGACAGGTACTTCCCTCCTGTTTTATTGCAGTGTCAAGCATGACCAAAACAACATTCACTGAGTCCTCTGAGAGGCTGGAGGTGCAACTGGTCAAAACTTGTGCAGGATGAACCTCTGTCTATTGGTGAGTTAACCACAAGCATGCAAAGCAGATTCTGGATGGTCAGGCTTGATTGTGTGTTCTGTTGAATAAAAATATCTCTCTCTCTCTCTCTCTCTCTCTCTCTCTCTATATATATATATATAAATTTTTTATTAATTTTCCAATACATTTGTACATTTTTATCCAAATTATAACAAAGCATCTCTTTTGGACTTCCTTCAGCTTCTCTGACAATCATCCATATTTATCTCTTAATTACGCATTCCCTTTATACATATTGCCATTTGTCTTCCCTCTCCCTTCTGTTTCTTTTTGACAATATCTCTCGGTTTTTACAGCGCCTCTCGAAACCCCACTAGCGTTGTTTGTATATCACATACATTTTTCAGATACTCTACAAACTTTCCCCAGTCTTCGATGAACTTTTGGTCTCGGGCATATCTGATTTTCCCAGTTAGTTTATCCAGTTCCGCATAATCTGTCAATTTCATTCTCCATTCTTCTATTGTTGGTATTTCCTCTTGTTTCCATTTTTGAGCCAATAAAATCCTTGCTGCTGTAACTGCATACTGAAAGAGTTTACAGTCTTTTCTTCTTATTTCTTTTCCTGTAATTCCTAAAAGAAAGGCTTCTGGTTTCTTCACAAAAGCAAATTTTAACATCTTTTTTAATTCATTATAAATCGCATCCCAGAAACCTTTCACTTTCTTACATTCCCACCACATATGATAAAATGTTCCTTCTTTTTCTTTACATTTCCAACACTTATTACATGTCTTATACATTTTTGCTAATTTTACCGGCGTGATGTACCATCTGTAGAACATTTTCATAACATTTTCCTTCAACGCAGTACATGCAATAAATTTCAAATTTTCTTTCCACAATTTTTCCCAATCATCAAATTGTATATTATACCCAAAGTTTTTGGCCCATTGTATCATTACCGATTTAACCTCTTCGTCTTTCATGTTCCATTCCAACAGTATTTTATACATTTTTGACAAAATTTTATAGTAAATTTCAAATTTTCTTTCCACAATTTTTCCCAATCATCAATCTGTTGAATAAAAATCTCAGTGTGACCCTGGCTGGAGCTCAACCAGCTTGCCTGTGTACTTTTATTATTATTTATTAATTTTGTATACCGTCCTTTATCCATAGGTCTCAGCATGGCAGTGCTGTCCTGATCTTTATGGTATTGCTGTGCTGGTAGGTTCTGATTCTCGAGCTTAGTTTCAACATCGTAGTCAAAACATAGTTAGAAATGAACTGCAGGGGTCATGTGCTCTCTCCCCTTCTCTCCTCCCATACACTGATTCTCCTTTTTTGATTTGCGGTCATCATAGTTTACCTTGGTGTCCAAAATGGGCAAGTATTGCTATGGACTGTACCATAGTTTGCCTTCAAATCATAATTGGGGGAAATGGTTTGAAGTGGTATTATTATTATTACTGTTGTTGTTGTTGTTATTGTTACGATTATGGTTTGGAGAAACCAGGAAGAGGGGAGAAGAAGCCAAGAAAGCGGGAGAAAGGAGGACCTGTGTCCACAGCACGTTCCAAAGGGCCAAAGCATAGTCTTCTCGTGGCATCTGAACTGGGCCACCCTATGGATTCATTCAGTGTGATTCATTGTAAAACACAGCAAATATTGCCCATACTCTTCCCCCACCCACCCTGCATTGCTTTTGCAAAGATTCTCAGCTGCACAGCAACCTTAAAGAACTGTTTAAGGAAGGAAATGATGAAATCTATTATTATCAAATGCTTCATGTCAACAGCTCTCTGAGTTGGTATAATACCTTTTTACCCTCCAGGGTTGAGCAGCGCTTTCTAAACCTCTTGCCTTTCTGATATATATCCTTAGATACAGCATAATTAAATAGCATTAGGGAATAATCTATTGTTCTGTGTGCTTGTCCTTTCCCAGACTATGGAAAGTTTGGAGCAACCCTTTCCTTTCAATAATGCAACACTGGAAACACCTATTGTCTTTGAAACCATCTATTTACAAAAGTTTGTTATTTATTACATTTATATATTTTCATCCAATAAGCTCAAGGCGGTGTACACTGTTCACCCCCTCCTTATATAATTCCCACAACACCTCTGGGAGGTAGGTTAGGCTGACAGGCAATGACTAAAACAAAGTCACTGTTATGTACTGAGTTGAATAGGATTCAGAATGCAGCAGTCTGATTGGTCCGCAGGAGCCACCCAATCCAACTCCAGGAGGAAGTGAATCCACAACCTGATTGGCCTACAGTAGAATCCTGGAACTAGCCAATCACGTGGAGCCCATTGTGTAAATAATGTATATAAAGAAGATATTTTGGGGGAACTTCCCATTCCTCACTACTATGAGCTGAATAAAGAGCATGAAATCCACACTCGACTCTGAGTATATTTCAGTCACCTAGGGAGTTTCACGGCTAAGTAGATTTGAACCCTAGTCTCCCTGGTCCAACACTCTAACTACTACACCACACTGGCTCTCTTAAGCATAGTTTGAGCAAATACTATAGTGTAGGTCAGAGGCTTTCAACCTTTTTGGGTCCACAGCTCCCTCGACCAACTACATTCTTTCTGCAGCACCCCTATGGGGCTCAGGAGCCCAGTTATGTCACCCCTTGCCTACAGAGCCAGCAGCCCCTCGCTCCTTTTCAAACACCCTCCCTTTTGGAGTGTTCCTTCGGCCTCCTCTCCCCTCTCCTTGGGAGTCCTTCGGGTAGCCACTGCTGCCGCCCCTGGTCTCTGAGCTGCCCCACCCCCACCCGAAGGAGAGGTGCCTCCTCACACTGCCCCACAGAGGCCTGGAAAGCCCCCACCCCCCGCCAGCCCCAGAAGCACCACTCACCTGGGGAGCTTGTAGCTAGGGCTGCTGCAACAAACAGCCATGCAAGCCTTTGGGAGGCAGAGATGCAAGCGGGCATCAGAGGAGGGAGGGAAGGAAAGAGGGGCAGAGGTCAGTGTTGCCCACAGCACCCCTGACCATCATTCAAGGCACCCTGGTTGAAAACCACTGGTATAGGGGTTTAAAAGCAAGCAGATAGAGGCCGTCACTGTTATCTCCAAAGCAAGGCCTGTCCTCTCCCTGCAAAAATCAAGAACCAATTCATTCTCCTCTGACCTGCCAAACAAATTACTCTGTTCAACTCTCCTTGCCCCCACTCCCTGCGACCAGACTGGGCAAACCAGTTTTATCTGCAGCATACCTTGGAGGCAGGTGTGACCCAGGTTACCTACAGCTATCTCTTGCATTGCTTGACCTTTATTACCTTTTACTTTTTTTGGGGGGGGACAACAAAAACAAAATAGAAACAGCGCTCTTCTCTCTGCACTCAAGGTATACATACCAAGCACTTAGGCTCCCCTTGATGCAGTCATTAGAGATGGCTCTGGCCCACACAAGCTTCTGCCACAATAAACTTATCGGTCTTTAACGCGCCAGAACACTGTTTGTTCTTTTTGTTGCTACAGAATAAGCAAGGCTACCCCTCTTGAATTTTAAAGGAGGTTTTAGGGAAAGCGCAGCTTAATGACTGCTCCACCGCACTCTACTCAGGTCCCACCCTAGGAGGACAGCGTGACTCACAACACCTTATTACGGATACTGCTCAAGACAGAGTCTCTTTCACTATAAAATGCCCTGCACTTTGACAGCCATGAACATTATTTTCAAAACGGAAGACATTAATAGTTTTATTTAGCATAACTGCTTTGGTGTTTTGTTTTGTTTTGTTTTGCTTTGTTTTGTTGCAACAGCATTACCTCTCTTGCCAAGCAGTGCAAGCACAATAATAAGAGTTTTATGATCTGCCCTGCAAGTCAATTGAAGAAACCCAACGGCTGCATTTTTTGGATGGCGTGCTAAAACATGGTTTAATATGGCCTGAGTGAGCCTAGGGAAAGGGGCAAGAGTGCATGCCTGATGGCAGTGCCGTAGCTATGGGGTGGGGGGCTAGCTGGGGTTTTTGCCCCAGGTGAAGCCTCCTGATGGGTACCATTGAGGCTCCCAGCCTCTGCGTGTGTGTGTGTGCATTTGCATGTGTGTACGCAAATGTGGGTTTCTCTGTGTTATGTTTGCTTCCTAGGATGGGTCATAAGGAAAGGGTTAAAACAGGTGTGATGTGATTGGCCAGTGAGAATGCAAGGGGGGAATAAAAGTTAGAGTGGGAGGTTTTGAAAGTCAGTTGAGTTGAGTTGAGTTGGGAGTTGAGGTTTGGGAGGTGAAGAAGGAAGAGGGAGGATTAGGTGTGGGTTGGTAGAGTTGTATTGTGAGAGAGTGAGAGGAATTATTAGGTGGAGTCAGATAGATAGTTGGGAATAATCAGTTTGGAGTTGTTAGGAACTAAGAATAAGAAACTGCCAAGTAAAATTAACTGTAACCATAAGCTTGTTCCTGCATTTAAAAATAAACTTGATTATTTGTTTATGTTAACAACTGACTGGACTCCGTGTGTCCCTATGAGATACGGGGTGGTGGCAGCGGAAAAAGCAATCACAGTGGCGGCACAGGGTCAATAGACCGTCAAACGTCTGGGGGCCCTGTGTGTGATCACCACACTCTGTTTTTTGCCAAACTGGGTCTTTGACCCGGGTGAAATAAAGCCTAGTTTTGCCCCTGCCTGTTGGTCACCTAGTCTGAGGGTTGAGCAGTGGGCACCAGTATGGAACCAGGAAGGGAACCAGTGTCAGGATAAAAGGGCAATCAGTGCAAGAAGAGACAGGACCAAAAGAAAGATAAAGGCATAGCACAGTTCAGGTTGGCCTTGTTGCTCAAGCAAAGCAGGAAGTCTTCTTACATTCCTTCCTCTCCAGGAGGAGCCAATGCCTAGCAGGCTGAGTCAGTTCAGAGCCAGAAGGCTCTTTACTGAGAGGTTGCCATTGAGAAGTTCACCACATCAGGGACAACGATCAGCAGTTCCTGATGCTAACGCTCGCTCATGTCAGGCTAGACTGTGCTTTAGAGCAGGGTTTCCGAAACTTGGGTCTCCAGCTGTTTTGGACTACAACTCCCATCATCCCTAGCTCGCAGGACTAGTGGTCAAGGATGATGGGAATTGTAGCCCAAAAACAGTTGGAGACCCAAGTTTGGGGAACCCTGCTTCACAGCAAGGGTTTTCAACCTTTGTGAGATCATGGGGGCATCTGCAAATCAGATAAATTGTTGTGGGCACTATCCTTATCCTGTAAACAAGCACCTTCTGCAACTGAATGTATGGAGCTTAAAATAATGCTTCTTTCAAGCATTATTGGGTGCCACAGGAGGCCTCTTCGGACACAAGTGCCATACTGGCACCTTCTGGTTGGTAACACCTGAATGTAGCCATTATTATATAGTGGTACCTCGGGTTACAGACGCTTCAGCTTACAGACTCCGCTAACCCAGAAATAGTACCTCAGATTCAGAACTTTGCTTCAGGATGAGAACAGAAATCATGTGGCGGTGGCACAGCGGCAGCGGGAGGCGCCATTAGCTAAAGTGGTACCTCAGGTTAAGAACAGTTTCAGGTTAAGAATGGACCTCCAGAATGAATTAAGTTCTTAACCCGAGGCACCACTTTATATAGATCGGGCTTAAATTTTTGCACATGACTATCAAGGAGTGTGTTATGTACTGAGCTGAATCCTAGAACAATAGGATCCAGAATGGAGCGGTCTGATTGGTCCGCAGGAGCCACCCAAGCCAGCTCCAGGTGGAAGTGAATCAGCGACTTGATTGGCCTGCAGGAGCAGCCAATCAGGCTCCTGGATGAAGTGAATCAGCAGCCTGATTGGCCTGCAGGAGCAGCCCGGAATTAGCCAATCACGTGGGGCCTATTGTGTAAATAATGTATATATAGCTAGACGTTTTGGGAAAAGTTTCATTCATTGCTACTATGAGCTGAATAAAGAGCATGAAATTCACACTCAACTCTGAGTATATTTCAGAGTGTCAAGGAGCTGCACAGTTGTCCTGCTGAGTGCAAGGACCTGATGCTTTTTCAATACTGCCAGCCTATGTGGCAGTTTCTCCACTCTGTTCAATTTCTGTTTTTGTAACTAGACAGATATGCTACAAACATGCCATGATTCTCTAGTGCTCTGTTCTTGCAAGGCAATTGACCCTGCAATAAAAAAGTTGCCCTGAGACTGTTTACCACTTGAAATGAGAAATTGGAAACAGTATTATTTTTGAGAGTGTTTGCTGTGGCAAAAAAGAAGTATTATTAGATAATATTATCATAAAATTTTCATGTTTTTCTTGAAGAACCCAGTGGGAGTTAAAACATATTGGGGCCACATGCATTCATTTGCACATACTGGTTTTACTTCTGTATTTCTTCTGGGAGACTGACACGGCCATTTGTTCATAAAATAAGGTGGCAATCCTATTTACAGTTGGCTTGGAATCAAACAGAAACCACAGTCATTTTGATGCTCAGCATATGTGGTTAGATTGAGCCTCAGCTGTTGGCAAATGAATCTCTGATTCAGTTTAAGGAGGAGTTGTGACTACTTGTGTCTCAGCTGAATACAGCCCATGAGGTAAACAAGTGTCAAGAGGCAGCCCTTTGACCTGTCGCTTTTCTGATGCATCTCCACCAAACAGGCTTTTTGTTAAGATGACGACTTTGCAAAGCTCTGCTGAGATGACAGATTCCTTCTCACCAAGTTACCCAGATTCACAGAGCTTGAAATGTAAGAGATAAACTGGAATCTGCAACAAAGTGTTGCAGTGTGAAATGGAGTGCTCTTGTTCAGAATATTCCATTGCATTGCTCCTCTTGTCCAGATTCCCTTCAATTATCAGTCAGCATTCTGTAGGCATAACAAAGGCTATGTATACATTAACAGCTTAAAAACACATTAGTGGTGAGGTTATTTTCTCTGCTCCGTTTCAAATTGCATTTGCATGTCACTGTACACACCAGAGGAGGAGGAGGAGGCCATGGTGAGGAGGGAATGGCGGCCCAGGCACCCACAATGAACATTTTGTAGGTGCCCGGGCCTCCAGGACGCCCTGGAGATGGCATGGCTGGCCTGCACTCTGCTTCTAACTCTCACACAAAATTTTGGCTTTTTCCCTTCTAACTAACAGCTAGTTGAGGAAGGGGTCTATTACCTTAACTAGTTAAAGCTATGGTTTTCCCAGTAGTGATGCATGCAAGTGAGAGCTGGACCATAAAGAAGGCTGATCGCCGAAGAATTGATGCTTTTCAATTATGGTGCTGGAGGAGACTCTTGAGAGTCCCATGGACTGCAAGAAGATCAAACCTATCCATTCTTAAGGAAATCAGCCCTGAGTGCTCCCTGGAAGGACAGATCGTGAAGCTGAGGCTCCAATACTTTGGCCACCTCATGAGAAGAGAAGACTCCCTGGAAAAGACCCTGATGTTGGGAAAGATGGAGGGCACAAGGAGAAGGGGACGGCAGAGGACGATATGGTGGGACAGTGTTCTTGAAGCTACCAGCATGAGTTTGACCAAACTGCAGGAGGCAGTGGAAGACAGGAGTGCCTGGCGTGCTCTGGTCCATGGGGTCACGAAGAGTCGGACATGACTAAACGACTAAACAACAACAACAACAACAACAACAACCCATACTTAGGTCGTTGCTTCACTAGGAAGCTGGCCTAGGTATTCCAGCAATTGAATCCTTGCCGGATCCAGAAATTAGAAGGGACTCAAGCATGCAGCCTGACCCACCTCCCACCCAAACTCACAACAGTACATACATGCAGGGGTCCACAAGAACATATGTTAATGTATCACTCCTGTGCATGAGTTACCTCGGCCTGTAGTTGAGGGGGTTGGAGCAGGAAGTTAGCATCCAAGATAGTAGTCTCTGCTCTAACTTGGGTCTGTTCTTTATGTGCAGAATGTGTTGGCATTTTTAATTTGGATTTTGACAACTTAAAAGTAAAAGCAGACTACATGCAAGCAAGTCAATGGAGCGTGAGACTTCTCCATGCAAATTAGCTCTTGATTTAACCTGAGAGAAGTATAAGGAGGCACTTTAAATAGAATGACCTTTGTGGCAGCCAGAGACATATGGGAAGTGTGTGTTTGTGTGTGCGTGTTTCTCACTTTGAAAATTTTCACACTGAAAAATGAGTTGTACATTCTCTAAAAGGACAAAGGACATTCAAAGTGAGAGATTCAGTAATAAGTATTGTTAATTAGTGATATGTCGGTTGTGCACACCATGCAGTAGTGACAGGCATCAGTAAATAAAATTAAATAAGAAGAAAAGCCAAATATAAATTGCATAGGTATACATTTGTGGTAGGTAGGAGGGCTACAGTATATTAGAGTATTCACATTACCTTTTAATACCCTATTTTTCATTTGTAACTTATAATTTGAAATGTTGAAGTTGTAATATTTGAGTAGGGCTGTATCTATGTCTTCTCAAAGGTAATGGCTTTAGCTGGTCAGTTAATGGCTCATCAGCCTCTCAAAGAGCTAGTTCTCTCCAATGAGAGGGGAGGTCGCCCCCCCCCCTCCTTATCTGGCTGGAGGCCAATTGATCCTAGATAGATCCATTACCTTTGCAAAGGGACTAGTTTGGCTGTCCACCAGGTTTCCACTCACTCATTTTGCCTCACTGATTACAGGGTCACAGATTTGGAAGCAACCTCAGGTGTGTAATCCAGATCGACCCCTGCAATTTATAACATTATTAATCTGTGAAAGGCTTCATTCCCGCAGCACGTAAACACTGTGAGTTGCTGAGTGGATCCATGCCTATTTTAGCATACAGTAGAACAAATCATCCAAGTGCTTTAGTGCCTCTTCTTCAGCTTACAACTGAATCCACTTTTACTTGTTCGTTATAATTTTGAAAAAGTGGTGTTTCAGTTGCTGTTGTTACCCATCCTTAGGTGTTGCCGCTTCACCAAGAACGAAACAGAAGAAAGTTAAGCTGGGAGTAGCAGGAGAGGAGCAAAGAGGAGGAGTGGGATTGTGGCTGCACCATCTTTTATGTAAACTGCTTGAACGAAAACCTCTTCAAGCAGTGCCAGCCCTGAGTCTCCTTAACGAATTATGGGGCAGCGGAGCTCTCTCTCTGAAGAGAGCCTGCAGATAGGGGAAGCTTATCTCTTCAGTCCCTGAATGAGATTGGAATGGAGATTTGCACCTGAGGGAGAGAGGCAATGAGGGATTGTGGGGGGTGATTTTCCTTCTCTTGCACAGAGTGCTTCTTACCTGAAGTCCGAAACCTGTTTCACAGCACATGGCATCTGACTGGGAAGCATTCCAAACATGCACAAACTGTAAAAGCTCCACACTTAAGAAAGGAAAACACTTAATAGCTTTCTGTTTGGTTGAATCTTCCCTTTGCCTTGCTCAGGAAACGGCCTTTGAAAAGGAGATGATCTATGACATACCTTAGGCAGTTACCCTATTCAATCTTGCTCTGTGTTCTGTTCTACAAGTCATCCTCTGCAACACTTGGTGTTTCCCTTGAAGAAACGCAGCTGCTGGTTGCAAGAGCCAATGGCTCATGGGAGTACAGGAGAGTTCCAAACCGCCTCCTAAAATTTTCATAACACTTCGGTCTCTGCCCAAAAACCAAATTCCTTCTTTGTCCAAATCCAGCTCTTGCATTCAAAGCCTGTTTTTCTGTACTTTTAACCTGGCTGGCTTGTCGTGCTTTACTTCCTCAGTGTTATCTGAAAGTACAAAAAAGTCTTTGTTTAGATTTTTAAATATATAAATATATATAAAAATTAAACAGCAAATAAATTTATGAGTATTTCAGGGATGGGCCCATCTCCATAACACAAACCAACCTTTTAGATCCTGCAAGGTGACTGAAAGCCAAACTAGACATCATTCTGGCAAACCCATGGCCAGGAACCTGCATTTACTGAGGTAACACAAGTGCATTGGTGAAAGTGATGTTCACTTTCAGTGGGCAGAAGAAACATTTCTAGAGGAGCATTGGCAGGCAGGAGGGAGGAGTGCTATTATTGTTATTGTCATCTCTCCCAAAGGAACCCAGGGCGGCAAACATAAGCAAGATGAAACAGTGCAAGTTAAAACAAAATAAAAGCCTATGTTAAAGGTTTAAATAATGTAAAGCAATATTTAGAACATCAACGAACACATAAAACCAATCACATACCCTTCCAGTTGCTATGTTCAAGGTAGCCGAGGCCCGTATCTTTTAGCCATCAAATGGTTGGGCAAACAGTACTCTTTTTACATTTCTTCTGAAAATCAATCATGAGGGAGATAGACACACTTCAGCAGAGAGGGAATTCCACAAACGGTGAACCACCACCAACAAGACCCTGTCACAGGGCATCGCCGACAGGGCTCCCCTGCTGATTGCTTAACCTAGCTCAGGGCGGTCCAACTTCTCATAACAAGTGGGCTGCAAGAGTACTTTGACACAGAACCAGCAGGCCACACATTGTATTGTCATGCGGAGGGTGGAGGAAACAAGGCCAAAATTTGACGCCCACCCCCCAGCCCTTGTGCTGCCTTCCCAGAGCTGGCTAAGTGAAGAAGCGTGCTTCGGGAAGGAAGCACAAGGCTCTGACAGGGTCCTAGAGTTTCCCCACCACCACTTTTTTCTGGAGGCGAAAGAATGACGAATTGCATATTTTTAAAGGTATCACCTACAAGGTGCACAAAACTATTTACCTCATTAAGCTCAATTTAATTTTCATTCTTTATAATAAACTGTTAACCACAATGGTGTTGAAATGTTATTGCTTTAAGACACATTCTAGCTAGACTAGAGCATGAATCATCTTTAGCTGCTTCCTGAGGCAATGTTTCCGCACAAGCTGGAGATACAAAATAAATGTTTGAGATCTCGAATGCTGTGCTTCCCCAGACTTTGATAATGATTTAAGTTCAAACTAGGTCTTTACAATCTTTGCTTCTCCGCCCCTCGAGGGAGTGATTTTGAGCCAAACGCAGGAAGAAAGAGGGTTAACCAGCGCCTCTCTAACTGTTCTGCTCCTGATTACAACCTACAAAGTTGTTTTTCACACACCACAAACACACACACACAGCATGTGTCTCCTATGCAGTGCTTTTGGGGAGACTGGGAGAATGAGGTGCTGGTACTCATATCTTGATAAACGTGCTGTGGGTGCCGGCACAAAATGCCTGCCATGGGCAGAAAAAAAGTGTCACATTACTGTCTGTCTGTCTGTCTGTCTGTCTGTCTGTCTCTCTCTCTCTCTCTCTCTCTCTCTCTCTCACACACACCCACACCCACACCCACACACTGTTCCCATGTAGTCTGACTTTAAAATGTTCTAGGTGCAAAACAGCAATACCCCCAAAACTGTGTGCAAAACTGCGGAGCTTAAAAAGGAAGCACAATCCTCTTTATGCATGAATAAGTGCTAGCAAGGTGACTCATTCCCAATGTTAAAGCTTTGTAAAATTCTGAATAAATGTATACAGAAGGGATTTGATTCTGATATTTGTTCTTTGCTTACCAAGGCTTTCGCCCCTATTAATAGCTTTGATAGTCACAATTGTAGCCAAATTTAAAATTATATTTGGGATAATTATAAGTATACTCATTACAGCTGTGTCATCTAGCCAAATGGTATGTATCACGTGTGTGTGTGTGTGTGTGTGTGTGTGTGTGTGTTTTGTTTCAGAATTTATTAGCTGTGCCACCAGAAGCAGTTGTTAAGTTTTCTTAGCATGACTCAGAGCTTAAAGCAAAGCATACAGGCACACAACACTCCTTCTCTTTCTACATCTTTTACTCTCTTATACGCATGTGAATGCCTATATACAGCACTTGCTCTCTTCCTTGGCAGGATGATGGTTCTTATAAAGACATCCCCATCACATATAGGACTTGTCCAGTGCAGTATGGGAAAATACTGCCTTTCACTGTACATCTCTCTATGGTGATGCTCAGCACTGAGATCAGGGGATAAAGGCCTCCCGCCTGCTGTTTAGAGAGAGATTTTAAATCTCCCAATCTCAGTACTGACCACCACAGCACTGAGACCAGGTTATGAGGTGCTCTGACTCATTTTCACAGAGCAATCACTAAAGAGCAAGCAGAGGGATTTGGCCTGACTGACATCAGAAGATCAAGCTTCAGGACTAGTGGACAAACTTCCTGTGGTTTGTTGGGCCAGATTTGACCCTCAGGTTAACCATCCAGGTTTAAAAGAGCTTGTTTTAAAGCCAAATAGGCTTGGAAGTGTTAAGTAAAGGTAGACATAGAGTACATTCAGGCTTTCTTGTTCAGATAGGTTTTTATTTATCTGTATTTTTGGAAAAGAAAAAAAAAGGGATAACGCACATCCATTAGAACCCAAAACTAGTTGCAAAAAATAAGCTATGTACCAATCGGCCCAAAAAAGGGAGCTATAGCCCCTATTTCCTCAGTGAGACAAACCTCGCTTCCTCCCACATGCAGCAGCCAGTGAATCAAATGCTGATTCAGTTTATTTTCACCCATCCCTTAGTGGCTCAGGCAAGGCTGGCTGTACATTTTCTGTTTAATTACAACACATATCAGGGCCAGAACTCCCACTAGGCAGCATAACATAACCCCCTCAGGCAGCAGCTGCCGGAGGGTGGAGAGCAATGGTGTCGTGTTAGAGCTGGGCAAGCCACATGTGGCCTGTCTGGCACCCTCTTGTTGCCTTATAACTTCCTGATCTTAAGCCTTGATTAAACATAAATCTGAACCAAACACAGTGGTTCAACCAAATACAGTGGCACAGACTGAATCCCTGCCCCACATTCCTTGGGATGCCACTTCAGTACTCAGTGGAGTTTCAGTCTTGAGACTACAGTTGACTGATGCCAATCTATTGTGTTTCCCCATGTTTAATACAATCATCATCATCACCTTAACAATTTTTCATTACTTCTCAGTCACCATTCTTGTAGTATTTTGGACCTAAAAAACAAAACAAAACACAGTATATCAGAAGAATGGTGTAATGAATAACAGGACACATTTTCTTATCTGAGAAGCCAAGATGATCATCACACATGAAATGAAACAGGTCTAAAAAAGAGTAGGTGTTGGCGGTCCAATGTTCATATATTCACTGATCCATAAATCCACACGGCAGAAGAGAAGAGAAGAAGAAGAAGAATTTGGATTTGATATCCCGCCTTTCACTCCCTTTAAGGAGTCTCAAAGTGGCTAACATTCTCCTTTCCCTTCCTCCCCCACAACAAACACTCTGTGAGGTGAGTGGGGCTGAGAGACTTCAGAGAAGTGTGACTGGCCCAAGGTCACCCAGCAGCTGCATGTGGAGGAGCGGGGAATCGAACCCGGTTCCCAAGATTATGAGACTACCGCTCTTAACCACCACACCACACTGGCTCACTCAAGAAGAGACTCAAGAACAGAATCATAGGTGTATTTGATTTTAAAAATATAACTATTGGCACTGAAATAGAGAGAACACAAAAACAGTGCCTTCAAGAAGCAACAGCATACGCCATATAGACCGTCATTCACAACACACACACACACACACACACAAACAGCGCTTCCAGGTGAAGGCAACCTTTTTGGGTTGGATGTGCTGATTCTGGTGGGGACTGTTCCAATCTCAATGCACTTTTCAAAGCCAAAGCAAATTTAGAAGGATCAGCACAGGCAGGCGTGAGACTCGTACAAGAGAAATGCTTGTTGTTTGTTTGGAGAGCCCAAACTTTTTGTTCTGAATATTAGAAACTGGTTCAAATTTCTAATTGGCTGTGAAGCTCCATATATGTTCTTGGGTCTCATGATAACCTACTACAGTGGTACCTTGGGTTACATATGCTTCAGGTTACATACGCTTCAGGTTACAGATTCCGCTAACCCAGAAATAGTGCTTCAGGTTAATAACTTTGCTTCAGGATGAGAACAGAAATCGTGCTCCGGTGGCACGGCAGCAGCAGGAGGCCCCATTAGCTAAAGTGGTGCTTCAGGTTAAGAACAGTTTCAGGTTAAAAACAGACCTCCGGAACGAATTAAGTACTTAACCTGAGGTACCACTGTATTTAATTAGTTGTTGGGAGACACCTCAGTTGATTTGAGCACATTAGAGAAAAGCTGAGGACAACTGTAAATAATTAAATAATACTTTTCCTATCCCTCCCCCTCTTCAAGAGCCTTTTTCTTGTCTCCACTTATGCAACGGGGAGCAAAGCCAGCCATTGGGGACAGAGACCCCTTTCCACCTGCTCTGGGGCAACACAAGAAGCTTGTTCTATTTACTCTGGCTTTGAGCTAATATGAATTTCTTGTAAGCATCAAGACAACAAACCACAGAAAGAATATCTGCCTTTCTAGTGGAGGGGGAAACAGCTGTAGTTAATGTCAACCATGAATTAGAAAGCAAATAGAAAGACAGATGAAAGGTAGTTGAAAATGTGAGTGCTTTATGCCAATCTGTGAGCATGATCAGTGTCAAAAGCCAAAACAGGAGTTTTTGTTTTTGTTTTTAATAGAGATAGCGAAGCTATGAGGCAAAATATAAAAGTAGCATTGTCTGTGTGCAGATTTAAAAAAATACTTTGTTTCTCTGTTTTGAACACAGACCAAACGATAACACTGCGGCCCCTTGTTCAAAACATGAGAAATGACGCTCAGAGTACACAATGAAAGACAATCAGTCTTTAGCTGTGCTTAAATATTCTGGACCTGGAACAAAATGTCCTAATACATCTCAAAACAAATCCGCCTAGCTTCTAACTGACTGGCTGCAACAGGTGGGATTTCTTTTCTGTTCAAATGCCCATTTATTAAAAAGGAAGAAAGCAACATTTGCTGCTCTGCAGGAGCTGGTAATTGTGCAAATAATTGTGACTCTCAAGATTTGATCTTTGGGACTGGCAGGATGCTGAGGAGTGTGCCCTAGGGGCAGGGGAGCTGGAGTCTGACTTAGGATGGGGGGCAGTGGTTTGTGGGGCCTTGTACCAGCCAGAAGGCATGAAGTCTCCATGGGATGAATGGCAAAGAGGTTTTCTAGCCTTGGCTTAAGACCCAAATCACCCTGAAGTCTCTGCCTGTGGTGTGGATGAGCTCAAGACTTGTTCCAGCACCCTGTCCTGTGTAGGAACTTCAAACGGGAATAAAGCATGAATTGATTTCACTCCATGTATGCGCCTGTTATAGATGTATTTCCTTAGTAAGTTAGCCCTATTCTAGAGTTCAGTGGAATCCACAAGAAAACTTGTTTAAATGTGGGGCAATAGAGTCCCTAATCTTTAGAGAGAAGCAATAGGGGAAGATTATGTCTGTTCTGTCAGATTTACCTCAGAACGCCGATATTACTGCTTTTAAGCTCATTTCATGTTTTAATTCGGTAAATACACTGTCAGAAAACATGTCCAAGGAGGGGGACTCTATAATTATTTATGGGAAGCAGAACTACGCTTGCTGTTCTTTTCTTCAAACAAATCTCGAGCACAATACATTAAAATACAACAGCAGCCAGCTTTGCTATCTCCCCTTAGGCTTTTTCTGAATGTTGGCAGAGGCTGGAGGGAGTGGCATACATAAAGTCACTGCAATCTGTTATGAGCAGTTGAATGCCTATTAAGTCTTCTGTTAAGTTTCATTTGGAACAAAAAAATAATGCAGCCAGCAAGCAACTTGCATATTCTTGTTTAGGAATACGAACGAGAGGTCTCAAAGGTATTCACCCTGAAACCTAGTGCGAGGCAACTCCTAGTTAAATAATATTAATATTTGAGGCTTCAAAAGGCACTGAGGGCTGTTGAGAGATGAAGGTTGAAGGGAGGTGAAGCATTCTTATTCTGGCCCAGGGCAAGCTGCCATCTGTAACTGTATACCAACCTATGGGGAATTAAAAGAGACTGGGACGGGTGGGGGCAGGGGAGAGACCCAGTCAAAGTATGGTTAAATTCTGGCCAAAAGTCCATCCTCCAACATTTGCCATATAAAATTAGGCATGTTGATTCGTTGTGAGAGAATGTACCTCCCCACAGTGGGCCTGAAAGTGAACATTGGGGGGGAAAGCAACTGACAGGCCACCATTTTGAAAGGCTTCATTTCCAAAAATTCCTTAGCATTCCTTCCTTCCGATTAGAAAGCTTATATTTACATATCTCTTTTAGATGTAACTAACCCTTACACATTTCAATCTGTGATATAGATTTGTTTCCAAAACACCGTTGTTTTCAAATTGAGATACCGGTACACACAGCTTTCCCCTAACTTACTATCTGGAATTGTTGAGAATTGTGAAGAAGAAGAGTTTGGATTTGATATCCCGCTTTATCACTACCCTAAGGAGTCTCAAAGCGGCTAACATTCTCCTTTCCCTTCCTCCCCCACAACAAACACTCTGTGAGGTGAGTGGGGCTGAGAGACTTCAGAGAAGTGTGACTGGCCCAAGGTCACCCAGCAGCTGCATGTGGAGGAGCAGGGAATCGAACCCGGTTCACCAGATTACGAGTCCACTGCTCTTAACCACTACACCACACTGGCTCATTGGTGTCACACATTGGTGTCATTGGTACTCACACACAAATTGATGTGTAGAGAAAGGCCTCTGATTCACACATGGACACACACAGTTACTGAAAATCTAAATTCAGCTGTAACTCTGCATGCCCTGTAAGTGTGTGTGCAACTTTGCTTTAGTCAAAGCAATGAGAGCATAATTATAATTGGGGGAACCACTGTAGCTTAGTCAGCCTTACTGTCAGGTCACACCCTGCCCCAACTAACTCTGGAATCCAGTGCTGTATCTAATGCAAGCTACACCCATATTCAGACATTAAATCAACTCATCATCGCTTGTGACTGAATAGTACCCAACAGGCAAGGATACTCTGCCTTAATTAAACAAAGTACTCCTCTTTGCAGCTGTATGGCAGATATATAAAGATATGCTTGATTTATATTGCCTGAGCCAAACTGTTCACAACAGCTTTAAACTGAGCTATCTTGTTTAATATCCAAATGTGTTTTCACATAATGAATAACCATTGACTTTTACCACTAAGCAAGACAACTCCTGCAGGTGCTTCCTAAGTACTTAGCAATTACCCCTCTTCCTGTGGGTGATGAGTTCTTTTGTCTAGTTTGTAATGTAACCCAGGCCTGTTTGGACTGGCAGAGAACCACATTACTACTGGAATTAAGAGGCTGGTACTCAAAACTGGGGGTGTGATTTTTCTTTAAAGAAACTGAGCACACGCAGCCTGTGCGGATAGTTTCGCTATCTAGGTTTGAACCCTTCTGCCTGCATAAAATGTTTCAAAGAAAACTCCCTGGACAATGACAATCTGTGTATATTGTATCCTTTAATATCTAATATGCTATTTTTGTGTGTGTTGGCCTGTATGCCTGATGTTATGGTATACGTTTCCTCTAGTAATCTGCTTTGCTTTTGTTTAACCCATTTTACTTTGGGGGATTCAAAAGCAGTGTCTTAAGTCCACGTATGCTTCGGTAAGCTTTGTTCCAGCTCACTTAAATGACTAGGAAAAAGCCCTTGTGCTAAATGGGGTTAGAGTATCGGACTAGGACTTGGGAGACTTGGGTTCAAATCCCTGCTTGGCCAACAGGCGATATAATGTCGTCCTGTTCAACATTTCCCTCGACCCTCCATTGGCTACCAAATGAAGGAGCGTGAATCCTGGATGTGTTGTCATGTCACACATTTCTTTTACTATTACCGTACTTTTCCGTGTATAAGACGAGGTTTTTTTATTTTAAAATTATGTTAAGAATTGGGGGTCGTCTTATACACGGATAGTGCATAGCAAGTCAGAGATTGTCAGTGGCTATTGGGTGTGTTATTGGTGGCTGCGGCAAGGGCTGGTGTTGATTGGATGTTGCTACGGCGATTGGGCAGGCAATTGGCGGCTTTTGCCGGCGAGGTGACAGATAATAGGTGGCTTTTGCAAAGTGTGCAAGTGGCAGTGTAGTTCAGGTGAGTGAGCGATTTTCTGTAATCCCCCCTAAAAAAAGCTCAGCCACTCTGCCCCCCCCCATACAGCTCAACAGCTATGGGCAATCATCCCCCCCAAAAGCTCAGCAACTCTGGGCAATCTCCCCTCATTTTCTTAATTTGGAGTCCCCCAAAATAGAGGGCATCTTATACACGGCGGCATGTCATACATGGAAAATACGGTAATTACCAGTGAGGCATGTAAGGGAAACTCAGCTGGTGGCAACTATGTCCTTGTCCCATCCTCCACATGTAGTTAAGTCCCCAAGATCTGTATATAATGAGCTTCCTGTGCGATGATGAGGGACAGCGCTGTGTGTATAAAAGCAAGCACAATGCCTGCTCTGTGTTTAGCGGCAGCCAACGATGTCTATAATAAACACAATGTATGCATGGATTTATTAATAGGGAAGGAAAGAAAGAGTTAACAAAGCGCCCTCCTCCTGCTCCAGTAAAAATAGTTACGGTAATACATCTTGCATATTCTTAACAAAAATGTCTGTTTGTTTTAATTAGGGCTTGTCATCTAAATGCCAAGGAGAATATAAACAGCAGTAAATGGGTTACAAGCTGGGCTACAGCATCACCTTAGGCTCCAGGACTTCACTTGACTTAATGCAAGCAGACTTCTGCACCTGTAATGAGCAAAGGGCAGAAATGGGGTCAAAGAGGGACACGCCTTAAAGCACCTAAGCTGCGCTTATCCAGGTAGATTGGCAGAATTAGGAACCCAGGTAGGAAAAAGCCCTGCTTCTGTTAACCCTTTAGAAAAGGGTCAGGCAGTGGGTGATTGGAAAGACAAGGTCACAGCTCTATATTTTCTGCCCCATGTTTAAACTGCATGAATTCGAAGGCGACGACCGAAAAATGTCCATTAATCTGAGCGCGTAAAAAAATAAAATAAATTGACCTCTGTGGCGGAAAGGCTGTCTGCCATATCAAGCATATCACATGTTCCGAAAGACCTCACTTTCAAGTCTACTCTTTTGCTTGACAGTGACGGACACATTTTATACATGGCATGCAGCTGCCGTGAAAAAGAGAGGGGCAAATTCCACGCTGGGGGTCTTTAGAAAAGGTATTGGAAATAAAATTGCCAGTGCTGAAATGCATTCATATAAATCTACAGTGTACCACAGTCGGCTATATAATTCTGGCCACCGCACCTCGAAAATAGTATTATAATACTAGGAAAAGGGCAGAAAAAGCTACCAGAATGACCAGGGGGCTGGAGCAATTCCTCTGTAAAAGTTACAATATCCGTAGCTTTTTAACTTGGAAAATACCAGTTACTGGGGAACATGAGCAGGAAAGCTTGGCCTGCTTGTGTGTTTCCATAGGCATCTGGTTCGCCACTATGAGAATAAAATTTGCCACTATGAGAATAAAATGGTCTGATCCTACAGGGCTCTCCTTATTTTCTTATTGTAGTATATAATGCTAATGTATATAATATAATTTGACATGTCTGGTGGTTTCTTGGGTTTGTTTGTTTTTTAAAGCTTTTCCTCCAAGAGCCATGTTTATTATTATTTCCTGTGGGCAATTTGTACACTAGAACACTTTGGGTTAAATGGCAGAATAAATACTAGAACTAAATAAATAAATACATGCTTAAGCCACAGAACACTGGCCTTGTTATTTGAGCTATTTTGGTTTCATGTTATTACGCAACAACAAAATGTTCTTACTATATTTACCATAGAAACATATTGAATCTCAGTCCTTGTTAAAAATAAGTTTCTTTTTTTCTTTTAGTAATTCACTACATTTCCATAAAAATAAATAGCTGTTAAAAGGCATTAGACTTCTGAACTAGGCTCGTATAAACGAATCTTCTTTTCTGCCTGATAGTGTGTCAAAAACGTTAAAATGACTTATAGTCCACAGCTATAAGGGAAAAGATCAGTGGTTAAACATGTCTGATTTTTGCAGTTAATTCAAATGGAAAAAAAATCCAGGTCATTGGCCTTTTTAAACAGACCCCCGTGGCGATATTTACTCCTCCATAAATAGCACAGTCACATGAAATACAAATGGCAGCTAGTAAAGGCAGCAAAACAAAAGAACTAGTTTGCAGACCCAAATGCAAAGTGTCGCAGTTAAGGGGATTAACTGGGCAATCTTATACCACAATTACATTGTGGCACAGGGTGAAGCGAAAGAGAGATACCACTGCTATGCCATACCCTCTCATTACATAAGGGGAGGGGGGAATATAAATAACGGAAAATGGCACAAAAGGGCAGGCACACACCCAGGATCCCTAGAAACAAAGACTGTGTCATTGACAACACCTATATATATGACACACAGCCAATGAACTGTGGTCAGTGGGGACACAGACTCATACAGGCTACCGCCTCTCCTGGTATGTCCCACGGAGGACCTTACGGTCTTCAAACAAAAACATCTTGGAGGTCCTGGGCCACAGGGAGGTTAGGCTGGCCTCAACCAGAGCCAGGGCTTTTTCGGCTGTGGCCCCGATCTGGTGGAACGCTCTGTCACAAGAGACTAGGGCCCTGTGGGACATGACATCTTTCTGCAGGGCCTGCAAGACAGAGCTGTTCCACCAGGCCTTTGGCCAAGGCACAGTCTGACCCCCTCGTTTGGTAATCCTCATAGAACTCTAGCTCAATGGTTGTCATTAATTTGATTTTGAATTGATTTTAGAATGAATTGATTTTAAAATGCTGTTACTTTTATTGTTGTTAGCTGCTCTGAGCCCGGCTTCGGCTGGGGAGGGCGGGATATAAATAAAATTTTATTATTTATTATTATTATAACAGCAAACAATGTGATGTCACAGCACTCCCAACCCATCAGTTGGCACAGGCAGCAACAACCCATCCTTGAAAGCAACAATGGGGAACCTGTGGCCCTCCAGAGGTTTATTATTATTATTATTCCTATCAATCCAAGGCAGCATTGTGGTGAGTCTGGCGACCAGCTGGCTCTCTGACAGTCTGGGAAGCCCTAGGCTATAAAGCAGCCGGACTTAATCTAGAGTGTAAGCGACACAGATCTTGTTCCGATGCTGACTATTGCATATAATTGTGCCTCACGTGTTACCTCACGAGTGAGCAGCAAAGAAGACAACTTCACAGCTGTGTTGCATCTTCAAACAACTGACCAGTGGAGCTCTTTTGGGTGGTCCAAGGGTTGTTGACTCCCCAATGAGGGGGAAGGACTTCTGGAGCCATTCCAAGACCTGCCACGACCAACTGGCTGTGGATAAAGTTGTTTTGCTTTGGAGGCACTTTGATTCCACCGCTGTTTCGCTTCTGACCCAAGTGTCTGATGCCTCAGACTGTGATGTATTTTGGGATCACTTTCAGCCTCTGCAGACTGATGAGGTGGGTGAGATGCTCGCGGACCTGTGTTCAACCATGTCAAATCTTGACCCCTGCCCTTCTTGCTTTAATAAATCTAGCAGAGGGGGCTTGAATGGTTGGGTTTGGAGTCTGGCTAATGCTTCGCTGCATAAGTGGGTGGTCTCTATGCCCTTTCAAGGTATGAGGTGGTAGTACAGCCACTTCTAAAGAAGCTAGCTTTGAACCCATGGGTTTGGACTAACTGCTGACCCAGAAAGGTGGAGTCGTAGTGGAGCAATCTTCAGGCATTCTTGGATAATATAGATTATCTGGACTCATTTCAACCTGGGTTCATGCCTGGTCATGGAACCACATTGGCCTTAGTCACCCTGGTGAATGACTAGTAGTGCATCTCCCATGACATATCTTGAGTTCTGCTGGCATAGTGGGGCTTCCACTGTATCCTACGGCCCCTCATCTGGCATAACTTGAGTACTGAAGTCCTCTGTATTTGAGCCCACTGCATGGCTGGTGTTTAATGAATGTGTTCAGCTCTGTGGGAAGCTGAATCAAGACAGCTTTAGTGTTTCACCTGCACAAAGCAGAATGGAATAGTAGTATTCCTTTTCGTGGGCTTGGGAGCCCAAGTTTCTTCTGTAAGATCAGATTTTCTGTGGTAGTAGCAACTGATACTGCATTTATTATCATCAGTATGTAAGCCTATGTAAGCACTGTATTCATGAGTGGTTCATAGTCAGCGTTGGAAGTGGGAAGGAAAAATCACTTGTAGGTACTGTTTAGCTTAGTCTTTTAGACTCACCAACTTATTTTATTCTTACTGTTTAGTCCCAACTTTCTAATGTTTCGCCATGCTCCAGTTTAAAGAAATGTATGTGAACATTTACCTTACATAATGTATTCCAAAATCTGCTTTGAAAGCCACATGACAAGAAGCTAGAACAATAAATATAGAATGCTATTTTTTTTCTCCAGTGGTTGTGAAAAATCCTGTTTTCCATCACATCACATGCAGGAAAGATAAGTAGAAATGTGTGCATTGCTCATCATATTATTATTTTCCTGCATATGCAAAGTGACAGCCGTAAAATGTCTGCAGCAAGCTGTTGACTGTAGTCTATCATGGGTTCAAGCTGTGTTACTTGGTGGCATCTATTTATCATGAAGCCTGATTTACATTTGATGCTGGGAAAATGTAATTAGGCAGTAGCTCCATGTAGAAATGAGGTGAAATTGGTTCTGTTCATGTTTTAACGAAAACCTCCCTAATTTGCACTTCCCAAACCAAATGGCAGCTTTTGTTTGAATGTCACACTTTTCTGAATTTGCAATATAGCTCTCCAACCAAAACAAATGTGTAGAAAAAAGCATAGGTGAAAATGTGCAAAAAGGAGTGTATATTAGTGAAAATAGTGCACAACATACAAAATTTTGTGTGAAACTATTTGCAATAAATAAAACCACAAACTGATAACAAAATGGGGCAAACTGAGCATAAGATACAAAAAATGAGTAAAACAGAATCTGAAATTAAGAGATTCACGAGTCTCTAATTCCATGCAGTCATCATCTCATTTAAATTGAGTCATGTGGCACCAGCATACCAGAGTTCCATGACCCATGTGGGAACTCCTCTGTTACACTAATGCTGAACACGTGGCAGCTGATGGCACGGTTTAAATGAGACACAACCTGCATGGAATGTGACATGTTCATGTCTCTTTCCGCATGTCCAGAATCATTTTAAAATCTTTTCTGTATGTCTGTTTGATATAGGGCACTGAAACAACACACTATAGAAACAATTAACCACTGGTGATGTCTGCCCATCTCGAGTCAAAAAATGTCCAAATGAACCTGGTAATGGCATGAAATATCAGAAACCTTGGAGCCACACTACTCCCTCCCAATATATCAGCCTGAAAAGCGAGATGAGCGCCGTACCCTATAGTCGCTTTTGATTGGACTTAACTGTCCAGGGGTCCTTTACCTTTACCTTATACTCACATAAATAGTAGTGCAATCTGAACAGAACAATAATTTGACATAAATGATACGCAGTCACTGTGTATCCTAAATAATGGAGACTTTATTCATGAGATCCACTGCATTTGATTTGGACTGTATTAGTTTTGTTCACCAGCACTGCCTGTTTTCCAGCTGGAGATTATTTCAGGCAGGTATTAAAACTCATGGTAAAAGCCTGCTAAGAAGCTGACAGGATGCTAACCATTAAGTTTTCTGTTAGTCTGGTTGCCTTTTTATGCTTTAGCAAGTTTCTTGAAATATCTGTGCTTCCTAACCCTTCTGAGACAGATTAGTTGACACACATCATTTTCTTTTGTGGCTTCTGTACATTACAAAATTGCTGGTTTTCTACAGATTCCACCCCCACCCCCATAAAAGGCAATAAGGACTCATGTGTATTTTCCCATTTACAAGTGGAATAAATGCTCATTATTATTTCCAGTCCTGTCTTTCAGGTCCAGCCTCTAAGCTCCTCAAAGCAACCCCGAGTGAAGGAGGCTAAGAAGCATTGATCCAAGTCAGCCATTACAATCACGGCTCAATATACTGTGGTTTGTGAAGCTGAGATTGTGGCATCTACATCAGGTCTGTGACTTGCCTGAGGCCATTCAGTGAGCTTTACAGCAAGATGGAAGAATTAGACTCTCAGCTTCCCACAGCCAAGCCCCACTCTCTAGTCACTAAACCACCTCTAGGTTGTGGCTTCTGTTGTCTTGTTTTTACAAACAAGAGAGATAGTAAACTACTAAATCTGTCCCTGTCCCTGTTCAGATTAGGGATGGGAAGAATCTATTTCTGATCCACACAACTTCTGCTTGTGTTCACCCATCAGTAGATTTTATCCTGCTTTCGCATTAATCTGTAATAACGAAATATGCACAAAATGCCCATTTAAATACATGTCGGTACATATTTTCTTTCAAAATACACATTATTGTTTGAACTTTTGGTTTGTGCAAAAGCAACTGGATAATTAAGTTATGATCTGCACATGAGTCCAGGAGATGCACATCAGAGTTTGTAACATCCCTGCTTCAGCCTGCTGTTGAGGCTGACAGGAGTGAATACTCCACACAAAAGAATTTCCTGCATATAGAAAACCTGGCAGGGAGAGGGAAAGGCTTGGAGAGAACCCATTTGGCTGCCCCTGCTTTATCTGCTGAAGGTCTAGGCAGCTATGTAGTTAAAGGTGGCTGTAGAAAAATCACTATTTAGATTCTAAATTGAATAGTATACCTTTATTAAATTTAGCGGATTGTCAAATGATTCTATATCTTTGATGTGCTGTTATGGGTTTCCAAATTACACCACATTGTTGCAGGTGTCCTGGGACCTTGAAATAATTGTAAACAGTCAAGGGCCAGGATAGTCAGGGACATTTGCTATTTATGTACGTGACATATTCAGTTTTATATCTGTATGAGGCATTTGGCATATGAGCGTTCCACACAGAACTATTTTTAAAAATGGAATGAAGAACCCCAAAGAGAATAGCCACAACTGTAACTGACAAATGCACACTCCTAAAACTGAAATACTTCCCCATAGTAGTTTGTTTCTGAAGCTGTTCTTTACAAATACGTAGGTTTCAGCACAAGCTAAGCTGAAGGGTGATCTTACTTAGGAGTCCCTAAGTTCCTCCTAAGTACCTCCTGATCTCAGTTCCAATCCCTCTATCTCAAATCCTAAGATGCAAGGGGGAGACAACAGATGGTCTCTCGGACAATTTGTTCCAATGTTATTTAAGGACTCTCATTTATTGAGTGCCGGATAGCCTGTGCAATTTGCAGTGAATGAGACAGGAGTCTTGCCACGCATTTGAGCAATAGGATAGTCCCACTTGTGAAAGCAGACTGAGTGCCAAACAAGTACAGTAGCAAAAATGTAGACCAACATTTTATTAACTTTTTATGCTGTTTAATTTGTTATTGTTTGTTGACACACAAAAGTAAATGCACTTTTATTTAATTTTCTTAAAACTGATAAATCAAAAGGGGCTGCAGCTTATTGTTAGAGGATCTGCTTTGCATGCAGAAGGTCCCAAGTTCAACCCCAGGATTCTCTAGGTAGGGCTGGGGAATGACTCCTGCCTGATATGCTGGGAAGTTGCTTCCAGTCACTGTAGACAATCCAGAGATAGATGGACCAATGAGCTGACTCTGCATAAGGCTGCTTCCTATGTTCCCAAATATCTTAAAGAACTTGAGGCAAAATAGACAAACATTCAATGTTTTCTTCAATATCAACATTTTTAAGAACAAGAAATCCAAGAGACTATCCTGATTTCATAGTTGTTGAATTATGAGGCAGACTGTCCTTCACTGCAGGTTTTAAAGCAGAGGTTGGATGGCCATCTGTCATTGCTTTAGTTGAGATTCAACCCTCAGGGTCCCTTCCAACTCTACAGTTCTATGATTCTAGGCCTCCAGAGAAAGGTACGAAAATATGGTGAAGGGAGTGACTGATGGGGAATTTGTGCAGTTGGAAAATCAGCTTTAAAAAAAACCCTGTGACTGGCAACTGATGCCTCTTGCTCCTTTGGCTGATGGATGGGACCAGAGAGGCCCTTCTTCTTGCTTCTGCAGGGCAACCAGCAGTTGGGAGTGTTTTTTATGACAAGTCCTCCTTTGGCCTACTGATTGGGCTAGGTTATAGAATCACAGAATTGGAAGGGACCCTGAGGATCATCTAGTCCAACCCCCTGCAATGCAGGAATATGCAGATGTCCCATATAGGGATCGAACCTGCAACCTTGGCATTACCAGCACCAAACTCTAACCAACTGAGCATCTTGCTGTGATGCTGTTGCTAGAAGGCAGGGGGAGTGGCCTCCCAGTGCCCTTGTCCTTAGCTAATGGCAGAGGGTGCTGTCCTCAGGTTCTTATTAATAAATGTATAGAAGAGAAATTTTCAGCAGGTGGAGCATTTCCTGTCCAAGCAGTGCAGCAGTAAATACTATAGCTTCTAAGCTATTAAAAGCCCTGGAGCCAATACTATAATCCCGCCAAAAGGAAATAAAAAAGGTAGTGTATAAATGGAACAGTTCAGGCTATTTTTTCATAAACAGTTACCCATCATCATGGAGATCACAGTATACAAATGCATCAATTTCCTGACACAATTTTGCTAGTGTGGCAAAATTCCAAACTCCACTCTCACCACTTAAAGGCATCTGTTAGTACTGAGAAGCAAAGAGTATTGATTTACATGTCTATGGCTGAAAAACTGAATTCTGCTCTATCTTTGACTTCTCATTTGTTCTCTCAGTGGGAGCTGAGGTTTATCTCTACTGCACCACTCACAGAGATTACCTGCCTCGTCAACTGCTATTAATTGGTGATCATATTTGAGCGAGCACATGAGTTGTCCTTTAAAGAAGGCATAAGGCATGAGAAACCACATGGGAAATTGGACTTAACCAGCGGGCTACAGCAAATTACAGGGATACTGGTTTCAAAGGAACGGAAGGGTCAAAACAAAAATTTATTCCTAAAATTAAATGCCAGTTATGTTTAGGATTAAATAATTACTTGCTGGGTCTTCTTTTCTAAACAATTTGGGAACCACCCTTCTTTTAACAAGATGAAAATTGAGGATATGGCATAAAAGAAGGCCACGGATGCAAAGCCATAGCAAGGACAGCAAAGACATGTTAAACCTTAGGGGGTTATGTCAGATTCAGCATCTCCATTAACAACTTTTGAGAGAAGGAGAGTTCTGTTGGTGGAACCTCACTGAGGTGCAGACATGACAGAAGCAAGGAATCCTGTCTCTGTTCCAGAGTTCTTAATTGTTGCAGTAATCCAAGAAAGAATCCGAAGTAGGATTGGTTGAGCAAAACAGACTAAAGTTGTTTGGCTGCACAAGACTGCAGGCCTGCAGCACAGTTGAACAAGTCTCTGCACAGCTTCCATAATTTGATGAGATGCTGCATACACAACACTAATGTGGGCTCTTGAAACCACTACACAAGCTTTTGAGCTGCAGGGTGTCTATGATTAGATCTTAATCACATCTCCTTGAATGGCAGAATTAGGAACGCTTCACACATTTGTTTGAAATATGGCATAGCAACTCTTTCTCTTCCATCATGCAGAGGTGCTCAGGTGTGAAGAACACTGCACACATGCATTATAAATGGTCATTTAGTAAATACACTCTCCCAGAATGTGTAAGCAAGACCCATCCTGTGTGTATGTGGCTTTAAAGAGAAGCTCACAGCTGCTATTCCTAACATTCCAATAATGAAGCTTCAGAAAGTTGTTTTCCCCTTCTGAAACAGCTGCTATTTGCATACTTGTTTCCAGGCACTGTTACAACAACACAAACTGAACCTCTTTCCATAATTTGGACTGCTATGCCTCTCCAGGGCTAATACACTTAAAAAAGTTGTATTACATACAGGCTAATATTTAAGAGGTCAAGCCTCTCCCTCCTGCCAGAAGAAATGGGCTGAGGAGAGAGGTGTGAAGGTCCTATTACACCTCACCCAGGGAATTTTTAAAAAGGTGTTTTTTTCCAGAAGACTTTTTGCAAATGTTTCCATTTTAAAAACTGACATATTTTGAAGGACACTGGAAAAAACCTCTATTAAGTATGTTTTATTTTAAGATGTACAGCATTAGTGCGCTGGCAAATACAACACTTCAATTCAAAATGAATTTCTGTATTATGGGTGCAGTAATCTTCATTAGAGGAACATGCAGGGCCTCTGTCGCTTGTGAATTGCTGCCTGCGTCTCCTAGTCACCTTTGGTTTAGTTTGTAGATACTAGTAGCAATCATCCTGTTTCTGCTGCCCTTCTGACCTGTTCCCTCCTTTGTGGTCAACCTTTTCACCTTGCCCCTTGAAGGACACAGACACAGTGCTGCAGAATGGGAAACAAACAAGCAGCTTCTTGCTTTGTTTCACTGGGGATAAAAAAAGGTCAAAAGGCAGTGGGGCAGAAACTGCAAATAGGAGTGTGAGCTTTAACCAAGACCCACAGAAGGAAGTGGACTGTGTGGGTAATATTGTAATCTTACTTGGTACATCTATAGTCTTAAATTTAATAAATATGCCAAAGGGGATAATTTTATTCTACCCTAGCTTTGGAACAATACAGTTTATTTTGCTAAAGCAGTAACATACGTTTGGGCTTGGTAAGTATTGCATATATGTTTGTGGAATGCTCTCCCCAGGGAGACTCACCTGGCGCCTGTGTTACATATTTTTAGGTGCCAGGCAAAAACATCCCTCTTTTCGCAGGCCTTTCGCTGATCCTATATATATATATATATATATACCCTGCCCATCTGGCTGGGTTATATTTATATATAAATATGTAAAACACACACACACACACACACACACACAATTTCTCAATTTTTCTGTTTTGTGTGCATGAAAAAGCTGTGCTGGGAGAAGGGGAAATGGGTTTTATTCCACACAGCTTTAAAATTTTCTGGAAATGTTGCATCTCCAGAGGAGCGGTGGGGAAGAGAGAAGACAAAAGTTAGTAACTGACTGCTTACACAAGAGTAAGCTCTACTGGTTGAACAGGGTTTCCTTGCAAGTAAAGATGAACAAGACTGGGCTGCTGAAGTTTCTTGCGTACTCCCCCCTCTCCGTCCCGCCACTAGGGACCCAAAAGCCAACAACGATGACCTTTCCCGGAAGAAAAACACAAGCAGCAGACTAACCCAACCTCACAACCCCCGAAAGCTGCCGGGTGGGATTCTTGCCCTCCTCGCGCCCCTCTGAGCTCCCACCTCAAAACAAACCAACGAAAATGTCCTGATCGCAACTCGTCATTGGCTGCCCGCTCGTCCCGCCTCCGCTGCCGTAGACCCAATCGCGTCCGCCGCACCACACCCCGCCCTTGACCCCCTCGCGTTGGGCAAATCCTGGTGTCACTCGCCCGGTCCTCCAGAGGTCGCGTCGCTTGGCTTCCAGCTCGTCCCGCCCAACAGAATGCAATTCGCTTTAACCACCGCCGCTTCCCGCCCCGCCGCCTCTCCGATTGGCTGCTGCGCTCCTGTCAGTTACCCTCCGGCAGGCGTCCTCCAACGGCCGTTCCAACCGCCTTCCTGCTCCTGCTCCTCCACCTCCTCCCCTCCCCTCGCCGCTGGCCCCGCCCCCTCCTCCGAGTCGGAACTCGGCTGCCCTTAACAGCGCGCTCGCTTCCAGCAAGTTGCGCGCCGCTTCTCGAGTGGAAGCCTCCGCGCCCCTCCCTCCCCCGCTGTTACGTTGCGCGCGGCCTCTGAGGAGAAGGAGGAAGAGGAGAAGCGGCGGCGGCGGCGGGGGGCGCTGGCGTGACAAGATGTTGGCGGAAGAGGCGCCGGGGGCTCCCGACGGTGGCTGAAGAGGAGGCTGCGCGGCCCTGGCCTCTCTCCCTCCCCTTCCCGCTCCGCCGCCGTCCTTCCCTCAGGAGTCGCCGAGGAACCCCGGCTCATGACAGCGAGCGCCTGGCGGAGCGGCCCAGGCGACAGCGAGCCTGGCTGAGGCGGCGGGGGGCGGGAGAACAGCGCCTCCTTCCTCCTCACGAGACCGCGCGCCGCCAAAGTTTGCCGCTCGCGGGCGGGCGGCGAAGAGACGTCGCTGGCGGGAGGAAGAATAAAAGTTTCCTGCTCTGTTTTTCTCCTTCGGAGGCTCGGCTGATTTGGAGGACGCAGCGGGGGCGGGTCTTTGCTGCGTGCCGGCCCCCCCCCTTGGTTTAACCCTCATTTGGTCTCTTCCTCGGAAAAGTATCCATTATTTGGAAACCCCTTTTTCCTTTGGGGTATCGGATTAAGCGTATCCCCTCCCTTCTCAAGGGTGTCGGATTAAGAGCCTTCTTTCTTTGAGGTGTTGGATAAACAGCCTCTCCCCCTTTGGAAGGTGTTTGGATTCTTCCCCCTTTCTTGGGTTGTTGTTTTTTTTTTGGACTTGGAAGAACCGCTCCCCCCCCCGCGGCCCCTATTCCTTGGTGCACTGGATTAAGTGTCTTCCTCCTTCCTTGGCTGGTGGTGTCTTCTCGCCCGCCGCCGCTTGCTCTGCCTTCCTCCCTCCCCCCGCCCCTCCGGCGTGATTATATGCTTCAAGGGAGAGGCGATCCCCCCTCGTGCCTCCTCCTTTCCCAGCCATGTCGGCGACGGCGATCTCCGCCGCGGAGAAAGTGGACGGCTTCACGCGGAGGTCGGTGCGCAAGGCTCAGAAGCAGAAGCGGTCGCAGGGGTCTTCGCAGTTCCGCACCCAAAGCAGCCCCGTGGAGCTCTTCCCGCTGCCCCAGCTCAAAGGTAATGTATCAGTTATACCGCATGTATCTCCTAGGGAGGAATCGAGCGAGCTGCAGCTCACTTAGCCCCGGGCTACAGGTGCTGCCTTCTGCGGGAAGAGACTTCCTCCCGCCTCTCGCCGCCGCCTACGTGCTGCTTGCTTCCTTGTGCCAACCCTCTAAATTTCGCGGCAGCCCGTTTCACTGCCCTCTGTTACTCCATGTTAAGGCGCAACTCTTGTTCCGAAACTTCCTCTTCGCAGCCTTGTTAAAACTCTACCTTTTATCCCTTTCCCCTGCGAAATATACTGCCACAGGTTCGCATTTCAACAGCTTTCGGGGGATTAGGTGCTTTCCTGTTTTGAAGACCTTACACTTTTAAGGGCCTTGTTCCCTTAGCTGCTAGAATTTCATGCTTTCCTGCCCTGCCTTAAGGAGTTGGCTATGCAAAATGTTGGCTTGATGCATTTGTGGGTAGTACCAGGGACAAAAGAGGACCCCCAGGCCAACTCCAGCTGGGAGCACCAAGGTTTATGGCATAATCTGCAGAACTTGTTCAGAAACAAGGCCTTCATAAATTTTAACCTGTCCTCCCCTTCCTCATTCTTCTCTGGGTTTTGTGTAATCTCCTCCAGGGGCTGTTACTGCTGTTTAAATTAGTGTACAAAGTATCCTTCCCTTTAAAACTGTGGTACTGTGTTACTTTCACCCCCTGGAATTAAAGAGTGCTCACATGATTAGTTAGGCTCCCAGAAGCTCATAATAGTAGTGTTTAGCAAGTGTGCATTTCTGTGAATTTCTTTATCCTCTTTTCTGGGCTTGTCATGCCTATGACAATCCAAACTCCATTTTTACCAACTCTGATGCTAATTTGAAGTACTGGAATTCTTATGTGCAATTTAACACTTTTTTTTTTGGCTGTCTAAAAAAGTTTTTCACATTTTTTAAAAAAGTGGGGAGAGGATGAAAAAATGATAGTTTGAGCTGAAAGGGGTTAGGACTGACATTTTTGTAGGGTAGTGTAATGAGTTCTGTTTGTTTTTTAATACTGCTAATATGAGCAGTACTGAGACTCTTGCACTGCACTAGCATGTCTAGAAAATGAAGAAAATACCACGTCTTTTGAAGGGATATTTGACCATCCAAAGATGTGACACATTCTGGCAGAGTACACTGCGTTTCAAATAGTGTCTTGAGCAGGTGGTGCTAACTTAATTATTTTCTAGTAGTTGAGCGGGAAGCCCTTTAAAACGCAGAAGAGAGAGGCCCCTGTGTTTTAATCAGCTTGTTTTTATTATTGGTTGTTAGCTGCCCTGAGCCCAGCCTTGGCTGGGGAGGGCGGGGTATAAATAAAATTTATTATTATTTTTATTATTCTTTACCTTTCTCTCTCCACATCAGGTGTGGGAAACCTGAGGTTCTTCAGATGTTGCTGGACTAAAATGCTCATCAGTCCCAGCCAGCCATGGTCAGGGTTGTTGGAAATTATAGTTCTACAACATCTGGAAGGTTACATGTTCCTCATCCTAATTCTACTTTTTCTACCAACTGGAATATGTTTTTGGATGGCAAGAAGTAGGGTGAATGAATTGAAGTAGGAGGGGGAATAGGACTAGCCAAAGCAAGTTTCTCACATTATCTGTGTATATACCGCATGCCCATCAAAAAACGATGACTCATAAGGCAGGTTCTGAAACTTCAGTTGGTGATGTTTTCCAGCTGAAATAATTTCTAAGGTAAAATTTCTACTAAACTAGAAATTATTGGAAGGTAGAAATACCTGCAAGTTGGATACCAATTTATATAATTAGCATACACAATATATAGGAAATGTATTTATTCTTTTGTTTCAAGTAGTATACCACCTTTCATAAAAATATCTGAAAGTGGTCCAGAATAAGACATTAAAATACAATAAAAACAGAAGCAATGAACTCAGGATAAACTAAGCATGTTGATAGTGATGGTAAGTAAAAGTCCCCAAAATATATTCCAACAATATCAAGTCCTAACAACTTGGGCCCAAAGTATGTGAGGTATTGTCTACTTCCATATCAGCTTATCTGAGTAAGATCACCCAGGGAGGCTCTGCTCATGGTGACATTGCCAAAAAAAGGTTTGAGGGCAACGGTGCATCGTAGGGCCTTTTCAGTGGTAGCCCATGCATTGTGGAGTGCTCTCACTAAGGTGCATCTTACATTGATACTGTATAACTTTTTTATCATGTCAATGTGTACTTCTTTGCCCAGACTTTTGGTGGGGTGAGGTGTTGTTTTGTCAAATTCCTCTAATTTTGAGTGGTGCTGTTTTATTGTACAGATAGCCCCCATTTATGCGGAGTTACGTTCTGCGACACTGCACACATAAGTGAAATCTCATATAATTGAAACCCTTTGAAAAAGCCTACAAATACCCTGTTCTGCCCCCCACGGCCTTTAAAAGACATTTCAGTGATGTCTTTATGATGTTTTCGGGTCGCTTCTGCGTTCGGCGTGTATACAAGGTCGCACACATATTCAATTCACATAAATGGGGGCTGCCTGTATTTTTTGTGGATTTAAGTATTGTATTTTTTAATTGTATGTAACCCAACTGGGGACTTTTGAGTGAAGGGTGGGTAAGAAAATGGGTGTGGAGAGAGATAGTGAGGGAAGGAAAGAGAGAAGCAAGTACCATAGCAAGAATATAGTGCCATGTAGTCCATTAAAGTTGTCCATTATGTGGCAAATACTTGGAAACATTATGACATGATACCCCAAATAAGTGCAAGAAAGTAAAGTAGCATACATTGGAACCTCAAGTTGTGGACGTAATTTGTCCCGGAGGCATGTCCGCAACTCGAAGCGTTCGCATCCAGAAGCGCTGCTTGTGCGCATTCGCACGGCACGATTTAGCGCTTCTGCACATGGGTGAGCAGCGAAACCCGGAAGTAACTGTTCCAGTACTTCCGGGTTGCCGCAGGACGCAACTTGAAAAGACGTAACCTGAAGCGGGCACAACGTGAGGTATGACTGTACTCAGTCTTCTATATATTACTAATGGTAACTACCCTTATTTCTTTTCCACATACCCAGCACATAGATACATTTTCCTGAGTTTTCTGTGAATTGTGGGGAAGATGGGACAGTCTGTCTTCACCTTAGGTCTTGGCAACCTTTATTTCACTGTTTTCTGCAGGTCAGAGAGAAGAGGGTGTCTCCTTCATTTCCCATTAGACTTCTACCAAAGTAGCAAGGTGTCGCTCACAGCTTTTCCAAAAGGCCATTGGTAGGGAGATAAACCACCTTTCCTTTCTCCTTGGTTCTCTGCATGTGCCCTAAACCTCAGTAAAACAGAGAAGAGAGTAGTTGATGGTGACTTCAAGTAGTAGTTGGCAATTAAGCCTAACAAAAATTTGTAGACTACTGAGCATGCTCTACATATTGAGGAATATTTCCAGGTCTTGTGACATTGTTGTCTTCCCTTTTGTCATGCTGAAGTATGTGCTGTTTTAGGTGGTGACACTAGTTTGTGGTCTTTAAAATGCATGACAGTTAGCTGTTATTGGTTATCTTGTACAAGCTATTTGCTAAGGAGTGCCTTGCATAATCAGTTTTCATTCTCTGGAAATTGAAGGGTTGAGGGAGAATAATAGATGGATTGTCTTAAATATGCTTTTTCTATACTAAGCGTTTATAAGGAATAGATTGCAAAGCAAACTGAAGGACCTTGTTCAGATATGTATGGGAAAGCCACAAGCACAACAGAACCTATCCCTTATTTTACTGATCTGTAACTTATGTGCTACATTGCAACAAGTTCTTTAACAGGACTGTGCAACATATGACCCACTTAGCTAAATCTAATCCAACAGCTTTGAATTGTGCCCAGCAGGTGCTTTGTAACTTCCCCTGCTTTTGCAGTTCTGAGCAAATGGCAAAACTACTCGCTGTTGGACTTCATCCAGGTGGTGGACAAGGGATACTAGTTATAGTCATGTGATCAGATTTGCACTATGATGTGTGGGCACGATGGACTGGTAAAATTAAGTGGGGGGACTGCTTCATGCATTTATATTACAGGGCTTACTGAATTGGGACTATTATGATCCCATTTACAGCACTTGTTAGGTTTACCCTTATAATTTAGACTTAAAATGTTACTGCTATTTCTGGTCCTTGTTTGCTACCTATAGAATATCAAATTAAGAAAGCATGTTGCTGATTGAACATAGAAGCACATGTGCACCATGCCGCAATGTGCTGACGTTATGATATGATGATGTCACGTGATGGCATGATGATGTCACGTGATGGCGTGGTGCATGCACTCCAGTCGCTGGTCCAGAGGTAAGGTGACAGTCATGATGCCTGGCATGTGGTGCACAGAGGCAGCCATGGAAGTTATGCATGGTGGCCGTGTTGTGCGGAGGCGGCCATAGAGACAGTGGGCGGCAGGGGGTAGAGACTGGGCACCCACAGGAAAAACTGTGGGAGTCTTGGCACTCAGGGCTCCAGGAAGATGGTGCCTATGTTAGATTAAATACAATTAGGGAATTGATTTCATAAAGTACTGCACCCAGTGGTAAATCTGTAGTTAGCACCGTGGAAACATTCACATTTTCAACTCTGGAAAAGAAAAAGAACAATTTGTTTAAAACACTGAAATCAAATCTGTTTATTTTAGATTGTTTCCAAATGAGGTTGACTCCTGGTGGAAACGTATGCCCTTTATAGTGAAAGGATTGGAAGTATGCCAAAGAATTTCAAGATTTGAGAGAGGTTTTTGAGGCTCAGGTTTTTTCCAATTTAAAAACTGAGTGTCCAAATATGGATTCAAGAATTTGTGTTACAGAAGTGTTCCGTACCTCTTCTACTCTCAAGGGAGCGAATTCTGATAACTTTAACCATAGTTTTACAGTGGGCAAACTTTTCAAAAACTCTTATCAAATGCTGTAGTTCGATAAATCCATCTGGGCTAGATTATACTTAAAATGTAACATGAGTACAGTATTATACTAAATTTCAGTGTAACCTAGTTAACCAGATAGGCGTTTAATGATTTCTTAAAATGAGACACTCAGAGAGGATCCAGTGTAGTGCTATGGAAAGCATTGCATCAACACAAGCATACCAGCTTGCCAGATGGAACGATCCCCCCCCCCCCCGGTGTATTGTTCTGGGGGTTCTGCTGACTACTCCAAGCCACCTTGGGGCAGAATGGAAGGAGGGAGGGGGGAGAAAAGCCCCATTGTGCTATCAGAAGTCATTACATGGCCTTTCACTAGCAAGACTTACTCTTTGAATCTCTGCTTGTGACCTCATTTGCATAACTTGGTAAGCCAAACTGTGGCTTGTAGGGACTGCGTAAATATGCAGGCTCCCAGAGAGGAGCGCTTAGTTTCTGGTCTTTTTTCATTTCCGCACTGTGGTGAGCTAAATCAAGGTTTAGCTTAGCATGTCATTTGAACCTGGGCTCCTGGCTTAGACTTGGCAGATGGCTAGGAGGCTCACTGGAGCCCCAAACCTGGCAATACAAAAGTGCCATGGGTTCATGGTTCCCTCAATTGCCTGCTTTGAATGGGGCCATACTTATCCTGAAGGACCAGGTTTGTAGTCTGGGGGTGCTGCTGGATAATCTCTGCTAGAGGCCCTCAGTAGCTAGGAGTGTGTTTTGCCAGCTTGTGCTGGTAAGATGGCTATAGACATTTCTGGACCTGGGTAGCCTGGTCAATGTGGTAACCTCCAGGTTAAACTACTGCAATGTGCTGTGTGTGGGGACTGCTCCTGGAGTTGAGCAGAAGTGCAACTAGTGTAAAACACAGCAGCTTGACTGGCAGACTTTTGCCATCACATTACACTGCTGGTTATCTACTGGGCGAAGTGCCAAATGCTTGTACTGGTGAACAGAGTGCTATACATTTTGGTACTGGAATACCTATATAAAGCTCACTCCTTTATATATGCAACCAACCAGGGTGGTGTTCTGCAGGGAGAATTTCTTATCAGGAGGTCCATTTGTATGATGTAGGAATTGGGCATTTGGGATGTGCTCTCCCCATGGCCTTTTCAGCATCTGTTCAAGACTTTCCTTTTTAAATGAGTCTTTTAAGCACATACTTTTATCCTAATTTTGTGATTTTGATATATTTCATGAGAAATAAAAAAATTGGAAGTTTGTTGATTTCAGCTGAGCTTCCCTATAAGTATGCTTAGGATTTCAACCAAAGGTAGTCTGGTTATGTAACATCCTACGCCTTCCGTCATATGTTCCATTCAGCATCTGCAGATCTATTCCACAAAATGTTTATAAGGACCAGGGTCATCTTAATTGTTTCTTTATACCTTTTACAGTTTTATAGTAAGTCCTTTTAACCACAATATTGAGTGTTTTAGATACATGGGAAATGCTTGGCATTTTAGACAAGGGTTTGAAATTGAACACAGTGTGTATTTTGCTGATTTAGTTGCTGCAGTGGAGCTATCAATCTATATGTTGCTTTTATTTTGATAGACTGTGTCCCTTTATTTGTGTCCTTTTGCTTTGTTTCAGTAATGATTGGTTATTATGTTAATTGTTTTTAATGTTAGCCTCTTGATTTCTTAAGAAAACGAAGGAACATATACATTCTTAAATTTTAGAAATGTGGATCAACAACTATTGTGTTTTTAATATGTAGGCTTTTAAGGTATTTTCAGTTTTATTAACGCAGCTTTCACATAGCATTGCAAAGTTTCCATGTCTTCTAAACAAAGATACTATTCATAGCTTAAGTTCTTCAAGATGTGACCTCCTTAGAATGTCTAATTTTAAAAAAATACACTTTCATGAACAGTAATTGCTAAATATAGTGTCCATTGACAGTCTTCACATGCAGAACCTTTCTATTTTAATCTTCAGCATCTTTGTGCCAGCATAGTATTGAATTTCTTTTTCCATGTTTATTGCATTCAAGTTGAGTCAGATTCTAGTTGTGCAGGTGTTAAATTGAATAAACTTATTTATTTGAATATGAGGGAAATATTAAATATTGCTGAAGGTTAATTGACTTTATCTGGTCTGAAGTCTATTCATTTATAATATTTTAAACCTGCCTTTCATAGATAAAAAACCTATCGGGGGGGGGGGGGGAGAATCCAGTCCAACCTACTGATTTTTAAAGGTTTTTGTTTGCAAATCTGTTGTCCATTTATCAGCAGATCTTTGAGGCCTAGTTCACACAGTATTCCATGTTATAGAGGCTTCCTGCTGGCTAAAGCAATAATTGGTTCTGACATTTTCTATACATGCTATGAGTGTTCCTGTTCCATCCCTCTCCAGATGTTAATTATAAGTGGAGATCTTATCCTCTGGGCTTACATGTATTCATCTTTGGAAGTTGTGCAGTATAGAAGGAATCTAAACAAAATACCTAATGATATTGGTTGCAATTCATATATTCAGCAGGGGAAATGCTGCATGTGTGGTATTACAGTAATGTGACCTCTTCCCTTGTACAACAGAGTACACAAGAGGACTTAAGCGAGTTCAGCAGAATGTCAGTTTATTATTTCTAATAATTTGCAATATTTGTTACTATAATTATCATAGCTATCACCTTGTTTATATATTTATATTTTATTTATGTGCTGGGTGTTGTACAAAAGTAAAAAACCCAGATCTTTGCCTGCCAATTCACAATGGGGAAAAAGGCGGAGGGAGATACAAGGGGAGGGATGTTAAAAGAAGAGGGGAAACTTGAACAAATTGGGAGAGAAGAGATCTTGTTTGTTTCTGAAGCAGTGCACTGCCTAGGGATCCCTCTTCTTAGTTGAAGGTGGCAAACAGATGGAGTGATGTGTTGAAAGCCCAACCTAATGAGTGCATGGGTTTAAACTTAGGGCAATACACAGCACTGTTTCCCACTCCCTTCATTGTTGGTTAATACTGTCTCTCATGAAGCAGTTCACTGTGGGGTGAGATTTTATTTTTCTTGAAACAGCTAATGTGAAGTTATTGCAAGAGTAGCCAACCTGGTGTCCTCCAGATGCTATTGGGAGTCTACAGCATCCCTGACTGTTGGCTAGGCTATGCTTGCTATCCCTGTGTATATAGTCACAAGCCTTGGAACCAGTTTTTCTTTCCTTTTTTGGATTTGTAGAAACTTAGTGTTCAAAAGCTATTTAGAATGTTCCCTCACTTAGAAATTAGCTAGCGTCTCTTGCCTACCCCCACCCATCCTATGCTAGTTAAAATATGGACTATGGACTCAGGTACGTTTATAAAGATAAAGTGCTTTATATGTGTTATAACACTGATGGTGCTGTAGAGCCCTATCTTTCACCAATGGGATGTCCCTGTGTGAAGTTTAGAACATGTTTAACTGAACTGCTTCTGTGATGTTTCTAGATCCAGCCTACAAAGTAATTGTCATATTTGAATTGTCGGTATGCTTATATAAATATAGTATGATTGTTCCAGAAGTGGGTTATTCTTCTCTTCTTGAAAGACCCTAACTATGCATTTAAAACTTACATAAGAACCTTTTTTAGCCTTGTGAAACTGGCTGGTATGGCTGTGTAATTAGTGCCACATTATTCTTTCAGTAAATATGTCATATTAAACAAATACATAAAGTATGAATTGTAGCCCAACTTATGATAATCTTTCTAAGAATATGGTGAGTTTAGAAATAATGTGTTGCATCCTTTGAACTGACTTGTAGTAGGACAGTGAGACTTTTTGTGCCTCTGTGCTGTCCTGTGTGCTCCTCAAATCTGTTCTGGAGGGTTGAAGAACTCTGAGCAGATTTTGAGGATGGTGTGGGTCTGCAGGGGGAAGAGAGGAAGGGGAATCCTTAATGTACAAGTGGAAGTCTGCTCACATGATTTTGGATTTCATGCAGTGCCTGATATATTATCATTGTTACTTTTATTCCCCACAGTTCCTGTTCCTCTTGGAAAGAGCACAGTGCAGCTTTCAAGAATGAAACATTAAGCAGTAAAACAGTGAAATATAATATACAATAAAAATACAGTATAATGCCCATTAAAAAGTTGCACATGTGTGGGCAATTCCAGTATGAACTGAAGGCATGCAGAAACAAAAAAGTTCCCAATTGCTAACTGAAAACAGAGTGAGAGGGGGGAAACCAAATGTCTACAGGGATGGCGTTTCATTAACAGGGTGCTCTGCTTTATGTAGTTGCCCTATGGACTGTAGTCACCAAAGGGTCTCCCAAGCAAGGCCTGCCTTGCAGAAATCAAGACTGTTGGCAGGTTCTCAGAACCAGTAATGTAGGCTGAAATAAATTTATGGCTATATTTTGAAGTGTTTGCAATGTGTGGAAAGATGCTTGAGGAGAGTAGACAAGCCTGTTGGTGATAAATCTTGCAGCCAAGATAGTTACAAAATGTCACACTGCAGCCAGGGTGTCCTTAGACCTTGGATAGAGGCAAACTATGTACCATCAGTTGTGAGTGATGGCGTTTCTTGCACATTGTTGGTCTTAAAATATTTGCTAGGATGCAGGATGCAAAACAATCTGATCAGGAAGGCAGTTCTTATGAATATGCATAGATGGTATGGTAGAAGTGAGAAGGGCTTATATAAAAAACTCAGCAGCCCTCTTGTTTCTAAATTGTAAAAAGCTACTTTGCAAAATAGACAGAAACACTGCACAATGCCTGTGAAGGTGCTACTGATGCCTTGTGCCAAAATCCAAAGGTTAAGTGGTCCCAACTCACAACTCGTAAATAAAAAAGAAGTAAAGGGATGGATACTAAAGATCAGTGAATCATGTTTGTCAATGTGCCTCACATTATGCTGCCATTTTTGCTATGGTTGCTCCCATGTTTACACAACAACAGCTAAAGCTACAGAAAGTTTATGTATAACAAACCTATTTCAGTTTTTAAAGCAGTTAACTTACGTATAAGTTTAATGCTTGATTTAGACTTTTTCAGGTCTTTAGAATATTTGAATTTTATTTCTGTAGACAAGGATGAGAGCAACAGGCAAGAAGAAGAATTATTCCAGTGTGCCATTACAGTGGTACCTTGGTTCCCAAACTTAATCCGTTCCGGAAGTCTGTTCCAAAGCCAAAGTGTTCCAAAACCAAGGTGTGCTTTCCCATAGAAAGTAATGCAAAATGGATTAATCCGTTCGACTTTTAAAAACAACCCCTAAAACAGCAATTTAAAATGAATTTTACTATCTAACGAGACCATTGATCCATAAAATGAAAGTAATAATCAATGAACTGTACTATAAAATAAATAAAACAGTAATGTAGATGATAAAAATTAAAAACATTTTTTTTCCTTGCGTGCACTGATGATCGTCATTGTTTGGATGGGGGGCTTTTATCCATTTCTGTAGTCATACTATCAGTCAATCAATCAATCAATCAATCAGTAGCTGAACTGGGTTCTACACAGTCACAAAAACAAGTCACAAAAATGAAGTCACAAGCCACAGTCACAGTCAAAAAACCGAAAAAGCCACAGAAACAAAACCGCAAAAAAATAGCAAAAACAAAAGCTCCAAATGTCACCTCTGTGTTGCATGGGTGCTTGGGACTCAACAGCCGACAGACTCAACAGGGAGCCTCTGATTAGCAGCGGGGGACTCAATTCACAAGCAGAAAACACTCAACAGGAAGCAGAACAGGTTCCGCTTCCAAGGCAAAGTTCACAAACCGAAACACCTACTTCTGGGTTTGCAACCTTTTGTTTCCAAGTTGTTCGTAAACTAAGCTGTTCTAAAGCCAAGGTACCACTGTACAACAGTGTCTAAAAATGGAGAACGTTATTTAGTATCTTTCTTTCAAATAGTAAAGAGGTGACTAAAGCTCTTAAGCCTTAAAACCGTCATAACATAGGCTATGAGACTGGGACAAGTTATGTTGAGGTACAAACACTCCTGCAAGAATAGCAACAAAATGCATGATTGCTACTGCTACCTATTCTTTCTTCTCCCTATCCAGCTGCTAGCTCTGCTTCTTCCAGCTTCATTGCTCGGCAGCTTAATTGCACATGAGAAAGCACATGGCATTCATGCCAGACTGCAGTTCTCACATCTTTACCACCTTCCCCAATCCCCATCCTCCAGTGCCCTGCAGTTTATGCTAGCTTTCAAGTTAACATCTGTCATGTTCTCTTAGGCCTTGCACATGTCTGGAAGCTCTGAGGGAAACCAATTATATCAGTAGCATATTCACAATAAGTTGAATTGCTAAGTTGACATATGTGGATAACAGGCCATAGATTTGGTTTACCTAATGTAGCCTATATTCAGGAAATTCAGTAGGCAAAACTCAGCAGGATTTACCTTGAGCTTGTTACTGACAACATCAATGGACAAATTGTCAGGATGTCGAAGTGGGTATGAAATTGTAAAGCAAGCACTTCTCATTGCAGTTTGTGTTGAATAGGATAATTGTTTAGATATACAGTGGTACCTTGGGTTACAGATGCTTCAGGTTATGCGTTTTTGGGTTGCGCACAGCGCCGAACCCAGAAGTACCGGAATGGGTTATGTCTGGGTTTCGGTACTCACACGTGCGCAGAAGCACCAAATCACAGCCCGCACATGCGCAGGCACGGCGCTGCGGGTTGCAAATGTGCCTCCTGCACGGATCGTGTTCACAACCCGAGTTTCCACTGTATACCAAGTAAGGACTTTTAAACTTGCCCAACTATTCATAGACGCATTAGGTATTCAGTTTGCCTTGGCAACAGGAAACTATGGTTTTGTGTGCTATCTTTTGTACAATTGTAACTTTCAGAACTTTGGAAACTGAAATATTCAAATCTTTGTTGATCATTTTTAGTTACTTGCTTTATACCCTGCATTTTTCTGAAGAATGGTAGGGACAGCCAGGGAAAATCTTAATAATATCCTAATACACTTTTTTGAAGTAGGCTTGTGACTAGTCACTTACCTTACATTTCACACACACTATATGTATTTGTGGTCTATTTGTGACTACTGAAAATAAGCTGGAGCACTGAGAGAAGTAAACTTTCAGAGAAGTGAAAGGCATAAAACGGTGGCCAGCCAAATTCATTGGCAATGAATCCATAATGGTGAGAAATGGCATAACTTGGCAAAATGCCCATATCAGTGAGAATGTTCAACTTTCCTGTATCGTTTCTGCACTTCTGTTGTGCTGGGTAATTAGACTGAGAACATGGCATTTTATATTCCATGCAGAATAATTATTTCTGGAAGAAATTCATCCTCGTGTAATTCATCTGAGTTGGAAAATGTACCGTATTTTTCGCTCTATAAGACGCACCAGACCACAAGACGCACCTAGTTTTTGGAGGAGAAAAACAAGAAAAAAAATATTCTGAATCTCAGAAGCCAGAACAGCAAGAGGGATCGCTGCGCAGTGAAAGCAGCAATCCCTCTTGCTGTTCTGGCTTCTGTGATGGCTGTGCAGCCTGCATTCGCCCCATAAGACGCACACACATTTCCCCTTACTTTTTAGGAGGGAAAAAGTGAGTCTTATAGAGCAAAAAATACGGTATATACTGAGAAGGTTATTCCAATTTTATTGTCTTTCCCACTTGCAGACCATTCAAATGCTTGTCCAGTGTTTCTGCTATAATTGAATTCCAGTTAGCATCACAGGTCAATTACATGCTAAGGTTAGCCTGCAGTCCTTGATACTACACAGTCCAAATAAATGTATGTATGTATGTATGTATGTACGTACTATATCTATCTATATATATATATAGGTACTATATCTAAAAGTATAACTTGTGGTATAACCTCCTTCATTATAAAAGATTTCTTGCCCCAAATGCCACCAACTGTGTAAAAAAGAATTCCTACCACATTTCCAAAAGTTAGTATATTTTTTATAAACCTTCAATTACCTAAGGGGTGACTGATACTAATGAGCGCAATACACCAATCCCCACCTGGTTAGTGGGGGGGGGGAATCAAAGACAGACAAAGAACCAAATCAAAAGCCTTCCTGGCCTTGAATCAGCAGGATAAAAGGGGTGTGGCATTTTAGTTCCACCTGCTCTGCTTTCCATCAGTAGCTTTTCCCCTCCCTTCCCACTGGTTTCCATGGCTACAAAAAAGAGGCATCCATGATTAGGCTTCCTACTCTGTAGGCAGAGATGGAGAGCTACAATCCTATGACCCCCTAGAATATTTTCACAGGGGCCATAAGTTTGTACCCTAAATGAATTAATGACATAAGCATACCAGATCCAGGTGTTCTGATTTTCTAGAGCATTTCAGTCAGGGGTTTGGCCTCTCTGATGTGGTCCAGAGGAAAGCAGAGCAATATGTTTGGCACCAGCTTGGTTGCAGGAGTTGCCAGAAAGAGGCGTACAAAGTGCCATCCAGGTGTCTTCAGGAGTTTACTCTGGATTTGTGTACGGTTTACCCCTTAGCCTTTTGTTCTCCCAACGATATCCTGTGAGGCAGCAGGGGTTTAGGATCAGCGTTTCCCTTCTCTTAGATGGGTTGCCTTCCCAGGTTGACAAGCCCCATCTGCCCCTCACTTCCCTCTACAGCAAGTGCAGAAACCGCTTTCTTGACTGTTGGACCCATTCTTGGTCTCATTTGCTCAATCTGCTGGATCCTAAGTCATTGAAGTTTTGAGACCCATCAGCTACCTCACCTGGTTTGGCCAGCCAGTCAAAGCAGTTTCCCCAGGGTGTGTCCACTACCACTGTTGACAGCTTCAAGGAGCCACAGGTGAGGGGTATGGCCGCTGTCACTTTTGGCAGCTTTGAGGAGTCACAGGTGAGAGCTAAGTGCAGTACACAGAGATGTATATTGTTCCTTTAACAGAAATGTTGGAAATGATTGCCAGTCCAGCTGAATGTGTTTAAAGAGCCAAGTTGTGTATTCCTGGTAGCCCTGCTCTAGGAGTGTACACTTAGCTTTTTTGTCTGAATTTACATTTTAAAATGTTCTTATGGAAGATTTGGATGTCTTTAGATCTGTCTAACTGCATACCTAAACAACCAGACTATTGCAGGGATGGCAGGAGCAGACAAGACACAGATCAATCAAAGTAGATTTTTAAATAGACATTTAGGTAAACTCAGGGCAGCACAAGATTGGTAGGGATAACTTAATGTGTTATTTAATTAAAAGTTGTTTAGAGGCAAATCAACTCCATTTCAGTGGCTTAAGAAACATGTTCTGTGCAGTTGCAATCTCAAGAAATTGAATGCTCAGAAGATACATATTGAATCTGCAGAAGATGTTCAGTTATAAGAGACACACATTAATATCTTAGCAGGGAAAAATCATGCATATTTGAGCACAGAAAAGAAAAAAGGCTTTGTTTTTAGCCAGTGATTTTAAAAAAAATACGTGCAGACTAGATTTATTCAGAGATTCTTACATTTAAGTCTGTCCTAAGAACTCACATTTATTAGTATGAATTCTAAAGTAGAAAAGCTAAGTATACACTCCTAGTGCAACACTACCAGGCATATATAACTTGGTTAGTTAAGTGTTTTCACCTGTGTTTGTAAGCATTTCCTGCTTTTCTTTTAAAGTAACAGTGCACCATACTAGTGGTAGTTCCCTTCACAATTATCATCAGTAAAAGCATATATCCTCTTATGTATGCTATCACAATGTTTATCATAGTGCTTTGGTAGAAAGATGTAATAGCTTCCTATTCTTGCATGAAGTTGAAGTTGGGTAAAGCCTGTGAATTTGCAAATAGCTCCTCTCTGCTTGTACCTCAGTGCTTCTCCATTTTTTCTGGCTATCCTTGGAGGATACTTTACATAGGATATGGAAGTATGCTAATAGCTGTCCTCTGAGTGTTTTATATGTTTTTCTTGTGTTGTGCTAGTAGAAGAAAATGAGTTCCTCACATTGTACTCCTGCAGGCAATATCTGCAGTATGTCAAGGAAAATTAACTGCTTCACAAATTCTCTATCTTTTTATGTGTTGCTGGAGAGGGTTTTAGGATAGGTTGGGAGAAATATATGAACTTGCCTGGATTCTAGAGAAATTGACTTGAGAATAAAATACAGTGGTACCTCGGGTTACATACGCTTCAGGTTACATACACTTCAGGTTACAGACTCCGCTAACCCAGAAATATTACCTCGGGTTAAGAACTTTGCTTCAGGATGAGAACAGAAATTGCGCGGTGGCAGTGGGAGGCCCCATTAGCTAAAGTGGTCTTCAGGTTAAGAACAGTTTCAGGTTAAGAACGGACCTCCGGAACGAATTAAGTGCGTAACCAGAGGTACCACTGTAGAATGAAGGTTTACTGGAGGGGCTGAAGAAAAAGGCGTTGTGGTTTGAGTTCTGGACGCTGATAAATAGGGCTTGTTTTTATGTGCCTTCTTGGTAGTGGCACCCACCCTGTGAAATGCCCTTCCATCAGATGTCAGGGAGATGAGTAACTACTGTATATCACCTTTAGAAGATATCTGAAGACAGCACTATATAGGGAAGTATTTTTATGTTTAATGTATTATTATGTTTTTACATATGTTGGAAGCCACCCATTGTTGTTGTTTGTTTGTTTGTTGTTAAACATTTTTCTCTGAGCCAGTATTGACTCCTTGCTGACCACTGTTAACAACTTGGGAGCCATATTTGGAAATGTGTTTTCCATCTTTGAAACCTTCCCCCCGTTTTGAGAGAATGTGGCAGTGTTTTCATAGGAGTGTAAAAGTAGTTGTTGAATTTCTACTTGCAGCATAATGTTGGTGGGGCATGTACTTGCATATATTGTTAAAGTTAAGCTTTTGATCACTTTGGATGTGTTGAGAACAAAATAGTGCCCCGGCTGCTGTATGAAGGCCATGCCATGTCAAGTGATCTAGGGATTTTACTTTACCATTTTATATTGCTTCCATTTTCAGTGTCCTAAAAGTAGTGTAAGAGAAGGTCCCAGATCTCAGTTTTACATTTTTTTATCTCATCCCATTTTTGAGGGTTTGAAATTTTAAAAAGTGTCAATGTTGGCCTTGCCAGACTACACAATAACCTTAAAAGCTCAGCCCAGAATTGGGATATTTCAAAACTAAAATTACCATCGTCTTCAGACCTTCATGGGGTTTATTATGATATGGCACATGATGGACTTTAAATTTTAAAGAAAAATTACTGCATCTCCTTTAGAACCCTTATTAAAAAAACAACACTGAAAGCTAAACAGATTGCTGCTATGTAAGCTAGAGGAAGAAATAAGCACAGTAGGCAATCAGATTTGGTTTGGTTACTATTTTAATGACTGAGACATTTCTCTTATTGACCTAGTTCACACAAAGCGTTCAAGCAAACCATGATTTAATGAGACTTAATGAATATGTAGGTTTCTGGAAACGAGTTGGCACCCACTTTTTTTCTTTCTGGTCCTTTTTTACTCCTTAGGCCCAGACTTGCTGCCTGAGGTGACCACCTCACCTTGCCTCATTGGAAGACTGGGCTTGAGCCAAACCTTAGCTTAGTTCAGAGGACTGAAGAGAAGTAGCTGCCAGCTCCTCTCTGGGACCTGACATTTTTGCACGGTCTCACTAAGCCAATGTTTGACTTACTATGCCATAGGAATCATCTTGCTGTCTCAATGCTCAGTTTGACAAATGTTAAATTTGTATTTGAATATTTGCATTGCATTTGGTTTTATGTTTTTTAATTTTATTGTAATGTTTATTTCTTTTCATTTTAGTGTTTCTGGTTCCACCCTAGGACCCTCAGATAAAGGGTGGGCTATAAATCAGTTCATTAAATAAAGCAAAATGACTACATGAAACTCGGGATTTGATATTGCTTTGTCCTCTGCATCCTCTTCCTTGAGGGAAACATCTAACCTTGCAGATCTGTACTGGTAGAAAAACATTGGAAATATGAATTTAGACAGGGCTCCAGGCAGCCCCTGCTGACTTTTATTACATGTCATAAGTTTTCATATATGCCTACTCAGGTTCTACTACTTTTCTAGTACGTATTATAAAAAGAATAGAAGCTTGATGAATAGAAGCCAAGGAGGGACCACACAAATGCACTGATTGGCACCCACCCTCTCTGTGCCATTGTGACTGTTTACTTTACAGCACAAACTAGGAGGAGGAGTGTAAAAAAAGGCTTGAAATTAACTGTATACCAATTTATTTAATATATAGATGTCTTTGTACGTTGTTCTCCTTGAAAAGCTGCTTGTTAGTACAGTCGTACCTAGGAAGTAAAACGGAATCCGTTCTGGAAGTCCATTCGACTTACAAAGCTCCTGCAGTCAATTGGAAGCTGCGGGAGCCCTGTCAGACATTTGGCTTCCAAAAATAGTTTGCAAACCGGAACAGTCACTTCCGGGTTTGCGGCGTTTAGGAGTCAAAACTTTCGAGGACTAAGCTGTTTGAAAACCAAGCTACAACTGTATTGGTGAACTCACTGAAAATTTATATTATGTTGCTTGGGAGGGAGGGGTAGACTATAGCCAGGGATGGGAATTGGGGCCCTCCTCATAAGAATTTTTTACCTCATGGAGTGCTTTACTTGAATTGGTTCTCCTCAGCATGGTGATAGGTGTTTTAACTAGTGTTAGAAACTGAGATATGAAAGCTAGGAGCTAAATGACACCTTAAACCTAGGTTACGGGCACAACAACGGAATGTCTCGGTGCACTTATTCTGAAATCTTAGGCACAGTACTGCTCCCAGAGCTCAGAAACTGCTCGCACTAATGAAATTCCCCATCGCAAAATGTGCTGAGAACAATGGGAGTTTTGAATGCTGGTTTTAAAGTTCTTTATGGTGATCCAGATTTTAACAATAAAGACTGTTGGCAGTTATTGCTCACTGTACTACAACTTGTGATGAGCTCATGACACATTTGTACAAGTTCCCCTCTCATAATTTCCTTAAAGTGTGGTGATATAGATATGTAAACATGTTATGAGTGTTTTGGAAGATAACTGCAAAATGATTGCCCCTGTGATATTTTTTAGCAGCAGTATTATTTTTTAGCAGCAGTATTTTAGCAGCTGTATTCAATCCCGTGTTGATTTTTTGTTTGTGTAAGAACTGTAAAAATGTAAATTGATGATAAACTGAAAGGGTAATTTCTCTGCATAGGACAGTTTGAAGTTTTAATGGCACATTACTAGTAAAATTAGTTGAGAATGCATAGCAGCATGTCATGCAGTATGACATTTTTGAAACTTTGCATGTGATACGTACTCAGATTCAGTTTAATCTTGTTTGTAGGTTAAACTGAGAGGGTGTGACTGTCCCAAATTGCCCAGTTAATTTTATGGCTAGGCGGGAATTTTGACTGGGTTTCTCCAGCCTAATTTCATTACTCTAGCCCAGTGGTTCTCAAAGGGTGTGGTAAACCACACTGATGTGACAGGAAGAAGAAGAGTTTGAATTTGATATCCTGCTTTATCACTACCCGAAGGAGTCTCAAAGCGGCTAACATTCTCCTTTCCCTTCCTCCCCCACAACAAACACTCTGTGAGGTGAGTGGGGCTGAGAGACTTCAAAGAAGCGTGACTGGCCCAAGGTCACCCAGCAGCTGCATGTGGAGGAGCGGAGACGCAAACCCGGTTCCCCAGATTACGAGTCTACCACTCTTAACCACTACACCACACTGGCTCTGGAGAGGATGACAAATGTGGCCAGAAGATTCAAGGACAATCAGAGAAATATTTAAATATTTCAGCACAGCATAGCATAGTATAGTATAGTATCAAACTAATATTTTTATTTGCAGAATATGTAGCTGCATTGTTTTATACTTTCTGGATATCCCATGATCATAGTTGTGTTCTGTGTTACAAATCAAGCATTGCTAGGAGTACTTCCATTTTGTTTTCCAATGTATTTATTATCTTTTTTTTAAAAAAATAATATTTATTGATAATTTCAAGATTACAAGAAAAATAAAAAATAACAGACAACACTACAATACAAAAACAGAAAAAAGAAAAAGAAGACAATAAAAAAGAGAAAAGCACAAAATGTAAAAAAGAGAAAAAAGAGAAAAAAAACACAAATCCCAAATTGCGTATCCATTATTTCCATTTGCTTGTTTCATTGACCTCCTCACACCTCCGTTTTTGTATTCTAATTTAATAATTTTTTCAGCAAATTCTTTCCATCTTTCTCAATTTTTATTATAAAATTTATCTTAACAATTTAACCTAATAATTAACTCAACAAATCCTTACCATCTTTCCCCATATTCTATTATTCAGATTACCTTAATTTATTTAACCTTATCTTACCCTAAGTGCCTTAAAACTTAAATCTTAAATTTCAAATATTCATAACTCCTAATATCATTTCTGCTAGAGTCGTATAGTTTCATTCCCACATTTTCCCTAATATTCATTAGCTAATTCTAAAATAAAAAAGTTTCCATTATAAATTCTCTTCCAATCATCATCCAGCGTCTCTTCTTCCTGGTCTCGGGTCATGTCGGTCCTTATTGTCCTTATTGTCCATTCCGTCTAGTCCATCAACCTGGAAGCCTTATGTCCGAGGCCCTTAAATCTCTTCCATGTCCCTTCTGCAATTCTTCTTCATCTTGTTTGTGCTTGCCCTTTTCCTTGTCTCTTATTGGTCTCTGTCTTAGTTTCTTTCCTTTCTCATTGAGGAGTAGGTCTCTGGGGGATTCCAGCCCAAAATTATCTCCATCGCCCTTCATCCAGCTCACCCATTCCCCACAGTCCCACTCCCCACAGTCCTCGATGTAATCCAAAATGAATTTAAAATCAAATTTCAGAGTCTCTCCAAAGCTAGAAGTCTCCTCATCTCCAGACTCCCCTTGGCCCACTCCAGCTTCAATCTTCGATAACAGTGACTTATGCTCCTGTAGGACCTCGGGTCTCTCCATTTGAACTATTTGAGGTGCAGCTGCATCCTCCTCCGTTGTCAACTGCGCTTGCCCAGTCGGTACGGATTGATAGGTTGATTCTTGGATGATTTCTGTATCAATGTTATTAACCACAGCAGTCAAATCCAATTTCTCATTCATCAAATCCATCTTTTCATGCATCTGTTCCAGCAGAGTATTTGTCTTGCATAGAGCAAGCAGCCAGTCTTTCTCCCAGCTCATCTTTATTCAAGGTCGAAAAAAGTCTGTTCCCACAGTCTTAATCTCACAGATGTTGGGTCTCAAATATGCTGCAACAACAATTTAGCAAGCTCCCTCTAGAGGATACAATCCACTTGTAGCCATTTTTTTTTTTAAAGACAAAGGAAATGTTACTTTCACTTTTCAGATATTTCAAACGTTTTTCAGATATTTTGTTTCTTTAAGATGCAAAAGGCAACATTAGAATCAACTTGTTTCTCTTCACTGGCTATCTGTCAAAGTGTTGCGTTCACCGTCAATGAACCTCAGCACCAGTTTCTGTCTCTGACACCCCGTTCCCAGGTTAGAGACGATGGAAACTTATCCTTCTTCACTCCCTCTCCTGCTAGAGTTAAACAGAGTCCCCCCCCTTTTTCTCCTGCTTCCAACGGGGGTTTCAGTGGTTCTAAATGAAGGAAATTTAGTCCTTTTTTGACAGCTTCCCGGCTTTAGCTTGCAAAATTTTTGCTTTAGTCTATATACAAAGAAACGGAAGGTGGACTTCCTGTTTACACCTTCCCGCTTCGTTACCAAATTAAAACAATTTCTTGATCCAATTTTCCGTTTCTACTCACGGGTACTTGTTTTAAGTCCAATTGTCCACAGGAAAAAGTCAGCGCTCTCTGGCAATGGCTGTGCGGCTTCACTCCGTGAAAGTAGCAGTCAGTTCGTAGCACCGCGCTTCTCACCCCACTTCGCTCCAGAGCCCCTAGATGGGATTCCCCGCGAGTAGGGGGGGCGCTTCTGGTGCCCTGCCGAACCCCACGTTCCCAGGCTTCCTCCGCCTGGGATTTCTAGCGGGTCCCCACCTTCGCCGCGGCGGGAAGACCCAGTTTTCACGGAGCCCGTTCCTCCGGTCGGAGGAACTCCGCCATTCACCAATGGCGCTGACCCGGAAGATGTATTTCTTATTAATAAAAAATCAGCGTGGCATGAGAAAATTGTTATTCTGCAAGTGGGGCCCAGAGAAAATAGTTTGAGAACCACTTCTCTAGCCAGCACAATGCTGGTTCTGCATTTCTCCTCAAGAAAGAACCCTTGCTCACTAAATGCATGGGGAATTTGCACTGGCTGACTTTGTAGCAAACCTAAGAGCCTTTCCTAGAGCCTGGGAATACAATTTTCCTCAGGATCATAGAAAGAGGACCATATCAGAATTAGAAAAAATTAAACATATTAATATGTTACAGCTCAGCTAGTGCAGCTGAACACATATATTCTGCATTACCGATGGGAGAAAGAAGGGACTCCATACATAAGGTAACAATTATATGTCTGCTAATAGAACATTGGATTTGATATTTCCTGCTTGGTGTTAGTTTGTTGCTGTTGAGATGGAAGTTATATTGATTTCTATAATTTTACAGGAATTTAAATTCTAATTCTGCAGCCTTTTTCCTTTATAGATGCCACCTCAAATGAACAGCAAGACCTCTTCTGTCAGAAGCTACAGCAGTGTTGTGTATTGTTTGATTTCATGGACTCTGTCTCTGACTTGAGAAGCAAAGAAATTAAAAGAGCAACACTGAATGAATTGGTGGAATATGTTTCAACACATCGTGGTGTGTTAGTTGAATCAGCATATTCTGATATAGTGAAAATGGTAAGTAAAACACCTGAAGTATACTCTTCTTGGACACATTTAAAAATGACACCCAATATTTTTTGCTAAATATAGTCTGTGTTCTGTATTAATTTTTCTATAGCAGAACAAAATTTTTGCTGACACTACCTGTTAACTTGCTGTTAAATTGTAATGGATTAAAATTGGTTACATTTAGTTGCATGACAACCATAGACTCCTAGGTGACAAGGATGTAGGAATGGGTTCATTGTTTGTCCCTCTTTTACTGCAGAATGATGGATTAAAGCTCAAAGGTTATAGCTGGAGAGAACAATGGCTGCATTTGGATGTCACACTAAACTATGGTTAAGTGAGATACGGGCACCACACCCAGGAGGAGTAGTTTGGGAGCTTTTGCTTTACCACAGCTTCCTGTGTTAGCTAGACCTAGAACTGTGGTTAATTTTAATTGTGGTTACTTTCAGATAAGACAGCTTCAAAAACTACAGATTGAGTTCTCTTGTTTGAAGCTAACCATATTTTACATTACTACAGTTTGTTTATGCAGTCTGTACAAAAAGCTTCTATTCAGCAAGCACAGAAGCAGAAACTTCTACTGCTTCTGGCCGCACAGGAGTGGGAGAGGTAAAGGTGTATGTGAGCCAGACTAGGGCTGTTCATGTCTCCCTAAGCCGTAAGAGGCCAAGAGAAAGTTGCTAAACCTCTTCCTATGTTTCCAGTTGCAGCTGAAGCAGGAAAAGTTCACAGCTTGGTCAATAGATTGCTTTTGCTCCAGCTACTTTTGTACCTCAATTTTCTTCCAGCAATTTCATACTCAGTCTCTTCCTATACATAGAATTGTGTCTCAGAAGAAATTGTAGCTTTCAACAGTCATTTCTCTCCCTCCAACAACAGCAATTTAGTTTGCAGCTCCTTCTCCTGACATCACATTGACTCTGCACTTGTTAGTGCAAAACAGACAGTGCAAAGGAACAAATGCTGGCGTAAAAAATGTTTGCTTGATTTTTGAATGTGCACTTGTTCCTTATTCATCATGAGGAGGAGCAAAACTGCAAGAAAGAACGGGTGAGGAAGGGAGGGAAAGAAGTGAAGAGAATTAGTTGGGTTGAAAGTGACAAAGGAGTAGAAAAAGGAACTGCAATAATGTTGGAAGCAGAAGGAAAGGAGAATGGGAAGGGGGAAAACTAAGATGATGGAGAAGGTTCAGAAGGAAGATTAGAGAAAGAGCAGAGGGTGAAGAATCAAGAAAACAGCATAGGGTAGGGAAGAAATAGCAAGAATTAGAGTGCTAGGGTGGTTGCATATGTATAATATAAATGTATGGCTGCCCACTGAGCTCCCCAATATTGGCTTCTAACGATTTGCAAAAATGTTTGTCCCTTTTTCTACTTAATATGAGATTTTCTGTGGACTTTGTAGCATGTTGGTCACACCTATAAAGTTACTTAGGCTGTGCACACATTAACAGCTTAAACCCCCTCCCAACTGCATTTCAGATTGCATTTCCACAGTGTTCATCAGTAGTTGGATGTGTTTTCAAGTCACCTGCTTTCTCTCCACACCAATGGCTGGAGAAGGAGCCTGGGTGTCTTCTTGTGTCTTGCATTTTCATATTGGATCAAAGCTGGTTTGGGGGCAAATGCAACAAAATGCAGAATTTCTCAAGAAATGACAGGACAGATGAGGAATTTGGCTAAGGTTGTGTGTACACATCTTCACAAACCAGCAGTCGGAGAGCACTGAATGCAGAGTAAAAAGAAGTATGTACACCACAACCTTAGCCTCAGCATAGTTGAAGGAATAGAAGTGGCACACAAAAGTGCACATATTGGTTAACTATCTTAAATTTAATATTATCAAGCAATGGTCAGCTTTTATTTCCTTTTAGGGAGGAATATTTAGAGTCCAACAATATTTTATATTAAACATGTCAATTAGGATCTGACACTTCACAACTTTTTTTGTTAATGCTTGTAAATGTATTGTTGAAATCTTGCTTGTGGTTATTGAAGTTAATGGTAAATCTGTTGTTGATTTTATTGGCTGTGGATTGCACCAATTGTTTATATAAATTTACAAGTTTAATCTTTGTCTTCAGTTTCCAGATGGGTAGCACAGTTAGCCTGTTGCAGCAAAAAAAGAAAGTGCTTTGGCATCTTGAACAGTAACAAATTCACCATGGCATAAACTTTCATGGATTAGAGTCCACATCATCAGTTGCTCTATCTTTAGTAACTCTGGCATTATCATCTACAAATTCATATTTGACTGTGTTCCTGGAAAACAAATGTTCAAGTATAACAGCTGAAGACAGCCATAAAATACAGTGGTGGAAAAGTGGGCAAACTACAATGTTGCTCACTAGGAGTATGGATGATGCTGACCAGGAATCCTGGAAAAAGCTTTGTTTACCAAGTAAAAACATAATTAAGATGATCAAAGATTACTTGTGCTTAAACAGTAATCCAGATTTCAAAAATCTTGTAAAAATAAATGAAATCAATTTTGGTATAAGGTTTTTCAGGATATCTCGTAAGAACGTAAGATTAGCCTGCTGGATCAGCCCAGTGGCCAACCAGATAGATTCCTGTGGGAAATATGCAGAAAATGAGCACGAGCACTTTCCCCTTCCATGGTTTCCAGCAACTGTCATTCAGAAGCATTTCTGCCTCCAACATTGGAGGTAGAGCGTACCCTTAAATAGCTTGTGGACAAATCCTGGCTCCCTCAGCCTGAAAGCGAGATGAGTGCTGCACCTCATAGTTGCCTTTGACTGGACTTAACAATCCAGGGGTCCTTTTTTTAATGGCTAGCCTTCTCAAATATAATAGCCATGCACGTTTCCTTTTCTCATGAGAATACATCAATGTAATACCAATCTGAAATGTACAGTTGTGGACCAAAACTTTTTGTTTCATGTTAATACTTTTTTAGAAAACGTTTTGGTAACATTTGAGTATATGCAATTTCATAGTGCATATACTATGATTAGAATCTCATTAATTCTAGAAATGACTGAAAACCAAATTAGTTTCCCATGTGTTCAACCCTGGCCTTTGAATTAGATACTCTTGCTAGGTTAAATAAACTTAAACACCCTTGTGACACCTTGAAGGTTTAAAGCTTGTTCTATAATAAATCTTTTAGTCTTTAAGGTGCCCCAGCTGTTGTTTTTGCTTCAGCAGACTTAAAGCTTTTCCTACAGTAAATCTGTTAGTCTTTAAGGTGCCTTAAGCTATTGTGTGTGTTGCAGCAGACCGACACAGCTACCCCTCTGGACAGGTATTCAGATTATAGCAGGACTGGTCCCAGCTCCTTGGTGGGTGGGTGGGTGGGTGGGTGTGTTTGTGTGTGTGTGTTCACAGCATACACAGTTAAAGATCTATAATGCAGTGCAATGTTAGATTATTAATATGTATTCAGTGAAGACCTGCAAAATATGTAAAAGGCCTATTACATTTTTAGAGCAAAGCAGCTCCTTCACAAATTAAAAAAACAGAACTAATCCCTTTTTGTAACTGGCATAACAGTGGCTAGATAACTTGAGATTTTAAAAAGTGCAGTTCTTCCATCTAGTAATTGTGCTTTAAAACAAAGTAGTAAACTGCAGAACACTTCTAGTTATTGTTTTGTGCTTGTGGCACATTGTCCTAGTCTTGATTATGGTTGATTACGGTTGATTCATCTGTGGAGTCCAGGACCTACCACCTTGGGTTGGAATTTCACCATTGACTACACTTAATTGTAAATAACTATTGCCATCAATATGTGGAGTTGCATCCACAAAATAGTTTATGATGCACAGCATTGTTCCATTCATCTTTCTTCTCGCAACTCATCCATTTACATTGGGCACACCAGGGTTAGCTGTGGAGAACAGCTTTATTCTACTTCCACGTAATTTCATTTGTAAGATCCTTTCATTAAGTGGGAATAAAACTGCTGCTGCTCCTCAGCGCTTTTTGTCCATACATACATGAAAGACACAACTCATCCATAATTCATGCACGAGGAATATCTCTTGGAAATACCTAACTATTTTTGTAAAGGAAATTAGAAGTCACTTTTCACAACTTTTTACAGTGGCCTGTAAACATTATGGTGAGCAGCTACCATGGTCTGATATTTGGAATGTCCGACAGCCTCATGGGTTCCCTTTGTTGTTCTAGCCCCTTGGATGTTTCCCTTCCACTTAGCCATGGTTTACCATGACACCTGAACTTGCATCACCATAGTAACTGCTAAGCCGCAGTTTAACTTCACTTTTTCAAAATTAAGAGAGATCAAAACAAGGATCTCCATGTTAAAATCTGGCTTGAGTTCAAATTATGGTTAGTAGCATTTATGACTACTCCAGTTCAGATATATATTTATTAATAACACTCCTAGATCTCTCTTCATTACAAAATAATCACAGAGCAGTTTCTAAAATATTATAAACAAGATGGATAACAATTAAACAACTATATGACAACAGATGTACTGTAGGAGTGTGTTGTTTGGGGGAAACATCATTGAAGGCCAAATTTGGGGCCTGGCGTAGCCCATGGGTTGGATATTTTCCACCCTGAACCAATAGGACTCTTTCTCTCTCTCACTGGCCTATCACAAGGTGCAAAGCCTCAACTCAAATTCCTAAGCAAATATAGTATTTCTGTGGATGATGGTGACTCCCCCACCACCAACATTGACCTTCCAGCCTATGCTGATGCGAGGGGAGAGGACACCACTGAGTCAGGTCAGGCCTGCTCATTTTGCCCACCAAGGCTTCAGTAATACACACCATGTCAGTTGCTTCATGAGACTGGTCTTATGCACTGATCTGCCATTCAGTAGCAGCACCAGGTAGGACAAGTTGCCATGACATTATATGTATTTCTGGCTGAGTGATAGCTCAGAAAAGATTGTGGCTGCCAAATGTCTTTGACCTCTTTTCCTTACCTGACAAGTACTTAGAATAAAGAAAATGAGAAAAAAAGGGGGGGGGGGAGAATAAGGAAAATGCAAAGATGTAGATTGTTGTTGTTTAGTCGTTTAGTTGTGTCCGACTCTTTGTGACCCCATGGACCAGAGCACGTCAGGCACTTCTGTCTTCCACTGCCTCCCACAGTTTAGTCAAACTCATGCTGGTAGCTTCGAGAACACTATCCAACCATCTCGTCCTCTGTTGTCCCCTTCTCTTTGTGCCCTCCATCTTTCCCAACATCAGGGTCTTTTCCAGGGAGTCTTCTCTTCTCATGAGGTGGCCAAAGTATTGGAGTCTCAGCTTCAGGATCTGTCCTTCCAGGGAGCACTCAGGGCTGATTTCCTTAAGAATGGATAGGTTTGATCTTCTTGCAGTCCATGGGACTCTCAAGAGTCTCCTCCAGCACCAGAATTCAAAAGCATCAATTCTTCGGCAATCAGCCTTCTTTATGGTCCAGCTCTCACTTCCATACATCACTACTGGGAAAACCATAGCTTTAACTATACGGACCTTTGTTCGCAAGGTGATGTCTCTGCTTTTTAAGATGCTGTCTAGATGTAGATTAGGTAGGCAATAAATACAATCATAGTTGTCATTAAAGGGGGACAGAGGTATAAGTGGCATGCGAATCCTTGAGGTGCTCACTCTTGTCAGTCCATGGCATTTAATCTAGCGTGATGTCTGAACTGTGCTCCTGTCCCTACTAGTGCTTTCCTTGGATGTTCCAGAGATAAAGCCAGTAATGGCCAAGTGAGACTCCTACAGTGGTAGGAGCATATCCAGCAGTAAGCCAACAATAAATTTCTAGGGCAGGCGAAACCGATACTTGCATTCCTAATGCCCCCAGACAAATAACATGTAAGATTCTCTTTCTGAACAGATATTTTCCTGAAATTGTAGTTCTACATTTGACCTTTCATTCCTTATCTTCAAAGATGCTTTTTACAACAATTTCCGTGAGAGGTCTGGGAATTTATTATTTTAAATTGTAAAGCAGAGGCATGTTGTGCCTTCACAGCAGCCGTGAATGTATTCCATTAAAACAATAGTTCTTCATATTGTCCTTTGTTTCTCAGCTGTAAATTAATCAGCTTCTTTTTAGCACCATCTGTCAAATTCACCTTGAAAGTGCTTAACCCTTATTATACATGTGAATAACATTTACATTTATTTAATATAACATGCAGCTAAACTTTATACACTTGAAACCTCTGTGAAATTTGAAAGTTGCCCACGTAAGCCATAGATTTATTAAGGTTTTGGAACAGAAACTAGAAGGTTTTTGCTCCTGGCATTCCAGTATAAGAAGAAAATGTGAAACTGGCAGCATGAGAATTCTTTATCAAAATCTTGAGCAGATAAGGAGACTGAATGTGTGTAAATACCATGCCTAAGTCAAGAGAATAATCTGATTGTCTGGATCTGTGCCCACTGTTGAACAGAACTTGATTTGAAGTGCTGGATTCAAACCAGTAATCCATGCCAACATAACCTACCACTTTTCTTGATCACTATTTGTCTTTTCCCCTGTAGACAATATGCTAAATATCAGCCCCACAGTCTATGAAGAGAAGCATCTCAAATAGTCTCCTTTCTAACTAATGTTTAGAGAGCATGCAGGCAGCATTTGTTTCAGGTTTCAAAACCAGGAGAAGTAGAAGTATGATCACTGGACAGAAGTGGTCACTGGGGCTTCACAGACACATGGAAGTAGCAAAATGCATCTTTAATATCTTCTGTTCCCTGCCCTTTACTCCAGTTAAAAAGGTAAAGGGACCCCTGACCATTAGGCTCAGTCATGACCGACTCTGGGGTTGTGGCGCTCATCTCACTTTATTGGCCAAGAGAGCCGGGATACAGCTTCCGGGTCATGTGGCCAGCATGACAAAGCCGCTTCTGGCGAACCAGAGCAGCACATGGAAATGCCGTTTACCTTTCCGCCGGAGCGGTACCTATTTATCTACTTGCACTTTGAGGTGCTTTCGAACTGCTAGGTTGGCAGGAGCAGGGACCGAGCAACGGGAGCTCACCCCGTTGCAGGGATTCAAACCGCCGACCTTCTGATCGGCAAGTCCTAGGCTCTGTGGTTTAACCCACAGCGCCACCTGCGTCTCTTACTCCAGTTAGCTGTTCATTATTACAAATTTCTTGACACACACTTATTTCAAGTGTCAATTTTTGATGCTATAGTCACTATGTTTATCTACCACTTCCCATCTTCCAGAGGATACTTCAGAGTATACTGGATGGGACTGTTGCTACAGGAGCTTCGACACCCTTTTCATTACTAGCCTCCTCCCCTGGACTTGTCCTTTATCCCGCTTTCCATCCCTACTTACGTTCCACCAATCTCTTGTTATAAGTTTTCCACTGGGACATTTTTGCCCCGACCTTGATTCCAGTGTCTACTTCTTGTTCCTTTATTAATATAATGTGCAGAAAGGGGCGGGGGACCTGCATTAACTGAAAGATTTTTACAAAGATGGATGACCACTTACCATCAAAGAGATGCAAATTCAGTTGGGAACTATGGAAATACCATAGCTATTAACTTACCAATTAAGGTCCTTTTTAACAAACTCCCAGGTTAAAAACGAAGCCACAAGACAATGACATATGAGAAAATAGTCATTGAAGAAAATATAATGACAAAAGGATTAATACATTTTTTCTATAAATCTATTATAGAGATTCAGTTTTGCCCTCAGCGAAATTTCAGAAGGTGCTGGTTATTGAATTGGAAATTAAAAACTGAAGAAACATGGAACAGTGTGGGGAGTAAAACTGCCATATAAATCTATATTGGCAACAAGAGAAAGAACCCTTAAAATTGTACATGACTGGTACTAATCTAAAACCAAACAGATCTCCCATGCATTGGAGAGGATGTCCTATTATAGGAACATATCAGCGCATGTGTTGGGAATGTCCAAAAACGGAAAGGTTTTGGAAAAATGTATTTACATAAGTATTTTAATTACAAGGCAAACAGTTTCCATGACTTCAGAACTAGCTCTACTTAATTTGTATAGTCTTGATATGTTACAAATTAGAAATAAAGAATTCATAGCACATCTATTAACCACTGTAGGAGCAACCATCGCCAGGACATGGAAATCATTACAATTATTGACTATGGATCAATGGTATAATGTAATTTGGTAAACAGCATTATTGGAAAAACTGACACAAAAATTATAAGTAGCAAGAGGCCAGAAGAAACACAACAATGTTTATGCATTTTGTGATTTTGTTGATTATACGAATAATGAGGCATATGGCAGAACAGAACCCATAGTTTACAGTTTGGTATGCATAAAGTATATATTTTAACTTTCCCTTTTCTCCCTTACTTCCTATAAATTCCTATAAATTAAATTTTTTGGATTCAAAATCCTTTTTACTAATGGTCAACAATCCAAACATATACACTATTATACATCATTTCATATCTGTAACAATTTATATCATAACACAACTTGTTAATGTAGTCAGAAATGTTTATCTGAGCATATGCTGTTTTAAATTAATTCTCATTTTATGTAACTGTTGCATGTCATATGTCTAAATGCAATAAACAAATAATTATAAATACATTAAAATAAATATTTGTGTCCTTCTTTGGGCACAATTAAATTAGCTTAAAATGTATCTATATTCTTCCAGATTGGTTCTAATATCTTCAGGACACTTCCACCAAGTGAAAATCCAGATTTTGATCCAGAAGAAGATGAACCTACGTTAGAAGCTTCATGGCCTCATATACAGGTATATAGTTCCTTTGTATAACTATTTGTATTCCCAATTCATGCTGTTTCTGTACAGTGGAACCTCGGTTTTTTAACGTCTTGGCTGCCAAACATTTTGGAAGCCAAACACCAAAAACCTGGAAGTGAATGCTTCTGTTTTCAAACATGCCTTGGAAGTTCAACAGCTTCTGTGGTGCTTTTTTCCATTTTCACCATTCACTTTGCCAATAGCCCTTTGATTTTCGGTTTTCGAACATTTCATGCAGCAGTATGCTAGTACAGTGGTACCTCGTGTTAAGTACTTAATTCGTTCCGGAGGTCCGTTCTTAACCTGAAGGCCTCCTGCTGCTGCCACTGCACCGCTGCTGCACGATTTCTGTTCTCCTCCTGAAGCAAAGTTCTTAACCCAAGGTACTATTTCTGGGTTAGCGGAGTCTGTAACCTGAAGCATATGTAACTCGAGGTACCACTGTAGTATGCTAGGGTAGCAGTTTTGGAAATGTAATATATACCTTTTATTCCTAAGTAACTATATAATATTGATTTCCCTTCACATCCAAACTCCTTGAACTTGAGGTTTACTCCTACTTCTTTGACTTTTCTCGGTCACTTTCTGAACCCACAGTTTCCATTCTTTAAGTTCGTAGAATCATAGAATTGTAGATTTGGAAGGGAGCTCAACTGAACCTGACCCTCACAGAATTATTGATTACCTTACTGTCAAATCTATATTTGTCTCTACTGTTCTCATTTATCTTGATTTCTTTGCTGCCCTGGATGCACCTAACTGTCATCTCATGTCTGATTCTTCTGTGCTTTGGCTTGGATACTCTGTATATCCCTGCTGGCAGCATATGGCCCAAAACTTCTGGGCACATGTGTGCTCAGAAGCACTCCTGGTATCTTAAGAATGGTTAAAAGGGGATCAGGAAAACATTCCTCTGCATCAAGCCTGAGAGAGGCTACACTTGGCTGCTAATATCACAGTAGATCAGGAAAAGAGGGGCTGTCTCTTTAAGAGCCAACACATTTACTTTTATTTGGAACAACAACTGCTGGCCCTTTACATAGTGGATAAGCTTTTTACTACTTTTAATTTATTGCATTTAAAGGTATATTTTCTAAATGTGTCTGTTTTACTCTTTCCTAGCTGGTGTACGAATTTTTACTAAGGTTTTTAGAAAGTCCCGATTTCCAACCTAGCATCGCAAAACGTCACATTGACCAGAAATTTGTACAACAGGTAAATAGTCATCTGAAATATTTGTAATTTTGCTAATTTTGTATGAAGATAATTGGTTGACTCTAAAGAACCTATTCCACAAATGGAAAGGCTTCTTTAGTTTGCAGGAGAGCTTCAATCTAGTTGATGCTTCCGCTGGCAGAAAAGCAAGTTGTCTTAAAGGGACCCCCAGTTATCTGGAGTAGATTTTCAGGAAGCAGAGGGAGAAAGACTTAAAGCAGGAGCAGCTGATTCTGCTTATGGGAACTCTGGATTTGAGTCAATGTTGCATGTATCATTGTGTAGAGCAAGAAACAAAACTGTGGTGGAGAAAACTACTTAACATTGCCACTGAACACTTCAGCTAATTTAGCAACATGAGGCTCATTTCATGGTTAAATTGACCTAAACCTGAGTCTTACTGAAATAATGTGCTTTAATTTTTTTAACTATGCCTAAGTCTTATTTTAGCAGGATTTGCTTATATAACCTATCTGGGTTGTGCTCACTCATTTCAGAGGCTTAGGTGGGCTTAAAGGTAAAGGTAAAGGGCCCCCTGACCATTAGGTCCAGTCGTGGCCGACTCTGGGGTTGCGGCGCTCATCTCACTTTACTGGCTGAGGGAGCCTGCGTACAGCTTCCGGGTCATGTGGCCAGCATGATTAAGCCGCTTCTAGTGAACCAAAGCAGTGCACAGAAATGCCGTTTACTTTCCCACCGGAGCGGTACCTATTTATCTACTTGCACTTCATGCTTTCGAACTGCTAGGCTGGCAGGAGCAGGGACCGAGCAACGGGAGCTCACCCCGTCGCAGGGATTCGAACCACTGACCTTCTGATCGGCAAGCCCTAGGCTCAGTGGTTTAGACCATAGCGCCACCCATGTCCCTTAGGTGGGCTTAGATAGGTATAATTACAACCAGTTTTAAGGAAATGTTTTATGAACTTATTACATGGCAGTAATATTGTTCTTGTTCTCTAAAATAGAGAAATACTTTTATTAGAACCAACCGAAAATTGATACAACATTGAGGTTTGGTTGATCCCAATTAAAGGCATTTCCTTGCTGTAGATTTTGTGTGTTCCCCTACCTGCCTGAAGGATTGATGTAGCATCTATGCTTTTGCTCTTTCTTATGTAATGCTGTTTATAAAGAATGAATTCACTGAGAGCTTCCCTGACCTGCATTTATGTGTGAAGTAATTTTTGACAACATGTCACTGAATCAATCCAGTGCTTAATTTTGGTATAGTTTAGAGGGTGGCGGGAGGAATTCGGGTCAAAGTTGTTTTTCTTTCAGTTAGGATTTAGTTACTGGGTATTGAAGTAATAAGCAATGCTTTATTAATAGCTGTTGGAGCTTTTTGATAGTGAAGATCCACGAGAACGAGACTTCCTAAAAACAGTTCTTCACCGAATTTATGGCAAATTCCTTGGATTAAGAGCATTCATCAGAAAACAAATCAACAATATTTTTCTCAGGTACAATATATGTAGTATTTGTTTGTTTACTAAACATACAAATTAATCTTGCAAATGTATTTTAACAAAAATAAAATTACTTGGCCACAGTTTTTTACTAGGGTGCTTATCCACATGTATGGGGATTTAAAAAAACAAAACAAAAAAACCCACCCTTCTCATACACTTGAAAGCAATGGATTTAAAAAGAGCTGCTGCTGGGTTAAAGGACTAGGGAAATATGGACTGTCTCCCCCTTGAGGTAACTTTCCATAACTTGAGAACATTCTTCCTATCTTCTCCATAAATCCCAAACTGACATGTTGTGCAACCTGGCTGCTATTCTATGCCTACTTAATTCCAGTTAAACTGATTGAATTCATTGACGGATGTGAATTATTCACCCACTTCTGAATAACATATGAATAAAGTGCATCCAAAAATAGGGGTTTTGTCCGTTTTCCTCCTAAACGATAGGTAGCTTCAGGTGCTTTGAAAGACAGTGTTGTATTCAGTGTAGCTCTAAGTAGTGCTTTGCGTGAGCAAAACAATTTCTGCTGTGCAACAGGAACTCCCAGCCCCTTCTCCCCACACACCCCATAATCTATCCTGGAAGTTTCCCCAACCCTCTGGAGGAAAATTGGGTGTGGCATGGGGGGAGGGGTGGAAGGTCCTGCTGCACAAGCAGAAGTTGTTCTGCTCACATATGCCCCGCCCCCCAGTTGAAAACTGCTGTAAGAAACAGCTCACGCTTTGCATGCCAGAGGAGGTGTGAAGTGCAGATAATAAAGCTGACTCTGGCAACAAGAAAGTTTCAGGCATAAACTATTATATACAAATAGCAGATTCAGCAACCATTGTTTGCAGATTGGAGGCTTCAAGCATGAAACCATAAGTTTGGACTGTTTAAACATCTGGGCATTGGAAGTTTATTTAGCACTTGGAGAAGTGTAAATGTGCAAGGAATTTCTTTTCCTTTTGAAGGGGCAAACTTCAAAGATAAGTATACTTTCCCTTGATCAGCCGTAGCTCCTGGGGAACATTTATATTTGCCATAGGTGTCCAGTGAAGTGGTAATTCACATATAAAACAGGCAGGGCTTTAGGTTCTGTCACACTTAAGTTCTGGCCAGGAGAAAGGAGAATGATCAAGTATTGCTAGAAAAGTCACCATTTGATCAAATACCGGCAGGGAGAGGTTGCGCAGGGCTAAAGAGGAAGCCAAAACAGCGAGCGGGATCTATCCCGCTGGCTGCCGTGGCTTGTGACATAGCCGCGCGCAACCCCTCCGGCAGGGAGAGGTTGCGTGCAGCCTGTACGCTGCTCTTAGGGGCTGGGGGGGGGGGGAATAAGATTTTTTTTCTTGATTTCCCCCCCTAAAAACTAGGTGCGCCCTATGGTCTGGTGCACCCTATGGAGCGAAAAATACGGTAACTTCTATCCATACAGGTTTATGAAGAAAAGTGTCTGTGTGTTTTTAAAAAGCTGAAACCAGTAGTATTTCAATGTATAGAAAGGCTGCTCCTCCACTATGAACACTTTAACTGTGCTTGCTACTTGAAACTGCACATTCTTGTTCCAGCCTTGCTGTGCTTTCTTCTATGATTTAGTACTAGACTCCCAGAGCTGGTGCAAGCGGGGCTCCCCCTTCTCCTTTTCCTCTGGCAGCAGCGCAAATACCGCCTGCTACTTCAGTGTATCAGCTCTGGAGACATGTCTGTAATTCATATGCAACATGCAAGGGGTTTTTGAGAGAGTAGTATGAGAGAGTGGAGTGTCTGCCCATGTCTGTGGCATTGAATTTTCAGGGATGTAATGACATATCCATTCCTCTAGCGGAGACAGACATTTAACTTGTCTCCTTTTCTTTGTGGTTTTAAAAATCAATTTGATGGTTTTCCTCTTTCTAAAATTATAGAAATTAATCAGGCCTGGTTGCTGATATGGCAAGCTTTATGCATGAATGGATGTTTAGTGATGGTGACTTGAAACCGAATATGCAATATGGCTTAGATGCACCCCAACCTACCTCTCTACCTCTAGTGCTTGAGCATTGTTGTACAATATTGCAAATGGATTCCCTTATTTCTAGACTAAAATGAAGCTGAGCTTAGCAATTTAATATTTTTATTTATTTATTAGAAACTGTTGAAGTGTGTGTGTGTGTGTGTGTGTGTGTGTATGTGTTTATTTTCTGTGTTCCATTTTGCTCATATATTGACTGACTGTAAATGTATCCTGACAGGTTTATATATGAAACAGAACATTTTAATGGTGTTGCTGAGCTACTTGAGATACTAGGAAGGTAGGTTTACTCTTTTGCCAGTTAGCCAATTAAGTGGTGGTATTATCATTATTATCATTATTGTTACAGTTTATTACTCACCCAAGGTCCTAGGGCAATTGGCAGAGCCATTTGAGCAATGTTCAAAAGATTTGGTGGATTTTGTTCTTGATTTTGCTCCCTGAGTGTGGGAGCAGCAATTCCATGGGTGTTAAACACAGAAAGAGGTGGTTGGAAAATGTAACCATAAATGGGGCTTGCTGGTGATAAATGTAGAACCAAATCTCTGGCCTCTGCCAGCCACTTTCCTCTTTGTAGCTTTTCTCGTTGATTAAAATGCCCCTCAGCCAAGCTCTTATAACAGAAGTGATCTTGGTTGGATATAAAAGGCTTGATGAAGGGACTATGGGGTGATAAATAGTGGACACAGAAAGGGTTTAGCACCCATCATCCATACTACTGCTAAACTTGGCCCTTCTCTTTGTGTTTGGAGTTCCCTCCTTAGGTAAATCAGGACTGCCATAACCACTTCTAGTATGGCCCAGAATGGTGGCTATAAGTAGTAGTAGTAGTAGTAGTAGTAATGATGATGATGATGATGATGATGATGATGTTTCTCCTTTGTGTTAGCTTTTATGCCTCAGGTTGCATTTAGCTAATGTACTAACACATTGTTCCAACCCTGCCTCAGGAGCATCCCATAACTGCAGCACTGCCCTGGTACATTGTGAATCCTTTCCCTAGCTTCCTGTTAAATGATTTACACCATAAACTAAAATTGTAGAAACATCATGTGATGCTACAACTATGGGATGACTGCCAGGAACCGAGGTTGGCTGAATATGATGCCTGTGACAGCCTGTCTGTCTCTTCCTTTCTCCAAAGCAGTAGTTTTATAGTTAAATTCTTAACTGTGTGACTTTCACCCAAACCATTTCTGCCAGTTCAACTATCGTCTCATCTGAACATTGTTAAAGCAGAGAACACTTTTTCAAAAGAATTCAGTAAGAAGATCCCTGATGGTGACTGGCAACTGGAACATTGCCTAATTTGGGAAGTAAGGTGCTTGAGTTGAAGCCCATCTTCAAAGTATTAAAAAGGGGGCACTCTGAGGCTCACCCCAGTTGCTATGAATTGCCTGTTTGGAGAGCTCTTATCTAAACTAACCCCCTACCACAGATTTGTTTCAATGTTTGTACATGCAATATTCACATGTCATGGAATAGGCTTCTGTACCCTTGTCATGGAATGATCATCATGCAGTTTGCGTGTTTTCCCTTGTACTGAAGTGTGTTCCATATGGAGAACAAAACGTCAGAAGTTCTTAGAAGCTGCACTGAGTTGATACAAACTTAGCTACATTGATTCTGCTTTGGATTGATTTTGCTTTTTGTAACATCAAAAGCGCTTGCTGCTCCTGGTTGAAAGGATGGGCATCTGATTGCTGAAGAGGAAGGAGCAAGCCTGATAAACAGTTCCTGAGTTTTGCTTCCCTGTAGTCAATGTCTTCAGCAATAGGATTAATGCAATAAATCTTTACAAAGAAATTTTGAATTTAGTGCATTGATGGATTGATCTTATGCTACATTTTTAATATTAACTGTTCATTTTTATTTTTAAAACAGTACAGTAATAATCTTTCCTGTCTAATTTCTTTCCCCCTACAGTATTATCAATGGTTTTGCATTGCCACTGAAGGCAGAACATAAGCAGTTCCTTATGAAGGTTCTCATCCCTATGCATACTGCAAAGGCTTTAGCTTTATTTCATGCACAGGTATGTCTATCTGTGAATGCTACTGGATTTTAATCTTGATTGGAATACTCTAGGCTATGCAGATATGACCACATGCTCTGATTTTTATTTGTTATTTTTGAAAAAGTTAGCTTACTTTAGTTTAAGGTTTTGGAAATATTTCAGATTCAAGGCAACCCTCGTCACAAGCCTGGCAAATCTGAAACTATACTTGACGATCTGATAAAATTGATAATCTTTACTTGGACTTATGTGCAACTACTCACCTTATGTGTCTATTTTATAGTTGCCTTTTATTTTTTGTCTGTTACAATTGTTTTCTCTGTTTTATATACATATTTTTCTCATGTACTTGGTTGATTCTAGGAATGTACCGGATTTGTTACAGTTGACCTATATATTACAGTTTAGAAAAGTAAAGCATGCACCCGGGAGACATGGCTTTAAGTTGTTGTTGTTATTAAATTTGTACACCACCCTTCATCCATAGGTCTCAGGGCAGTTCACAACATAAAAATACAAGATAAAAACACAAAATACATAATAAAAACAAAGATGAAATGAAAAAATAACACCCATTAAAATAGTAGTAGTAATAATAATAAATGCCACCCATCCAACTGGGTTGCCACAGCTGGATAAATGGGTCTTTACCACAAGTGTCCTCTTGTTAGGGTTTTATTCTTGTTTTAAATGGATTTGTACTTGTGCTTTTAATTTTCTTATCTGTAAATTGCCTTCAGACAGTGGTTTAGAAGGCAATTAATGAATTCATTACTACTACTACTACTTACAGTGTCAGCAGTGATGCTCATATTCTTCCTCTTAGTATGTAGTTTCTTTCTCCATCCCCCTTCCCATACTTGGGTTGCATGCTCCTGGCTGTCTTTCCTTGACTAGGAGGAAAGTGGACAACCAACTTTCACTAAACCAGGAGATCCTCTACTTGAAGCTCTCCTGGACCAGTTGTTCCTCCTCCCCTCACAGCAGAGAAGAATGGAGTGCTCGAGATCTGAATTTGAGTCCAGATCTTTCAGATCATAAAGTTTAACCAGAGTTTTATATTAGTCTCATTTTCTGTAGATTTAGTAATTATCTTGTATGGGCCACATGCTTAATTGCCTTTTAAAACAGTGAAAACCTGTGCAATATTATCTTTTTCAACAAAACCTTTTATCTGTGTTTTAGCTGGCCTATTGTGTTGTTCAGTTCCTGGAAAAAGATATGACATTAACAGAACCGGTAAGTGATGTATGTTCAGTTTGAAAAATTTTGGTGCACTTGGTTTAAAAAATAATAATATTGGTTCCACTATGTTTGTGCAGCTCCTAAAGATTTGTAGAAGATAAAAACATGCCCGTCTCATTGTCCACATGTGCCAGAGGATTTAGAAGCAAGGAAGCGTCAGTGTGAATACAAATAATGATTTGGCTACTAAACCATGCCAAATTTTGCAAGCATGATGGCTTGTTAATAGGAATTGCCTAAGTCATATATCTAGACGTTGCTTGAATTCTGAACAATTTAAAATAATTGAATTAGCAAGACTCTCGAAATTGCTACATAGACTTTTCGCCTCTGGGAATTTTACATTAAGCAGTGCTTATGGTGGACCAGATTTGTTTAACAAAGCTGATATTGATAAACATTTGACCTAAATGAAAAAGTGGAGTTTAAGTAGACATTTCTAGCATTACATGTATTTCTTGTCCCACAAATTTGTATCCCACATTTCTGTTAATATGTGCAATACAGACAACAAATGGAACCTGAATAAAGGTATCGTTAAATCAATTTAAGATTGAAAATTAAAGAATGGCGTATTCCTTTGGTGTTTGTTGAAAGATCAGTGTTTGTCCAAATAATTGGGAAGTGGGAAAGACTACTGCCACTACTGGTAGTGTGGTTCTGACACTGAGTGAGCTAGATGGACTAATGGTTTATCTGACTCCTTGTAGTTTCTTGTGTAACGTGTAAATGGTTTTTAAAGTTACCATGTACATTTTTGTACAGATAGAAAAATAAATTCAGCCTCTTAAAAGCCGTGGGTTGAATTCCAAGAGAGTAATAGAAGATACTATAACACTAATAAATGTATGAATTATCCTTCGAAAACAGAGCTAAAACAGTTTGAGATATGATTGGAACAGAACTGCACTCAAAGTCAAGATGCATTTATCTAAAATTATATAATTATAGTAATCAAAATTAAGGTAGTCTTTCTGTGCATTGTGAGTGGCTAAATGTATAAATCAATCTTAACAGGTGTGTAATGACTCCTATTAAATTATTTTTACAACCTAGGTTATCAGAGGATTGCTCAAATTTTGGCCAAAAACATGCAGCCAGAAAGAGGTCAGTTCTTATTAATTTCCATATATTGAATTGCAAATAATAATAATAATTATAATTAACAGGCCAGCATGTCTGAACGCTGTTTATTCTAGCTGTAATATTGCTAATAAGTAGGATTCTACTCATATTTTAAAAATAATTGTCTTAGCACTGAAGTCCATCCCTTTGTGGTCGGTGTCCGTATATGGAGGTATCCCTCTAGCGCTCAAGAGTTTGGTTACCAAATCCCTCTAGAATAACTTGCTGTTTGTCACAGATCTGTTGTGTAGCCACTTGTGATGTGACTAGAATCAAGCCCACATGCTTTTCTTTATAACAGGTCATGTTTTTAGGTGAAATTGAAGAAATCCTGGATGTTATAGAACCAACACAGTTCAAAAAAATACAAGAACCTCTCTTTAAACAGATAGCCAAGTGTGTGTCAAGTTCACATTTTCAGGTATAACATGGCATTTTCAAAAATTTTAACAGACTCTATGCAACCTCACAGTCCTGATAATTCCTGTATGTATATTTCAGGTTGCTGAAAGGGCTTTGTACTTCTGGAACAATGAATACATTCTGGGTCTGATTGAGGAGAACATTGATAAAATTCTGCCAATTATGTTTGGTAGTTTATACAAGATCTCCAAAGAACACTGGAATCCGTATGTATTTTTTAGCATTCAATCTTTCAAAAGTTCCTTCAGATATTCATACAGTAACTGCTGTGGTTGTGGGATAGCTTAGTTGGTAGAGCATGAGACTCTTAACCCATCGGTCATGGATGCTTTCGTTTAGATTCCTGCATTTCAGGGGCTTGGACTGGATGACCTTTGGGGTCCCTTCCCATTCTACAATTCTGTGATTCTATGATTTCAGGGTTGTGGGTTTGAGCCCCACATTGGGTGAAAGATTGCTGCATTGCAGGGGTTGGGACCAATCTAGTTCAGCATCATGTTCACATAAAGGGTAGTCAAGTCCCTATGGGAAGCACACAAGCAGGACATGAGCACAACAGCACTTTGCTGCTCCTGCTTCATAGCAGCTGGTGTGTCATACTGCCCCTGATACTGTACATAGAACAAAGGCTACTAGTTATGATAGTTTATGTTCCAGGAATTTGTTTAATCTGCTTTTAAAGCTGTCCAAGTTGGTAACCATCACTACATCTCACAGTACCTGTCAGCCTGCAACTTGGGTTCATTTAACTTGTGCAAATTCAGCTTTAGGCATGTGGGGGGGGGAATTAAAAGGGGGCGAAGGGGGACGGGGTTCTGGGAAAAGTGAGTTTGGCAATCCCACCTGGCACTGAATGCAATGGGTTTCGACTCTATGCAATTTTCGGTTTCAGGCACGATCCCCAGAATGCAACACCCACGTCAGTTGCGGGCCTACTGTGCTGAATTCCACCATAGATTTGTATAATACACTGTGATGCCTGCATTTTAATTTTCAATCCCTTTCATAAGGATTCCAAATGTGGAATTCGCCTGTTTCATAGCTGCCACAAATTGGGTTGGCATTTTTGTCAAGCTATCTATCATGGCCCCAAGATCTCTTTCCTCACTAGTCAGCACTAGTTCAGACCTCATTGGCATATATATGGTTAGAACTTTTTTGGCCCCAAATGGGCATCACTTTGTGCTTGCATTGAATTGCAATAGCAATTTTACTGCCCATTCAACCCAGTTTGGAGAGATTGGTTTGTAGCACCTTTATAATCTTTTCTTTTTCTTTCTTTCTTTTTTTTTTTTACTAACCTGAACAATTTGCTGTTAATAGCAACCTTGGTCACCTCACAGCTGACCCCTAACTTTAGATCATTTACATTTACCAGTCCCAGTAAAAATCACTGGAGGGAACACTCTATTGGGAGACTTAATCTGTTTATTCCTGCCCTCTCCTTCCTGTTCTTTAACCAGTTACTGATTCTTAAGAGGACCTGTCCTCTTACTCCTTGACTGCTAAGCTTAACCCAGGAGTCTTTGGTGAGGGATGTTACCAAGAGTTGTTGTTTTTAAGTCTTCAGTACACAATATCTGTTGGAACACCCCTATTCACATGCCTATTGATTGTCTCAAAGAACTCAAATAGGTTAGTTGGATAGGATTTAACCTTGCAGAAACTGATTCAAGGCTTAGGCACAATCTGCACTATACATTTCACAGAATCATAAAACCAGAGAGTTGGAAGAGACCCCAAAGGTCATGGTGGCTCTTGGTTATCACTGGCAATGAATTTATTGTGTGTGTGTGTGTGTGTGTGTGTGCAGATTATGAAAAATAGTGTCTCTCTAGAAGGAGTATCACAAAATGAAAGACTGAGTGAAATTTGTAGACAAATCTGCTCAGAAAACACAAAAAATTATTTTCTTCTTTCTTCAAATGGTTTTAGATAAACTTAAGTTCTAACTGAGTCCTTGGTAAATGGAAGCCATTATGAAAGTGCTTTCTTTCTTGCAATTGTAGCATTTATAACATTATTTGAACATAGGAATTTGTTGAAAATAGCATTCCCTATTTCGATGTTACATTGTGATGCATACCAAACGCTTCCAATATTTGAACTATGTAATATTACAATGGTAACAATCAGTTCAGCTGGATTAGCTGGAACTCCTTCCCAGCGTTTTGTAACTTGAAAGGCAAAAGTCCCCAGTGTACAAGTTGAGTCGTGAAGCTGCAGATATTCAAGAGAGAACATCTGTTTTAAACCTAATTGATTATATTGCTGCCTTGTATTTTATACAGAATGGAAACAAAAGTCAGACATTCAAGACAAATGTTGGAACACAACATTTCTCTCTTAATTTAACATTCTACTTTTCCTTTTCTTCTAGGACCATTGTGGCATTAGTATATAATGTGCTGAAAACACTGATGGAGATGAATGGGAAACTGTTTGATGAACTCACAAGTACTTATAAAGCAGAAAGACAAAGGTATTTACTTCTTTCACCCACCTCCATTTTGACTATACAAAATGTGCCTGCAAACATCCTCTAAATTAATGCTAATTTGACATTATGGTAAATTTGTAGCTAAATAAATCTTTCCCCACTAGCCTCATCAAGCAAACCTGATGCTGGTCAGGAAGGCAGCTCTGTGGCCTTGTCCTGCCATGCCAGTGGCACCTGGTAGAGACCTTGTAAAAGTGTCCTGGCACTGTCAGATGTGCAACTAACAATGACATGACACAGGGCCTTTTCAGTAGCAGCACCTAAGCTGTGGAACTCTTTCCACTAGGTAGGAGATCTGTGTGACCCCTTCCACTAGTCAAATACTCTTTAAAAACCTTTTTGTTTTGCTGGGTCTTCAGTTCCTTTTTTATCCTTTGTTTTTCCTGTCAAGACAGTTCCTATATGTGGCGTTTTGCTGCTTCTGTGTTGATCAGTGTATTGTTTTATTATTTGCTTTGTGATTTTGAGTTTACACTGAAAAGCTACCTTGAAGGATGTTTTGGGCAGAAATGTGGTCTAAAATATTCCTTATAAATCTGTTCAAGGAACGGATCAATTTTCCATCCAAGTTGCTGGGGCACTGAGTATTCCTGGCATAACATTGCCACTCATTCTCTCCTCCCACTTCCCAGTCCTCTCAACATTGGAAAGGACATTGTTCTTCTTTCAGAGAGGACAGCTTTTCTGCTGCCAGCACCTCTATTAAACTCCTTTATCTGCAGTGGATTGGAAAGTCACCCCAGAGCCCTCTGGGCATCTCTCACTACTTGTCCAGCGACCTGGGAAGAAGTGCCTCACATGATGCTGTTGGGCCAATCCAGGAGCTGTGTATGAGGTCCACTTCAGAACCAGTAGGTGCTGTGGGTCAGATGCGGCTTGTAAGCTGCCAGTTAGCCACCAACAGGCAGTGGACACCAGCTCATGCTATGATAAACAGGACTTCTGATACGCTTGCTTTATCAAACTCATTGAGTGCACAGCAACCAAAGACTCACATTGCTTTACTTTTCTACAGAGAGAAGAAGAAAGAGCTGGAACGCGAAGAACTGTGGCAAAAGCTGGAAGAACTAAAGCTAAAGAACGCTGTGTCTGACCAGCCGAGCAACACGTCCTCTGTGACAAATGCACAAAATGATCAAGTGCCAAATGAGAGAGACAGCCTCTCTTTGTGAGGCATGTTTTATACACATTTTTTAAAAAAAACTATGTAAAAATGCAAAAGAGAAACCTCATCAGTATATTTGAAATGGCCATTTTTCCCCCCTCTGGCAAAATGTAAATGAAATTTTTTGAACTTAAATACAATAATTGAATGTGACATTATTTACCACAGCATATTGTAAATTTGTCTCTAATCATTGCTATATTGTCACTTCTGACATTTCATAGAAATGAATTTTATCATCCATGATGTGTGTGATTTAATTATGGGAGTGGTGAAAATTATGACTTGAATTTTTCTCTTTTTTTATTGTGTTGCACATAGGCATAGAAGCCAGCTATTTACATTTCCCTCCAGTGTGCTTTCACATTACTCCAGACTTTGGCTGAGATTCTGGAAGAAACTTCTAGGTTTTCTGTATTTTCTCAGATTAATGCTGTAGTTGTATTCCTACTTATATGGGAGCTAGCCCCATTGAACTTAATAGGGCTTGCTTCTGAGTAAATGTGTCTAGGATTGAATAGCAATCTGTATCTGAATGAGATATTCATCATCTGTCCATTACAGATTTCAGAGCTATTCCTACATAAAGAGGTTCAGAGAGCAAAGCGCTATGGGGATGGAGTGTAAATGAAGCACAAGTTAAAAATATGATACAGCACATGTGAGCTTTATGATTGAATAAAGAGAAACTGTCATTGGCTTCCACTCAACAGTTGCTTTGCTGTGCTTGGCTCTCATGTCTCTCTTTAGTGAGAAATCAGTCATTATCTGTCTGGTCCTGTAACTGGGGGTGGAGCCAATCAATGGAGCTCCTAACTTAGCTCAGGACTCCTTGTAGAGAGCCTAGCAGTTTTTGCTTTCAGCTTGGCTCTGCAAGATGGTCCAGTCTCTTATTAAAGGTGCAATTCCTATTCGGGTATAGAAACATCTGTGTGACAAAACAGTTCCTTGTTTTGCTTTAAGAAAAATACAGTGTGCTTATTTAAGATGGGAAGCTGACTCTAGAAGTCTTGTCTGTTTTTTACTTGATCAGGTGGTGTGTTTTTTTTTTTTTTTTTGCAGAACTTTCTATCAGAGTACCATTCCAGTCTCTTAAATTGCAATTGTGCGGAAAATGGTTTTGTATTGAAAGATTGAGGGATTGAGCAGCATCAATAAAGTCTTTATGTTTGTAATTAGTGCTGTATATTACCATCTTTGTAGTTTTACCATGCCAGACAGAAGGATGCTTGTGGTATTTTTTTTTGGGGGGGGGGAGGGCTCTCAAGAAAGGTATTCAGATTTATGTAAAATATAATGAAAGGACTGAACAAAACATGGGCTGTGAAACTGAAAAGGAGAGAAGTTGGCAAAAGAAATGTATGTACATAAGTCTCTGGTGTAGTTCTAAATGAGCCTTTGTACAGAGAACACAAGGTGGGATTCAACTGAGTCCCATCAGCGGTAGCCTTGTGCAAGGACCTTCTGCTTGTGCATTTTCCCCTCCCCCATGTGCCACCCCCTCCCCGAACTGTGGACCCCAGAACTGTGTGGAGAGGGGAGGATCAGTCCATATGGCAAACTGAAATTGTTGTGGTAACAAAATGAGGCTACTCCTACATTATATGATCCTTAGTTTCACTTTCACTTCATTGGCTAATCTCTTTCTCAGTTTGGCATGGGATACATACACACGGAAAGCTATGTTCTGTGATTCCCCCCCCCCCAAGCCACTGACATGCAATTAAACCGATTTGCTGTAACATGCTCCCTCTTGACTGCCCCCTTCAGGTCTGTCCCTGCCTTCACCCAAAGCTGATTTGGATTCTCTCTTCTTATTCCATCTGCTTTTGAGCTCAGGATTTGTCCTTTGTTGCATCACAATTTGATTTCTGTGGACTTCAAATAGCAAAACAATAAAATACAAGGTATAAGAAATGAAAGGGAGGTGGAGGAACTGCTAAATCCAAAGACCTGCTGGGCTGCCACTGGTAGGTCAGGTGGTAGTATATTGGGGCAGGGGATTCTTTCCTGACTCTTCTCCCCACCACTAAAATAGTAAAACCCAGAAGTGGCTCCTTGTGTACAGTGTTTGTAAATATGCACAGATTTTCTATTAGGAATTTCTCGTGATGGTGGGCAACTGAGATAGTCAACAATGCTTCTCTAGGCATTTTGACTAACTAGCTAGGTTCTGCTCATGTTGTTGTAGAACCAATGAAGGCAAGATGTTAGTCTAATATTGACTAGCTTTTCAGTGTGCAGTTTTGCTTCTGCAGCCGCACAACTCTCATTACTATCACACAGCAGAATTGTACCCTGTTCTCACGCGGGCAAGACAAGGGGTCTGAAAGTTGGAGGGCCTTGCCTAATGGACCAACAAGAATAGTTTGAAAAGGTAAGTGTAGGAGACAGATGTAATTTTACTGAAAAATCTTCAGAACACAAATACATTTTAGTCCAATAGGAAAGCTTGATAAAATTCCAGTGCTTCTGTTTTGCGGTGAGAGCCCCTTTCAATGCTAACTTCAGTGAAAGCCAATCTAGTCTATCTGTCCTCCTGAAGCTACTGCAAGTTGAATGTGGATTAGAGGCAGGCACTGTGGAGTTCATACTCCTTCAGGAGGGAATGCCGAAGGCTGAAACTGCTATTAATACCATATAGTCGGCCACTGTTGACCATACTAATTTCCATCACTTGGGTGTGAGTCAGTTAAGAGATTAACACTGATCCAATACACAACTAGTGCCCAGAATTTTACTAGTAATATACTTTCATCCTTTGAGGTGTGCCTCTCTGCTAGAGCAATGCTTGGGAGATTTCTCTGCCTTAAGATTCAATCAGATAATCGTTCCTCTAGCACAGTACCACCCACTGACTGACAGCATATCTTAAACCAGAAGTGCTGTAGGCCCTGAAAGCTGGAGATATTATATTCCCCTGAGATATTAACTAAAGACCCAAGAGACAAAAACTGTGCCTTGGGCGTGCAACATGATTTACTAATCTTAACTCTGAAGCAGACATCCCATTTTAACATAGGCAGAAATGTGTTTAAAAGAGGCCAGTTCTGTTTCCCTGCAAACTAAGGGCCCTGTCAGTCTATCCTTCTTGTGAGTTCTGTTAAAATAGGGTTAAATATAGTTTTGGGAATCTTCCTAGAAGTTCAGAGTTTAGTCAAAGGAGCTCAGGTTTCTAGAAAAGAGCATGGATTTAGAAGGAGCTTCTTATACAGTTTTCTGAAACTTCCAAGTGTCCAGTGCATTGTACTCCAGTTAAGCAAGTCCTCCTTCTGCCATTGCAGCTTTTCTGTCCAAGGTACCTGAAGGCTAGTTTAGTCTCAGGCCACCCGTGTTCCCCAGTGTAACAGAAAACTCAGTAGCGCTCAGCCCTCAGCTTATGTGGTTCAAGGCTTGAGTTCTTCTCTGAAGGTGCCGCTTCCGGATTTTTATCATCCACTTCACACTGAGTTTGGCAAAATCGGCTGCTTTGAACAAAGCCAAGAAAATGCCGCATAGAATTGCAATCATGTTCCAAGCATTTGCAGTGACAATCTATTGAAAGAGAAAGAAAAGCTATGGTTGAGAAAGACCTAAGTTTACAGTGCAGGTTTTCTTCCTCAGCTATATTTTTTTGACCTTCATTGCAGGTTTTTTAACTAATATTTTGATTTGTAGTTACTGTAAGTGAAGGCTCTTCATAGCTTCAGCCTCCCCCACCACATCCCAGCCACCCGAGGGAGAAAAGTTGCACTCCAACACCATTTTCCTCCATGCACAATCCTACATGTCCAGGGGCTGGGAATAAATTGCCCTCTTAGGAATGTAACAGCCCCGCTGATCAGATCAGATCAAAGACCTATCTGATCCAGCATCCGGTTGCCACTGTGTTTCGTAGCTCTCTCTTGTTCTTGTTCCCCAGTAACTGGTATTCAGAGCCACACTGCCTCTTAATACTGGAGGCAAACAGAGAGAGCTGTTTCTCTGAAGAACATTTTCCAAGCAGTCTTTCCAAGCCTGCTGTCTGATGTCCCTTCACCATCAATGATTGAGGCAGGAACCTACATACAGGTCTAGTTTGCACATCAAGCTAAGCCAAAGCCAAGTGTGGGCGCTTCTGGAGATGAAACAGAGCCTACTTTCTTCCTCCCGTGTGTTGATGGAACACACAAAGCGGGTCATGGAGGTGTGTGGGCTAATCCAACTCCCAATGCCAATGGTCATTCTTCTCCCATGCCATGTGCAGAAGATCCATATGCTTACCACTGCTGTATGCAATTAGATATATGCTTCACATTGGGGGGGGGGGGGGCTGCTAATTGGTCTAGGGGCTCCTGCTTGTGTGGAGAACTACACACATACATGGGCACATCTGTATTTATTTAATTTATACCCCATGCAAGGAGTTCAAGGTGGCGCATTTCAGTGGTCCTTCCATATTAAAAACAGTGAAGACCTTACTTGCACATACATAACATTTAGCGTCAAGGAAAAGTTATCCTAACCTTTTTTTGGAATGTGCAGGTAGCAGTGAGTAGTGAGCATTTACATTTTGCCTCCAATGCAATCCTCTTCCACGATGGATCCTCATACTATTTAAGCTGAGAGTCACCAAGCTAGGATACAGCATGATGCTCTTAATCTCAGGGTCATGAGTTTGAGCCCCGCATTGGGGAAAAGATGCCTGCAGGGCAGGGGGTTGGACTGGATGACCCTTGCGGTCCCTTCCAACTCTACAATTCTATGAACAACCCTATGAGGTAGATTAGGCTGAGAAGCAGTGACTGGCCCAAGGTCACACAGTGAGCTTCCTGGCTCAGTGGGGATTCGAACCCAGGACTCCCAGATCCTAGTCTGACACTTTAACCATTACACCATGCTGGCTCTCCCATACAGCCCCTTCCCATGCCTGTCAAGTTTTGGACAGCAGAGGAGAGAGATGGCTATGGCACACATTGTGATGGGAACGGGACTAGTCCATACAGCGTCCCAATTCCCACCTTCCCGGTCACACATTCTTTAAGCAACCCCAATTAAAGCCATCTACTCAATTTCCAATCGTTGTGGACATTTTTGTTTGGCTTTTTAAGAGGCCTTGCATCTAGTTTACTCACATCTTGAACTTCCTGAATAAAAGGGTCTTTCCATTCGAATACAACAAAGAAGAGTTGGTCACCGCTTGCTTTTGCTCTTCGTTCAATGTAGTTCACCACACTGATCTGGCGACAGGGCAAGGGGGGAAAGAGTCTTGCCGTTAGTGTGTCATATAATCCGCTCCAGAATACATATTCCCAGTTTAAAGGGTTAGATATCCAAAAGCTGAACATCAAGAAGACAAAGGATATCAAACTGATGGGCCATTTTGAGGCTAGACTTCAGTGAACAAAATCACACTCTGATGTTGCCACTGAAGAACACTGCTGGGTCAGGCTAATGGTCCATCTAGCCCAGCGTCCTTTTCTCACAATGGCCAACCAGATGATGATGGTGATTTATTAAGTTTGTATACCACCCATCATCCGCAGAGGCCTATGGGAAGCTTGCAAGCAGAACCTGACAGAGGAGGCAGAACGTAGCCATTATGACTGATAGCCATCGATAGCTTTATCTTCTAGCATCCTCTGCCTCTTGTCATGTTCAGTGGTACCTCGGGTTACAGATGCTTCAGGTTACAGACTCTGCTAACCCAGAAATAGTGCCTCGGGTTAAGAACTTTGCTTCAGGATGAGAACTGAAATTGTGTGGCGGCGGTGCAGCAGCAGTGGGAGGCCCCATCAGCTAAAGTGGTACCTCAGGTTAAGAACGGACCTCCAGAACGAATTAAGTTCTTAACCAGAGGTACCACTGTACTTTGTAAGAAATTAGGGGTGCTGATTTTATCACGTTCTTCCAAGGGACAAGTAGCTTTTTCCAAACATGCTACAGATTCAAGACAGAAGCATGTGGGGAATTCTAAAAAACAGATTCATTCGGCTCACAAAGGAAACTGTTCCCTGGCATTCATAGCCACCTCTTGTAACTATTCACTTTTGGGATTTTGTTACCCTACCTTTTCTACTCCAATACGGGAGCTCAAGGTGACCTAAGTCTTATAAAAACGATACCTGCACCACCCCCCTCCTGGGGAAAATGCGCTCAAACCACAGAGTAAAAGAAAACAACAGCAGAGCACAAAAGGGGGAGCCATGCAATCTAATGGAAGAAAACACAAGGTCTTGAGCTGGTGCCGTAAGACCATCTATGAAAGAGAGAAGTGAATCTCTTAAGGACAGAGTGAAGTCCACAACCTGGAGACCAAGGGCAGCCGTCCTCCCCACCCAAGGAGATAACACACTCATGCACACAGTTTGTTGAGAAACAAAAGCCAAACACCGATTATCACTGAAGACTCTCAAGACTCCTGCCTGCTGTCATGTGCTGCTCCCGGCTACCCTCAGGATGCCTTCGACTGTGGTTTGCAAGAGAGACCCAAGAACTGCTGCATCCATTTTTTCACAGACACATTACTTAATGCAAAGACACTGGCGGAAATGCACTGAGTGCAAAGGAGCTGAGGGGTGGCGGGTGGTGAGGGAGAGAGGAGCTATGCCCAGTCGCTTTGCCCTTGCTAAACTGGAAGGGTGGGCAGGTGCTTAACAAGAGAGACTAACCTTCCCTAAAGGCTGAGAATCTCTCTCTGATCTTTGTGAAACATCATAGCCTTCAGCAAGCAGAGGGAGCAAAGAGGGAACAGTTGCAGGTTGAATTTAAAGAGAAAGAGAGTCAAGACATTTAAACAAGAGTTCTGTGCAACATTTGCTCTTAGTATCTGATAGGTGTGCTTCTTGTGTTCAATACCTGCTTGCTTCCAATCTGCTCTATTTATATTCAACCAATCTGCAATGCGCAGCTTGTGGCTACAGCACTCAGTCTGGCTTTTTGTCTCTCCTTCCATTGCCACTCCCCGTCTCCCTGCTTTGGGTTAACATCCTTCCCAAGGAAAAGTTTTAGGTGAAGCCTGCTTGCTATTTTCTGATCACTTGGCCAGTCCTCATCCTTGCCTGGCTGTGGATTTTGGATTTCTTACAAAAGCACCAGGAATCTCCGGAGCTCACGATCATCCAAAAGGAAAATCTGCTCTCTCAAGTGCTGCCCATGAACTTCTTGACACTCTGGGAAGTGCACGAGAAGGACAGAGAACGTGCAGGATGAAGAGTCACTAAAGCACAAATGCTGAGCTGCATCCTCTGTCACTCCGATTAGTCTCTGGCACCGTGTCCCTTATGGGAGCAGAAGGAGAACAAGGTGGCACTACATCTTGCAGAAAGCGCTTGCGGAATCAAGAACCTGCTTGGTGTGAACACCCCACCCCCGGCAACGAAAGCTGTGTTTTGCTGCCTCCTTACCTCCTGCCTGAATTCAACCGTCTCCCGGCCATCTTCTTCTTTCGTTTTCACCAGAGACATTTTGACCCAGGTTCGGAAACCACTGGAAAACTTCCAGCTGGAGTAGGAACTCTCACAGGCCTTCATAAAGTCTGGCTTGTTTGGACTGCGGTAGAAGGAGGTAGTGTTAGTTTGGGAAACAAAAAGAAGCTGACACGTTCTGTGTAAGGACCTTCGTGGTGTGGAAATTTAGCAAGTGGTAGTGTTGGCTTTATAGACGTTGGTTATCGGTTTTGCTACAAGACCCCCTAATTAACTATACAGTGGTACCTCGAGTTACATACGCTTCAGGTTACATGTGCTTCAGGTTACAGACTCCGCTAACCCAGAAACAGTGCTTCAGGTTAAGAACTTTGGTTCAGGATGAGAACAGAAACGTGCTCCGGCGGCGCGGCAGCAGCAGGAGGCCCCATTAGCTAAAGTGGTGCTTCAGGTTAAGAACAGTTTCAGGTTAAGTACGGACCTCCGGAACGAATTAAGTACTTAACCCGAGGTACCATTGTACTTAACATTTATTAAGACCTTTTGTGCGTTGGGGTGCGTATTATCCTTACAATACCCCTCCTAGGTAAAAAAGGTGAAGGACCCCTGGAGTCAAAGTCCAGTCAAAGGTGACTATGGGGTTGCAGAGCTCATCTTGCTTTTAGGCCGGCGTTTGTCCGCAGACAGCTTTCCGGGTCATGTGGCCAGCATGGCTAAACTGTTTCTGGCACAATGGAACACCGTAATGGAAACCAGAGTGCACGGAAACGGTATTTACCTTCCCGCTTGTGCTGGTATGCTTTTGAACTGCTAGGTTGACAGGAGCTGGGATAGAGCAACGGGAGCTAAGCCCTTCTCAAGGATTTGAACCACTGACCTTCTGATTGGCAAGCCCAAGAGGCTCAGTGGTTTAGACCACAGCGCCACCTGCATCCCCAACAGCCCTCCTAAGGTAGGGCAGTGCTATTATCCCAATACTGCAGATGTGGGAATGAGAAACTGAGTCTGCCTAAGGCGGTGAGTTCACGCAGAAGGCAGATCTGGATACTTCGTGACTTGTAGCTTAGTCTTTTAGCTAACACACTCTTTGAGTCTTGAATTCACTTAAGTGGAATTCTACAGTGACCACTTTCTTGTCAGATAAAACTGAAAAGGCACATTTCTAGCAGCTGTGAGATGTGATTTCACAATGAGAATGCCTTGAAACACGTGCAGAGTGGCTTCCCTTGGTGGCTACATAACCACAGCCAAGCCTAGAGCACCTGAAATTTGGAAGCGCATAGGTATAAAACATGAAAACTCTCCTTCAATGGAGGCACTGTAGCAGAGGCTGGACAACCATCTGTCAGGGATGCTGCACTGAGCAGAGGGTTGTCCCAGATGACCTTCAGCATCCCTCCTCTCTACCAATGAGGCGTCCGTTCCTTCTAGATTCCAGCCCCTGTATGGAAAGTCAACTACAACAGCCTCTGGAAATACATTTGCAGACAAATGTAATGGGCACACCAACAGCAGGGAGATGAGAGTTGCGGCATTCAACTCTTCCATGACATCTGAAATCGATTTTCCATTCTGTGTTCTTCCAAGGCATTTAGCCTAACTCGCACGAAGAGCCACTCTGACAGATACATATATATATTTTCCACAGCTCGGTAATAATCCACTGCATAGTCACCGACAGCATGAGGCTCATATTTCATAAATAGCAACGGCAGCAGAGTCCTTGCTGCCTTTCCTGCCACATGAATCTCCTTGGGCTGGATGCTGTAGAAGCTGTAGGGCAGGGGTTGGCAACCTAAAGCCCATGGGCCAGAAGCGGCCCACGGAGGCCATTTAACTGGCCCATGAGCCACCCCCAACTGAGCCACCGCCTCCTTAACAGCACCTTGTGCACAGACCCAGCATCACACTGTAAATCTCTTCTCCCAAGGCCTGCAGAAACCTGGAGCCAACAGTTTTTAAACAGGATGGTTTTTTAAAAGGAAGGAAACTTGACGCACCCCGGGGAATTGTACTGGCAAAGGGGAGTTGCAATATAGCAGAGACCATTTCCAGAAGACTATGAATTCAAACAGGATTTCTTATGCAGCTCATATGAGCATGAAATCATGCCGGCTGTTTCAGAACAATTTAACATAATAATATTTAATTTAACACAGTTTTGTATGAGAGGCAGTGTGGTGTGGTGGTTACAGGACTGGACTAGGACCTGGGGGACCACTGAAGCTCACTGGATGACCTTGAGCTAGTCACCTTTCTCTCGGCATAAAACCTACCTCACAGGGGTGTTGTGAGGAGAAAGTGGGCAGGAGAAAGGATGCACTGCCACTTTGTGCTCCTTGGAGAAGAGAGACAGGATATAAATGTAATACCGAAATCATTAAACTAATTCTGCTTCAAGCCGGCATAAGCAGCAGGCTAATGATGCAAGGGAGGGAACACATACTTGCAAAGCCCATACGTTGTTGTGAATCCAAGAGAATTCAGCATCCTGAGGAATCTCCACCTTCATTTAAGAATAAAGCCCGTTTCTAGTCCTTATGGCTTGAGACTGTTGGGAGTCAATATTCAGCGGGCTCCCAAAAAGCAGAAGAATGACCAAAAAATTAGAGCCAGAAGGGAAGCAGCTAGCTGAATCTAGCACTAAAGGTCCAACGAAAATTGTGTGTATTCCTTGGAAACTTAATGCATTGTTAATATAGATGAATGCCTGTTCTGGGCCAAAATCATTCATTTTTCCTTTCTTTTCAATCCTGCCGCTACCCCCCCTCCCCTCTGAATGTCTTCAGCCTTGTCCCTCACTCTGTCATGAGACTCACTCAAGATGGAGGTGTATGGCCCTAATGTGGATTTTAATTTTTTCCCTTGAGTACAGGCTTTCAAAGCCTTGCAGACGACAGAAGAAGGTTTGTGCTTTAGGGTGTGTGAGGGGTGGGGGTTGGCACTAAGCAGAAATAAAGAATCGCAGCCAGGAAAGGGCTTTTATTAATATCACTGCTAGATGGTTCCTTTCCTCTCCCACTTAAGTTTCCATGGAAGTTATTGACTCAAGGAGGCTTCCGATGGAAATATAAATGCTTCCCCTCGACTGTCTTGCAGAGCTTCTTTTGCTCCATTACCAGGCTCGGCTGGGCCTCCTAATTATTCAATCTTACCCACTACAGTTTCTGAAGCCTCCACATTCTCCGGCTAATTGTGGGTTACCAAGGCAGCCAAATACGCTGTGTGGGGAACCCAAAAGAGGAAGTGCAGGATTCTCAAGTATGATTCACGCTAAGCTTAATTTACATGGAACACTTCTAAGCAGGCAATTACACAGAATTCACTTAGATGCAGGGCCTCAAAGAGAGACTCTCAGAGTCTAGTTTAAGGCCTGTGTAAATGGATCGCATGCTACTCCGTTGCCTAGAAGCATGAATTTATCTTTGCATGCAACCCAGCACAGAGGACAAATCCTGCTTGACTTCAGCCAGGCATCCCCAAACTTGGCCCTCCAGCTGTTCTGGGACTACTTCCATCATCCCTAGCTAACAGGACCAGTTGTCAGGGATTATGGGAACTGTAGTCCCAAAACAGCTGGAGGGCCAAGTTTGGCCATGCCTGACTTAAGCCCTGTACAGACATGAGGAGGGGTCAGCAGGGACAAGAATGTTTGCTCCATCCCGTTCATTGCCTTCCATCTGCATGGACAGCAGTCTTCAGAAGCAGAGAGCCTCTGGTATTCATGAGGCAAGTGGAAGAAACTGATTGCTCACCTGTGGATCACCTGAGTCTTAATTACTGGACTCCATCCTCTTCCTACTTGGTTGCTTAAAGACTTACCTGTGCACTGTATACCCACCAGAGTTGTTCCTTTTGTTTCCTTCCCTCTCCCTTTTACTCAATAAATCCTAGCTCTTGTTTTTAATCTATTCCGTAAAGTTGCCCATTGGTTTCTTCCCTTCTTTCGTTCAGGAAATGTAGGGACTTGGTGGTCTTTAGGTACCATAGGGGACCCCCTGAAATTCCTCCCATGACTGTGTGAAGCCAGCTCCCATAGTTCCTTCCAAAGCAAGCAGTGGATGGGATGAGTCACTGAGAGGGAACATGGGCTCACACATGTTTCTCTCTGCTTTTCTCCACTCACGTGAGGTAGGTGAGGCTGAGAGGCAGAAATTGGCCTAATGTCACCCGGTGAACTTCACGGGCAAATGGGGATCTGAACCTGGGGTGCCTTAGTCCAACACTCGAACCACGCTGCTCTTTACTGAACAGAAATTATGAGGAGAGCAGCTGTACCTCTCGAGGAAATCCTGGAATGAAGAAAAGAGAAGGTAGTCTATTGCGCTGAAATCCTGGTCCGTTTCATTGAGGTAGAACTGCATGAACACCAGTTCCTGCTGCTTCACATCACGAGGTCCTTCGACAATCACAGCAAATTTCTATGAGCAGAAAGATCAGTCAGAGGAGACACATGGGAAGAGGAGTAAGATGAACAAAAGGGAACCTTTGCATTTTCTGTCAATGTATCTCTGGATTGATTAGGATATTTTCTGGTGTTAGGACAGGGGTCAGGGATGATGGGAGTTGGAGTCCCATTTTCTGGAGGGCACCAAGTAAGCCACTCCATCCTCCAACCTCACTTTTCTATGTCGGCTACAGGAGTATAATAATAATAATAAATTTTATTTATACCCCGCCCTCCCCAGCCAAGACCGGGCTCAGGGTGGCTAACACCAAATATAAAAACAATTGATTGAAATACGGCTTAAAAAACAAGATTAAAATACAACATAAAAACATTAAAATGCAGCCTCATTTCAGTGGAAACTCAAATCATAATAAAAAATACTTCAAAACAAAACCTAAATGAAACATCAACACCTCCAGAACTAACCCTTAAGTTACAAAGTGAAGGATCCCTGCAGCGGATCACTTCCAAAACATGCGCTATCGTTTTCTGTTAAATACCATGCATAAAGAAGTCGCTCCCAAGACCTGCCCCAACATCAGGAAGGGCTCCTCTATAATTAACAGGCACTTGATTAGGTCTTCAAGCAGAGACTGGACACAGCCATCTGCTGGGGAAGCCATAGCTCTGGACTGCCTGCATCAAGGAGGAGTTTGGAACAGGTGGCCTACAAAGCTCCCTCCAACTCTGCAAACTACAACTCCCATCAGCCCCAACCAGCAAGACCAATGGCCAGGGATGATGGGAGTTAGGGCCCAATGACATCTGGAGGACCACAGATGGTCCCCATCCCTTCCGTAGCAGCAGCTATGGCGACAGTTGTCTCAAATAGAATCATAGAGTTGGAAGGGACCCCAAGGGTGATCTAGTCCAACCAACTGCAACGCAGGAATCTCAGCTAAAGCATAAATTGGAGCCAGTCAGTTTCCCCGCTCTGTTACGCAGTGGCACTCCAAGATAAGTGACGTTGTCTGATGGTGGGATTGCAGCCACTCAAGGGTTTCCCAACTAACTTGAGTCCTTCCTCTGAATGATTACCTTTGTTCCATTAGCAAAAGGATCTGTGTAGTTGATTCTCTGAGTAGTGCATTCAATTTCTCCTGGCTGGCCAGGGTTTACCAGAGGTGGGATGTAATTGTGTAAGTGATGCTTGCAGGTCAGCAGCTCAGCCTTGCCTGGGTAGAGGGCAATACCTGTTTGGAAGAGCAACGTTACATTTCTAATGAACGGGAACCATCACAGACACAGCATTGCTTACACATCACACAGAATGTGGTGTGAGAGTGAGTCAGGATGGGTAGAATGTTGGGCCAGACTGACCACAAAAGCCACAAATTTTGGAAGCAGCCTTATAGCGCATTGGCAGAAAGTCTGAAGTTCGCATGCAGACAAAGTTCAATCCCTAGCTTCTTCAGACAAAGGATCATAGGGATGAGAAAAATCTCTCCCCAGCATCCAGAGTCCCCCGACAGTTGAAAGACAATTAAATCTAGGCTGAGATTCTTCCCCTCCTTCTACACTTTTGCAGGACCGTGCATCCCCCTGTCCTCAGCACCCTCAACAGCATTCGTGTGGCAGAATGCCCCATGGCAACAACACTGTGTCGTGACTTAGTGTCATTCCCAAAGGTCTCCTGCAGGTAGAAGAAGATGGCTTCTGGCACCATCCACTAAGACTGAAGTCTGCAGAGCCGCAACTTGCGTTCCGTTACTTGGTCATGTTAGAGATTGTTGGGGGAAAGGGGACTGGCTTTTACAGGAGAAAAAGACCCAAAACATCCAGAGTTAACTTGTGGGCATCAATAGCTTCCACAAGCAACCCCCCTGATTTTGTTGGCTTCTGAGAAAAGGATGCCACAGCACCACCTTCTGGAACCCGACAGGTGAGAAAGGAAATGCCATAAAACAGTTTCTTCCACACGCGTTCCTATTCCACGCAGGCAACTCAGAGAGACATTGTGGCCAAGGGGATCAAAAGCCACTGAAATCAGTATGTCAGTTCCCACAGTCTTTCTCCTGATACACATCATCCACCAGGGCAATCAAGGTAGCACTGATATGAATTTAGACAATTTAGTTCAACCCCAAACTCCTGAAGTTGATAAGTCACTGGTTGCTTGATGGCCTTAGCTAAAGGCCAAAACAGGTCTCGAACTGCCTGGCACAGAAAGCTCAGTGGAAGGTCTCTCATGCAACAGTCTTGAAACTGCTTCTCTTAAAACATATGGACCCACTCCTCCCCTCAGTGATTTGTGAACCATTAGCACTAACCAACTTAAGAGCCTTCCTCCGCAAACCTTCACCCTGATCCAGCAGGATTCTTCTTAGATGCTTAGGTGAACGAAGAATTACAAGAAACATTTGTCACCCAAATTCATGGAGGGAAAGTCTGTCCATGGCTACCCAAAGACACAGCTCCACGCCCAGTTCTTCCTCTTCTCTGCCATGCTTATTGCAATCTACCATGCGTCTGATCCTCCTTGGACATTCCTATCCTCACAAGAAGCAGCCAATGATGGCAAGGACAGCACACAGTGCCATGATGTCAGGCCATGGGGAAAGTTGTGCTGGAAATGAACTGCTGACTCAAACCATGGACAGCCACTGCTGGCAAGAGTAGACCTTAGTGAGCTAGATGGACCAAGATTGTAACTCAGTGAAAAAGCAGCTTCTAATCTCCTACTAAGTATTAACAGGACAAGAAGTGGGGAACCCTACATGGGGCTGCTGTTTCTAAGGTAGTCCTGAATCTCGTGCAACACTTAAGAGCTCTGAATAAAAGGGGACGTTTTCACAGAATAGGTAAAACCCAGCTTATTGTTGTGGCTTCAACAAGTGGTACCTGCAACCGCCAACATCTGCAGAGCCACAAAATGAGGGTTCCTTGTGTTCCTCAGAAGCAGCTTCTGAGGAAGCCTTAACTGCATAAGGCTTAAGCATCTACAAAGGCAGCCTGGGTCCCACAACCCAACAATGCGCAAGCCTGAGAGCTGGTAAGCAAAAGGGCAGCCAGCTGCAGATTTGTGGAAGCCGGAAATGCATCTTCAAACCCTGCCCGATTCCCCCGGGAAACTCATCGTTCAGTTTCCAATCTTACCAGGTGGGTCGTAAGAGGGCACCTCCTTGTAAGAGACCGACATCACGGGGTGCTTGAGTTTATCCCTGAAGTCGGCAATGGTTTGGTAGACCAGGAAGACAGCTACAGCCATGAGCAGCAGGTATATGAAGAGGAGAATGACCGAGAAGACGTTTTTCAAGCAGGACTTGCTGAAACGCACCGAAGGGCTGTTGCTGTCTAGGACTGGAGAAAACATTAATCTGAGACTTTTAACATATGGAACATATGGTGTCAGAATTTAAATATGCCCCATGTTAAGGAGGAAAAAACCAAAGACTGAATTCTCCCTATGTAGGCAGAGTAGGCTGCAGAGGGATCTGCTGGTGGCAAGTGATGGTTGGCCAATGGAGGCAATGATGGCTGCTTGACAAAGGCAAGTGTTGGCTGCCTCATGGAGGTGCTTCACTTTTTCATAATACAGTCGTACTGCAGAAGTCAATCGGAATCTGTTCCGAAAGTCCGTTTGACTTCCAAAACGTTTGGAAACCAAGGTGTGGCTTCCAATTGGCTGCAGGAAGCTCCTGCGGCCAATCGGAAGCCGCAGAAGACGTTCGGGCTCCAAAAGAATGTTTGCAAACCGGAACACTCACTTCCAGGTTTGCAGCATTTGGGAGCCAAAACATTCGACTTGCAAGGCGTTTGACTTCCGAGGTACAACTGTACCAGGCACTGCTGCTCTCAGCACATGTTCTATCACAGAGAACTCCCTTCAATAGAGGCTTTCCTGCACCTGTTGCAGGAAATGCCCCTACCCTGCGACATGCATCACTGCAATATCTCTTGTCAACAGAAAACAAGACGGGCTGGGACCCCAAGATTCTCATGCAAGCACATGTAATATCCAGAGACGCAGGATCAGTAGATCTCACTTGGAAGGATAGTTGAGCTGGCATCATCGAGATCCTCTTTGTCTACTTGTTCCTCTGCAGGTTCCAAGTTTGCATCTGCGTGCTCCACATCTTCACTCAGCTGCAAATATAAAATATGGAAACAATCAGATCTGTGTAGTGGGTACAGCCCTGAGCTCCTACAGGGGCTCAAATTCCATGCCAAGTTCTACCCTGAAGATGTATCTGAGGAGCTGATCCAGGACATCACAAAGAAGCTGTTCTTCCTGCAGGTGAAATTCAGCCACAAGCCGCACACTCAGCGGGCTACACTCGCTCATGCTACAGCCTCCCTGCTGCATCTCCGCTGCACAATGTTAACCACACAGCCCTGCCCACCTGTGAAATTTGGCCCACCAGGGGTCAGGGAAATCATTATCGGTACTGCCAGCCAGAAAGAGGTTTGCCAACCCGGCTCTAAATTGCCTCTCCATGAATGCTCATGGCTGCTAATGGACTGGGAAGCATGAATGAGCACTCCCTCCAACAGCAACCTCAGGCGGTGAATGAAAACAGAAATTGAGCCAAAATGGAGCTGTTGAGAAACCAAGAAGGAGCTCTCAGCAATACAAGGGGAACCCCCTGAATTTTCAGAGGTACAAATTAAAACAAAAAGGTGGAGGCAAAAGACCAACAGCCCAATGAGTACTGAACATGTTCAGTAGTCATAGGATATTGAGTACAGGGGCGGGGAAACACTTCTGGCAAACCATAGTGTCCGAGTATGTGTTTGTGCATGCGCCTGTAAAAGAGTGGAAGGAACGTGTGAAATTGATTTATTGGTTTGGCGTGACCCCCGCTAATTGATTTACGATCCACAATTAGCTCTTTATGCCCGGCGCGCTTCCTCCGAGCTGCGCCATTCAGCTCCGTCTCCAGTAGCTCTCCAGTCACGCCTCAGCAGAGTTGAACACAGCGGTGAAAACTGTCACGTAGCTTCCGACAAACACACAAAGCCCGGTTTGTCTATTTACAGTCCTTTATTCCGACATTTCCCAGAAAACTCCTGGGCTCACCGCAGCCATGACAAACTGCGACCTTCTCTCTCAGAGACCAGAGAGGAACAGAACGTAACTCCTCCCAGCTCCTCCTAGCTTCGAAAGCTGACGTCAGAATGCTGAGGCATCATGGGAACAACTTAACCTGTTAAGTTCCAAACCCAACACCCCCTCTTGCCGAAAATTCTGACAAGACCTTTTTTGAGTTCAACACCTTTCCCTTTGCCTTATGCCACTTCCCGGCATCTTTCCCAGGCACCTGTTGAACCCCTTCAACATTCCCAGAATCACACTGTGCGACACTTTTCCACGCACTTGTGACCTGATACCCTACTGACCCATTTGGGCCAGCAGTTGTGTCTTCTCCGTCAGATCCTTCCCCCTCTGACTTGACACCCTGTTTGTGAGCTTTCTCCATTACGCTAACCGGAGATGAAGCCTCACACCTGGACACTCCTTTCACAACCTTTGGAGATGCCCAGACCTGCCCTGAACCCTGATCTTGGACCTGGTCCCCATCACCGGGTTCTGAACCCTGATCTTGGACCTGGTCCCCATCACCGGGATCAGCTTCTGCCTCCCTTTCCTCCCTTTCCTCCTCAGAATCAGACAGACATTCTGAGAGAAAATCAGGACCATCCCTGAGCCTTGAACACCCATCCTGTTCACAGAACTCAGCCTGCTTACTGACCAGCAGCTTGGTTTGATCACCCTCTGGGTATGCAAACTTCCACCCATTGGTTGCAGGATCATATCCACAGAAGATCATTTCCTGAACCTTTGGACCACCTGCCTCAAAGAGCTCAAAGGGCTCTTTGGCTACCCTCCCAAACCCGGGAAAACCATGTACCTTTGCACCTTTGCATGCCCTGCACCCTAGGGACCTCCCACATTTCCGGAGTTTGTACCCTTTTGTGCACCTGTGCAGCTTTTGCACATCTTTGGGAACCTTAGCACACTGCACCTGTGCTTTTCCAGCATTCCCACCACCCTCCAGAGGTGACTCCAGAACAAAGAGATTGTTCTGCCCCCTTTTCACGTTGGCCACTTGTTTCCCCCCTCTGAAAATGGAACAGGTGTCATTTTCAAAGCAAATTTTTGTATCCCTGCTTCATTAGAGCTGATACAGATAACAAACAACAATTCAGTCCCGGCACAACGTAGACCTCTAGCTCCTCCTGTAAAGGAGAAAAAAACATGTTAGCCACAGCAGAAACCGACTTTCTCATTCCGTCTGCTAACATCACAGTTGTTCCTGTTGAAACAGCCCTGCAGTTCCGCATTTTGCCAGCAGGCTCGCTTAGCAGGTGCTGACCAACAGTCGTATCCAAAACCCAGCGCGTCACCGTGTCCTGGCTGGAGTTGTTCTTCACAGTTGCCATAGAAGCAGTGATAAGAAAACAACCCTCCCCAGCGTCTGAGCCACGTCCTTCCCTTGCGTTCCCACGCTGGCCTCCTCTCCGAGACTGGTTCCCATGAGAACTCAGCTGGTTGACCTTGGGACCTTCCTGCCCAGCTGTGTCCGCTCTCCATGGGCAGCAGCGACGCAAGTGTCCCGTTGCATTACACACGTAGCAACCACGAACTCCAGTGGAAAAACACTGCCCGGGGCTCCTCCCAGCTGGCCTCCTTCTCCTTCTTCCGGAAAAGCACTCCTTGCCAGCTCCGCCCCCTCTGGCCTGGCTCCCACTGCGGCTTTCTGGGAACCTGCTTTGTTGACATTCCACTCCAGCACGCACAGTGGACAAGCCTTTACACTTGCCTTTGGAATCCTTCGCCCCCCCGATCTGCTCACTAGCACTCCTTGAGGCTAAATCGTCAGGAACAGGGGCACCAGCCATCTCTAGGCTTTTCTCAATACTTTCTCCAGGGCTCTGGCCTCCTGCTGAAGCTTCACAGCAAACGCAGCACATCCCCAGACAGCCCTTGCTCAACTTCTTAGAGTGAGCTGTTCAAACGCAATGTCCTCCAAGACCTGGCTGCCTGCCATTGTCTTCCGTTCTCCCAAGGGGCCCCAAGCTGTACTCACAGATTACAAGCTCCTCCGGCACCCATCCGTGGGGAAACGATTTCTTGCTGCTCTCAGCTCCGCAGCTCTGCAGCAACACAGGCAACCACTTAGTGTCTTTCAGCCAGCTGCTCTTAGCTCCGCAGCTACACCTTTGCCCCCTAGCAACAGGCAAAAACTCCTGCCAGCGTCTCTGCTTCAGACCGCAGACTTCAAACGCATTCCGGCAGCCTCCGTTGCTCTGAACCGCAACTTCAAAGCGTTCCTGTGACGGTTTTTACGATCGGTGATTAAGGGTCCATAACCTGTGAAATTGATTTATTGGTTTGGCGTGACCCCCGCTAATTGATTTACGATCCACAATTAGCTCTTTATGCCCGGCGCGCTTCCTCCGAGCTGCGCCACTCAGCTCCGTCTCCAGTAGCTCTCCAGTCACGCCTCAGCAGAGTTGAACACAGCGGTGAAAACTGTCACGTAGCTTCCGACAAACACACAAAGCCCGGTTTGTCTATTTACAGTCCTTTATTCCGACATTTCCCAGAAAACTCCTGGGCTCACCGCAGCCATGACAAACTGCGACCTTCTCTCTCAGAGACCAGAGAGGAACAGAACGTAACTCCTCCCAGCTCCTCCTAGCTTCGAAAGCTGACGTCAGAATGCTGAGGCATCATGGGAACAACTTAACCTGTTAAGTTCCAAACCCAACAGAACGTAGGAAACTGCCTTACATTGAGTCAGACCATTAGTGCATATAGCTCAGTACTGTCTGCATTGACTGGAAACTGCTTTCTCAAATGACTGCCTAGAACCCTGAACAAGAGCACTCCTGTTAAAGAGGACAAACCAGAACATTTCTTGCAGATCCAACTTCTAAGGCTGGATCTAGAGGCTGCTATATAAAGCTGAGAAGCGGTGATGTTGGGTTTTTTTAAAAAAAGAACAAGCCAATTTCTGGTCTCACGGTTGCGGAAGAAAATGAGAACATGGAGTAGGAAGTTTCTGATAAAACTTTAAAAGGGCATTGGTTACTTCTCCAGTTTGGGCTGCAAAGTCTTCAATGGAGCGTCTACACCGCTCCCAGACTCTCCATTCCAATGCGCCTTCTATCTTGCATTCACGACCGAAAAGACTGGATTTATCCCTCTGTATGTAAATCCCGGAATTGCTGGCGGAGGGATTTCCCAGGCATGTAAGAAGGCATCTGACGGCTTTCCGCATGTGTGAGCATGCAGCACAAACCCCTTTCCTCCCATCATCACCAAAAGGAACAGCAACCTAATCCTCAGGCCACTGCTACGTTATCCTTTGGCTCAGCGGGCCAGAACAACAGGCAACTGAACACCTTTCAAAGCAGCAAAACAGACCAGATGCTTTCTCGAGCCGTCACTCAAAGCACAAGGCCCAAACTGCCAGGACATTTTTGTCAATGTCACAGGCTTGTCACATCCGATAGACATGATCCCTGCAGGCCGCGCAGCATCTAATCCCATAACTGAAAGGAAAATAACTGAAGGCAAAGCACAAAGGATTCTGCTTCCTTTTGTTCCTTCCCTCTATCTACAATTTTCTTTTTGTCTCCTGGCGTTCCGAAGCAACCTTGCAGATCGCAGCTGGCGCATTCCACTTCTTCCCTTTCCCAAACAAAATTGGTTGTTGTTTTTCTTTATTTATTTAAGTCACTGTTTTTGCAAATGAAAACATAGAAGAAGAAGAAGAGGAGGAGGAGGAGGAGTTTGGACTTGATATCCTGCCTTTCACTCCCCTTAAGCAGTCTCAAAGCGGCTAACATTCTCCTTTCCCTTCCTCCCCCACAACAAACACTCTGTGAGCTGAGTGGGGCCGAGAGACTTCAAAGAAGTGTGACTGGCCCAAGGTCACCCAGCAGCTGCATGTGGAGGAGCGGAGACGCGAACCCGGTTCACCAGATTACGAGTCCACCGCTCTTAACCACTACACCACGCTGGCTCTCAGTTCAGTTCAGTTGACTACCACAGCCCCAGAAATATAACTGGGCACCAACCAAACCTTCAACCTGAGAAAGGTTCGCTCGTCCAGTTAGAGGTGGGGTCAAGGCTTTTCAGAAACCCCTGTCAAGATCTGCCTCTATCAAAGGGGGAAACCCACAGAGTGGGTCAGCTCCCATCATCCCCAGCCAACATGGCCAATGGTCAGGAAACAGCAGGAGTTGTAGGCCAGCAGCATCTTGGGGACACCACATAATAATAGAATTGTAGAGTTGGAAGGGAACCTGAGCATCATCTAGTCCAACCCCCCTGGCATTGCAGGAATATGCAGCTGCCTGCAACTTTGGTGTTATCAGCAGCACGCTCTAACCAAGTGAGCTACCCCGGCACCGTGTTGGCTACATCTACTGTATTCTTTAAACAGATAAGGCTATTATTGCAAGACTTCAACACCCCTGCAAGCGGATAAACGGCACTCAAAACTAAAGCAAGCAACAGTGAAGTTATCAGCTCTTCTTGGGAAAACCCCAAAGGTTTGCAGAAGTACAAACGAAAAGGTTGGGGAATAAATGAGCGAAGCCAAAAGTAGCCCAATGAGAACTGAGCATGCTCAGTGGCCGCGGAATGCTAACTGGTGGGGGCTGAATGGAAAACAGAAGAGGAGGAATGGAATGCTTAGCTGACTAGAGCCCTAACTAGAAGCTCTCCACGCTGCAACACTTTGTTGCAGGTCCCATTAGTAAAGACATAGCACTGTAAGTTTCTCATGCTTTCCACACCCTTGAGAAGACAATGCATGCAACAGGCTTCTTGGCTGTTACGTGTGTACATGAGTGCATGGCTGCAGTCCACAATGAATACAGATCACCCTGGCACAGAAGCCTTGGCACACTGTTAGGAGCATAGGTGAGCTACAGTGATCAGGTAGCTTTCAGGTATGTCCTATTTCGGTATTTACTCAGATGTCAGACAAGGCGGCGACAGCAGGGGAAGCTATGATATACAAGCCACTTAAGCTATTTATTCACATTGGCTTCAATGGGGCAAAGTCTAAAATCCCAGGGAATGGATGATTCACACATGCAGGTACATCGGAACTGGAGAACTTTGGGTCTTTCCCTTGGGACTCTCCTTAGCTTGAACCCCTTCTCCTCAAGATATACCAGCTCAAGAGTCCTGCTCCATGCCCTCCTGGAGCGCTTTGACGCAGCTGAAATGTAACCTGCTGTACAAAGATAAGTCATATCTGTTGTTCCACTATTGCCCACCACTAGCATGTCTGTTAGGGGTCTGTTTTGTCTGTTAAGGGTGTGGAGCTGCAATATCGAGAGTTCACTGGGAAGCATTGATGGTTAACCCCCCCATCCCTGAGAATTATAGCTCTGAGTAGGGAATAGGTGTCTCCTGCCAACTCTCATCAGTCATCACCCTTAACAAATTAAAATTCCCAGAAGAGGCCAAAGACCGAACAGAATGTTTAGGGAAGCAGGGAAATCTTTTGTACATTAGTTAGTTCTTCAACACATATTAACCTCCTTCAGGGAACTTTTGGTGTTTTTTATTTCATTTCTTTCGAAGTCCATTTAAAGAGCAAAATGGCAATCACACTAACACTTTAAGTCACTTAACCCAGAAGGTTTAAAATCACAAAAGCAGCTGAACATTTGATTGTAAGGACGATTCAAAAGATTTTGAAAAAATGAATAAAACCTGTAGTCTCCAAAATAGAAGAGCATCTTGAGAATATATTAGAATGGCAGGGAGCCTCAGGCCTGGGAGCCAAACCTCTCTACTTGGCCCTTGGGATTCTCATCAGAATCCCAGGCCACAAACCCTGGGACCTCAGGTAGCTTGGCACTGAACAAATACAAGAATTATTCTTCGTCTGCATTAGTGAATGCAAAAACCAGAGCCTTGTATCACCTTAAAAAGCAACACATTTTATTTCTGGCATCACTTAGCCCATGGGTAGGCAAACTAAGGCCCGGGGGCCGTATCCGGCCCAATCACCTTCTAAATCCGGCCCACAGACAGTCCAGGAATCACCGTGTTTTTACATGAGTAGAATGTGTCCTTTTATTTAAAATGCATCTCTGGGTTATTTGCGGGGCATAGGAATTCGTTCATTATTATTTTTCAAAATATAGTCTGGCCCCCCACAAGCTCTGAGGGACAGTGGACCGGCCCCCTGCTGAAAAAGTTTGCTGACCTCTGACTTAGCCCATATAAACTTCTGTCACAGTAAATGCTTCTAGGTGGGTGTTTATTGTGCCCCCCCACAATCCACACATCAAAATGCCAGCCCACATTCCTGCCCCCCCCCCCCATTTTCACCTGGATTTCTGGGAAGCATCTGTTAAATTATGACTATTTGTGTAACATCAAGCTCCTGTCTTGAAGCATCAATCTTTACTTGATTTCACCATGACAACCCCTGTGGAATCTGGGAATTTGGGAGAGAACCTGGGAATGGTACTATTATTGTTAATAGTGTTATTATTATTATGGGCTGCATTGCAGCTCTCCTGCTAATGTCCTGCCCCAAGTAAGGCATGCTATAATTGCATTTGAATGAGCTGAGCTCTCTCAACATCTGCAGTTTTGAAGGAGAAGCAAAGGCAACTGCCATGAGCCCAGAGTTACAGTTGTACCAGCTGGTACATTGATATGCAAAGCAGGCGAAACCTTCAAGGCCTGGCAGGAGGACAGCGGAGGAGTTTCACTGCATGGCTAAGACCAGTTTGATAGCACCATACCAGAGCACATTCAAACAGATAACCAATTTTCTGGATTTGCTTTAAATGCTTTTTAAAAAGTGAGATCTGGGAGGGTTTGTTTACACCAACAGATATCACCACCCCCTTCCCTTTCCTTCCAGATTAACTGCATGAACACAAGAGATCTGGGCTCCAGAAGAAAAGAAAAATGATTAAATGATTCAAGGGCAGAACGTGTGAGAGAGTATGCAGGATATCCTTTTGTTAGAGAGAGAGAGAGAGAGAGAGAGAGAGAGAGAGAGAAGTTCGCTCAGGGGAAAAAAAACAGGCCATTGTTGACACTACAAAATGGACTTTCCGTATTTTTCGCTCTATAGGACGCACTTTTTCCCCTCCAAAAATTAAGGGGAATTGTGTGTGTGTCCTATAGAGCGAATGCAGGCTGCACGGCTAAGCCCAAAGTCAGAACAGGGAGACGGAGCGCTGCGGAGCGCTCCGTCTCGTTCTTCTAGCTTGGGGATGGCTGCGCGCAAAGCCTCTGCAGGGCAGCAGGGTGCCTTCACCCCGCTGCCCTGCGGAGGCTACAAAGGCTGTCCCCAAAGCTGTTCTAGCTTGGGGATGGTAGCCGCCTGAAGCTGCGCTCTGGAGGCTTTGGGTGAATGCACCTTGAACGCACCTTGTTTTAGAGGGGGAGAACTAGAAAAAAAAATTTTTTTCCCTGTTCTCCCCCTCCTATGGTCCGGTGCGTCCTATAGAGCAAAAAATATGGTAACTTGGTGATCTGGCTATCTTTCTCTGTGGCATTAAACAGAATTCTGAGAATCAGAATTAATGGAGGGCGGTTATACAATTAAATATAAGAATAAAGGCTGGAGTTGATGCAGAGACCCTGTTAGGTTGCAAACTGGGAAGAGAATTAAGGCAAGCGTCCTGTCAACACTACTAAAAATAATAAAAAATTATTATTAAGCCCCACTGAACTCAGCAGGCATTACATTTGAGCATATAATAAGATCACTTACAGCAACAATTAAGAGCTCATTATTACCAACTGCCTTCTAGGATAGCACTCAGCTCATCAGGAGGATTATTATACTATTATTACCGTCTTTATGAATCAATTGCCAGTGACAGGAGAATCAGCTAGAGTCCTGCAGTTTTAAGCAGAGCTCCCACTTCTGATTCTTGCCATCTGGACTAGAAAAAGTCTGCAAAGTGCTGGGGGGGGGGGAGCGGGGATGAGGAACTACTGTGCACAGCAAAGAAAACGCTTTTCCTGCAGTGCCTTCGCTGGCAAACAAGAAACTTGTGCCTGGGCTTTGTGCAGAGTCACGTGTTTGTTTCCTACTCAGAACAGGAGGCTAGTCTCACTCAGGTCAATGTAAGTGCAAGATTGTGCATGCTTTACTCAGAAGCAAGTCTCACTTAGTTCAATTAGTCTTACTCCTGACTTCTGGGAACCAACAGAAGTTTTCATCTATAAACTGCTGCTTGCACAGAGCAATCCCATGCACAGAGAAGTAAACCTTTCTTTGCTCAATGGGATACATTATACTGAATGCATGCACAGAGGGATGGCAGCCTGTTGTAGTTTTGCAGCCCTATTGCAAACGGCAAGCTCTACTGCAGTGGTAAAGCTCCCGCCTTACACGCAGAAGGGCTCAGGTTCAAATCCCGGCATCTCCGGATGCAGAGCTGAGTTGCTACTTCTGCCCAGAGCTGCTGCCACTCAGTGTAGGCTATACTGAGCTAGATGGGGCAACGGTCTGACTCGGTATGAAGCAGTTGCCTCTGTACGGAGCGGTAAGCATGCATCGGATCCGGCTGTGTTAAGTCTGCCCATACCCGGGCTGCAAGTTTTCCTGTTTGTTTGCCACAGCAGCAGAAACTGCAAAGGCTCTTTCCGGAGCGCGCAACGCTCAGATCGGCCAAGAAAGGAAAGCGGCGCGTCGATCGCGCTTCGCGAAGACGAATTCGGAGCAAGATCGCCGCCACTGCTCCGACCCCCGACCCCAATACCTCTTGGTAAGACGACGAAGTCTCTTGTCTATTCATGGCACCAGCGAAGAGAAAAGGCAGCGGAGAGACTCGATCAACAGGCAGCTGCAAAAGAAGCCGGGATCTGGCGAGGCAGCTGCGGAAGCGACAAGTGGATCAAAGAGCATCGGGCGTAACGGGACACACATTCTCCGGCCGGGAGACGCACGGCGCAAGCGCGCGAGACCCCACCGTTTCCTCCAGGAACTTACTTGCGCGCTTCCCGTACCTTGGGTCTGCACGGCTTGTTGCTTGCACCGAGGGGGGGGGGTGTAGAGAAGGGGATGATGGGAAATGTAGTTTGTGGCCTGGAAGCATTGGGCTGGACTCGGGGCTTCTGGGGAAGCGCCGGGTTCGAAATGTGCCGAGCAAGGGTTCGGTGTCAGCGTTGCTTGTGCAGGTTCTTTGCTGATCGCTTGTGTTCCTTTGGTGGTGAGGGCGGTTGGGCTTAGCCTAGGGGGTGGTTATTCATTTGTGGTTGGCTATGGTGGTCTTTGTTTTCGTGTGTGAGTGGGGTGGGTGGGTGTTTTGGATCAGGTTAGCCATATTGATTTGTATGCTGTTTGTAGATTATTGTCAGTGTCTTGTTGTATGTGATATGTGTATGTGATAAAGGGGAGCCATACCGGGGTGAAGGCAGCTTCTTCTATATGTCCCCGTGTCAGGTTCGGTTTATTGGTTAATTTTTCTAGTAGGGCTGTTTCCTGCGTTAAGACATTTAAAACGGCATAATACCACTTCTAACAGCCGTGGCTTCCCCCAAGGTATTCTGGAAATTCTAGTTTGTAAGGGTGCTGAAAGAGGCTAGGTTCACAGAATTGTAGGGTTGGGTGGTGAACCACGGGGGTCAACTAGTTCAACTCCCTGCAGTGCATGACCCTTATTGCTCAGCGTGGGACTTGAACCCAGGACACTGAAATTAAGAGCCCTGGTCTACTGACTGAGCTAAGAGACTCCTTTGTTCTTGCAACACTACAGTTCTCCATAGTTTAACCATCAATCTCTCTTCTCAGGGAGCTCTAGGAATTGTAGTTCTGTGAGGGGTACCGGGGGTTACCTAACAACTCTCGGCATCCATACAAACTACAATTCCCGGGATTATGGGGCCCTCGCCTGCATAGGAATGCAGTGTCGGTTGATGGGTCGGATAAACAACTACAGTATAAAACATGCAAATGTTTAAATAGTTTCCCTTGATTAATTGGGCAGATTTATTTTTTTAATGAATGCATTTAAGCACATGTTCTTATAAATATCGTGCGCTGACACAGGAGGTAACCTGCCTTTCCAGGGTGGTGACATGTTTGCAGCATTGAAAAGCAAAGTTACACGCATGTTTTCTGTGGTGCAAGGTTTCATTTTAAAACGTAGAGGTGGTGTTAAAGGCTCGTGAAGGCCATGCATCTAAAGCGTATTTCTGTTTCAGGGTGCTCGGAACTGTAGCTTTGTAAGGAATATAAACTACAGTTCCCAGGAGTCTTCGCGGGGGGGGAGGGTGCGTGCTTTGGATGTATGACGCGCAGGCGGTCTAGTCGCAGCGTGGAAAGGAAGGCGTGGAGAAAAGCAAGCGGGAGAAGTTTGCTTTCGAGAAACCCGATCCCCGCGGCTCTTTTTCCCCGCCCCCGAAGTCTTGGCCGCCATCCGGCGCAGGAGGAGCGCCATGGCCGGCGGCTTCGCGGCGGCGCTGGTCCTGCTCGCCTCGGCCCTCCTGGGCTTCCGCGAGGGGCGGACCGAGCAGGAGCTGCGCTTCAAGCCCGCGCCCCGCCAGAGACCCGTGCGCCTCTTCACCGAGTCCGAGCTGGCGCGATACGGCGGGCAGCAGGTACGGAGGGAGGGCGCTTTCCCGGGAGAAGACGGTGGGCCAGGGCCGAGCTGAGGCTGCGAGGAGCGGCTGCTGGCCGAGGATTTAGGGCGCAAGGGCGGGTTTTGCTGGCTTTGAGCGATCCGGCGCGGGAAGCCAGCCGAGGTCGGGTTTGCCTTCGGATGTTTGGTTTGCAGACGCTGCTAGCGGCAGGCTAAAATGTGCGCGCAAGAGTATGGACGGAAGAGTTTTGCACCTCTTGGTGGGATCCGGATTGGAACTCAAAACAGCGACGGGTGTCCTTTTGCCTCGCGTTTGGTTCCCGTTGCTATGAATGGAAGGGCGTTGAGTGCGAACTCATTGAATGAACGCGGTGGGTTTTCTGAGTAAACAAGCCCCCACAGAAGCAGGCTGCTCAAGTGCACACTTACCATAGCTGTCACATTTTCCCTTTTCTTGCGAGGAATCCTATTCGGAATAAGGGAATTTCCCTTTTAAAAAAAGGGAAACGTTGACAGCTATGACACTTATAGTGCTTGGGTTAAAGTCTCAGCAGGATTTGTTTCCTCCTTCTCCCAAGTAAGCATGCTGTATGGAATTTATATTTCTTCCTTCTCTCTCTCACACAGTGTGTGAGCTGCAAGTTCGTACAGCCCATCTGCAGATTTCTGCCCTCCCTAAAGGAGACAAGCCTGACTCCTTCCAGGTTTAGTAACTGGAAGCAAAGCTGCCAGCCTTCCCCCAAACTTGTGCTCTGTAGATGCTTTATCCTAAAACTCCCATACTCCTTTAGTGATTTTAACTGGTTTTGTCAGACAAGGCTCTCTTAACTTGATTCACGCCATTTTTTGATTGGGGAAAAGAAGCTTACAAAATTATATAGGATGATTTTTTAAAATATATATATCTTAAAAATGAGTCTTTTTTGGGGGGGGTGTCTTTTCAGGAGGATCAGCCTATTTACATAGCTGTGAAGGGCGTGGTGTTTGATGTCACCTCTGGAAAAGGTGAGTTAACTTTCTAACAAGAAGGTTCCTCCCTCCCTCCCCATCTCTGGCTCTGTTTCAGAGGCAGAAATCTCAGCACTGCAGCCCCAGCTACTGTAGGGCATTTTTAAGAAAGCTCCATATTTCCTAACCTGGTGTCCGCCAGATGTTCAGGACCACAACTCCCATCAGCCCCAGCTAGCGTTGTCCTGGGATATTCTTGAAAGGGAGAGGAGAACAGAAGATTAGTAATATATAATCACAATTGACATATCTTCCAGTACCTTCCCTCTCCCACCTCCAAAGTTATTTTCTCTCCATCAAAATGTGCTCAAAGGATTCTTCACAACTCTGAATTCTTTCTTACCTGACCAGACCTAGTAATGTTCCCAGCTTTGCTGTCTGTGGCAGCAGGAAGGCATGTTTCCCCCCCTCAAGGCCTCCAGTTCCTGTAAACTGCTTTGTGCATGGTTTTTTTGGTGGAAAAGCAGCATACAATGAAATGACTGTATCTTCTCAGCAGCCATCTGCTTTCACCTCAGTTATTTCATGGTGCCGGCTATTTCTTCTCACACATTAGCCAGGCGGCAAGCTGTAGCAATGGACTTTATTTATTAAAAAAAATCTTTTTACAGCCTGGTGCTAGTCAGAGAAGGGCCAAGCCAGGTGGCTGCAGTTGCCGCGGACTTCATTTACCCACAATGCCTCTCAGGTCTGACTTAAGGTTGCTGTGTTTGAGGGAAACAAAGGAGGCATCGGGGGAAATAAAGGTGCTTCTTAAAGTGCTGGGCCTTAAAAATAAATAAAAAGTAAGCCAACACACACATACAAAGGATGCTGGAGCAGCCTTGTTGGCACCTGCTGGAGTTTGTAGGCCCTGACATTTGCCCAACCATGCTGGATGCCAACGCTGGGCCTGGTTACCTCAGCCAAAAACGCACATCGCCCCCTTTCAGCAGATCACCATTTAAATCCACTTGGCTGCCTCCTAGGTGATTAGTTTGTTGCCACCTGCCGTCATCTGTGCACTGAGCCTCATTATTTAAAATACTGGATTCCCTCAGATCATGTGCAGGTCTTCCATTAGTGCTGTATTAGTAATATAATTTGCTTGTCACTTTCATGGCCAGGGAGGCTGATAAGTGCAATAAGTGGACGTCTTTCTCATCTTGCACAATGGAAGCTAAAGTTATTTTGCGATGGAATCTAATTTTTTTAAGGTTCTGGCATTGTACAAGGAAGATAAAACAGACAAACCTCCAGATGTTGTCCAGAGACCAGATATTTGATGCGCTCAGCTCCTGAGCCATCAGATGTTTGTGGGATTTTTCTACCCTCACGGTTTTCTAACTTGTTCCTTGTTCTAAAAGGAAATAGGCTTTTTTTCTGAAATATCATGGACATAATTAAATATTAGAAGTACCATGAGAGGTTTGGTTTTTTTAAGGGTAATGAATTTTAGCTTAATTTCATTGAGACCTTATTTTCTCCTCCTTGGACAGAGTTTTATGCGAAAGGAGCACCGTACAATGCGCTAGCTGGCAAAGATTCCACACGAGGGATTGCAAAGATGTCGCTTGATCCGGTGGATCTCACGCATGATACAGTAAGAAAAAGAGAGATGTGTTCTTTGTACAACGGGCTGAGCCACAATCCTGCACATCACTTTACTTGCATGTAGGCCTAAATTGTTGTTGGCAGCTAGCTGTTGCCTCAGGCACATGCAGGAGCAAGACATCTGGTGGGTGGGGAAGCGATCTCTGCATATCTTCCTCTCCCTTTTGAATAGTCATATACGGCACAGTGAATGAATTTGCTCTCTCTTCCCTCCCTCCCTCCCTCCCCTTGCACAGACCTTAACTCGTTTTCATATGTCATTTAGGTGGGCCTTACGGAAGAGGAGTTGCAGTCTCTGGAGGAAACCTTCCAAAATGTCTACAAAGCCAAATATCCCATTGTCGGCTATACTGCCCAAAGAATTCTCAATGAAGATGGCAGCCCTAATCCAAACTTCAAACCTGAAGATCAGCCACACTTCACCATTAAGGATGAGTTTTGACCCAGTGGCGTTGCAGTTCTAAGAAGCCGCGGGTACTCTCCTGCATTACAAGAGGAAATAGACAAAAGCAAGATGTATGGCTGATAGCAGGACGAACTCTTGGAAAACTGAATGGCGTGGCATGCCTGTGACAGGATGTATTTTTTGACATCTTTAAGGGTAAAACTAGGTACCAGATGCTTACTATGCTATCTTGGCTCTGCAGCTGATGAGCCAGTAACGTCATGGTAAATGTGGAATTTATTTTAGTCCAGTTCTCTCCTCCCCAGTGAAATTATCCATGCCTTTCTACCTACCTGTCACTTGGCTAACTAAATACGAGTCTTTATGAGAAGGGCGGTGCTTGCAACAAAAGGCTGCAGCGTGGAACGTTCCTGGTTCAGGGTGCCAGCCAGCCATGGCAGCTTGAAGGATTCCATTCCATCCACCCACTGTTCTGTTCTCCGCCCCCCAGGCAACAGGAAATTGGCATTCTGCGCCCACTGATCATGCTCCATCTCAGTGGGCTGTGTTTGTGGTTCTTTTCTTTCTACAAACTCTGCAGTAAAGCAAGGCTGCTCATGTCCTCCCTCTCTCGTTTTATATACATTTTATTTATTTACTGCCTTCCTAAACTGCATAATAGCCAAAGCTTTCTGGGTGGGCTCCAGATTTTCTTGGGTTGTGGACAGGACACAGAACATGCCTGCAGATATGAACCTTGCACTGCGTACTTTGCTATGGATGTTTCATAATGACTTCAATATTTCCAGTTTCTTTATCCTGAGATTAACTGCATCTGTGTTTTGTCATCTTAGATATAAATTGGGTCCCCTGTATTATTTTTTTAAACTGTCTCACTGCGGCTTGGTCATATTTTATTTACTTCAGTCCTCTGGAGAGACGGTTGCGTTGTGGTTTTTTGTTCCCCTCCCCTCCTAGTTAACCTAATTTACATCATCTCCAGTTTCTACCAGGGAAAGACATGCCCTTATCCATCTGTCAGAGTCCTATTAGGAAATCTCTGGGGCTTTAATTTGCATAGCTCCTGGAGAACATGCATGCTTATGCTAGACAAATTGATGCTAACCACAGAGCTGCAGTAGCCTAAGGAGATTGTGTTGTGTTATGTTGATTTACCTGAGAGGCTGAATTAGCAAGATGACACTGAGCAGCCGCTCCGGATTCTTCAAAGATAATTTGTTCTGTTGCATTAAGCTCCCCACTGTTTGATTTCAAAGAGCAGACGATTACACATCCCTCTCAGGGGAGGTTGTGTGTCATACACACTAATAAATAAATGAAAATAATCGAGAACTAGTTGCCTTGCATGCAGAAGGTTCAAAGTTCAGTCCCTAATTTATTTTGGTTAGGGCTGGAAGAGATCCCTGCCTGAAACCCTGGAGAGTCTCTTCCAATCACTGCAAACATTACTGAGCTCACTGAAGCCAATGGTCTGACTCACTATAAGGCAACTTCCTGCATTAAAACTGGGTTTTGATTCAGGAAGTCCCTGCCCTCAGGTACCACTTTGGCCATAGAAAGCTGTTTTATACCAGGCCAGGCTGCTTGTTAGAAACTCAAATATATAAGCTAATTGCCAAATGGAAACTTAATTCTAGGTTGTGGTGGTCACAATGGAATGTCTAGGCACTTTTTTTCCTTTTTGCAATGAAACTTATTATTAATTTCATTTCTATACCGCTTTATATTTTAGAGGAAAAATCTCAAAGTGGTTTACAACACATTAAAATATCACATAAAACAAGCCAGAATAAAATTAATTCAAGCTTCAAGGGAAAAAATTCAGATCCTTCTCTAAGTGACATTTTGCTTTTGCCAGTTGTAAACCTGGCGTCCAGAAATCTCCATGTGGTTGCAATTGGACCTGTGCCAGTCACATTAATTAGTAGCGGGAGAGAACATAACCTCAATTGTGGTCAGCATCCGTCAGCAGAAGAAATTTTCTTCCAGGGTTCTGTCGTCATATTGTGGAAGCGAAACTCGGCAGAAGCCCTTTCAGTTTGTGGTTTGCAGAAACGGGAGACAGTACAGAAAACAGTGCACTTCGCTCCCATTTCTAAGAATAATAGCTGTGGAAGTGTTATGAGCAGCTATGCCTTGGCAAATCTGAGAAATAGTTCCTTATAACCCATTCCCACATTTCTCTAAATTTAAATTTCTGTTCTTTAACCAATAACTTCTCAAAGCAGCTTATGAGCAAAAACAAACCACCCATTAAATATTAGTTTGCAATAATAATGAAAAACTGAATTTAGACAAGCAATCAATAAAAGCAATTCATTACTAGAAAGGGCAGTGAAACTATGTAAGAGCCTCTGGGTGTCCACACCTGAATCTATGTCCACACAGAAAGCTTTGGGACATCTTTGTCATAATCTGTGTCCTTACAAAGGTACAAAACGAATGGGTATTGTAGTGGTGCAGAAGCAAAACACAAAGGCTGTGCCCGGTGTGTGTTTATTGGAGAATAACCTATTGATGGGGCATTCCATGGGACAAGTACGAAGATTCATTTCAGCGGCCACAGATGCAAAGGGTTCCCGTTTGTCTACAACCCATTCCAACCAACCTGGAAATTCTGTTGTTTCATTTCAGGCTGTGGCTTCTCATGCAAAGAAAAGGCCTTCCACATGCTCTAGAGGTGAAAACTAGTGCGTCCTGGACAGGAACAAAACGGGAAGGCATTTAACAGTGCAGTGTCCGCCCCACTCCCTCCAAAGTCCTGTCAATGCATTACAAGATAATAATTAATAATAATAATAATAAAAAAACAACAACTTTATTTATATCCCGCCCTCCCCAGCCGAAGCCAGGCTCAGGGCAGCTAACCAATAAAATAATACAACATTCTAAAATCATTTCATTATAAAATTAATTCAAATCAAATTGATGGCAACCATTGGGCTAGAGTTCAGTGAAGATTGCCAAAGGAGGGAGTCAGGCTGTGCCCTGGCCAAAGGCCTGGTGGAACAGCTCTGTCTTGCAGGCCCTGCGGAAAGATGTCAGGTCCCACAGGGCCCTAGTCTCTTGTGATGTTGATTCAGGTGTGTGCTCTCTAGTCAAAAAATCTGGAGTGGAATTTGTATTCAGTAACAGACATTCAGGTTTTTATGCTCCTTCTCTATCAGTTTCATTCATAGGTAAAAACACTGTTGCCTTAAGGAGCAATCCTATTGTTTTATTATTTTCTTGCCCTGGGCAACCCAAAGGGACTTAACAACCAGACAGTAAACCTTACATAGATACTTTACAACCCAGAGGAAAGAGAACTACATTAAAAACATCCCAACCATTTCTAAAAGGCCACAGATAGTTAAAGGTCAAAGGCCTGGTAATAGAGGAAAATGTTTTGCCTGCCACCTAAAAATACATATTTATGGCCTAGGAAGCCTGTTGTATGCTGGGTACCAGTCTCTGCATCAGAAGGACCATGTCACAAAATGCAGGTGGTACATCAGTGTTACAGGAAGATACGTTGGTGCAGATGTTTTAAGCATGGTAACAAAGAAGGTAAGGTGTTCTGCGTGAAGAAAGTTCTCTGAACCATCTTCCTCGTCTTGCTGGGATCTATGTGCATGCATGTTTTTGCCACCAGAGGGCAGTGTGGTTCAAACAATAAGCGGACAGCCGCCTAGGGTTGGCAAAAGTGGGCATTGTGGCACTTTGTGGTATGGAGAGGTGCAAGTTTCAACACAAGCCCGTGACAAGTATAAAATATGAAAACCCATTAATTTAAATAGATATTTCTCGGGAGTATGCAAAGCCTCAAAGCAAATGTACCAAAAGAGACATTTGGTTTGCTGTAACACATCATTTCCTGAGATTTCAGAAGCCCAGCAGATGGGGGAGCTGATATTCCACTGTACCTCCCTATGCCATTTCTAATAATTGCATTGGGCCAGAAGACTTAGCTGGTGCTAAGCAGGTCTGGGCCCATAAGTTGCCTCATTGGGAGACTGTCTGAGAAGGCAGCAGGAGCTGCTTTGAACTCTTCTAAGGAAGGGGGTGGTATTTGTGTGCCGGATTAATGTATCAAGGAAGGACAGGTGAACTTTCGTTAAATGGGTTAGGAGCACTGGAAGATGCCTCAGGCTCAATTAGGCTATAGTTCTCATTCCACTCTATTGTCCTCACCTGGGGTTGTCAACCTTTTTATACCTACCGCCCACTAATGCATCTTTCTTGATGGTAAAATTTCCTTACCGCCAACCAGTGCTCAATGGAAGGAGGATTCAGCTTGTACCAAAGAACCCCCTACTGCCCACCTAGAACCCTGAAACACCCACTAGTGGGCGGTAGAGACCAAGTCTATACTGCAGTCATCTCCTATGCAGGGATATGTTCCCGGGTACTGCACGTATACATGAACTCACGTATAGTTGGGAACACCATCTAAAAAGCTTTTGAACCCTCTCTAAACTTCTGGAAACCACATCCACAAAAATCTGCCACAATCACTCCCTGAAAACCTACTTTCTCAAACTCACACGGGCCTCGAAGGTCGGTGCAAAAGCTCCTGGGATTGTTCCCGCTCTCTTTGCACCATTTTTGCAATTTTCCTGCTTTTTTTTTGGGTCATTTTGGCCCTTTCCTTGCCTTTTTAAAAAATTGTTTTATTTAATTATTTGCTGGCACTGCACGTATACAGGGTCCCATGGAGTCAAATGCTTGTAAGAGCGGGGACGCCTGTGTTTTGACTGCCAGCAACTGATTTCGGGATTTCAGATAGGGGGCATTTCTGACTGTACCTAGAGATGCTGGGGACTGAGCCTGAGGCCTTCTGCGTAAATGCATGTGTTCTCCCACTGAACTACAGGCCTTCGGTTACCTTCCAAAAGATACGGCCCCTTGTTGGGGATAGGATTGCACCAACCAGGGCTGAAAAGAAGCTCACCTGAATGGGAATTGTATGACAGGTGTGGTCTCTCTTTTCCTGGTCCTCCAGATGTTGTTGGACTACAACTCCCATCATCCCTGACTGCTGGCTATGTCCGCTGGGGCTGATGGGAGCTGAGAGTCCAGCAACACTTGGGCCACAGGTTCCCCATCCCTGCCTTAAAGCAACCTGATGACAGATGTCACTATACCAGGCTTCCGACGGTCTTAGACTACAGTGAGACAAGGCTCCATTTTGGCCAGATTGAGGCAGCCCCATAAACAAAGGGAAAGGGCCTCTGTGGCTCCTGGGCACGTTTCACCCAGTATGAAGTTATGTAAGAGGCTTTCTAGATAAAAAGAAAATGAGGAAATAAAACATTCCTTCATTACTGCATGTTGTTCCCCACAGAGTCAAATGATCCATCACATTGTGCTGAATCATGCCAGCCAGCCTTGTATTGGAACATGTCAAGAGGAGATATGATGGAGAAAGAGGAGGAGAAAGAGGAAGAGGAATTCAAAATCATATTTGGTTTCTGGGCAATGCAAAGCCTCATATTTAAATGCACACTATTGCCACTTTTCATTTCAGTTGTGTTCCTTGTTGTGCTAATATCAGTGCATTTTCTTTATGTTCCTTCCAGAATTGAAACTTCTTTTCAAACTACACTCGCACAAATGCTTCAAATTGCTACGTATGTGATGGTTTTGTGCGGTCCTCCCTCTTTCGATGGCAGTGTGTATGTAATGAAATTGGGGTTAGATGACTTAGGTTTCTGGGGTCCCTTCTAATCCTGTCATTTTTACCTCTGCAAAATAGGAATCTGCAGAAAAAGGGGACTGCTGACATAGCTGGCCCCAGCTCTTTTGTTAAGTAAACAGCCTGCACAGTTCGGTGAAGTATCTGCTTTGTTAAAGGTAAAGGGACCCCTGACCGTCAAGTCCAGTCACGGACGACTTTGGGGTTGCAGCGCTCATCTCACTTTAAAGGCCAATGGAGATGGCGTTTGTCCGCAGACAGCTTCCGGGTCATGTGGCCAGCATAACTAAGCTGCTTCTGGCAAACCAGAGCAGCGCACGGAAACGCCGTTTACCTTCCTGCCGAAGCAGTACCTATTTATCTACTTTCACTTTGACGTGCTTTCGAACTGCTAGGTTGGCAGGAGCAGGGACCGAGCAACAGGAGCTCACCATGTCGTGGGGATTTGAACCGCCGACCTGATCAACAAGCCCTAGGCTCAGTGGTTTAGACCACAGCGTCCCACGTCTGCGTTGTTATGTAAGCTTAAATCAAAGTGTAGCCATACAGGAAATAAATTGCTGAAGACACTTTCCCAAGGTGATCTGAAGGGGTTGTTGCCAGGATGAAATGAGGAGGAGAACTGTGTACATCACTCTTTGGAGGAATGGTAGGATACAAATGTAATATATATTTTTTAAAAAGGTATTTTCTGCCTCCTTGAATTCCGCTTGGAAATGGACCTGGTAGCCTTTCCAGTCACTGCCATTAGCCACCTGGTCAAAAAGTTATTTTTTCTCTCTTTTTAACTTCGATAGAGTTGGAAGGGACCCTGAGGATCATCTAGTCCAACCCCCTGCAATGCAGGAATGTGCAGCTGCCCCATATGGGGATCGAACCTGCAACCTTGCCGTTATCAGCACCACATGCTAACCAGCTGAGCTATAATGAGCATGATAGTGTTACCATGTAGATGAGTGCTATAGTGCTGTTATGCCACTAATATTTTTGTTTGTTTATTAAAACACTACAGCTGGAAAAGCACTGGGGCATTAATTAATTAAAAGACTGGCATAAACAAACAACCAAACAGTCTGATAAAGTGGTGTCCACCTCAAAGGTTATCATGAAGGTGTGCTGAGCTTGAAATGGCTGCATGGGTGAACTAGACCTTCCTTGCCTACAGCTATTTATTTATTATAATTTCTTACCCGACTTTCCTCATGAGGTTGTAGGGCTGGTTACAATGGCACAGCATACAGACCAATGGTTCTCAAAGTGGGTGCTACTGCCCCCTGGGGGCCAGTGGGGTTACCCAGGAGGATGCTGGAAGTATAAAGGACTATCCAACTTTGAAAAGCTGGTATCGCTGGATCCAGTTCACCAGCTTTGTTGAATTAATGAAACTAAATGGTTTTGACTGGATTTTTGCACTTAATTCTTCCTGTTATGAATTTTATTGTGTTATTATCTTTAGCGGGTTGTGCAAACAGCTATTGTGAATCATGTTTTTTTATAGGTTAGAGGGCACTGAGGATGAGTTTATGGAACCAAGGGAACCAACACATTTCCAAATGGAACAGAACAGTATAAATTCAGGGGGTCACATAAAACAAAACTGTCCTGCCCCTTGGTGTGGATTGAATGTAGCGAGATGAATATACCCTCTACATCATGGGTAGGCAAACTAAGGCCCCAGGGCCAGATCCTGCCCAATCGCCTTCTAAATCCAGCCCGTGAATGGTCCGGGAATCAGCGTGTTCTTACATGAGTAGAATGTGTCCTTTTATTTGAAATGCATCTCTGGGTTATTTGTGGGGGACAGGAATTTGTTCATTCCCCCAAAAAAATATATAGTCCAGCCCCCCACAAGGTCTAAGGGACAGTGGACCGGCCCCCTGCTGAAAAGGTTTCTTGACCCCTGCTCTACATTGTGGGAAAGCAATTCCGCTTACAGCTTACAGCTAACAGCTAAAGAGCACCGTTAGTAGTAGTCGCCCATCTGGAAGCAGCCTATTTTTTTTTAATCATGCTTTCCCCCCTTGCAATTTGTTGTTGCAGAGAGGGTGTGTTTGTGCCCTGTGTTTTCAACTCTCCCTTTACTGCCCTTGGGGCGAGATTCTTTTGTGAGTGCTGACAGCTTCTTGCAAGCCTCACCTTTCAAGTCCCCCTTCCTTGCTGCTTAAACATTAATGAACAGGAGCAGGTGAAACTTTAAGAGACGCATCATCTATGATGCAAATTCTGAAACACCAGGGATGAGTGGCCAAGTTTCCTTTCTTCTGAAATGCTGCAATGTGTGTGAAACGTGCTACAGTGAAATACTTAGGCTGAAGCAAAAGGCGGGCAATAGGAATACTGTGCTGAGTCATTCGATGGGGATTTCCCAGGTGTAGTGTGTGTGTGTGTGTGTGTGTGTGTGTGTGTGAGAGAGAGAGAGAGAGAGAGAGAGAGAGAGAGAGAGAAACACTCTGCAAAATGCACAAAGGATAAAACAGTTTACACCAATTTCATCATCTATAATGGTATCCTTTTATTCTTCTCTATGACTGAAAATAACAAAGATTTGAAGAATGCCTAGCCCTGCAAATATCAGTTTGCACAGAAAGCTCATAGAGTGGTACCTCATGTTAAGTACTTAATTTGTTCTGGAGGTCCGTTCTTAACCTGAAACTGTTCTTAACCTGAAGCACCACTTTAGCTAATGGGACCTCCTGCTGCTGCCGCGCTGCCGGAGCCCGATTTCTGTTCTTATCCTGAAGCAAAGTTCTTAACCTGAAGCACTATTTCTGGGTTAGTGGAGTCTGTAACCTGAAGCGTATGTAACCTGAAGTGTATGTAACTGTAGCACCCTGCTTGTGGTTAACGCTTAGCTGGAATGAAATATTCAACGCAGCAATAGAGAAATTAAAATAATAATTTATTTGTCAGACAAATAAATGAGAGGCACAGTGGTATATGGTTACCAAGCTCTGGCCTGGTCTCCTGCCATTATGGCCAGCACTTATATTCCCTCAGCCCAGCCCCCTTGCTCCTCCTTTGGCTGCCTCTGTCCAATCAGCCTGGTTGAATTTCCTATTGGCTGATTGCTATAACCAATCCTAAAAGATACACCCATTTCCTATTGCCTTTTATGGGATACAAAAAGCTATATATTCTTCTATCTATAAATGACAAATAAGTAGTCATATATCTTACATTTGTCTCAACAAGGAACCTTAATTACCAGCTCACCTCTTGCCCTCCTTGCCCTATTGCCCTCCAAAACAGATGGTTAATAGTTTTAAATTTTTATCTTAAACAGATGTCAGAGATCTTGGGTTCACATTCTCATGCATCATCAATGAAAGATCTCCTTTTTGGAGGTCTTTAAACAAAGGCCTGACAACCATATGTCAGGAGTGCTCGATGGCGTCTCCTGTCTGGCAGGGGGCTGGGCTCGTTTGCCCCTCTGGTCTCCTACAGCAATATGACTCTATGAAATAAGAATTTAACATTTCTTTCTTTCTAGATCCTTTGCATAATTACATTTAAGCCAGTATATTTCATACATTATCATAGATAGCTTTTTAGAAGAATAAACCTTCTCAAAGTAAAAGGAAGGAATAGTTTACAGCCTCAAAATAAAATAGGAAAAAAGCCTCTTCTTCTGTTTACACTCCCCTTCTCCAGCCAGTTGCTTTCTTTTCCATTTGCTCTTGGCCTTTAACCTTAGGAAGATATGGCTCAAATGGGAGGCACATGGTTTTATTTTACTATTTACCAACTCTTAATTATGTAGGGTCAGTGTAACCTTGCTCTCAGCCTGTAATTCCCTTTTTTACGACTTTGAGAATTGTTTTCTGCTATAAATCAGGGGGCCCCCTTGTCCAGGAGGATAAACATCTTGCCAAAGTACTTAGGCAGCTGGTCTTCTGCCTGGCATAAAACATTTGAAAATCTTTAAGCTCATTTTAAAATACAGACCCTAATCAAACTATAAGCCTTGATAAAAATGCAGGCTATGATTAGATGCCTCATAACCTGAGGTACCACTGTATTCCCAGGAATGGCAACATTATGGATGGAAGAATCTTGTCAGTTTTGCTTCTCTCCGTATCTGATTTTTTCAGTCTTTTAAGTTCAGTTCTCCACATTCCCTTCGGTGATTTTCATTTAAAACAAAAAACTGTATAGGCCTGGAGGGCAGTCGCGCAATGCCCCTCTTCTTGTCACCCTAAAGCAGAGCTTTCCAAATTGTGTGCCACGATACCTTAGTGTGTCGCACAAACGCTCCCCGCATCCCTCCTGGAGATGGAAAGGGATTAGTTTAAGCTGCGGTTTGCTAGTGAAACCAAATTACTGGGGCGCAAAATGGTGCATGTCTAAGAGGTGTGTCACCAACATGAAAAGTTTGGAAAGCTCTGCCCTAAACAGTCTGCTGTTGCAAAGATAGCTTTTGGGAAGGGTTGGAGCTTTGCAGAGTGGAAATGGCTCTTTGCCCAGAGATAACCCAACTCTCCAGTTCCACTTCCCTAGACTATGTTTGCTGTTATCAAGGCTTCTGAATAATTGGTACTTCCACCTAATGCCCATGATGCAAAGCACATTCCAGTCACCCTTACAAAACACTTCTGTAGCAATAACGCTTATGGAAGGAGCAGGATTCCTATGAATCATTGGCTGTGGAGGAACCACACATTTAAAGCACATTTCCTTTCCCCACCTCCCAAAAAAAAATCGTGGGTACTGAGAACTGTGAGGGGTAAACTACAGTTCCTATCAATCTGGGTTTGCTTTAGATCTTTTAAATGTATGGTGTATACACAGCCCCCTTTTAGACACCCTTTCCCCCTTTATTAAAGAAAGACATATTTTAAATGTGCTTATGGAGGGGTTATTGTTTTGCTTTTTTCTGTTTTAACTATTTTTTTGTGCATTTGTCTCGTGTTTTCATGTTGTGAACCGCCCTGCGATCTTTTGATGAAAGGCGGTATATAAATCCAGTGCTTTTTTTTCTGGGAAGATGCAGGGGGACGCATACCCCTAAACATTTTGTGAATCTAATGGGGATAAGAAACTAAAAATATTTTTTAAATTAGCAGTGAATTGTCAGTTCCGCCGCTACCCGCCCCCCGATGGCAGCCTCATTTTCTGTCACAGTGTTTCCTGAGTCTCAGACGGAAGCGAGCACTTAACGTGTGAAGTAGGAGTTGGAATCTAGCATGGTGATTGGTCAGTTTCATTGTTACCACCTCCAATGGCAGCTTCATTTCCTTTCCTGGTGTAATGAATGTTCCTTGTGCGTTTGTCCATTTACTGTATTTATTTTTTCTGATTTGGAACTATAAAATGGTGATTTTCTTGAGTCAAAATTAGAGTACCCCAAAACATTTTTTAAAGAAAAAAAAAGCACTGTATAAATCTAATAAATAACAACAACATTTATGCAGGAATAAACCCCACATTGAACTCAGCGGGGCTTGCTTCAAAAGAGATACATGTGCAATTTTTACAAGAGCTGAACTTTGATTGAAAATGCCCTCTGTGTAATTATTGTAGCTGTTTATTAGGAAAAGAGAAGAGGAAAGGGCAAAGGAAGAGGGAACAGGCTATTCTTTTAACTTCTGAACATTTCAGGCCCTGCCTTCCTTTAGAAGAACTGTGTGGGTTGTCTTCTTCCTTTAAGTTCACAATTTCTTAAGGGCTGTGTTGACAGTTTTTGTGCCTATGACATGCAGTGTGCTGTAACAATGACAGCCATCCTTGCCTGAAATAGCTGCATCACACGGTCCCTTCTTCCTCATTTTAAATCTATTCGTGGGCATTAAGAAGACCAAATAAAGCCTTCTTCCATAATTCCTTCATTCATAGTGGCTTTCTTCTGACATATTTATAGACTGACCACTATAGTGTTTTTTTTTCTTTTCATGTTGCACAGAATAGATGCACATAACTATATTTAACATCATCACACACAGTGGTGCTGTTAGGTAATTTTAGATTTAATGGTCTTATAGAGCAGGCGGTAATGGGTAGTTCTCCCAAATATGGTAAGTCAGCTTTCCTGCATTTGAGGGTCCCTCTGCGCATTTTGCTGAACAGGGCCCTGGTCTCCTGCCCCAAAGTCTTGCCTCACACACACAGGAACCTGCCCACTTTATTACAATGTCTAGAGTGATTTTCCCTGCTCTGTCAGGGGGATTCACATGAAGAATATCTGGCCAAACCCCTATCCTAAAGTCTGATCACATGTGGACTGAAACACAGGGGATCTGTTACTCCCCTTTGCTCTACCTAGATGACATTCTGCAAAGACAAACAAGACATATCCCATGTTTATGATGCCCTGCCTTGTCGTTTAGTCGTGTCTGGCTCTTTGGGACCCCATGGACCAGAGCCCGCCAGGCACTCCTGTCTTCCACTGCCTCCCGCAGTTTGGTCAAACTCATGCTGGTAGCTTCGAGAACACTGTCCAACCATCTCGTCCTCTGTCGTCCCCTTCTCCTTGTGCCCTCCATCTTTCCCAACATCAGGGTCTTTTCCAGGGAGTCTTCTCTTCTCATGAGGTGGCCAAAGTATTGGAGCCTCAGCTTCAGGATCTGTCCTTCCAGTGAGCACTCAGGGCTGATTTCCTTCAGAATGCATAGACTTCCGGGGAGGCGCCTCCGGTAATGGCGGAATTCCTCTGACCGGGAGGAATCTGCTCCGTGGGAATCTGGGTCTGGCCGCCACGGCGAAGGCGGAGACCCGTTAAAATCACAGGCGGGAGAAGCCTGTGAACGTGGGATTCGGCGGGCACCTTTTGCGCCTCCCCCACTCGCGGGGAACCTCGGTTTTTGGGGCTCCGGAGCGACGTGGGGTGAGCGGCACGGTGCATCGAATCGTCTGCTTCTTCCATGGAGCGAAGCCGCATAGCTGTTGCCGGAGAGCGCTGACCTTTTCCTGTGGACAATTTGACTTTAAAGTAATTACCCGTGAGTAGAGCTGAAGCGAAAGAATTGGATTTCTAAATGTTTAATTTGGTACCGTAACGGGGAGGTTCAAAACAGGAAGTCCGCCTTCCCCTTTTGTAAATAGACTGAGGCAATGAAGTTGCAAGCTGGAGTCCTGGAAGGTCTTTTGTAAAAGATCAAATTTCCAACGGTAAAGAACATTAAACCCCCTCTTGGAGGCAGGAGAAGAGAGGGGGAAGTTGTGGATTGAGTATGCCTGCGGGAGAGAGTGAAGAGACTTAAAACACCGCCGCTCTGACCCTGGAAACGGGCTGCTAGTAGGACTGATGTCTTTTGGAATGTTCATTGACAGCGTTTAGAACGTTCATTGACAGTTAAATAAGAGAAATACATTGTTTCTACTGTCTCCGGCTGCTTTAAAAAGGAGTAAAAGTAACTGAAAATTGAAACTAATTTGAAACTAACTTTGGATTATTTAAAAGAGGATACTATTGACTATTACAAATAGAAACTGTTTCCCCCTAGTGGAAGCCTTTGAAACCGGTTGCTTTACAAAAGCTGGACTAGGGGAATTTCCAGCTGCAAGTTAAAAACCGTGAGACTCTGGGACTGACCTTGAATCTTTTAAGTGTTATGGCAAATGGAAGAGGAAAAACAGACCAGTCAACTGCCGACAAAACATTAAGGTCTGGGAGGACTTGGTAACAATCCAGGAGAGGTCTATCATTAGGCCCTCCTGCTCCTTCTGTTGCTGTCTTTGTACTAGTATATTTAAAACCAAGAGGAATGTCGACAGAAGAGGCTTTAGTGGCTGCATTATATAAGATAAATGACTCATTGGATCAGCTTCACAGGAAAATGGACATGATAAATGCGAAAGTGGATGTTTCAATTACCAAAACTAACTTAAATACAGAAAGTATAAATAATACCAATACAGAAACCACCCAGAAATTGATACAAGAACCTATTTTGATATGGCACACTGTGGAGGAAGTCAGGGAAAAAGCTGTTGCTGCTGAAGGTAAAGTAACACAACTGGAGAGAAAGAGAAAGAGAGCCCCAGTCCTACAGAGGCAATTGGATGAACATAAGTTGACGCTTGCTATGACTGAACTTAAAGAAAAACAGACGAATTTGAGGATTAGAGTTCACCTTTGGTGGACATGCCCAAGGATTAAGACACTCTGGGAGATTATTCATAACGAAATGAAAAAGGTATTTAAATATACTCTTTCGAAGAAACCAGAGGCCTTTCTCCTAGGCATGGTAGGCCAATTGGTGTTAAAGAAGGATAGAATTTGTTTCACGTATGCAACAATAGCAGCAAGAATACTCATTGTGAAGTACTGGAAGACACAAGATTTATCCATTCGGAAAGAATGGCAGATGAAGTTGATGGAATATATGGAATTGGCGGAAACGACTGGCAGAAATCTGAGACCAGGGAGAAGAGTTGGTGGAAGAAGACTGGGAAAAGTTTAAGACTATTTATAGAAATACTGTAAAAATAATGAATGTTAGAAAAATGTTGGAATGAAGTTATATGGCTTTAGTAGAAATGCTATAAGGAATCAAGTATAAATAGATTAATAGTGTATTAAGGGGAAAATAAGGCTAGAATATGTTAAGATAATTATAGGATAGAAAACAGAGGAAGATGGAAAGGAATTGCTGAAATAATTAATAGAAGTGGAAAACAAAAAGGGAGGTGTGAGGAGGTCGTGGAAATAAGGGAATGAAAGATAAGACATTGAAATTGTTTTGTGTTTGAAATGGTTTGTGTCTTGCTTTGTCAGTTTTATTTTTTTATTTTTTTATTTTTTTGTTCTTTCTTCTTTTTGTCTTTCTGTTTTGTTGTGTTTAAACGGTTGAAAATTAATAAATATTATTAAAAAAAAAAAGATTTCCTTCAGAATGGATAGGTTTGATCTTCTTTAAGTAATGCCCTGCCTAGAGTGGTGATATTCAACTTCTTTCAACTTGCCTCCGTGCCTGCGAGCCCCTAGAACAGTGGTTTTCAACCAGTGTGCCCTGGCACCCTGGGGTGCCTTGAATGATGGTTAGGGGTAACACGGGCAACACTGGTCTCTATCCCTCTTTCCTTCCCTCCCTCCTCTGATACCCTCTCACATTTCTGCCTCCCAAAGGCCTGCACAGCTGTTTGTTGCAGCAGCTCTGGCTACAAGCTTCCCAAGTGAATGGTGCCTCTCGGGCTGGCCAGGGGGTGCTTCCCAGGCCCCTGTGGGGCAGTGTGAGGAGGCACCTCTCTTTAGGACAGGAGTCGGGTAGCTCAGGGACCAGGGGTGGCACCTGCGGCCACCCAGAGGACTTGCAAGGAGAGGGGAGAAGAGAGGAGGCTGAGGGGACACTCCCCAAGGGAGGGTGTTTGAACCACAGAGCCTAGGACTTGCCGATCAGAAGGTTGGCGGTTCGAATCCCCGTGACGGGGTGAGCTCCCATTGCTCGGTCCCTGCTCCTGCCAACCTAGCAGTTCGAAAGCACGTCAAAGTGCAGGTAGATAAATAGGTACTGCTCCTGCAGGAAGGTAAACAGCGTTTCCGTGCGCTGCTCTGGTTCGCCAGAGGTGGCTTAGTCATGCTTGCCACATGACCCGGAAGCTGTACGTCGGCTCCCTCGGCCAATAAAGCGAGATGAGCACTGCAACCCCAGAGTCGGTCATGACTGGACCTAATGGTCAGGGGTCCCTTTACCTTTACCTTTAAGCCTCCAGAATCCTTTGCTAGGCACACGGGTTCCCTGGGCATGTTCAGCAGGCAAGGTAGTGCAGAGAAGAATTCCCCCCAAGGCAGGAAATGTGAAAACTACATCCGTTTTCAATGAAGCCCACCCCACCATGAGACATTGCCCCAGGTGCTCTCAGTGCTTATGTAAGAATGAAAGCACTTGAGCATTCCTGTGGATGAATGGCGGCTTTGTGTGGGGCAACCACGGGAGAAACAACCACAATGACTAACAATCTGTGTGCCGAGGAGGAAAAAAGAAGACTTTTGCAGCAGAAACTCACCATGATACCTGGATGGAGAGTCATTCATATGTGGGGAGGATCTGCGCAGGCATGCCTGCCTTGCTTTGAGCATATGGGGGGAGAAGAGAGCCAAATGTTACCACACACCTAGTGATTTTGCTGCTGTCAATTGAAAGCTGGCGATGCTGACAGAAGAAGGAATCCCCTTGCATTTCCTAGTAGCGATTTGGTGTGTTTCAGCGCCTCCCCTTGCCCCTTGCAAATTGGCATCTTTCAGAAGAGAGCGGATAGGGAGCTTCAACTATAAGGGCGAAATGGCAAATCTCCCCCTCTCCCCCTTCTCTTCCATTGGTAGAGGCATCTGCCATATCAAAAACCAGCCTTCAGTTTACTTTTGAAAACATTTTTAAAAGGTAACCTCCAATATTCCTTCAGGCAGTGCTTTTATGGGTGATTGTTGTTGTTTTTTAAATGAATTGCCAGTATTCATATATTGATAAATGTGCTGTGAGCGCCAGAACAAAATGGCTGCCATGGATAGCAAAAAGGGAGGTGCTGATACTCCATAGCAGTGCGTTGTTATTGGCAACTGTTTGTGTTGAAAGACAACTGAGTGTACCTCCTGGGGTGAAGTCAAACCACTTCGTTAGCAGCACCGAAGTGTCCTCCCCGGGATGCAAGCCTGGGCAGTGTGCATGAGGGTCCTGGGCTGCCCCAATGACAAAATCCCCCCTCCAATCTCGGCCTTGCTAATGTGGTCCAAAGGAAAGCAGAGCAATACGTTTGGCACCAACTTGGCTGCAGGAGTTGAGGGAAGGAGGCGTACAAGGCGCCATCCAAACATCTCCACTCCAGATTGGTGTAGGGTTTACTCCTCTGACATTCTCAGAGCAGCTAACAATCTGCTGATACACTGGCACACCCCCCCCCTTCAATTTATCTATCAATATACACACTTACACAGTCCTCTCCTCACTCTGTATTTAAAAAGGTAAAAGGTAAAGGTAAAGGACCCCTGGGCGGTTAAGTCCAGTCAAAGGTGACTATGGGGTTGTGGCACTCATCTTGCTTTCAGGCCGAGGGAGCCAGCCTTCATCCACAGACAGGTTTCCAGGTCATGTGGTCAGCATGACTAAACCACCTCTGGCACAGTGGGACACCGTGACAGAAACCAGAGCGCACGGAAACGCCGTTTACCTTCCCGCTGCAGCGGTATCTATCTACTCGCACTAGTGTGCTTTCGAACTGCTAGGTTGGCAGGAGTTGGGACAGAGCAACGGGAGCTCACCCCATCTCGGGGATTCAAACCGCTGACCTTCTGATCGGCAAGCCCAAGAGGCTCAGTGGTTTAGACCACAGTGCCTCCTGGGTCCCCTCATTCTGTGTGTACATGTATCGTGATTGGGCTGCCCCCAAAGCACTCCCTCCAAAGCGCTTCCTCCCTTTTATTCAAATTCCCATTCCAGAGCAAAACAAAACCTTAAGAAGCTCAACCAACCACAAAGGTTCTCCTTGACACTCCGGACACAAGCAAAGCTGCTGTATCCAGAGCCAAGCAGCTAAAGAGAGCGGGTGCCACATACATATCCCCCCCCCCCTCTATTTAAGGGGATGACAGAGGACAAGATGGTTGGACAGTGTTCTCGAAGCTACCAGCATGAGTTTGACTAAACTGCGGGAGGCAGTGGAAGACAGGAGTGCCTGGCATGCTCTGGTCCATGGGGTCACAAAGAGTCGGACACGACTAAACGACTAAACAACAACAATAAAAATTTGCGCTATGACATCATGCCTGCATCATACTTTCATTTTGGCGTTTAAACTTTTAGGCTGTAATTGCTGTGCCCTGGGTTCCACAAAAACAGCATCAACAAGCAGGAAGTGGCTTATGTCACAAAGAAGCAACTTCAGTTTGTCACACTGCCATGGCGCCATTAGGGCATCAGAGGTGGTAGTAAAAGAAAACACCCCCCCCCCCCAAACAGAACATTTCTTGTATAAAAGTTTTGGCATACAGTCGTATCTTGGAAGTCAAATGGAATCCGTTCTGGAAGTCAGTCTGGCTTCCAAAATGGTTGAAAAGCAAAGTGTGGCTTCTGACTGGCTGCAGGAAATTCCTGCAGCCAATCAGAAGCCGGGAAGCCCTGTCAGACGTTCGGCTCCCAAAATAATGTTCGAAAACCAGAACAGTCACTTCCAGGTTTTGATCATTTGGGAGGCAAAACATTCGAGAACTAGGCTGTTTGACTTCCAAGGTACGACTGTGTTTGCTGGAAGCTACAGACCATGCACAGATGTCCCAGGAAGGTACAAACCAATTTCAATGCAGGAACCCTGGGAGCATCAAGAGTGCAAATCAGCTGGACGACACATGAGAGAGGCTGCCTGGAGGGGCCCAAAGACTAGATCAGTTTTCTGCAGCTTTCCCCAGTCTTAGGGAGGAACCAGACTTGTACAAGACGGCAATTGTGCTTGGGGCTTTGAAATACCTTGCGGGATGACTTCTCTCCTCAGGGCAGTTTCTTTCCAAATGAGGAATAAGAAAGGGAAGAGGAAGCAAAGGTATGCATGTGTATTAACATAAGCTAAGGGAAGGGCAAAGATTGCAGAAGGAAGGGACAGTTACGCACACATCTTGCAAGTTCCTCTGTTCTCTACGCTTCCGATCCTCGCCTGAAGGGACAAGTGAAGGTCATGGGTGGCTATAACGTAACAGGAGCCTGCCTCCTGTTGAATCAGACCCCTGGTCTATCTGGACCATCTCCTCTGATAACCAGACCCCTGGTCCACCTCGCTCTGCATTTTCAACAGAGTCTCCAGTTTCAGGAAGAAGAGAGGAGCTTTCCCAGTGCTTCTTATGAGAGTCAGTGTGGTGTAGTGGTTAAGAGCGGTAGTCTTGTAATCTGGGGAACCGGGTTCGCTTCCCCGCTCCTCCACATGCAGCTGCTGGGTGACCTTGGGCCAGTCACACTTCTCTGAAGTCTCTCAGCCCCACTCACCTCACAGAGTGTTTGTTGTGGGGGAGGAAGGGAAAGGAGAATGTTAGCCGCTTTGAGACTCCTGAAGGGGAGTGAAAGGCGGGATATCAAATCCAAACTCTTCTTCTTCTTCTTCTATAGGGAGATGGCCAGGAACTGAACCTGGGAACTTTTGCAGGCAAATTTCCTGCTCTAGCCCTGACGAGCCAGCCCTTCCCCTCTTTCCTCACTGATTTCATACAAGCCATTTTCTCAAGACACAATTCATTCATTCATTCATTCTCTCAGTGATTGCAGAGTATCCCAATGATGCAACTTCCAAAACCACGGCACCGCTTTTGCCTTCCTTTCTAAATACTTGGATTGCTGTGATTTTCTCTGACTTCAAATGTAATTGCAGCTGCCAGCCTGCCCAGTGCAGACTTGCAAAGCACTTTCAGAGCAGCGCACAATTCTAGGACGTTGGTCGTGTAATAGGTGAAGTCCTGCTTTTTTCTGTGCAGTTTCCTGGGTTCATTACCATGTAACGCTACGCAACCCATAACTCCATTTTGCCTTCCGCTCCTCCTTTGTGATCTCATCTCCTTTTAAAAGTGCATGTGCGATTAATACTTTTTAAATTCATTTCCCCTACACCCCCAAGCACAAGCGTGCTGATGAAAATTAAACTTCTTAAAATGGATGAACGAACAGCAGAGGGTTCTATGGCTGCAGAGAAGAAACGACTGAATAATTTGAGGTCTGTTTTGGCAATAGCTGTGGATGAGAAAGAAAGGAAATTGAATTAAACGGCAGGTTTCTGGAAGGTCAGGGAGTCTGGAAGGGTAAACTACAATTCCCAGGATTCTTTGGGGAAAACAATGTGCTTTAAATGTATGGTGTATATTCAGCCAAGTATCATGTGGAAGCACAGTTTCATTTATACTAACAGCAAAGAGAGGAATGGCAGTGCCTCAGAAATGCTATAGGGCTGCAGGTCCCTTCTAGACTGCAACTGTATTGAATCACTCATATACCAGCAAAATTGGCTTGCACACTTAAAATGAATTTGGCACTCTTGCACAACAAACCTACTTCCAACTTAGCACTCCCAACTGCCCACACAGAAATTTTGTGCTAAGAAAAGCGATGGGAAAATGCAAAGGGAAGTATGTGATCACGGGATGCTATTCATTCATTTCCACCCACGAACCCCATTACTTTATAAAAACATATTGAAAGGATTTAACAATAAAAACATCAGCAACAAAAAAAATTCCATATATTTAAAAAGTTTCAGATCGAATACAGATACAGAGGTTAAAATAAAAATATCCAAAACAAAATTATCTCCAAAAAACCCCCAAACAGTGACCTCATATCAATCTCCATGCATTTTTGATTATTATTATTATTGCAAACAGATTGGGACAAATGCTTAATAAACAGATTCTCTGCAAAGGCCCAGACAGTCTGGGAGAGAACCAAAGCCCCAGGCAGAAGTTTTCCCCAGCCTCTTTATCTTAACAATAACATTTGTACTGTGCTTTCAAGTGTTCAGAGCTCTTCATATGCACCCCGTTTGTAATCCTGACAACACGCCTAGAAGGTAAATCAACATTATTAACCCTCATCTGTAATAGGGCCAAGACAGTTTAGATTGCCTAAGGCCAGCTAGTGAGACAAGGGAGTGAGATTCAAAGTGGAGACTTCCAGATACATAGCTCAGTCTCTTAACCAAGATTTATGACCCATCTTTGCATAACAAAGGTTTCCCCAAGGCGAGTAACAAGAATGCAAGGGAGAATGTTGTGGGTGTGGCCAGATGCTGTCTTCAAGAAGATATAATTCTCAGGAATTCTCAGGCTGATATGGTATGTATGCAACATTCATTTAAAGCAACCTCCCCAACAAGAATCCTGGGAACTGTTATTTGCGAAGGGTGCTGGGAACTGTAGTTCTGTGAGGGGTTAAACTACAGTTCCCAAGATACTTTTCAGGGGAAGGAATGTGCAGCACCTGTAACAGTGCCAGTTCCTCAGACCAAAGAGGTCTAGTGCGGATCTATTGGCCAAGGCAATCTTGAGAATCCAATTAATATTGATTTGAAAGAACAACAAGTGTTCTGATCGCAAAGCAATGAGGTTGGAAGCCCTGTCAAAGTTTTATTAGGCTATTCATCTGATTACACTGTAACATAATAAGATAGTGATTATACTGTGTATTGCCATAATACCTGCAGAAAGTATCAAAATCTATCACCAGGAGCAGTGTAAACGTGATCATAGGTGACATAAAAATTGACTATGAACTGTCATGCTGTTGGTTCTCTAGTTAATATCAGATGGATTTAGATGCACCTGGTAAGTCAATAACCAGTACCCAAACCTCAAGAGAGCTTGTATGTTTTTCTTACCTCTTGAGATTTGTTTTATACTTCCTGCTTATGCATTAAACTTTCATCAGCTTCCCCTTGGATTGCAACAAGGTGTATCTGGGCAATAGGATGCTACCCTTGAGGAAACACTTAGTTCAGAGTGCAGCCCAGATACACCTCCGGATCAGTTTCGTTGCATGATCCAAGCATCTTTCATTTTAATTTGAGGCACACCTTCTGCATGTCACCCCTCAGAGTAGCATTGTTGGCGTGAGAAATCATGCTTTCACTAGTTTGTTAGACAGCAGGTAGGGGAAAAAGCGAAATGAACCTGCCTGTCCTTTACATTCATGATTTGATGCCTTGCTCCACCTGATGCCACCAGTAGAAGCATAGCAGAGGAAGATGTGGTGCAGAGCCTTTTTGGTGGTGGCACCCCAACTCTGGAACATCTTCCCTTTTAATGAAGGATTTCAGGCAGGGACGTACAACTTTCTTATTCTGCCTGAATTTCGAAAGGCTTCAATACCCATTCCTGTGCACTGCAACACTATTTTTTTTTTTTTAATAAAGCAATACAAAATGATAAAAACCAAAACAATCCCATCTTCTTTCTTTAAGAACATGGCAAACTCACACAAAACCAGACTGACTGTCCATTTAGTCCTGTATTGCACATCTTAGAGGTTGGGAACCTTAGTGTCATGGACTGGCTGGGTGCTGAGGAGTGGTGGGAGTTACCAACTGGGGAACCCCCAAGGGAAGGAGGCTCAGAGCCTGGGGATTGGTGGTGGGATGCTGGCGAGTGGTCAGAGGGAGAAGAAGGAGCAGACTGGGAGAAGGAGATGTCGGAAGTTGGAGAGGCAACAGGGTTTAGTGAGCAGGAAGAGGCTGTGGCAGAGGGCAGTCCAGAATCAGAGGCTGGAGAGAAGGGTCAAGAGGCAGAGATGAGGTGGGCTCCCTGAGAAGCTAGGGGGTCTCTCCGTCCTGTTGTGACCAGCTCCCCTCCCTCTGGTCTCCCACAACCCACAGAAGTATGAAGAGGACGGAGCAGAGGCAGACAAGGCAAAGAAGTCTCAGGTTGCTTAGGAAGGACCTGGGGGCGTGGGGAGTCTTAGTCCTCGCAACTGCCTCATTGGGGCAAGATCCACTGGGAAGACGTGCTGTGCTCACTAGGCCTGAGCTGCTTTGTTTTCTCTGAATACAGTGGTACCTCAGGTTACATACGCTTCAGGCTACATACGCTTCAGGTTACAGACTCTGCTAACCCAAAAATATTACCTCAGGTTAAGAACTTTGCTTCAGGATGAGAACAGAAATCGTGCTCTGGCAGCACGGTGGCAGCAGGAGGCCCCAATAGCTAAAGTGGTGCTTCAGGTTAAGAAGTTTCAGGTTAAGAACGGACCTCCGGAACGAATTAAGTACTTAACCCGAGGTACCACTGTAGTTAGGGGACGCGGGTGGCGCTGTGGGTAAAACCTCAGCGCCTAGGGCTTGCCGATCGCATGGTTGGTGGTTCGAATCCCTGCGGCGGGGTGAGCTCCCGTCTTTCGGTCCCAGCTCCTGCCCACCTAGCAGTTCGAAACCACTCTTAAGTGCAAGTAGATAAATAGGTACCGCTTTATAGCGGGAAGGTAAACGGCATTTCCGTGTGCTGCGCTGGTGCTGGCTCGCCAGAGCAGCTTCGTCACGCTGGCCACGTGACCCGGAAGTGTCTCCGGACAGTGCTGGCCCCCGGCCCCTTAAGTGAGATGGGCGCACAACCCTAGAGTCGGACACGACTGGCCCGTACGGGCAGGGGTACCTTTACCTTTACCACTGTAGTTAACTTCCCTGACCCCTTGTGGGTTATTGCTGACCTGTTCCCAACTCCTACAGCCCTTCCACACCTCTCTATCAGGCCCTTCACAAGCTCCTCCTCTCAATGGCCCTGCTCTCCACCCTCCTGGATGGCTTTTACCAGACTGGAACGTGTCCTTGAACTGCGATAATCCCTCTTGCTTGCCTGCATAGGAGACGGAGAGATGCGTGGGCTGTATGTCTGTATGCAGATACCTCAAACTGTTACTGTTCAAAGTCAAGAGTCGCACCTGTTCCTCTGTGTACTTTAGCCCCTGCATGCCACTGACATGTGCCCCTAACTGAAAGGTTTCCCATAATGCAAACCTTGAGCTAAACAATGATCCCCCCTCCCCCGGGCTGTGTACAAACACTATACTTTTAATGCACTTTCAAAGTGCATGCTCTCCTTCCCAGAATTCTGGGCACTGCTGTCTGTTAAGTGTTGCTGGGAATTGACTCTTGAGAGTAAACGACAGTGCCCAGAATTATTTGTGGCAGATCAGCTCCCTTGCATATATGGAGATCTTCCCTATCTTCTGATACCTGGTACCTTTAATTAGAAACCTGGTATGTGGCAATTGACCCCAAGACTTTTTGCATGTAAATCACGTGCTTTACTGCTGAGCCACATCCCCATCCCTTCTGTGGTCCTGCCCTCTTGCAGGCCACAGAGTACAGGTGGCATTTCATTCAAACCTTCCTGCCTATAACCAATCAGAGCTCCAGAGGCCTGCTTTATACTGCAGGAGTTTCTGTTTCTCCAGATGCAGAGAGGTGGTTTTGCAATCTAAACAGGTTCCTCCCTCTCTCCGGCTCAGAGAGCTGTTATCTCAGAGAACACTTCAGCCAGTGCTGCCACAAAGGCAGATAAGAATGTTTTATGGCCCTTTAGCCTTACAAGAAATCATAAGCGAAAACAAGACTGATGGGCAGCGCAGAGGGGTGATCAAGCGCTGTGTCATTGTGCAAAGTGGGGAGGCCAGAGCAATTACGAGCTCCTGTTACCAGAACTGGGAATGCTGCTTTCGATCTCCAAGCAAAAGGAAAAGAAGGCTGCTTCCCTTTGCTCGGTGCTAGCCTTGCCAACTGTAAATGTAAAACCACCAGCAGAAACAGGACCATACAAATATTAATTCGTTTCCTTATGCAAACCTCAAGGGGACTCAATGTACAGATTGCCCTCGACGGATCGCCCTTTCCAAAAAGCCCTTGCAATCTGAGCAAAAGGTTTCTGCATTTAAAACACATGGCTCCCCTACCCAAAAGCATTCCGGGAACTATAGTTTCTAAAGGCTACTGGGAACTGTAGCTCTGTTGCTACACTGTACCTGTAAAGGGCATTCAAACCACTTTCTTGCCCTCAAAAGAATTCTGGGCATTGTAGTTTCCCCCTCACAGAGTTACAGTTTCCAGCAACCCTTAACGAACTACAGGGCCCAGAATTCTTTGGGGTGGGGAATGTGCTTTAAAGGTAGAGTGGGTTGCACAGCCTGTGATCGGCAAATGACAATTTCGAAGCATGTATTATGTGGATGTGACTACAAGAACATCTGACTCCTAACCATACCGACTCAGAAGTAAGTCCCATTGAGTTTAATGAGACTTCCAGGTATAGGCACACAAGACTGCAACTTGATTACTGCAATACTGAAGACCCACAAATCCAATCGGGGGGGGGGGGGGCAATTAATCCTTTCACTCATATTATTTTTCCACTGCATCTCTCCTCCACCTCCCAAGTGGCTATTTGCCTTGTAAGGGGAAATATTCACTTGTGGGGCAAATAGCAACTTCACAGGGGAGGTTTTGCTGGGAAGTTGGCTGACCTCCCAGCAGCCAGATTCCAAATGAGATCCACCCCCACACCCGCTGCATTTACCACTAAATATGGCAAGAGATCCAACCACAAATCTCTAACTATTACTGGTTCACTTTAAAGCCATGAAGCCACTGGGTGACTTTGGGCCAGTCACTGCCTCTCAGCCTAGCCTTCCTTCACTCTGGCCTTGCCAACAGCATCCCGCCAGGCCTCCCCTGCCACTTCAAGATTGGGGGGAGGCTGAGCCCCGCTCCAGTGGACATTAGAGTGGGGGCTGTAGAGGCCTCACCCCCATGGAGTTGGCGTGCCTACCCAGAAAGCAATGTGGCTTTCAGGCTGGAAAAGTTTTCCTGCCCTCACTCTGAAATCTGAAAGAAAAACCTTCAGGCTGTCTCCTTGGCGAAGGTGTTGCTAGGTCAAGGTGTAGGCCTCTGACACAGGTTTACCTATATGTATACGTAGGTGCCTCTGGGAAATCAAGATGTTTTAGCTGAGATCTCAACAGCACTGCACTTCACAGGGGTGCTGAGCTATCTGTTGCAAACAGCTGCTCTCTCGCTTTCAGTTTTACACACATAGAGAGACGCCTACCATTCATTCTGGACTAGGAGAAAGAGCTCTTCTCATCCAAAAAAGGAAGGCTATGTCCAATTACTGTAACCATGTGTTGATGTGGCATGATACTGCAAAATTTCCCCCGTTTTCCCGTCGACCAGCCCCAAATCCCACTGCTAATGCAACTCAGGGAATTGCTCGCCCCCTCTCTCTGGCAAACAATATTTTTTTATTTAGACAATATTTTTATTTAGTTTAAAGTGGTTTTAGGACACTCTTCTGTGCAAATGCTCATCCAAAGCTGTATACGTTACAAAAGAAAAAACAAAACCAGCAACACAAAAATACAAAACTGCCACTCCACAATAGCTATCCCTCATCCAGACAAGAGAGAGGTATTACGAGAGCTGAAGTACACATTGCAGCCAGGTAAGTACCTTCAGAGTCTGGCCTGAGGAGAGTAAAGGAGGCTGGATTTTGGTCTCTGAACCTGAGATTTCCCACACCTGTTGTGGAGCATTTCTCCTCTCATAAACACACTCCCATTACCACCTTTCGGGAGGGCGGGTTATATCGATTGGCTCACGTCACACTTCTGACTCTGCGGCAATATGAGATATTGGCTTATAAAACACCATCTCCTCATGAATCTTTCATTGGCTAGCGTGATCCAAGAAGCCGGCAGCAGCCATCACTCCACACTGGCTCTCTGCGATGATGCCACTGCAGAGACCTCCTTTATTGGATCAGAGCTATTAATCTGCTTACAACAATACACACCCGGAGAGCCTTATCAAATTCCCTCCTCCCAGGTACAGCCGGCTTACACAAGAGTCATGTGCTCCTTTGGTGAGGACATCGCGGCATTACTCTCCAGTGTAGTAAACTGAAATCATTTCCAATTAAGCACATGACTTGCAATTCCAAGATGAAACACTGTCATCCCCGCTTACGGCATGCTAACCCTTTTACAGAAAGGCTAGGCACAGAAAAACAAGGAGGTTCTAAGAATTAACATTTCCAGTTAATTCCCAAGTAAAATATAAAGTAGGATTTATCAGAAGTGGGAAGGGGGAAGAGAATACCAAGGTGAAAATCCAGAGAGCTGGATTGCAAACAATGCTGGTGTTTTCCTTATGAAACTCAATTTATATGGTCTTTCACCCTGGGACTGGCTTTGACTGGCTGGCTACACCAGGTGTGGGTAGCAAACAGGTCTCAAACCCTCGGTGAGTGATGGACTTCCCCTGAATGTGAAGATAGGCTCTGGTGGATGAGACCATCAGTGGTCAAAGGCAGCGTTTTCTGCACATGCTGTAGAGGGACTTGAGGGGCGAATGGGGCTCATCAACCTGGGAAGACAACCCATCTAGGAGAAAGAAAACTCTGATCCTAACCTTCTGCTGTCTTGAGACATATCTCTGGGAAAAGAAAACACTAAGGAGTAAACCCTACACAAATCCAGAGGGGAGTCCCTAAGATGGTTGGATGGTGCCTTGTTCAGCTCCTTCCAGCAACTCCTACAGGGAAGCTAGTGCCAAACATATTGCTCTGCTTTCCTTTGGACCACATCAGTGGGGCCAAGAGAAAGGTCTTGTCATCTGGACAGCCCAGGACCTCCATACACACTGCCCAGGCTTGCACCCCAGAGAGGTCACTTTGATGCTGCTAATGCAATGGCTTTACTTCATGCCTGTCATGCGAAACATGGGTGGGAGGGTGCTTCTGTGCCCATCTGCCTGCTTGCAGTCTGGTTGGCCGCTGTGAGAACAGGATGCCAGACTGGACGACTTTCTGCCCTAATATTTCTAAACCACATTTTCATTAGAATAAGGGTTGGGAAAATGAAGTTCACGTTTCAAAGGCTTGCCTGAGTAACACATTTTTCAGGAGTCATCTAAAAAGCCAGCAGGGACGATTACTTCCAAGCTTCCAGTGGCAGGGAGTTCCACAGGGCAGGGCTTGGCTACACTAAAAGCTCAGCCCCTTGTAAAGGCTTGGTAAAAGCTTATTGCCTGTGGGGCAGTGCTTTATAACTGCCTTAAAAGTTAAGGCCAGCATTCCTGTCCCATGAAGCCTGCAAAGCAACTGTGGTTTTCTGTCACTCCTGAGTTTCTATTGCCGGTCATTGTCCGCTGATTGGAGCCTGATTACCTACAGCACAGCAGGGCATTGTGGGACAAGGGCGACAGAAAGGTGTTATAAAAGGCCTTTGTTGAAACCAGTGGTTTCACTTCCACTGGTTTATTAATAAGCTAATCACTGGTGTGTGGGTGGCGTGAGAAAGGGGAATTGGTTTTTGTTTAGGAAAGCAGGAATAACACGGTGCTGCTTTCAGTTTACACAGTGATCGACTTGCTATCTCCCAATCCAGCTCAAAATATTACAGGCAAATACTTGGCTTTAGGGCAGCCTGGTGGATGAAACACAGCCTGTTAGGCCTAATGGGCCTTCTCATCTTTCCACAGCAAATAGCTGGAGGGTGTTAAACCCTGTTTATGGGCTGGTGGTGTAAATGAGTTTCCAGCAAGGATCAAATTACCACCCTGCATTTCTCAAATTTTCTTATGCCTTGTTTGAAACACCAGATATTATATCCCTAGGCAGGAAACAGCCCTTATCACAAGATGTTTAGGAAACAACAGAGGCATTTAACAGATTGCCATACATATCTTACACCTGTTGATGCAGACTTTGCCAACCTGGTGCCCTCCATAAATTCTGGCCTACAATTCCCATCATCCCCAGCTGGCACAGTTGCTGGTCAGGGACGATGGGCGTGTGGAGTCCAGCAACCCTAATTAATATATCTATTAAGATCATGGTACTAAGTATTAGGATATGGCTGTTTCAAGATGGAACAATGATAAGAAATCATGTTTACTTACTCAAGGGGGATCTAGGCTCCTTACTATACAGACATATCTGTTGTCATCAAGCAGGCCTGAATGTTTTCCTCCCACCTGCTGCCTTTCTCATGGGGAGAAAATCACAAGAGGAGGAGGATAGGTTTGGGGAGAAATCCCATGTCAGTGGGGTGAGACAGGCATTGTGTGAAGGGCGGTTTGTTTGGAAAGACGGGTGCAAAAGAAATAGGATATGGGGAGTTTGCTTTATCTGCAGAAGATACAAGCTCAACCCCCAACACCTCTAATTGTAGATAAAAGGATTAAAGCATAGGTGATGGGAAAGACCTCTACCTGAGACCCTGTTTCTGCTGGTCTTAGAAGACAATGTTGAGACAGATGGTGTCAAGCGGCGATGTTCAGCTGAGAGCGGAAGTCAAGCTGTTAAGCCAAAGGCTGCATGGGAAAGTTGGCTGCCCAACCTCAATAGCCTTCTGCCCCCAGACAGCAGGAACAAGAGAGCTCCAAATAAGGTGGTGGCTCCATTCATGCCTTGTTGCCAGGATTTGGCTTGCACCCTAAGTTACAAGTCAAACTTATACTGTTTGCAATTTCTTTTTTTTTTTTTTTTAAGCCAACCCATGAAATTCAAGTTTGTATTGGCTTCCCCACCACCATCAATAGGGAGTTTTTCAGGGTTCTCGTTGTTTTCTTTAAAGGGATGGGACCAAGAAGGAGAAGGGGGTAGATCTGAGGTGGAAAAGGAAGGGACAGGACAAGGGATCCACAGATACCCTATACCCAAGGTTTCCCAGGAAAATATTCCCTGCCTGAAAGCCCGGAGAGCTGCTGCCAGCCAGTGTGGACATTCCTGGGCTAGATGGACCAGTGGTCTGACTCAGCAGATTAGCAAACACAGTAGAACCAGTCATTTGCATCCCTGGCTGGAAACTGGTTGTTCAGCAAATCATATATGCTTTTACTAAGCCAGGGAATTTATGCAGGACAGACTCCCTCGGGAGGTTGTGGACTCTCCTTCATTGGAGGTTTTTAAGCAGAGGTTGAATAGCCATCTGTCGCGGATGTTTTGGCCGAGATTCCTGCAAGGGGTCGGAATAGATGACTCTTGGGATTCCCTTACAACTCTACAATTCTATTATGCTGATTCCTAGGAAACTGATTATATACTTCCTGAGAATGCAAGTCCATGAGTACGTGAGTCCAAATCTTAATAGAACTTGTCTGGCATGTCATAAAGTGTCCTTCTCCTCCCCCCCCCCCCACAAAAAATATAAAACATAAAGGAAGTTGTAAATGGGGGGAATGCTTAAAAACCAGCTTTTATTTGCCTTGGTCAGGAAAGGGCGAATTGCCAAGAGGCCATGTCAGATTTTATAAAGGTCAAATACTTGCTCTGTTTTACATGGAAACTTGGTTGCCTCACCTCAAAAGGAGCTGGAAAAGGTTCAGAAATTGGCAACCAAATGATGAAAGAGCTGGAGCAACACTCCTATGAATAATGGTTATAGTGTTTGGGGCTTTTTAGTTTAGAAAAAAGACTAATAAGGAAGGGAGGATATAGATGGAGAAATTTGGTAGGAAGAAGGTTTTCTCCATCTCCCATAATAATACAACTGGGTGTTATCCCATTAAGCTGAACATTGGGAGATGGAGGAAGGATCAAGGAGTTAAAACTATGGGATTTGCTGCCACAAGACCAACTTGGATGGCTTTAAAGGGTTCAACAAATTCACGGAGGACAAGTCAACCTCTGCTGTTTCAATAGGATGATAAACCCTTTTAAGGACAACTTTGCTGGGAAAGCAGCATAGAAAATGAAATAAAATGAAATAAATTAATGAATGCCTATATAACTTTACCTCTGAGTACAAGTTGCTGGAGATCATGGGTGGGAGACTGCTGCTGCTGCTGCATTCATGTTCTACTTCTGGGTTCCTCCCCAAAAGGCGAAAGTGGCGCATTGCAGTGCTGGGGCCCCTTGGTTTAACACCTCTTGCAAACAAGCAAGATCCCTTCTTCGTTCCATCTATAATGAATACAAAAACTCTAATGCCCAGGCTCTACCATCCTCCTATTTACAAGCCAAAAGAGCATACAAACAGACTTTAAAGCTGGCCAAACGTGAGTGGTATCTAAAGCGTTGGCGAGCCTTGATTGCGGCCTCTAGATCCCGCAGACCACAGGAATTTTGGGCTTTGATAAACAAAAGAGGAAGGAAGTACCCACGGATGATTATCCCTGCGCCCACATGGGAACAATTCTTGAGTAAATATTTCTCCTTGGCAGAGGAATCCAACTCATCCACGGAATTCCGAGCCGACCATCTACCTTTGTGGCCCTCTACCGACCCAGACCTGATAATGAACTTGATATTAGATCTGAAAACGGGCAAAGCCCCTGGGCCGGATCTAGTCCCTGCTGAGGCTATTGTTGCGCAACCGAGGTGGTGGGCTGAAATCCTGGCCAAAGTCTTTGATGCAATTAATTCTACGGGGCTTATCCCTAGGTCATGGAAGGAGGCCGTGATCGTGCCAGTCCATAAAAAGGGTCCCCCTGCTGACCCGGAGAACTATCGGAACATCAGCCTTTTGTCTATCATCGGGAAAATCTATGCAAAATTTTTGCTGTCTAAGCTGTCCCATTGGGCAAACGACTCAAATTTGATTGGCCACGAGCAAGCGGGCTTTAGGAACAATTATTCGACCACTGACCATATGGTAATTATGTATCATCTTGCCAGAAAATATTCTGCCCCGAGTCGGGGGCGCCTATGTGTCGCTTTCATAGACCTAAAGGCCGCCTTCGACAGTATCCCAAGAAACTGTCTATGGAAGAAATTAGAGAGATGGGGCACAGATAGAAGGCTGTTATGGCTTATAACCCAATTACACCATGGGTCGTCGGCTAGAGTGAGACTCACACCGGCGGGAAACCTATCCAACGAGGTCCCAATAAATAGAGGTGTGCGCCAAGGCTGCATTTTGGCCCCACTCCTCTTCAACTTGTTTATTAGCGATATGAAGCTCTTTCTGAATGAGTCTCAAGCCAACATTCATGCCCCCCGCCTAGCTGATTTTCGCTGCCCTCTGCTCCTATATGCCGACGATGCAGCGATCCTTTCCTACTCTAGAGTCGGTTTATGCAGAGCTCTAAAGATTTTTGCGGCTTATTGCAAACTCAACCATCTGACAATTAATCATGGGAAATCTAAAGTCCTGGTCTTTACCAGGTCTCGGAAAACTTACAGCTGGAAGTTAGATGGAGTCCAATTAGAACAGGTTTTCAAATTTAAATACCTGGGAGTCTTTTTTCACTACAACCTAAGCTGGAAGCCACAGATACAGTATTTACTAAACAAAGGGAAAACAATACTTTATACTCTACTCCAAATTTTTGCGGCCGACGGAGCCTCCCACATCCCTTCTGCATTGAAGGTGTACCATGCAAAAGTGGTTTCCACCCTCTGTTATGCTGCCCCGCTCTGGGCCCCAGGGTCCAATTTAACATCGTTGGGGACATTGCAGAATCAGTTTCTCCGTCGCCTCCTGAAACTCCCCATGTGTGTGAGCAACGCAGCCATACGTCTGGAGTTAAGGATTGCATCATTGGAGACTGTCATCTGGAAGCGAGTCTTTGGTTATTGGCTGTCCAGCTGGCATAGGCTTCCCGACCATTACCTTTTTCAGTGCCTCTGGCGGGACGACTTTGTCAATCCGTGGGTAGGAAAAATCCATGCCAAACTTCTGAGCATCGGAATTTCTCCAGCGGACTCCTTAAAGATGAACTTACGCTCAGCCAAAAGCCTTATTGAGCAAAGATTAGCAGACATTGAAAACCAACACAACCTCGCCGGGGGTGGGGGTGTCTGCTCCCCCAGGTATCACGGAATAACCCCACCACTTGGCCTTCCATCATACATGTCATCTCTTTCATCTGTACCACACCGACTTGCATTTATTCGTGCAAGGTTCAATGTCCTTCCATCGAACCTGCTGAGCCACAGATTTTCCAAGGGTTTGGTGTCTCCGCTATGCGTGTGTGACGGGAAAACTGTTGATTCTCTCCCACATATAATGTTCAACTGCCCCCTACATAGCATAGCCAGGACTAAATTCCTGGGTCCTGCTTTACTACGCTTGGTTGGCAGGCCTGTTGAGTCACATGCCGCACTACTTTTGCAGGATACAGATCCTTCTGTAACTCTGCAGGTGGCGAGATTCCTGAATGCGGTTATCTCACACACAAAAACCACCAAAAACAACAACATCAAAAACTAATCGGACAGTTTTGAAGAGAGTGCATGTCGGATCTCGTCTTCAGTTTTCCTTTTTCTGGGATCCGTCCCTTGGAGCTATCCGGGCCCCAAGCTGTTACCTGGCTCTGCTCAATGACCCACCCCTGCATCATGGTGTTCACCTTCTGGTTTTCACCTTCTGGTGCCGAATATACCGGCTTTATGCCTCTGTGCTTTTATGTTTGTACATGGGCTAATAGCCGCAAATAAATAAATAAATAAATACTTCTGGGTTTCCCATAACCATCTGCCTGGCTACTGTGAGAACAGACTTGCTATAGACATTACATTTTGTAATTAACATTCAGTGTATCAGGTTTCTGTTTTCATTGCTAATATGTAGTTGCCTAATGGTATCTTCCAAAAAAGATGTACATATGGGCACATATATGAAGCTGCCCTGTACTTAGACATGTCATTGGTCTACCTAGCTCAGCACTGTGTATTCTGACTTGCAGTGCCTCACTTTCTTCACAACAGGGCTTAAGATCAACTCGACAAGTCTATGATTCTATGACCTTTTGCTCCACAGGTGGCAGCTCTCTCTGTTGAAGAGGCAAGCCAGTGTTCAGCTAATACCTCTTTGGTGGTCAATCAATAATGCAATGATAAATGCAATACCAAATGGTCTATTTAGTTTCCATCTTCTCCAATGAACCCACACAGCTGCTGGTGCTTCCCCAGGAAGCCACATCATATTCTGAAAGCATCATTCCAGTATGTTTGCTCCACATTTACTTGGAATATGTATTCATAGCCCAAGCAGACAAAAATACAAAATTCATATGATGCATGCAATTTACAGAGAAAAGAGAGTATTTTCTATGACTCACTATTTTTAGCAAGTTCCCATAAAGGGTCCAGTGTTAATGCTTGTTAATTATAGCTTCGGTTGTTGATAACCAAGAGGGAGCAGAACAAAAATAATGGAGTGTTTCTTTTTGCACAAATGCTTAGTCACTGCTTCTTTTCGCTATGTCACACACTGTTCTTTGTGTTTCCCTACCTACAGAAGCAGGAAACTTCAGAAGTCAACATGTCAAGAGTCATGCTCAAAAGACAGACAATTTGATGACCTCAGCATCTCTCTTGTACCACGAGTCACATGGATTTGTGGTCATGATTGGAGGGAAAGTTCTAAGTTTGGAAAACATTGTTTCTACCAATCATCTTAATAAAGGCTTTCTTCTTTTCTGTAAAACAGACATGAATGTTTCTTTGGAAGGGGCAAAATTAGAAATTTGTTGGAAGCTGATTAATAGTGGCAAAAAATGAGTAACCATGCTTTTTTGTGTATGGTTTACAGGGGGTAACCAGATGGGTGCAATGTAATATACACAAGCCAAATTCACTCAACTTAAAATTCAAGTCATAGCCTTGGATTTTATAATATGTTGAAGTTTGTAGCACAGAGGGCTACTGAGGAATGGGAGGGGGGGTATCAAAATCAGAAAGTCTCTTCATGATTTTCTACAGTTCTCTCGCCTCCACCCATTTCATAGAGATCCTTCCCAAGGGTTTTCCAAGGGGTGCAGCTAATAGCAGGAGGAACTGGGAAACTTTCCTTCCATGCACTTATCTTTGGATCCAACCCACAGAGCCTTTAGCACATTACTGCAGTGCACAATATGTGTCCCTAAAACTATTAATGGTCTGCATTCCCAAACACTCATAAAACCTTTCTTAAAATGATTTGCATTCTTCTCACTGATGGTTGATGGAAAAGCTGATAGCCACTTCCTCAATCTGAAGCAGAGATGGAAAACCTGTGGCTTTCCAGATATTGTTGGACTACAGTTCCCATCATCCCTGAGCATTGACCATGTTGACTAGGGTAGACTCGGGGTGGAATCCTGCATCATCCAGAAATCCACACGATCTTCTTCCCTGTGTAAAGATTTGAGTTCAGCAATAGATGTAGCAGAACCTTAAGACTATGAACCTGAATGATCAGGAGACATCAAACCCACCCACCCCCTCTCAAAGTCTAGTTTCTCCACTCTCTCAAAGCCCAGGACGTATTAACCTGTCTCTGACTTGTTCTTGCCTGGGGCTGACTTTAACCAACCCATTAACATCAGATCCAAAGGGCTTGTCCAGATGGGTGTTTTTCACTTCATCTTACACCAAGTACAGCAAGAAGAAATGTACACCGCACACCACATCCAGTGATATGTGCCTAGTTACAACTCAGCTTCCCAGCATGTGAGAGATCGTACATTTATCCACAACTGATCTACACAAAACTCTTAAATATCTTCGACCTTTGGCCATTGTCCAGCATCTCCTCTATAATTAGGGCCGGTCCCATTTTCTTTAATTGTAAACCATTTTAAGATAGGTAAAGATAGTCATCGCTACGCTTGGAAAATTTCTTGTGCAGAAGTCACCATGTACAACCCTGAACACATCCTAATATCTTGTCATATTGCCTATTGGGCAAGCCTTACCAAATGTGCATGTGTATCAAGCAATGGAAACTGTTTTTTGTTGTTGTTGTTGTTTAAATAAAACTTAATATAAGAGTTTAGAGGAAGAAGCATGGACTGTAAAACAAATGCACTAAGATTAGCAGTAAATAAACGAGAGGCAAACTAGTGCATACAGTGTTTTATAGCAAGGTGGTGAACCTGTGGCTCTCCAGATATTAGACTTTAACTCCCACCAGCCCGGTCAATATGTCCAATGATCAGGGATGGTGGGAATTGTGGTCCAGCAATATCTGGAGGGTGACAGGTTCCCCATCCGTTTTACAGCATTGCCTTCAATGATACATGGTCATTTGCTGATGCGTTTATGCTGTGGCTTATGCAAATTTAAAGTGCAATTCTATTCACACACACTGGAGTAAGTCCCATTGAAGTCAATGGGGCTTACGTTGAAGTAGGTATTATAAGCTGTAATCCTACATGAGCCTACTTAATGCTCAAAGGAAACAGCCTGGAGCATAGGGTGACTGGCAGCAGGTAGCTGGATGCTTATGAAACAAGGAGCAGGAATCCAATACAGAAGCTTTCTGAATAAGCAGGCTAGCGTAGAGTTCTGTAGGACTTGGGAGAACTCAGAAGGATTGCCAGCACTCCTCTGCCAAAGTGCAAAGCTCAACTAAACCCTTATATTCCCAGTCAGATTCAATAGCAGCCATTGTCTGGCCCTTAGGTGAAGTTGCAATGAGTTAAAGAGGCAGTACTGTAGTTTAAACTGAAATCACATGTACATTTTGAAGTACTTTGATGATTGTTGGGGAATCTTTCCTCACTTCAGTTCATGTGGCCTTTAAAAACTTCAGTTTTCCCCTCTTTAAAGGTCATGACACTCCTCCAGCTACTGCAGAAGCCATTGTCCTCCCCTGCCCTCATTGCCTACACTGGATGTTTGCCCATGCTGCCCTATGAGTGTACTTGGATATAGTCCCATCATGACATGGCTGGTTACATTAATGCCTTTCTGTACTGATGGTCAGCCCCTCCCATTTCCCTTTGGGAAAACCGGGAAACCTTGTTAATTTCACCAATTCAATTATTCCTTCTTTTCGCTGCTTAGATTGTGGTGAAGCATCAATTTTAGCAGTGTTTCCTTTTCTTCTTTTTAACAGCTCCAGTGCAGATACAAATGCATGCCCTTTTAAAGTTAGAGGAAAACTCATACTGGTGAAATTGATAAGAATGATTTTATGAAAGTACAACAATACATTCAGATTTTTTTTAAAAAAGAAAACTGCTAATAAGACCCCAAGATTTCTACATTCTGAGTGGTTGCAGTTTGGTTTCGGCCACTGTTGCACTGTCCTTCACCTTCTGTCACATGAAAAGCTACTGGAATAAAAACATTCTCAGTAGCTTTCAGTAGACTCACATTTTGTCTGGAGTGGAAAAGAGCTGGCCTGCAAGATTCAAGTTAATATTCAACTTCAGCTCCTGATATGAACATGTGGATCTCCAGTTTTCTGCTTTTGGAAACTAAGAAATGAGAGACCCACGTGAAAACTCTCAGAGATCTTATCAGCACTGTCTTTTGTCACAAAATTGAGAAATAGGGACTAAAATTAGAAGAATCACGGGTGATCCAAATGTCCATTCTATTTACGTAGCCAGGAACAGGAAGGAGGCAATTACATCAACATAATAGCTCCTAGGACTTGGCAATCCCAGAATATTACATGTGGAAAAATGAAGCTTTTCCTTCTCCTCTTCCAAGCCCCTGCCCACAGGCACATAAATAAAGGAACCAAAAGAAAATGTACCCAAAACATTATTTCTTCATGGATGACCAAACCCTACTGCAGCTCTTGACAACAGAAAAGAATGAAGGTTGAACAGGTGTCTTAAGAGGGATTTGCTACACAGTATCATAGGGGCTGAATAGTGTCACACACTTTGTAGGGGCTTCATCACTAATTTGGTAACACTGGCAGTGCAATTCTATGCACTTCTTACTTAGTATTAAGTCCAATGGTACTCACGCCCTAGGACATACGTTAAGGAGTGCAGCCTTAATTCTTTGCCTACATGAATCAACAGTCTGTCTGGGTATAAAGCAGCCTCTGTTGGATGAAATCCAAGGCTGCTGTCCCACTCACAGAACAACTTTTGATCTAACAGAGCCATTCACTAATGTTAAGCAGGAAGGCAATTTTCTCCATTTCCCCCTTCCCACTGCAGACCCTCTACAAAACCTGTTCCAGACAGTTGGGGGATCCTCCAGATGATGTAGATAGCTGAAATCCAGGAGAATCATCTCCTCTCCTTTTCTGTTACCAGACACTTCTATTGGGTCAAAAGCCATTCCATTAGTGGAACTACCACACTGGAATTCATCCTATGTCCTTAATATGGGGCACTTCTCTTTTATTACTAGTGAATTACAAATCTCTATTTTACATGTTATTACATGGCATTAGCGGTTTTTATTTACAAATAAAGGCCCCCACAAAGTGTCAGAAGCAAAATGAACAGCCCTTGACCAAGAAGCCTTGCTGTTCTGATGCAGTTTTCAATTCATCTGTGGTTAATATGTATTATTTAAAGACATGGCGACAAACATAGATTTATAGAGCTCAATATATCAAGCAAAATTAACAATCACGTCCAAAGAAAGCAATTGGAAAAACTGGCAGCACTATTTCCCCCCTTACTTCTAATTCTTAAAAAAATCAATCTTTTCAATCTGGTTAGAAATAATTTGTTACTTTTATAGTCTATCCTGGGAATAAAAGTAAGACATCGGAGCTCCATGTTTTGCACAATTGATTAAGCAACCCCATACTGAAGGATCTAACTGGCTCTAAGACATCAACAGAGCAGGACACAACCATAAAAACCGTAAATCTAGGAACCTTTATTATTACTCCTTTCTTGTCTTTTACGCAATCGGACCTGCATGATCCCAAACACTTACATACAAATCCCATGTCCTATCCATTCCTTGAGGGTGTGGCAAGGCTGCCCAGATTCAATTGTCTCAAGTCACTACAGGTGGCACATCAAATACACAAAAAATCCTCCCTGTGAATTCAACAGCAAGGCTCACCACCAAGGCACCAAGCCATTCCGTTGGCTCCAAACAACGCTGAAAATGCTTGAGGGCTGAGCATGAGCAGAACACTGGGGAAGCTGACAGTGAAAAATAACAGACAAATTGAATTTGTTTATTTCTATAGTCCATGCCTTCAGTATCTATGAATAGCTCCATTTCTCTCTTGAATTTCACACATCTGTGTGAGCCACAGGCCACTTGTATTTTACAGCTGCTTTTCTGATTGACAGAGATAGTAAAGGAACTAAGATTCACTCTCATCAGATTCATCTTAGCTCTTTCCTCTATCAACTTTTCTTCCACTCTTCCTTTCCTAGAACCACTGCTCTTTCCCTTTTCCTGCAGTTTCATCATCCCTCTTTCCTAATCTTGCTTCATCTGACCCCAGGTCCTACGTTCCTCGGGTTTCATTTTGTTTCCTGCCTTCCTAAAGGTCCATTTCTCATGTCTTTTTACAGATGTATACTGATTTAAAATGTTGTAATAAATAATAAATTTTAATATTCTACTGGGATTCCATCTTAAACATTCATCACGTGGTACAACCAAACCTATTACAGTGGTACCTCAGGTTACATACGCTTCAGGTTACAGACTCCGCTAACCCAGAAATAGTGCTTCAGGTTAAAAACTTTTCTTCAGGATGAGAACAGAAATTGTGCTCCGGCGGCGTGGCAGCAGCAGGAGGTCCCATTAGCTAAAGTAGTGCTTCAGGTTAAGAACAGTTTCAGGTTAAGAACGGACCTCCGGAACGAATTAAGTACTTAACCCGAGGTACCACTGTATAATTTTTTTTTTGTGCCACAATGACCATGTTTTTCCACCCACAGAGAATGCTGCCAGGTCTTAATTCAAGGCAAATCAGTCATAAGAACTTAAGAGGAACCTGCTGGATCAGGCCAATGGCCCAACTAGTCCAGCATCCTGCTCTCTGTGGCCATCCAGCTGCCTGTAGAAAACCCAAAAGCAGCATCCGAACATCTGGTTTCCAGCAATATTCAGAAGCGTTGCTGTCTCTAACCATGGAGGCTGATCATAGCCACCATGATGGCTAAGAGAGTCACTCCATTCCCTTGATTATTTTGATTAACCTTCTCTGAACCCTTTCCAATTCTACCTTATCCTTTGGAAGGTGAGGCAACCAGAATTATACAGAGTCTTTCAAATGCGGTCACACCATAGATATGCTTAAAGGCATGATATCGGCCCAGAACTTTTTTATTTTTGTATTGGTTTTTAATCACACATAATCATCCATTACAAATAAACCTAACACATAATACCAAAACTCATTCATATTAACATTTCTTTAGAAACATAGTATACTAAAATATACTAAAAAACACATTAATCCAACATTCCACTGTATTTTAGGCAAAAAGAAGCGAAACTCTTTGACCCAGCATAAATAACTTTGCTTCATGCCTTTCAATAAATTAGAAACGCAGTGCCTCATCCCAACCCAACTATATGAACCTGCTTTACTATTCCTCCCTGGGACTATTTAAAAAGAAACTTTAAAGTTGTCATGGAGAATACACCTAGCTATATATGTGTTATATAATACGCATGATGATGCTTATTATTGACATATGTAAGCCACCCTGGGACTCTTTATGGGCTGAAAAGCAGGACAAAAAACCCCTCTAAATAAAACCAACAACATGAGGGAAGTGTTCCTGGGCATGAGCAGAAGCCCTAAAGGGTTTTAAGGGCCTATTTCTTTTCGTCCCCCTCTTGAGCGGCCTTTGCTTAAGGGTCCCACCCCCCTCCACAGCCCTCCCGCTCTCATGCGGCCTAGCGCGGTTGCCAGGCAACCTGCGGCCCCCAGCAGAGTAAACACCGCTAGGGCGCTAGGCAACAGGCGGGGCGAGACCGAATCTCGGTCGCTGCCCAACTGCCGCCTGCATGACATCACTCACCCTCCTTGGGCCGGTTTATAAATAGACGGCATTGCTGCGCGTGCGCGGGGGGCTTCCGCGGTCAACGATGAGTCATAGCACGAGAGAAGGAAACAGGGCTTTGCAGCCACGCCCCCTCATGAGTCATCACCCGGCGGCGGGCCTGCCAGTTCTGAGGAGTGCGGATGGGCAAGGGGGCTCGTCGCTTGCCGTAGCGCTCAGAAAGCGCTCGGGCGCAAGCGACGGCGCTCTGAATCCTCTTTCCTCCTCTTTCGCGACGCGAATATTTCTTTGTTTCGCGTCGCCGCCCGCCCCTCTTGTCAAGGACGGAGAGGGGCCGACGCCGACCTCTTCCCGGAATGCCGGTGACGCGCTAAAGAGGGACGGGGAAAGCTTGGAATGTTCGCTGGCGTGCGGCGGCCTTAAAGGGACAGTGACCTTTTCCCTTCCGCTCTGGGTTCCGAATGCAGAAGGAAGCGGCAGTCAGGAGCCTTTAAAGGAGACGACGTCCCCAATGAAGAGTTTCTTTTTTAAAGCGAAAAACGAAAGCAGCCTTGTTAAATTTTGTTAAAAAACAGCAACAGGATATGAATACAGGTCTTGGGTCTGTTCAGTGCCAGGATGAGAGACCTCCTGGGAGACAGTGTGGTGTAGTGGTTAGAGTGGTGGCCTAGGAGCTGAGAGAGAACAGAGTTCAAATTCCTACTAAGCCGTGAAACCCGGCGGTTGACCTTGGGTCCGCCACTGCCCCCTCATTTCTAACCCACCTCACAGGGGTGTTGTGAGGATGAAAAGGGGAGTGGGGAATAATACTGGGCACCACCTTGAGTTCCTTGGGGAAATGGTGGGATAGAAATGTAATCAAAGAATAAAGCCTTAATCTATAGCAGATTATTGGCCTAATCTGACCCTGGTTACAATGGATGCAAGTGGCTTGTTCATCTGACCAAAGGCCCCAGTTAAATTGCACATTCTCTTTCCAATGGTTGCCAGCCAGATGCTTCTAGGAAACATACAAGCCTGAGGTGAACAGCCTTCCTCTTTTATCTGCCCCCATTGTTTGGTAGTTGGATAAAAAATATAGGGATACTATGGTTTGATGTGAAACCCAAACCAACAGATCATGGCTTGGGGTGTTGCCTTGCCACCCTCAGAGGGGCAGGACTGTAGCTCAGTGGCCCAACATCTGTCTAGCATACAGAAGGTCTCAGAATCAGTCCTTGGTGTCTTCAGGTAGGACTCGGAAAAGCTTGTACCTGAAACCTTGGAGAGCTGCTGCCAATCAAAGTAGATCGTACTCAACCAGATTCACCAATAGTATGACGCCATATAAAATAGTTGTTAAAGTGATAGTATATGGGAGTTCTCAGGGAAGGCAGAAGAAAGGGGAAATGATAGGAACCATAGTTTGTCTGGAACACAAATTGTTTGTAGTCTAAGGCTAGAATCCTATATCCACTTACTTGGGAGTAAGGTCCATTGAATTCCTTGGGACTTACTTCTGAGTAGACTTGTATAGGATTGTGCTGTAAACTACATTGGTTAGTGTTAACTTCTAAAAAGCCCGTTACATTTTCTGATAACTGTTCTTCATACCAGTTGGAGATAGCTGAACAGCCATCCTAAGATCCATATTATGTGATCACTTGCCTTCTCATCTTATGAGGGCCATTTGAATTAAAATGGAATTTGTGTGCCTATCCCACACTGTAATACTGTGGTGTGTGAGAGGAAAGCAATATTGTCCAACGTAGATGAAGTTGTAACCGTCATTCCGTAATAACTCAAAAACTCCACTGACTTTGGGAATGATGCCAAGAATACATTGGTCATGCTGGATTGTGTGTGTAACCACTCAAGGGCTTGCTTATATAATATGGTTGAAATCAAATGTGTCACAGATGTTTGCAGTAGAGAATCCCATGGGGCACCTAAGTCCAGTGTTACTCTTGTGCAGCGGTTAGTGTGGTGGACATGGACCAGGAAGACACGGGATCAACTCCCTATTCAGGCATGAAGCTTACTGGCCAGCCTTGGGCCAGCCACTCCATATTGCTCAGCCTAATCTACCTCATAGGGTGGTTGTTATGAGGACTGAGCATGAGGGAAAATACGGTACTCCCTAAAATCCTTGGAATAAAGGTAGGATATAACCATAATAAATAAGCATGCCATGGCTTTGTCGCATATGAGTAGAAAACCCAAAGGCCTCTTGACCAGCCCAAACTGATGCTTTTCTGTTTATATGCTGCTGTTAAAAAAGGAGAAAACTTTGTTTCACACAGCATATAATTAACTAACTGTGACCTTCCAGATGTTTTTGAGCTAGAGCTCCCATAATCCCTGTCCATTGGTCATGCTGGCTGGGGATGATGGGAATTGGAATCCGACATCTCGAGAGCCACAGGTTTCCCATCCCTGTTTTATGGGATTGGCTGCCACATTAAGAATAAGAATAATAAGTCACTGTTTTGCCACGGCAACTCAAAGTGACTTACAATATTTTAAGCAAAAAAAACAAACACATTCATTAAAACCAGCCACACACACACAAAATAGGTTGAAACATCCCACTGGGACAAAAAGGTCATAGGTAAAAGCCAAAGGCCTGATTAACAAAGAATGCTTTTGCCTGGTGCCTGAAGGTGTGCAATGACCGTTCCACTGCCAGGTGAGCCTCCCCTGTTGTACTGGTCATAAGCTTAGAGGACTTTTCAAACTGGCTAGACAAATTCAGGGACAATTCTAGTTGTGATGACTCTGTGCAACATGTTCAGAGAGTAGGTCACTGAATACCAGATGCTGATGAGCAACAGAAGAAGAAGACACCACAACAACCACATGTAATATTGACATTCCCGATTCTGGAAACTTAAGTGTTAAAAATACAATCAGAATTGTTTGTATTGCATCCATCTGTCATAGATTCTTTAGCTGAGATTGCTGCATTGCAGGGGGGGTTGGACTAGATGACCCTCGGGCCCCTTTCAACTCTACGATTCCATGATTCTATGATTTATTACTGTTTCTATCCCAACCTTCCTTTAGGGAGTTCAGAGAGGCATATATGGTTCTTCCTCCCCACCCACCCTTCCATCGTCACAACAAGAACCCTGAGAGGTAGGTTAGGCAGAGTAAGTTGGGCTTGTCCAAAATCACATAGGGAACCTCATGATTGTGGGGCTTTGAACTCATGCCTTCCTATTCCTAAGGATTCAGCATTCTAACCACTACACCACACTACCTCTTTCATAACTAACTTATTTAAGAATAACTTCCTTATCACTCGTTTTGAAATTGAACATGGCTTTTTCTTTTCTAAACATTGTGATTCTTTCCCCCCCCTTTTTTTAAAAAAATGCTGTTTTTGACATGTCTTTGTATTGTAAAGGAAGAGCCGCTGGCTGTAAATTTCCACACACTAAAAAGCAGAAAATGACTTAAGTAGTTAGAGGAGCAGGGGATCACACAAAAATATTTAGAACTCATGTCAGTCTCACCGGTTTCGAACGACAGATGTTGTCCCTAGTAGGTTATCTTTTGAGCAAAGGGCATTGCTGTGAAATACAGCCCCTCACGCACTGGTAAGGTCGAGATGATGCGGTTGCTTCATATTTAGATCATGGGTAGTGGAGAATTATAGGGCGCATATTAGTCACCTATGCTATGATTTCATATTCCCACCTAATTTAGTAACAACAGTTGGTTACTTGGGGGGTGCCTGGGGGGCAAAGGAGATTTAGGTCATTAACTGAGGTTCTGGCTAAGGGAGCAGATGGAGAGGTTTGAAAGAGAGATGAGGAGTCAGGCTAAAAGAGAGAAGCTCAGCTTTCCCAGAGACCGAGGGCTGCTTCAGGTCTGGAACTGGCTCATCTCTCAACTTTCCCAGGTAATACTATATACATCCATGTAAACGTGTGTGTGTGTGTGTGTGTGTGTGTGAGAACAGTGCTTGGGACTGTTAACGGTGAACACTGAATGTTGACCATCACAGATTAGTTTTGCAAATGCCTGAAAATAGACATTTCCCCCTTTCCTGAAATTAGCAAATGAACACTGATGGTCAGATTGTAAAGCTATATTCACGAGGGTTAAATATTGTGAGTTTTGGAGAGGTATTCACAAGATTCATCTGGGGGTGTCACCCAGGACCTGTGAAGGTCAACAGTTTCCACATATCTGTTTGAAGTGGCTTAATTTGCTTTTGTTCAATGTTTCTTTGTGTCAGGGCATCAATCATTTTGCTGCGGGTGGGTGGGAATTTATGCTCTGGAGGGAGTTTCCAAATCAGTGAGCTTTTTTGGGGTAACTAAATATCACTGAACATATGCATGCCGCTATTTCACCAATACCAAATAGACATATTCTGTATTTGAGCTGTGTCACAGCTGAGAAATGAGATTTCTAGTTTGCAGTCTTATGCCTAATGGAACTTAGACTGTGTACACACCATTCATTTGATGCACATGGCTTCCCCAGAGAAACCTGGAAACTATAGCGTACACTTCACAGAGCTACAATTCCAAGCACCCTTGGCAAACTACAGTTCCCTGGATTCTTTGGAGCTAGTCCTGTGCTTCAAATGTATGGTGTGTACCCTCCAATAAGTGTGTATAGGATTGCAGCCTAAGGAAATTTGTGAAAAGGACCACTGACTTTGGTGGCAGCGAGTGAAGCACATTCTTAAATCTCTGTATGGGTATGCTCACCTTTCCAATTACTCCACATCCAGTGTGCTCCCACTGCTAATTTTCAACGCGGCCGCTGCACAAGAGCTACAATCCATATCAGTGCTATGGTTCCGTGACAAATACTGCTGCTGGACATGTTCCTTCCTCAAACCAGCTTCAATCTGATTAGAAAACAATGTGGAGGAATCCGCAGGACTCTGAACAGAGGCAGTGTGGTACAGTGGTTAAAGTGCCAGGCAAGGATGTGGAAGACCAGGGTTCAAATCCCTACTTGGCCAAGAAGCTCACTGGGTGATCTTGGACCAATCACTGCCTCTCGGCCTAACCTTCTTCGCAGGGTTGTTGTGGGGATTAAACGAGGAGGGAGAGAGCCATATACAACATGTTGCGCTCCTTGGAGAAAGGTGGGATAAAAATAAATGTGGAAAACTGTAATGGCCATCACATAGCTACAGATGAGCATGCAAGTCAGGTGGCAGCTTAACGAATAAGTGTTTGGGGTTTGCGTGTTGCAGGGGCAGGGAAACCCAAAATGTCCCTAGCTTTCAGTGAAAGCATCCTCGCCCTCTCTGCAGTGTTGAAAATTCCCGGGGCTCCAGGTGCGTTTTGTGACTTGACATGGTCTAATTGTGACCAGTTTGAGATGTGTGGCCATGATCTATGGCAGGGGTCAGCAAACTTTTACAGCAGGGGGCTGGTCCACTGTCCCTCAGACCTTGTAGGGGGCCGGACTATATTTTGAAGGGGGGGAAATGAACGAGTTCCTATGCCCCACAAATAACCCAGAGATGCATTTTAAATAAAAGGGCACATTCTACTCACGTAAAAACATGCTGATTCCAGGAACATCTGTGGGCCAGATTTAGAAGGCGATTGGGCCAGATCTGGCCCCCGGGCCACTAATAATGAACATACCTTAAGTCTTTTACGTTTGGCAGACATGGGTATTCTTCTGAATTTGTCAATAAGGGAGAATGCTACTCATTCAACATGTTATAGTCTGTTGTTTTAGATCTGACGTATATGGACAAGTGAAATTGAAGCACAGCTGGGTGTGTGCAGAGGGGGAGCTTAGCTCTTTCCTTCCCAATGCCCTATTTAAAATCCCTCCCCCCCCAACTGCTGTTTGCATAGGGAAGGACACACCCCTTGGTGCCAATGGAGGACACCTTCCTGATGTGCAAACAGTAGATTGGGAGGGGAAGAGATTTTTAGTTGGGATCAGAGTGGTAGGGCCAGGTAGAAATCTGATTCTGCTGCTTTGATCCTGCCTGGCAACCCTCATGGCTATTACATTTAGAGAGGAACTTTTTTTTCTAGCTGAAGGGCTGCATTCCTTTCTTGTCAGCCTTCTGGGGGCCACATGCCAGTAGTGATTAGGGCTGGAAACAAAAGTAGGCGGAGCAGTGAATGCAAATCCTACTTTTGTGCAGGAGGCTAGTTCCTACATGTACAGTGGTACCTCGGGTTAAGAACTTAATTTTTTCCCGGAGGTCTGTTCTTAACCTAAAACTGTTCTTAACCTGAGGTACCACTTTAGCTAATGGGGCCTCCTGCTGCCGCCACGCGATTTCTGTTCTCATCCTGAAGCAAAGTTCTTAACCTGAGGTACTATTTCTGGGTTAGCAGAGTCTGTAACCTGAAGCGTCTGTAACCCGAGGTACCACTGTACTCACACACCCATCTCTGTATGTAGAAAATATGTACTTGCTTACCACCGCCAACAACAACAACAACAACATGACATGTTTATCTGTGTGTTTGTGAAGGGAACTATTGGTCTGAAAAGGTCTTTGCCTTAAAAATATGGACACTGCATTTATGTTTGGTATTGCCGTGGACATTGGGGGAAAAGAGGGGAGAGAGAGAGGGAGGGAAAGGGTTGCAGGAGATGGGATAATGATCTTTTCATTCTGTTGCATAGCGTCTGTGCAGGGTTTTTGTGTCAGCGTCTCATGCGTAGGTCCTTTATTTATATAGTTATTTATTTTTATTGGCATTGTGAGAGGGTTGCTGTATTTCAAAAAGTGAAAATCCAGAAACCAAAGTTGTTGAGTGTTTCCCCCAAAATCTCATAAAAGGAAATTTAAGGAAATTCACCAAAATCTACATGCCTGGATTTTCCTGGACATTTTAGCGATTTTCACCCGGACACTGTTTCTGACATATGGCAGCCCTATATTGTGAGAGATTTGAGGGTCCAGAGCTTTGTTGCAGTATGCTTTATTTGTATGACTCTAGGAATTGAAAGTGGAGACGCTGTATGCAGTTTTCCTTGTTTATTTGTTTTCTTTGTGTCACAGAAAATCTTTAATAAAAACCAATTTAAAAGAAAAAGCAAGTACTGACACCGTGTGACTCAGAAATAGGTCAATTTATTGAAGCAACCTATTCCACAGGATACTGTAGTTTAAATAATGGGGTTTCATACGCACCACTTCTCCAGACACACCAACCCTTACACGTTCATTTTCCTTCTGAGGAGAATGTGCAGTAAGCCCACAACTTGTGCCCCTGTAATGGATGAATTCAGCTTTCCACATTTGCCCAAAATAAAAAAACCAAAAATGGAAAAGGGGTTGGGTGTCCAGGAAAAAAAGAATTTGACAATTCCACCCACCACTGCACCCAGTGTGTGTTTACTTTAGGCGGTTTTGCCTTCAGGCATGATCCCCAGAACCCTGCGTAAGTTGCAGGCTTACTGTACTACAGAACCAAAAAACGTATCAGTCTAGCACATTTCAGAGATCTTCCAAAGCCAGCTACTTGACATTAAACTACCACTTGACATTAATAGGTTTAGTTTAAATTAATACATTGCTGTGCAGTGAAATCCTACACATGTCTACTCAGAAATAAGCTCAATTATTTGGGACTTCCTCCCAGGCAAGTGTGCCTAGGATTGAAATGTGTTGCTCAGCACCAATAGCTGATTATGAAGAATAGTCCTGCCTGTGTAGCCACATTGCAGTCTAGAGTTGGACAGGCTTCTGCTTGTTGAAATCCGTGGGCTTAAGCATACAGTACCTATCTTTGCCAGTTTGTGAACCCTATTCTGCAAATATCGCTTGGGAAGAAGGTGGAGGCGTCCCAACTTTCCCTGCTGTTTAATCGATCTACCTCCAATGGGAAAAAGTTGCTTGAGCTTCCTTTCAAAATGGTAATTGCAGTGAACCTGAATTAAAATTAACCTTCCTTCTGAGCCGCGGCTTGTAATTTAGCATGACTTTCACAATCCGGCAATTTTGTCCCCTCCTCCTGTGTACAGGAGTGCACTGTATTCAGAAACCGACACCAAGTCTTGATATACAGAGCTTTCTGTTTCTGTGTGACTCAGTTGACATTAACATAATTACGTTACAGGAGTCAAAAGTGATTTTCAAACTATGAGTAATGCGCAAACTAAGAGAGAGAGTGTGTGTGTGTATGTATCAGAGACAAGTACATATCAGCTGCCCGAAGTAAACACCAGCTGCTGGTTTAGCAGCTGGAGAATGGAAGCCTTGATGTACAGTAAAACTATCTGTGTTCAAAACTTATGGACAGAATTGAAATCTAGAGGGCAAGAACCAGAATCCTGGTGTAGTCATAGTAATTATAGCCTTGGGCCTCATATTTTTCTCCTCTCCTAATCCATAAGATCTTGGGGTGAGGAAGCACTTCTGTAACCCTCTCTCACGCATATGAGAACAGTTACAGGTAGGTAGCTGTGTTGGTCTGCCGAAGTCAAAACAAAATAATTTCCCCCCTTCCAGTAGCACCTTAGAGACTAATTGAGTTTGTTATTAGTATGAGCTTTTGTGTGCAATTTTTATTTTGTTTCACATATGAGAAAAGTCACTCATGTGAAGCGGGAAGGCTACGAGAACATGCTTACACTCTTCCTTGTGCAGCTGTTGCACAACTGGCCTGCAAAGTAGGCCAGCTGTATCCCCCTAAATTATCCACTTATTGCTGCCACCGCTGCTCTCCAGCCCTCAGATGGGAGACAATTCTGGGGCACTCGAGGAAGTACTAAAATGTGGGTTCCTGAAAACAACACATCCTGCTTTGCATAGCTATGGAAAATTATAGGCTGAAGCCAGCACATATGCAGATGCATTTTAATATCCTTTACTCCAGTTTCATCTTTGTGTTAATAATAGTAGTAATACAGTAATACAGTGGTGCCCTGCAAGACGAATGCCTCGCAAGACGAAAAACCCGCTAGACGAAAGGGTTTTCCGTTTTTCGATGCACTTCGCAAGACGAATTTCCCTATGGGACTCGAAAGTCTTGCGAGTCTTGCGATTTTTTTCGCTTCCCCCCCCTTTTTCTAAGCCGCTAATAGCCTTTTAGCCGCTAAGCCGCTAAGCCTTTAATAGCCGCTAAACCGCTAATAGCGCTAATCCGCTAATCCGCTAATAGGGTTGCTTCGCAAGACGAAAAAACCGCTAGACGAAGAGACTCGCGGAACGGATTATTTTCGTCTTGCGAGGCACCACTGTATATTATTTATACCCCACCCATTTGGCTGGGTTTCCCCAGCCACTCTGGGTGGCTTCCAACAGGATATTAAGATCAAACATTAAAAACTTCCCTAAACAGGGCTGTCTTCAGATGTCTTCTAAAAGTCAGATAGTTGTTTATTTCTTTGACAACTGGTGGGAGGGCATTCCACAGGGCGGGCGCCACTACCTAGAAGACCCTCTGCCTGGTTCCTTGGTTTAAACTAAAAGAAGCAAGACTGGATATCATCTTTCAAATACGTACCAGTGCTTGGTGACCATTCTGCTTATTATGCTATCATAAACTGGAAAACATTTGTCATGCTTTTAATTTGCAAATAATTTTATGGCATTTCTTTACCTTGTTCATTTTGGTTTAATTGCTCCCACACGAAGCAAAAACACCACATACAATAATGCACAGCTACAATTAAACCAAGCCGAAGATAAGAAAGGTCGAAAGGCTCCCTGCAAATTACAGGTGCTAGAAAAATCACTATTATTCATAATGAATAATGATGATGATGACAGCAGCTGAGAAATATATAAAAGACGGCAGTAAGCAGGAGGGCTGCCTTTTAAAATATATGGGTCAAAGTGATGGGGATTAATACTGCAACCCTAAATGCACCCCCAGGAGGGAGCAAGCCCTATTGTACATAGTGGAGCTGACTTTGTAGTAAAACATGCGTAGGATTGCGCTGCTAGTAGAGTCAAAAGGAGAATTCGTTTGTGCCAAGTGGGGTTTTAATACTATTTTCTCTTAAACAAAGGATGCTCCCCCTCAATGCCATGATCACAACACAAACTGCTTTCAAAATTCCTTTCAATTTCAAAGCCCATTTTCGAAGCAAGGGGGGAGACAACTGTCTGAGTAACAGCAGCCTTAAACGCCCTTGAAAACAAAGAACCAGCTTCTTTAGACCCTGGCAGAGAACTTTTAAAAGAAACAAGAGCGCTGCTTCTGTCATTCAGACATTTGCATGAGACAAGGAAAACGTCACAAAATTCGGGGAAGTGCAAGCTTCGAAGGATGGCAGGTTGTGGTTTGGTTCTCAGGTTGGTTCGGAAAGTTTAGATTTAATATTTGCCTTTAAATGCAAACCAAACTGAATTTCTCCCCCCATCCCTAGTTAAGATCATGGTGCTATGAGAAGGAGGTTCAGCTTATCCCGTTTCCAACACAATTTCCCTGATTAAAATCATCCCCAGCTTTTGCTCTTTGGAGGCACCCCCATGGTTTCAAGGCTGTTAATGAAGCAAGAGATGTCTCCAGGCTGACCAGCGCAAGGCTCCTGTAGGGATGACACAAGATGTTGCGCTTGCGGAAGGACAAAATCCCTTCCCTCACACAAAAAATTCAGCGTATTGAAGTGGACCAGGTTGCTTTAAGGTTGGTAATGGGACAATGTCCTCCCATGGGGTGCTCAGAGCAGACCACATGGCGGTCCTCCGACAGAAGGGAATGGGTGGGGTCACTCAGGAGGATGACTATCAAGTCTCCATCCCCATCCTCAACATGCTCTACCTGAGGCAGATGCCTCACTCTGCCTGATGAGAAGGCCGGCCCAACCCATGGCACAGAAGCTCTAGGGCAGTTGAGGATTTATAGATATGCACAAAAGTAGCGTCCCTTGTGGTGGATGATCCCCCCCAGTCATTAACATAATTAACTGAGAAAAGATCTTTGAAACATGACAATGAATTGCCCTTGATGAATTCTCGTGTTTAAATTTATTACGTTGTGTCCGCTGTCAAATGTCTCCTACTCCCCGATTAAACTGTAGAAGCTGTGATGCCATGCAGGCCAACATGTCATGTGGCGACTGCCGACACATTCCCTTCTTTCTACCTCTCTCTATATGTGTCTCATCACAAGCAAAAGGAACTGTTTAATAATCTAATGGGGGGGGGATAATCTGTGTTATTACCTCATTCTTAAGCGTTTAGCTCTGTTGTATTTTTTGGATGGAAGTCACATTTATTTACATGAAGGAATAGCCCTACCCACGCCCCTCAAAAAAGGGCTGTGTAGAAAACACGGGGGGGGGGGAGAGGAGAAAAGAGCTTGCAATTCAATCTTTGATCTTCAGATGTAGAACCCAACTCGTGTTTGCTTTATTTTCCACACACACTTCTTTCATTCCTATCTGGACATGTTCATGGCAAAGCTATAAAACACCCAGGAAACTGAAAGTTAAGGCAGTCCATTTCCCTCTCCCAGCCTTTGAAACTGGAGGAAAAGGCAAGAGTCTTAGCTAAGTGAAATTTCAGGACACTCTTGTTCCTCAATTTCCTGCCATCTTTTATGTTCTGTGTCAGATTATCACGTAACCACTATTGAAAGACACCCCCACTGTGTTGATAATATTGCTATAGTTATTTATAAAGGATATGGTGAAAGAAAATAATCGTAACAAATGCTCTTAAAACCTGCTCTTCTTTAGCAAATTACACTGGGCAACAATTTTTTACTTTTTGAATGTTGTCTAGATTTCTACAACTGATTTAGGGTATTTTTGCACTGCTGAATCAGGAAATGGCATCCGTTTCTCTCCATCAGGTCCGGTTTACTGTAAACTGAGTGGTGGGCATTGATAAAGGTAAGTACACGTAAATTGCATGTTGCTTCACCATTTTTCAAACTTCAGGGATTGAACTTCCGTTTCTTGGAACTCCTGGAATGCTCAGCAGCAGGGAGGTCTCTCTTCAGAGTCCAACAGTAGTCAGCCATCATGACTGCGTCCCAGCGACCCTGATACCTGGTCTCCATCTCTTTCATGTCCTGATTTCCCTGCTCTCCCCCTGCTTGTCACTCAGGGGGATTTCTCCCCCTGCTCGTCACTCATTGAACCCAGGTTCTCAGGAAACCGGCCCATATGTGAAAATAGGTAGTGCATCTTGATGCTCATATAGCAGCCCAGGTTTCTGAAAGCAGTCAGCATGTTGTTGACAAGTTCTGCATAGTTTCTGGCCTTATTGTTGCCAAGAAAGTTCTTCACTACCAGAACAAATGCCTTCCACACTTCCAGTTCCACTTCATTCATTGAGTTTCCGAACTCTGGATCTCTGATGAGCTGACGGATCTGAGGACTGTCAAAGATGCCAGCTTTCAACTTCTCCATGGTCAATCCTGGAAAAGCCTGGCACAAGTAAGTGAAGCAGTCACCATCCTTGTCCAGAGCCTTGGTAAACTGCTTGATTAAGCCGAGCTTGATGTGCAGCAGTGGGAAGAGTATTCTGTCTCTGTCCACCAGAGGGTCATTGATGACGTTCCTTTTTTTGCAAGGCACCAGTTCCTCCCACACAGGCCAGTCCTTCTTCGTGTAATGCTGAGCACGGTCCCTACTATCCCACATGCACAGAAAACATGGGTACTTGGTGAAGCCAGACTGTTGTCCCAACAAAAAGTTCACCATCTTCAGATCAACACAAATAAACCACTTATGCTGATCAGAACCAATTTGCTTCAGCACATACTTCACCGCTTCATAGTTCTCCTTCAGTGTAGTCGAGTGAGCCAGGGGTATAGAGGCAAACTGGTTGCCGTTGTGTAGCAGAACACATTTCAGTGATCGCTTGCTGCTGTCAATGAACAGTCTCCGGTCTTTGGGTTCGTACTGTGGCACTCCAAGCTTGAGCAGAAGCTGCGCAATATCTGCACGGTACACCAAGTCCTTCTCTTCCGAGAAAAAACGGAGGTACTCTTGATGCCTGTTGCGGAAGAAACTGATGCGAGCACTGTCAGAGAGGAGTTTTTTTCCCCTTCAATCTGGATGCCAACAGTTCGGCAGAGTCCTTTGACAAGCTGAGGTCACGAACTAGATCATTCAACTCCTTTTGGGAAAATGGATGTGGAGCATCATCTTCAAGAACCATCACTTCTTCTTCATGTCCTTCAACACTGGAGGCATCTTCGTCACTAATGTCAGGAAGTTCTCCGAAGATAGGCACTGGAATTTCATCACAATGAGCTACAGGACGACGTGCTGATTGAAGATAAGGATACTTCGTGGGGCGGCTGCCCCATTAACTTAGTTTTGATCCCCCAACTTTATGCTTTGCTGCACCAATTTATGGAAGATTTCGAGGTTTTATCACTTCAAATTGATCCCTTTTCGACATAATCACCCAGAACTATTGGACCTGAATACTTCTTGTCATTAAAATAATCATTTCCAATCAAAACAATTATTCAACATGGCATTTTACCCCCACCAACTTCTTCTAAAATGCTCCGCATAAGCGTACATGTGAACAAAAACATAAAAAAAGACATGTGGCCATAGCTCAAAAACTTGACCAGATTGCGCAAAACCAATGTGATTTTTGGATTCAGCGCATCAGATTCGTCCTAAATCAACTGAAAAAACGCAGGCAACAAATTTGTTGTTGACCAGTGTTATCTTTGAATTCTCCAAGAGCTAACTAGAACTGTCCTGCAGAATCTTTTTGCATCCTGCAAACTGGGCAAGTTGACCCTCTCCTAGGACAGGAATACCCTTTATCGAAAGCATCTATGGCAGAGATGTCAAACTGATGTATATTTATACATATACAAGATACTTATGCATATTTATTAGGGCTGTCAACTGCCTGAACTGATCACCTTCCATTAAACCAATTAATTTTTCAACTAGTTTTTCAAATAAATCTGCATATTACCAAAATATAGCAGATTTTCTGAGATCCTGATCAATGTAGAGCAGGCATGGCCAAACTTGGCCCTCCAGCTGTTTTGGGACTACAGTTCCCATCATCCCTGACCACTGGTCCTGTTAGCTAGGGATGATGGGAGTTGTAGTCCCAAAACAGCTGGAGGGCCATGTTTGGCCATGCCTGATGTAGATGATAACTCACAATTTCATAAGCGGTAGTCATTCCCAGAAGCAAAAGTGATTTTTAGTATTTTGTTTCACATCCTGTTATAATAACATACCAGAATCAAACTAGCCTTAAACGTTCCCCACCCAAAAAGTGTCCTCAATCTGCATTTGCAATTTGATTCATCATTTAAAGCTGTGCTTAGCATTTACATTTCCCAACAGGTTAAATGCTATTTATTTCCTGGATAGGCTTCTTTGTTGGATCTCTTTAGCAGGTATAATTAATATCAGTATAATCTGCGTTACACAAATATATGACTCTACCTCTTTCACAAGCCCATTAATATTTTTTTCTCCACATACTTAAGGATAGCATCTTTTATGTTCATTCATAATGTTTCTTTTTTAAAAACAAAACAAAACAGTTTGCTTCCCTTATAGTGCAATCCTATGCATGCCTACTCAGAAGAAAGTCCCACTCAGCTCAGCAGGGTTTACTCCCAGATAAATGTGTTGAATTTCAAAATATTACCTTCTTACATATCACACCCTGAAACTCCTGATTGCATTAGTACTTTTTAGCCAATTGTTGACTGGATCACCCAATAGCGTACAACTGCTCTGAAGTTGTAATCGCAGTCCATTTTACTAATCCCACTGCTATGTAGATATCCAAAGTCCATGTGATAAAAAGTCTCTGGAAAGTTTCAGGGAAAGAACAAGCCTGTTCAGTTTGCCGCCTTCCTCTTGAAAACCAGAAAACCTCTTCCACAAACCCAGAGGATAATAACAGTTCAAACATTTCCATATAAATTTCAGGTTTCTGTAATAATTTCTTGGTTAACAACAATCTTACGTGCCCAGACACATAAAAGTAAATCCCACTGTGTCCAATGGGCCTTGCTTGCTTTTAGGAAAGTGTGCCAGGGACAGAAATTTATTGTAACACAGAAGATGACCAAACATGAAAGCTACTTCCCATTCAATCACTTTTGTTTGTATGAAAAAAATAAACAAATGCACATTTGTTTCCCATTAAATACACTATGATCCAAATGTCATTCTGCAAGGTTTTATTGCAGGGTTATTGCACTGAAACTGAATGATCTTGTACCTGGGGAAATGCGATGATTCCCAGAGAAAACACATTAATGGTAATGATTATTATAATGCTAACATTTTGTACAAAGTGCATAGGAAGATGCCTTTGACTGAGTCACAACACTGATCCCACCTAGCCCAGCTTGTAGTGTCTCAAGGAGAGAAATTTCCCCAACCCTTGATCCTTTAATCCAAGATGCCAGTGATGATACCTAGTGCCCCATCTCTGCAAAGCTTGTCATGCTCTACTCCAAAACTTTGAACATACGAAGGTGCCTTGTAATACCAAGACTGAGTTCACACATTCACTGTGCACTCATTGCATTTCCAGTTCTGGATTTTTAATCTGAATTCACACACACACACATTATCCTAAATACATATGATATCCCGTACTTTCTTATAAAATACTACCGTCTGATATGTTGTTTCTCAAACCAGCTTCACACTGATTGAAGTCCTTAAGCTGCTCCTAATTCGTCTCTAGCCACAGTGTGAATAAGACATCCCTGGCCTGTCAACACACCTGGGGAGGATACAAAAACATAAATGAATCTAACCCTGATGAACCTGTGCTGATGTGAGCAGCTAGTGGGGAAAGAGATGGAAAATTCACTGAGAAACATCAGCTTCACTGCATCCTAAGGTGGTAATGTGAACACACATTGGCCTATCCAGTCCAGCACTGTCTGCTGTGATTGGCAGGTCAGGGTCTCAGGCTTAACTCTTTCCCATTGGCTGCTACCTGATCCTTTTAATGCGAGATGCCAGGAATTGAACGCGGACATAAATTGTGACACAGAGCTATATAGTACCTAGTTAATGACAAACTACCCCATTTCCCATTATGTCCTTAAGTTTTGCAATAACCTTTAAACTGCTTTTGAAAATAACAAACCTTAGATCAGAGTGGCGAACCAGTTTGGCCCTCCAGTTGTTGCTGAACTACAACTCCCATGCTGGGTGGGGTTCATGGGAGTGTAGTTTGGCAACATCTGGAGGGCCACAAATTAGCCTGCCTTCCTTTAGATGTAAGTTCACTGCGCCTGAGAGCAAAGCTAACATACTTTTTAAAAGCAGTGATTAGATATTAATGGGATCTGCACCATATTGTATTATCCCAGAAGAAGAGGCAGCAACAGCTCAGTGAAACAGTATAACCTTTACATGAGAGGTTCCCACTCCATGGACTGCTTGAAAATTGCTGAGGGTCTCAGTGAATCACTGAATAAACTTCCTTTGTTCTACAAAATAAAGCACCTAAATCGTTGCTGGCATCTGTCTGTCTCAGGAGACAAATAACTCTAATTTTAATAACTATAGTGTTGCATTTCTAATACAGTGGACGTGCTCTTGGATTAAATACAAATACAAATAGAATATTTTCTCCCTTCTGCTCTGGCATAATTCTCAAAACCACTGCACTATTACGAACATTATGGAGGCCGCGGCTTTCTTAGCTTGTTTCATCATCTAGCCCTGCTTCAAAATGGCCTCGATTTCCATGGTGGGTAGGGAACCGCAATCAAGTACAGGCCCAACTACAGCTATTCTAGAATGTTCTACAACCTTGTTATAGATTACCTGAATGCGGCTCACAGACCAGAGTTTGAGAGCCTCTGCTTCACATGTATAATAAGACTGAAGATTTCCAGTTAAAAGAACTGAAGGTAGCAGGGCTGGATCTAGACACGTCAAAGAAGCGATTCAGTTAGATGTGTTGTAAACTCATACAAGGAAATCCAGTAGGGAAAGACGGGACTCCACAGTGCCATTTGGTGTCACACTGTTATCTTCCTCTTCTTTGGTGATCACTCGTAGCCAAGTAAGATTGTCTTCCATAAATATGGTATTAACAGTGAGTCCGTAAGTGACTGTGGATCCACATGTCTTTCCATAGTGGGTGGGAGGTTTCCGGGTGGGAGTTGATCACAGTGAGGGTTTGCCAAGCGTGCCTTCCTCTTAGCACATTTCTCCCTTTTGTCCTGAGTTTGAGTGTCTTCAAAGCCCATGACACCTTTGGTAAAGACTGTTCTCCAACTGGAGCGCTCGCAGACCAGTGTTTCCCAGTTGTCTGTGTTATATACTACATATTTTTAGATTTGCCTTGAGAGAGTCTTTAAACCTCTTTTGTTGACCACCAGCAAAACGCTTCCCATTTTAAAGTTTGGAATAGAGTAGTTGCTTTGGAAGACGATAATTAGGCATCCGAACAACATGACCAGTCTAACAAAGTTAATGTTGAAGAATTGTTGCTTTGACACTGGTGATCTTTGATTCTTTCAGTACAGTGGCATTAGTTCGCCTGTCTTCCCAAGTGATATGTAAATTTTTTCGGAGACACTGTTGATGGAATCTTTTGAGGAGTTGGAGATGGCATTTATAAGTGGTCCGTGTTTCACAAGCATACAGTAAGGTTGGTAGTACAATAGCTCACTCACTGGATCATCACCTTGTTGTGGTGAGTGGGCTTGCACGTTCCTATGACCCTTGTGAGCGAAGCAGTCAGGAGTCTCGTACAGAGTGGTATATCACATATGCAACACATATAAAACACTTTTTCTTTCTTTCAACACATATAAAACCAATCTAGCTGAGTCCCAGGTCTCCGCTTGAGGTTATGGGAAGTTGTTACCAAAGCAGAGAATACTGGGCTGTACTCAATATAAGGCAGGGGCATATGTGAATGAAAGGTGAAGGTCAAAGGATACAGTAGAACCCCAGTGAAATCAATGGAGAGCGTTCAACAGCAGTACTTGGCCAAAGTCTCCCAATCTCAACAACTAGATTAAGAACATAAGAAAATGTGTGCTGGATCAAACCAAAGGTCCAGCATTCTCCAGTGGCCAACCTATGGGAGGTCCATAAGCAAGACTTGGGTGCAACGGCACTTGCCCCACATGTGATTCCCAGTAGCTAGTATTCAGGAGTACACCAACAGTGGCGGTAGAACATAGCTATTGTAGCTAGTAGGCACTGATAGCTTCATCCTCCACAAATCTGTCTGAGTGCTTCATGCGAAAGTGGTTTCAACATTTCAAGAACAACCCCAGCTTCTATTGTCTACAGGAACTGCATTCCTGAATATGTCACAATGGCCTTATCTTAAAACAATTGACATTTTTTAAAGGAAAAAAATCACATTATTGTATAAATTATAGATAAATCTTACAACAGTATTTTGGGAAATAATTGTGGTTACGAATAAATCATTACGGTTTCAACAAAGGCATGTGCCTGGACATTATCTTGTACTTTGCTGTTCCCATGCACCACAAATAAAACCTGTTTCCTTGAAAACAATGGCTAATTAGTCTTCCTTCTTTGCTATGTATTATGGAAGTCAAAGTTGTATCTACCAGACCCCATGCAACTATTTCACTGTAGATGGTGGATTCTTTTTGCCACAAACCAACAGTCTTATGCCACCTTATATACACATTTATTACGACATAAACTTGCACAGACTAGATTCCACTTCTGATGGGGCACAACAGTTTATGCCAAAATAAATGTGATAGGCTGCAATCCAAACCCGTAATCTGGGATTAAGCCACACTGAATTCAACAGGACCCACTGTTGAATAGACATGGTTAGGATTGCAGCCTAAGTATTTAAGAATCCTGAAAACTCTTTGTTTTTGCTACAGAAGACTAACACATCTAGCTCTCTGGATAGTTCTCCCCACTTCTGTGCAACTGCTGTTTCTGTAGCTATAAAAACACAACAATAATTTCTAGGTCTTCTGGTTCTACCACATCTTTTCTCAAAAAACCTAAATAAAACTAGGATATTCTAGTGGGATCCTATATTGGATCATCCTATCAATGATCCAATCATAATTTCCAGTATTTTGACATTTTTGAACATTTCCCTGTAATCAACAAGGGGAAGTTACAGATAGGTAGCCGTGTTGGTCTGCCATAGTAAAAAAAAAAAAAAAAAAAAAAAGGTGCTACTGGAAGGATTTTTTTTATTTCAACAAGGGGAAGGTCGTACCTTTGTTTCCTGTACCACCAGCAATTGTCCCAGAACTGATTAAATGTATTTTATTGAAGCCTTTACAGAATAATACGCCAATGGTGCTGACTCTCATCAAGCAAAACTATACTTTTTGGCAACTCCAGAGCCCATCTGAGAGACTATTGTTCAAATCCATTATCCATTTACCTTGATAGGCATGTTAGTTTTAAGACCCATAGCCACTCCAAGAAGTTGACTAGAAATATTACTTCTGGGTTAGTTCTAAACCCAGTTTTCATTTATGGGCTAATTCTAATCTTAAGGGGAGGAACTAGATTGTTTGTGCTCAACACATCTGTTTCAATTTCAGCTTCTGTTTTCTTGTTACTCATTTAGGCAACAATATTTAAAGGAGAGAGGATGTCATGAGGTTTACCCGTATGATTAAACGGTGGCATTTCGTAGCAATGTAGCTGCTGATCATTTGGGTGTTGTAATTGTTATTTTTTATTCAATTTATTCATGGCTTGCCACATGAAAAGTCTCTGGGCGATTTAAGAAGCTTCGAAAACACAAAGCACAAAATCAAAAAGGGGAAATGGAAGAAAACAGAACAATACAATGAGAACCACAGCAGAATCCCTAGAACAGCATTCTATGGTTATACATTTATAGTGCAAACTGATGCATGGAATGCAGCTCCCCAGAATAAACTATACTGGGCCCTGTGATTAGAAGAGAGACCCTATTAGTGGTCCCACACGCGGCTGTTGTCTGCTTGGTGTTGACTTTCTTGGTGGATCCCCATCTATCGAATGCCCACCTGGTGAGATCTGTCTCCCACACTACTGATTTTCAGGAGAAATTTAGAGACATTCCAAATTACCCAGACATTTGATGGCTGATAGATATTGGTCATGGCAACTTTGAAATTAACAACCATGAGGTGTGTTCTTTAAAAATAAAATAAAGAAGAATATGTTTAGATAGTTTTTGTTTTTATATAATTTTGTTTGATATAATTTTAGGAACCTTTGGTGAAACATCCCGACAGTATGTTAATTACTAATTAACTTGAAAAATGGATGGCAATTTTCATTTAATAAATAAAATAATAAAATAAATTGTCAGTGTTCTCGTGGTACGTTTCTGTTCTATCACGTTTTTTTTTGCAGTGTATTTCCAATTTTTTTATAGAAACTATGGATAGTTGTTGTATAGCTGCTAGTGTCACACTCTATTGCCCCAATCTATCACTGTAGTATTGTAAACTTCAACCAAATGTTCCCACAGTAAATTCAGGTTTTACTGGCATCATGCAGCAGGGCTGTTCTTACGTTTGGTGTGCTGCATTTTCATATGCTTCGTATCTATTTACCTCTAGGTAGGTACCTGTTACAAATGTTTTCTTTTCATTTAATCTACAGCAGGAAAGGCCAATTTCCTGCAGTCCAAGAGTCCAGAAGTTGCAGCAATCAGATCTCCTTATGGATCGTTAGGGTCTGCCTAATTAGGCTGGCGTCAAGAATTGCACAGGTATGGAGCAAATGAACTCATTTGCAGGGGGAGGCAATGGAATAAATCTGCTTCTTCAAAGGTCCCTTGAAGCAGCAGATTTGCAGTGGTCGGTCACATTCTGGAATACTGGGACTGTGTCAGTACAAAGGGGAAAAGAGAAGCACAGAAAGCAAAGCCTTTGTTCATATTTTTGGAACCACCTTCATTTTGGGTAAAACAACCGTAGCTCAGTGGAAGAGAATACCATCTGCATACACAAAACCCCTAGCATTTCCCAGCTGGAAAAGACTCCTGCTTGGAATTCCAGAGAGACTAGCAGTTCCCTATTTTCCCCATGGACTGCTTGAAAACTGCTGGGGGGGTCTTGGTAGAAATCATTAAGTGATTTCCCTGCCTGCCTGCTGTGCTTAGATGCAGCATGGATTTTTAATTGTCTTTTTATTGCTCATTTTGTTCCTTAAATATTGTATTGCAATTTGGATTCTGTAGAATCCGAATTGTAACACAGCTAAACACAGTACAAGAAGTGAAAGCGATAAAAATGCAATTAAAAATCAATACGAGTATGTAATGTGATGGATGTTCCATATCCTGTCTTCCATCACAAAACAACAGATGTGCCACAGACCGCCTGAATGAAGCTTGTGGATCACCAGTGATCCACAAACCAACCTCTGCTGTAGGCACTGCTATAAAACAGCTTGGATGTTCCTACATAGAGCTCTTCAAGGAAAGTAATACTTTGGTGGAAAGTTTACATACGTTAATCAACAGAAGGAAGTGGAATAAAAAGTATCATATCATCATACAGAACTGTTTTATATCAATATTCAGGATGTCTAGCCCAGTATGGAGAATCTACTACTTTGACTGGCAACAGCTCTTCAAGATGGAAGGCATTGAGGTCTTCCTAAGTTCTGCTGTCCGTTTATGTTCTCTCTACCCATGATATACCGTACTTGATTCCCTCCAGCAGTTTGGGTTTGTGGTCTGAGAAATATCTACTGTATCTACTGTATCTACTGTTTATTTTGTTTAAGCAGATCTTTGTTATACATAATATTTGCTTAGGGTTTTTTAAATCATACTGGCTCCAGCGGAACGACAGAAACTTTGTGCAACTGAGCTTCTGGCACCATCATACTTTTTTGCAGGTTGACCACAAATGGGTTTATTCCGAAATGAAGTCTCACAGAAGTTTGTAGGAAATAGGTTTTAGATAAGATATGCACAGAGCTGCAGCCTTGGGCAGCACAATTACTTGCATGCAAATTCTGTGAAAATCAATGGGAAACTTCCAACTAGATCCAGCTTAAAACTGTGAGTATTTTTCCACGGCTGAAATATATTGTTCAAGTGTGGAGTTCAGGTTCCATTTGGGATATTAGAAAAGAGAACTGGCACACAAATCTTGGTTATCTTCCATTGGCTAATTTACTGTTAATCGATGAGTGTGCAGATTGTTTATTTCCCCAGATCACACAGAATTGAAAGACAACTTCTCAGCTTTATCTAATGCAAAAGGTAAACCTAAAGGGTCCCCTCACCATTAGGTCCAGTTGCAGACGACTCTGGGGTTGCGGCGCTCATCTCACTTTACTGGCCGAGGGAGCCAGCGTACAGCTTCCAGGTCATGTGGCCAGCATGACTAAGCCGCTTCTGGCGAACCAGAGCAGCGCACGGAAACGCCGTTTACCTTCCTGCTGGAACGGTACCTATTTATCTACTTACACTTTGACGTGCTTTTGAACTGCAGGTGGGCAGGAGCAGGGACCGAGCAACGGGAGCTCACCCCGAAGCGGGGATTCGAACCACCGACCTTCTAATTTTTTAAAAAAACACTTCTGATAGTAGCTAAAACCCCTGCTGGTTAATATACTAAAAGTGTGAGAAGTGCAACAACAACAAAAAAATATGTTTCTGTCTTACCTGCCTGACAAAGAAAGTTCTAGTTGTCTGATGTCAATACAAAATTTGACACATAAAATATGCCATCTTTCCTGTTTACTATTTATTTTCTAGGAGGAACTTTGCAACAAGCAGTTATTCCAAGCCACTTTTAAGCTTCTTAATAGGCATAACTGGTCCAAAGTAAAAGTTGTTCATGTAAAAAATAAAACCAAAGTTCTCAAACCCTCTTATTAGATTTATGGGAGCTGTAACCAGCCATAAAGCTAAAAAAACACTAGCAGCTCATGTAAATAAATAAAATTCTGGTGCTTATTTTCCTCCCTTGCCCCCTTCAGTTCTAGCTAATATGCATTCCACAGCATATTTTAAAAATAAAATACGGAAAATGCAAAACTAATTTAAGTGCTATTTGTAAAAATGGCCTTAGATTTGAGGATTAAGCTGTATGTGGCACAGCCACGCCAGACAGTTCTAGAATCAGTTGTCAAGGCATCTCTGAGATTTCAGTAGGGTTTTCTACCCCATATATGTGATACTACAGGCTCCTTTGAGTCTCGCTTTCTGTGTATGCACCTGTAAATGTTGCTAGTGGAGTGTTTACTGTTTTAAATTCCATGTAGATTTTAAGTCATGCAGATTTCAAATTCTCCTTACAAAGGTTCTCAGTCCCCAAGTGCTCTCTGGGTCAGGTGCAAAAATCTATATAAGCAAGCAAACCCCAGGGGATTCTCATAAAATCAAATAATTGATTTTCCAATCCCTGCAATGCAGAAATCTACTAGATATAGAATTTACTTGGACATGGTGAGTTGGGTCCAGATTTAGCCATGCTTAGAGAAGGCCCGTGAATTCCATGGGAGTAAGGTTAGTTTAAGTGTCACTGATTTCATCTGCTTGAAGCATTTTACATTAAGTTTTAAGGGGCAGAGTGTTATGCTCCTAAAGTTGGGAATATATGTGTGCTCCGTCTAACATGAGTTTTCCAACCTCTCATAAGTAGAAAATAGCCATCATCTTCTGTTTCGAGAGATCCTAAGCAGGCTTACTCGGAAGTTGCGCTGAAGTCAACAGATCAGGCTTGCCAGTCAGTGCCTAGAGACTGGCGCATGTCTGCCTCGCAATACTCAGCCACGCAGCGCCCACAGTCCTTTCCGGAGTGGACATCGTGGGTTTATTTCATTTGGCACAAGTCACGTTAGACGTCTGCACGTGCGCGCGCCTTTTTTCTTTTGCATTCTGACGGAAATGCGTCAAAGCAGGCGCCTCCCGGCAGCCTACATCCTTTTTATTCTCCTTATGCACGGAGAAGCGTGGGGGACACGCAAGAAACCTTGACGGAAGGAGGATGCAAAAGCAGCCCTTCTTCCTTCGCCCTCGATTGCATCGCCCTTTGCCTTGAAATTCGGGTGGGGAGCTATTTGCGATGGGGGGGGGATCACCACATCGCCTGCATTCAGACGAATCTGCCCCGAGTCGAGAGACCACCCCCCCCAGCTCAAAGAATAGCAAAGCGTCATTTGAAACAGTCCCAGAGGAGCGGAGTTCGAGGAGGAACTTTTATTTTATTATTCTTCTCCCATCACAAGCGTGGAAAAATGGTTTCCTCTTTGCAAAATAATTGACCTTCCTGCACTGCAGTTTGTTGGAATAGATAACCCTCGGGATCCTAGGATTCCAATGAATCCTGAGCACACACGCTTAGAACTTCTTCGGCGCGAATGATAGGATCAGGCTGCGTGAATTATCCTTCACCGCATTCCCCAAAGGCAAGTTTATTTGGATTCGGAACAGAAATCCAGTTGATCGCGACAGAACCTTCCAAAGTGGAATCGCAAATAAGATAGGATCAGAACATTACCATTTAAAAAATAAAATAAAATGAGGGGGAATGACGGGTGTCTACAATATGCTAAGATAAGCACAAACAACTCTAGTAGAAAATTTAGGGCGGCAATAGTGTGTGTGCGGGGGCGGCGGGGAAGGAGAGATGTTCTTCGATGACTTTAGAGTCTTTTTTTTGCCGTAAAGCGGGCAGACGGGATTTATGTATATGTGGTATGTTCGATTCAGTTATCCCACTGACCCCAATTTCTCGGCTGTCTTTTCTCGTGCGGTTTCGGTCCATTTGAGAGAGGGAGAGGAACGCTCTTTTTTGAGAGTGGCCGGGTCGCCCAAAAGTTTTCAACGATCCCTGGGGATTCTGGATTTAAGGTTTTCACGCTCTCCCGAGAGATATATTGCGCGGGCGCGAAATCGGGGGATTGGGACGCGACGGGACACACGCGGCTGGTCATTAAAGAAAGAAAACCGAAAAATCAAAGAAATGGGGGATTGGGGACGTTGTCGGCGGATCTCGCGAGGTAGGCGCGGATACACCCGATCCCACACAAAAAAACCACACACAGTCTAGACACAAATCTCAAAGGAGGGGACAGATCCCCCCCCCGTCCTTTAACTCCTTTAGCTACACAAAATGGCAAGGCATCATCCGCAAAGTTCCAATCAGATCCTCATTAGAAAGAGAAGGGAATAATAATGATGATAATAATAATAATTTATTATTTATACCCCGCCCATCTGGCTGAGTTTCCCCAGCCACTCTGGGCGGCTCCCAATCAAGTGTTAAAAACAGTACAGCGTTAAATTTTAAAAACTTCCCTAAACAGGAAAGTGGGGAAAACAAAAAAACACGCCCCCCCATCGCACCCTCCTGTCCCTCCTTCCTAATCGCCTCTCCTTTGCCCGGCCCCGCTTTGCTGCGGGATGCCAGCGATCTGGAGTCATGCGCTGGCTTGGGCACCATTGGCTCATGGAGGGATCATGCCGCCGCTGCCGCCGCGAAGGGTGTTCCCACCTGGCTCGCCGCCCGGGCAAGGCGCGCGCTCCGCCTGCCTCTTAAGGAACGCGCCCGGGAAAGCGTCGCCCCGCGCCCCGCCTCCTCCTCCTCCTCCTCCCTCCTGGTGTGTGTGTGTGGGGGGGAGTCCTTGCATCACCGGAGAGCCCCGCCCCCTCGCCAGCCTGGGCCCCGCCCCCTGCCTCCTCCAGATCTTGCTGAAGAATCTATTAATAGCATGACATCAGCGCGCGAGCGGCGGCCAGAGTAAATACCAGCGCTGCCCGCCGGGCTATATAAAGGGGGTGATGCAACCTCGCGGGGAGCCAGAGACGCGGAGAGGCGCTTGGAGCGAAGGAGCCGCGGCTGCCACTACTACTACTACCGCTCCTGCTGTCCAGCGCCACCCGTCCCGCCTCGAAGGACAACCCCACTCCACGCACCCCGCCCGAGATTTTTATTTTATTCCTTAAACTCTCACCTGAGAGTCTTCCCTCTCTTCTCTTCCACCCTCCGACTCTTCGAAACTGGGAAGGAAAAGACGACTCGAAGGAGGAAAGGTGAGGAACAGGTAAGGGAGCGAGACACCGGAGGAAGGGGAAGGCAATCGCGGAGAGAAACCGGGACGAGGAGATCTGGGATCTCTCACCCGCTCACTCAGGTGTTGTCTTCACTGTGGCGGTTTTTTTGGGAGGGGGTTGGTCTGTGGTAGGGAAATAGGCTCGAGGGGAACGCGCGTCTTTCGGTACGTGCGTATCCGTCCCGTTTCAGGTCTCGGAACTTTTTCAGTCAAATCGAGTGTTGAGTAGGTGAGATTTCTTCTTCTTCCGTGGAGTTAGTGAGGTGAGGGAGTCAGAAGTGAAATCGTTCACGTTTCTTTTTCTTTCTTTTTAAAAGTGAGGCTAACTGAAAGTAAAAGTTCATTCATCCGAACAAAGTGTTTGACCGATCTCTCTCGAGCGCTCTCTTTCGCGTTAGCAACAGAAACTTGCCTGTTTCCTCCTCGGGCGCTCCAATCTTAAAAGTTTGGGCGACCGCACAGTGGTTTTCATTGATGCTGCTGCTGTTTGTTTCTTTTGACGGAAAGAAACGGCAAGGGAAAAGGGGGGGGGGGGCAGTTCTGTTTAATCCCAAGATCGTATATTTCCAACTGCGTAAAAACTACGCGTGGAGAGGTTTTTGCGGCGGTTTTTTCCAGGTCATCGCCAGCTTTTTAATTTCCCAGAACACTTTCGGGAGAAAAACAGCAACTTATAAGTGATAATAATCAAATGATGATCACTTACGGTAAGTTGTGGGATGGCGAGAGTTGGCGGAAAAGATTCGAAAGCTTAACTTTTTTTACGATGTGGCAATGCCTCCAGCCGCCAGTCGGTGGCGCACGGCGTGGTAGCGAGAGCGCTCCGTATAGGATGCTTCCTGCTCGATCTGTCAGATTTGTTTTTTACTCGCCGGCGTTGAGTTATCAGAGGAACCTGTAAAAATAGGAATGCAGGCGGTTTTATGCAGATCAGGCTTGCAGGGATCGATAGGACTGTTTCAAAACTTCAGTATGTTTGGGACTTTGGAGTGTTAAACGTTTGTTTAGTGGAACTGCTAATTCCAGAATCCATAGGAGGGAACTATCTTTATTAGGCCAAACAAAATGCCAAAAAATAATGTGCAAGCTTTCGAGTTCTCCAGAACTCTTCACTGGGCTAGATTAAGCAAAGCAGGGATGGTTCTGCCATCTAGCCTGATGAGGAGTTCTGGAGAACTTAAAAGTTTCCACAGTGTTTTGTGACATTTTTGATTGGCGTAATGTAATAAATGGTCCTAATACAGATTTTTTCCCTTATAAGCCAATACGGCTACCTTTCCTTTAAGTGTAGATGAATATGGCTGGTTCCAGATGAAGTAGTCTTCATGCAGATAGAGGCAGAACGTTAACATTTTTGTGGTTTATTTGCATGAAGCTGGGTGAATGCAGGACGTCCTGCAGCCTGTGCATGTTTACTTGGAAGTAAGTCTCAGCAAGTTATATGGAGTTTACTCCCAAAGGAGGTCTGTAGCATTGGCACCATGAAGCCCAGTCCTACTTCTGCTTAATTTGGAAGCCCCCGGTGTTGGAGGATTGACCAGCCTCGGCTAGAAGTCGGGCATTTAGCTTCGCTGGTCTTGTGCTGTGGAATACTCTCTTGGTAGAGATTTGACAGGCACCCACCCTCACTTTTGACTTTCATGCATCTCTTGAAGACTTTTTTTGTGTGCCAACAAGAGCCTTTGCAGCTGCTAAATTTTTATTTTTGATTAGCCAGTCACCTTAAGGAATTTCTGAATTTTTATTCTTTAAATAGTGCTTTATGTTTTCATGTACACTGCCCCAATACGGCAATACAGAAATTATTTAATGAACAAATAAATGGAGAAAGTCCCACAGCTTAACTTACTCAGAAGAAAGCTTGCACAGGTGCACCCTTCGAAGTGCAACAGAACTCCACTGCGTTCAATGTGACTTACTCCCTCATAAGTGTGTATTTCCTAGTTAAGTGTACCTAGGTTTCTAGGCTTACTTTTATTTCCCACAGCATAAATTCTCTGTGCTATAGCCTCCTAAGCACTTTTACTCAGAAGCAAGTCCCATTGGATTCAAGTGGGCTACTCTTAAATAATTATGCAGCTAGGATTATTCAAAGCATTTACGAGTTTATCTGTGATAAGGATATAGGGCAGCCTTTGCTAGCCTGGTCCCCTTGAGCTATTTGGAACTACTATTCCCACCAGCCCCAGCTTGCTCAACTAGGGCTGCTAAGAGTTGTAGTTCAAGGCAAAGGCTTCCAAATTGCAGTCTGTGGACCACCAGTGGCCCATAAGCTTCATTCTGGTGGTCCGTGGTGTGTCTGTGGATTAGTGGCTAAAGTACATCCTATTAAACATTCATCTTGATTTTTAACTGATTTTCTATGGCTTTCATTCTGCGAAACTCAAATTGCAATACAATACAATGTGTAGGAGACCTGTGGGTATAGTGCGGTATACAAATTTAATAATAAGAAATAATGGAAGCAATAAAAATACAATTTAAAACTGTCCAGTGTTTACCACAGCACATTACAAATGCTACCAGAGATAGAGAGAGAAAAATCATTAAGTGGTCCACCAAGACCCTCAGAAGATTTCAGTCAGTCCTTTGTGGGAAAAGTTAGGGAACCACTGATCCAAAACAACTGAAAAGTGAAATGTTGATGATGGCTGAGAAACCACACAAAGGGATTATGAGTGCTGAGTATCAATGTGAATTTCTGAAACACTTTTTGCATCGAATAAGGTTGATGGTGAGCAAAAACGGCAAATACTTCTGTCCAACTTGCCATCTAAGCTGGGGCTTTGTGAGGACACCACACACAAAAAGTGGTGACTGCAAGCGGTTTCTGGTGCCTTATTGATTTTCTTCATCATATTAACAGCTGGCCATTTCGAAAGCAGCAGATATATGTGGCCAAACTGCAATGCCAAAAATCTTAAAAGGTCAAGTTCAGTTCAGGGTGCTTGTGGACTTTAATTGCTTTTGAAGCTGTGGGAGATTAACTTCTATGGTTAACAGGTTACTGCATCAGCAAGATGGGGAAAATATTCAGGGTGTGTGGGGAAGCAAATGTATCAGTCAAAAAATAAAATGAAGACTTTTGGTTTCTGTGAATATCTGAAATGAAAGGCATGTGAAGCATCAGGTCAGTGTGCCTTGTTCTATTTTTAATGTGAGGGCGAATCTTTTAATGTCAACCAAGTTAGCTGAAAGTGACCCAGTTTTTTAAAGACCCACACCATACTTCTAACAGATATTCAGTGCACATTTAAAGGATACAACTTCACCCAAAGAATACTGGGAAATGTAGTTTCCTTCTCACAGAGCCATACTTACCACACCCTTAACAAACTACAGCTCCCAGGATTCTTTGTGGGGACACTAGGCATGGTAAATGTACTTTAAATGTACGGTGTGGATCTTCCCTCTTTGATGTGTCACTTGTTTCAGCAGAAGCCTTTAAGAGTAAATGGTTTCAGGGATTAGAATCAGAAATCTGGCTATGAACAGGAAAATATGACACAACAAAGAATTGCAACAAAACCTGGCTGTACAGAACAGTCCTATTCAGTTTTCCATCCAGACTTGTCCTTCTCAAGGATACTCTATTCCATTCCCTGCCACCTCAACTCCAACAGCCAGCAAACATTCTGTAGCCACTGAGCATGCCCAGTCCTCATTGGGCTGTTTGCCTCCCCCCTTCCTAAAAAAAATGTGTGTGCTTCTGTCGCAAATCTTGGGGTTCCCCTCAGGCTACTGCTACCTCCTCCATGTGAGAGGGTGGTGCCATTTTGGTTTCTATAAGATTTCACACTTGAAGAAGGAGTCTGCTATTAATATATAAGGCTGTCTACACACTGCCTCAAAGAACTCTGGGCAATGTAGTTTGTTAAGGGTTGCTGGTAATTGTAACTGTGCTGGGTAAACTACAGTGCCCAGAATTCTCTGAGGGAAGAATGTGTTTTGAATGTGCCTTAAAGGTAGAGGGTGCCCCATAGCCTTGGATTATCTGATGGTAGTTCTAAAACACAAATCCTGAGAAAGCAGGGAGGTGTGCAATAGCTTGTGTTTATTTTGCCTACGAATGCCTGTGTGTGTGCAGCAATCATTTTTTTAAGTGGGCGGGCCTCTGAAGGAACTCGGCAGGAATACCCTTCTTTTATGCAATGCGTGGGCAAATTGGCACAGGTTGAAAGAACTCGGAAGCTTTTGGAATCTCTCCTGCTGCTTAGAATAAAGCTATGAACAGCGGAGGGTTGCACAGCAAGGATCAACATGCAGAGAAGAACCACATGAAATATTGGGTGTGGGTGGCAGGGCCTGCTCAAGACATTTTGGCCCCTGAGGCGAATTACAAAATGGCACCCCCTCCTTCTCAGGGAAGAAGGAGTGAGTGAAGATCTACCTCAGGAACAAGACGGGGAATAAAGATCTACCTCAGGATCTGCTGCCCTTGTGGATCCTGCTGCCTGAGGCAGTTGCCTCACCTTGCCTCATGGGTGGGCCGGCCCTGGCAGGTGGCCTTTGCTCAGTGATACAGTAGAGCAGATCCCTCATATGTTAAAGGTCTCAGAGTCAATCTCTAGTATCTCTGGGTAGCTTGGATTGTGTACACATCATATACTTAAATTGTATTTATTGAATCTGTATTTCACTTTCCTGAAGGAGCCCAGGCTAGCAATTTAAAGCACCCACAAAGAATTCTGGGAATGGTAGTTTGTTCTGGGTGCTGGAAAGTGTGGGGGAAAACTACACTTCCCATAATTCTTGGGGTGGGCAATGGGCTATAATTATTGTACATTAAGTGAATGCTGTGCATGTAGCCTTTATTGCGAACTTGATGCTGCTAATGCACACAAATTTTCCACAGAGTCCACGTGATGGCATTCTCGTCAAAATGCCGTCCTATATCCCTATATCCAGCAGCCCTATTTTAAACTACATTTACTGTTTCTGTGTGGTTTTTTTTAAAACTCATCGTATTTTCTGAAGGAAAGGAAAATCTGGATTAATTGAGAAAATAACATACACTGACATTTTGTATGAGTAGGACGTTATGTGGCTGTTGCACAAAGCTTGTGTGCAGGATCTCGTCTACAATAAACTGCTATGTGGAAGTGCCCTCGGATTAAAAGAAAATATCTCTGGTTGTAGGTCTTGGGGTGGGGGTAGCAAAGACCTCCACTTGTCGAGGAAGAGTAGATAATACTGAACTAAATGGACCAATGACTTGTCCTTTGAAATTCAGGATAAAACACTCATTATTTAAATGCTAAATATATGCATTTCGGGGGGGGGGCCTAGGTGACCCATAGTGTCCCTTCCAACTCTACAGTTCTTATTCTTCTTTGATATAAGGCAGCTCCTGACATTTAAGTTGTGTGATAGCGCTGATTTTGTTTTGCGCTTAGCTGTCACCCTGTTTAAAAGGCAGAATTGTTGACAAAGAAAAGGGGGAGCCTTTGATATGTGAACACCTCATGGGGAGAGGCCATCAGATCTTGCCTTTTTAATCATTTGGAAATGCAGTGCTCAGTACTGCATACATGGGCTGTGAAATGTTTTTATTTGGCTCCATCTGGCTGTAGAATGTTTCAGTCTGCCTCTGTGTGTCACTGAATGATCACAAGATGAATACATAAAGACCTTGCAATCGTCTTGCATCAGCTCTTAAGAGAGGCCCAGTTGCTGGATGTGAGGTGTTCTTTATGTTCAAGTGACTTTAACAAACAAGGCATCCTCCATTCCTTGAGCTTGGGACCCACATAGTTACATCGGTGGAGGCAAACCCCACTTACCTGACTTCCTATGTACGGCACCTGTCAGCTTCCTACTCCTTAAGTCTTAGTATTGCTCTTGCAAAATTCAGCAAGGAAGAGGACGGTGACAATGGAATTAGTTGGCTCTGCCTGTTGTTGTAACCTGGCTCCCCCTACTGTTTTTCTCCTTGCCTTCTGCCCTATTGGTCAACATGGGCACCAGGCACTACTGTGTTCGATGGACTGTACGTGACGGCTCATCAAACAGAAACTACAGCAGCAAATAATATTTAGTAGAGAGACATTGGGATGGGAGGGAATTGTGCTTGGATGTGCGAAACCCAGATTCTGGTTCCTGCTTTCTCAGGTATGGAATTCGTTGCGTTATCTTTGGACGAGTCCGTCAGCCTAGACCTCTTTGCAGGATTCTGTCTGAAACACAGCTGAGAATGTACATTAATAGCAGTATGGTTTTTGGAAAGCTGTAGCAATTCTCTCCGGAGTCCCACGTTACTGCCAGCATTCTCAGCTGTTTCTCTGCCAGGGGACTGGTGTAACGAAACCTTGGCCATTCCCCAAATCCTCAGAATTTTGTGTTGATGCCAACAGTAGTGCCAACATAATGAATGGAGCTCCAAGAATTGGCATGAAGTGCCTATTAAACATAGCTATAATTTATAGCCTATAAATGGGGACTCTCTGTACCCCCTACTCTGCATATAATTACCCAGAACACTGGCATTGTAAAAAAAATATTGGCATTCTGGTTTTTGTTTTTGGAAAACAAGTTCATAGACCTGGCTTATGAAGATATGACTGGGAAATGGGTAGATTAATCTGTGAAGAATTAAGCAATCTCTATAATCAATTAAAGATGTCAGTTAAGGCACACCACTTTTGTTAATTTACTGCTTTGATCGACTTTTCATTACCGTCTTCTGAGCTGGAAACAAGAGGATAACCTGGAAACTGAAGGCCCTTTTGCTGTCTTGGTTTGATTGGCGTTATCTTCTACCTCTATGGAGGACTGAAGGAGATCAGCATTTTTGAGGTGTGACTCACCATGGCCAGGGGGATTTCTGCAGAATTACATAAGTTTCTCAAGGTCTATGGAAATAACAAACAATTCCAGGAAATCTTCGCTCTCATAATCAGGAGGTCAAGAAACTTTTGGTTTTCTACTGCTGTTGCTTTTTTGGAGGGGGTATGCCTGGGATTCACTTTGCACATCATAAAAGCCTTACTTCTGTGTTGAAATAAAAATAAAACCCTTACGTGGATGGCTGAAATGCATGCATTTTGCCATGGTTGGGAGCCAAGTATTTCCAGTGCATGCAAACAGTGCCTACATACATGTAGCAAAATGTAAGAAGAGCCCCCTGGGTGTGGCCAATGGCCCATCTTGTCCAGAATCCTGTTCTCACAGTGGCCAACCAGATGCCTGTGGGAAACATGTGCGGGACCAACAAACTTAACTATCTGTATCAGGTCTGGAGAACCTGTGGCCTGAGGTCTGAATGCGATGCTTCAGAGCAGTCTGTCTGGCCCTTGAGCTTCTCCCCAGATCAGCCCTGCGCTGCACTCTCCTCAAGTGCTCTTGCCTGATTGGAACGTGTCACTGAACTGTGACAATATTCCTGCCTTGTTGGGGTGCAGGATGAAGAAATGTGTTTGTAGGTAGCAGCAGTGACAGTATGTCCTCTTTCGCCGCTTGAGGCTGTGCCTTCAAATCTTATTTTTTTCCTTAAGCACACTTATCTGCTGCCAGTGCAAAAGGGTGCAACTTCCACTGGCGTGGGAGACCATAATGAACTCCAACTATTCCCTGAAGCTATAATTACAATGGATACTGCATAGATCAAATCTAGTTTGACAGCATGATGGCTTCATTTATGTACACAAATTCCCAGAGGCAGTAATTGTCTTATGTATTATGAAGCTAATTGTAATAGATTTTGCTGGTAATAATATTTTGCAGCATTTTATTGCTTCCTCTAATAAAATGGAGCTTCTCAGGATGACTCCTTTGATAGATTCCTATGGCTGGATATATGTGCAGCTGCATGTGCGAATGAGCCACATTGCAGGCAAGAGATTTCTTGAGCACTGGGTGCACTGATTTAGTGTATCTGACACACCTAAACTGCACAAACACTGGGCAAATCCCTGCCAGTCTAAACATAAGATTGGGAGATTAATTAATCAGCACAAGTGACCCAGTTCAACTTGTGGTGCAATTATTGCACAAAATCCCATGTAACTTATATAACTTATATATTGCCACTCACATTTCCTGTTTGGTTAGAAGTTGCTCACCCAGCTGCCAGTATGTGGCAGTATTATACCAAATGGTACAAAAAACCTGGCAATGTTAGTTTTGAATTGCTTCCTATTGAGTTATAATGTCGGTTTATAGTTGCATTTAAGTTGTTTATCAAGGGTGCTTTGTGTAATGTGTGTGAGAGTGTGTGTATGGAAAGAGAGCACCAATGTGGTGTACTGGTTAGAGTCTCCTAGGGCCTGGGAGACCAGGGTTCAAAGCCCCACTCAGTCATGAAGCTTAAAGGTAAAGGGACCCCTGACCATTAGGTCCAGTCATGGCTGACTCTGGGGTTGCAGCGCTCATCTCGCTTTATTGGCCGAGGGAGCTGGCGTACAGCTTCCGGGTCATGTGGCCATCATGACTAAGCCGCTTCTGGCGAACCAGAGCAGCGCACAGAAACGCTGTTTACTTTCCCGCCAGAGTGGTACCTATTTATCTACTTGCACTTTGACGTGCTTTCAAACTGCTAGGAGGGCAGGAGCTGAGACTGAGCAATGGGAGCTCACCCCGTTGCAGGGATTCGAACCGCTGACCTTCTGATCGGCAAGCCCAAGGCTCTGTGGTTTAGAACACAGCGCCACCCACTGTGGTCATGAAGCTTACTGGGTGACATTGGACCACTTACCTTCTCTCAGCCTAGTCTACTTCACAGGCTTGTTGTGAGGTTAAGACAGGGAGGGGGAGCCATGTATGCTTCCTGGAGCTCCTTGCAGGAAGGGCAAGATAGAAATGTCAGGATTAAATAAACGTGTACAGTATATTGAACTAAGATATATATATATCCAACTAAGCTGTACCTAGAGCAGATCCATTGAAATGATCACATGGGCATGACTGACTTTAGCTCATTGATTTCAACAGACCTACTCTGAGTAGGACTTACTTGGATACAATTCATGGGCAACCATTCTAACAAGATATACAGTGGTGCCTCGCAAGACGAATGCCTCGCAAGACGAAAAACGCGCAAGACGAAAGAGTTTTCCGTTTTTTGAGTCGTTCCGCAAGATGAATTTCCCTATGGGCTTGCTTCGCAAGACGAAATGTCTTGCGAGTTTGTTTCCTTTTTCTTAAAGCCACTAAGCCATTAATAGCCGCTAAGCCATTAATAGCCGCTAAGCCGCTAATAGCCGTGCTTCGCAAGACGAAAAAACCGCAAGACGAAGAGATTCGCGGAATGGATTAATTTCGTCTTGCGAGGCACCACTGTATATCTTGTTAGAATGGTTGCCCATGAATTGTATCCAAGTAAGTCCTACTCAGAGTAGGTCTGTTGAAATCTGTTGACCTGTAATTACAGGTCACGGCCCAGAGTTTGAGGAATTATTCCACATCCAAAAGTCATATTTTCTAAATCAGGTCTTAGTTGAGAGTTAAACGATCATCTGACAAACACACACACACACACACACAGAGAGAGAGAGAGGGAGAGAGAGAGAGTCCTGATAAATTCAGAAAGAGTCATTCTTGTTCTTCTTTTTCAGCAAAATGATGCTCCAACACCCTGGCCAGGTGTCTGCTTCGGAAGTCAGCGCCACTGCCATTGTCCCGTGCCTGTCTCCTTCGGTGTCCCTGGGTTTTGAAGACTTCACAAATCTAACTCCGCTGGTGAAAGAAGAATTGAGATTTGCCATCCAGAACAAGTGCCTGTCGCACAGGATGTCCTCCACGTTGGACACAGTCATGGTTTCGGACAGACCTGGGGAAATGTCTGTTTTGAAAGCAGAGGTGCTCCTTCTTTTAATTGCTTGTTTTGCTTTCACATTCAGTAATGGCGTTCTATTTAAACAAGAACAAAACAGAAAGCAGGGGGGTGGGGAGGAACTAAAACCAGTAGATAATTGTTCAATGAACTTTCCAATAGGAAAACTGTATTATACATAAGGCAGGAGTCTGCACTAATACCTCCCCACCCCATCACAGACAATGATCTGTGTGTATTTGAATGAAAGTGGCTTTGTGAAAGGCTGCAACTGCGTTAGTGCCAAGCTGGAGCCTTGGTGTGCACTGCATGTACTTCTGAATCATGTGCTCTTGGGAAGGAGTCATAGCTCCGTGGTACACTTGGGGGAGATGCTGATAACTAATTAAGTATAAACTTGGCCCACTTGCAATATTGATACATCATCTGGATGTGCCCAAAGTCAACCAATTTACCTCTCTCTCTGAATCTTGCTCTAGTGTGCGCCTGAAGATGAAAGGAAAAGGCGACGGAGGGAAAGGAACAAGATTGCAGCAGCCAAGTGTCGAAACAAAAAGAAGGAGAAGACGGAATGTCTGCAGAAGGTAAGTCGGATGCTATCTGGGCACAGAAGATGCGAAAGAGGAGGTGTGCGTTTGTGTGTTTAACAGAAGAATGGTTCAGAACTTCCGCTTTTATATTTACCCTCTTTTCCTGTGCCCAGGAATCGGAGAAGCTGGAAACCATCAATGCCGAACTGAAGGCTCAGATTGAAGAGCTGAAGAACGAGAAGCAGCATTTGATCTACATGCTTAACCTGCACAGGCCCACCTGCATCGTCCGGGCCCAGAACGGGAGGACGCCGGAGGACGAAAGGAACCTCTTCATTCAGCAGATAAAAGAAGGAACCTTGCAAGGCTAAGTGACAATGCTAGGTGCCCCTAGGGCATGCCTCTGACACCAAAAAATTACACCCCAGCACATCACCCCAAGCCAGAAGCCATAAGAGAAGGTATCTTGGTATTTGTGGTCTCCCATTAGTCGAGAGAAGGCAGAGGAGATGACATTGCTAAGAAGAAAAGGCTTGCGCTAGCTTAGCTGTGATTCAGGTTTTAGTATCTGCCATACTTGCTGTTCCTAGAAGCCATACAGCTACAGACTTGCTAAACCCCTGATGGCATGTGGTACTTGCACTTGAGTAGAACACTAGGACTCGCCATAATGCACATCTTATGGACAGCCAAGCTGAATGGACCCTCCCCATCTGTCCTCGATTGGGGTAGGAAATGTTAGATAGCGTGGGCTGTTCGTTTCGTTTGTTTCTTTTGCTTTGTACTTTCAAAAGAAAGAGGTTGGCAACTTCCAGAATGCTGCTTTCAATTCCGAAAGGCATTGCGATATAACGGGAATTACTGTGTTTCTATATCCTAGTGCAATGTTTTTTAAACCGAGCTTTACGCTCTCTTTGTATTGTTGTTTTCACGGAAGCCTTTCTGTGGGTTTTTGGATGACTCACATTGGGGGTGATTTGTGGGTGATATGACAGGCATCAGCTTCTGTAAAAAAGATAGAAAAAAGTCTGAATGTATCAAGCTGGAACATTACCCCTTCCCTTGGCTTGTTTGAAGAAAGGGGAATTCCCCTTTGAGAATCCACTTTATGAGTCACATCATGTACAGTATTCGGAAGGACTTCATAACATACAAAACAGTGACACGATCGACATAGATGTTAAATTAATCCTCCTCTCTTGATTTGTGGGCCACCACCTCATGAATCCAGAACTTGCAAATCTTTCCTGGGCACCACCTTTTTTTTTTTTTCAGAGCAAGAAATTCTGGTGGTTCTCAAGTTGCACAAAGGAATGGTTGTGGGTGCATTAACTGCATGTATTTGCAAAACTGTTCCATGACAATTACAGCTGTGCTAGGAAAAGAGACTTAAAAGTAGCCAAGTAGGTCTGTCAACAGCTGAATAGCAGGCTTGGAGGTGCAGCTTCCCCTGTCGTCGTGCAGACAGCTTTTGGTTAGAGTGTTGGTCCACATTGATACCTGAAGCTTACTGGGTGACCTTGAACCCATTGCTGTCTCTCAACCCCACAGCACCTTGCATGCATAAGAACTTGCACCTATATAAGTATGATCATTAAAGATCTCAAGCAGAGCAATCCGGTGTTGGAACAGACAAAGCTGCTCTACAGAGTTTCATAGCTTTGATTCATCTTGTCTGATGCCATCTCTTCTGACTGGTAGAGCCTCTTCAAAGACCCAAGACTCTGCTACTTGTCATCCTTGTTTAAGGATGAGTTGGGTGTGGGACTCGCATACATTCAAAGCATGGCTCTGCAACTTGAGTTGTGGTCCATCCTTTGTTCCCTGTAAGGCTTTTTGCATAGATTACTCATCTGGTTGTCATACCATTTACACAGAATGGTACTCTGGGTATCTGGGGTAGAAACCCCAAGTCTAGTGTGTGCAATGCTCAAGCACCCTGTACTCATGTTATTAACTCCAACAGTGCAGATCGTTTTGGTAGCTGGGGGAGTTAATTTCAGGTGCCCCTTCCTATTCAATAAGCCATTTGTCACCTGTTGGCATTTCTCACCCCTCCTTCTGTGAGGATCTCTGGACTCCTCAATCACCTTTTATTTATCACTGATATGCCTAAGTAGTGCACAGATTGTGAGGTAGATGCTTTAGTTAAACTCTAACTTTTTACTATAATAACAAACACCTTACCAAAAAGAAAAAGAAAAAAAAAGAGCTCACTTCACTCTCTGAGACAAACCCCACTCAGTATTCAAACACTGAATTTAGGAACCTGAGTCACAAGAATAGGAATTTTAATTTTGCAAATCAGATTTCTGTATGCAGATTTGGGTGAAAAATCCTCATTTTTGCCCAAACACTTTGCAGTTCTGTTATGAAGTATTGTTTCTAGTTTTAGTCTGCTGGGATCTAAATTTAATTATGTATCAATGCAGTAGACAAAGGCGTTTGCAGGATAAAATCCTTCATCCACATTGTCCAGTGTTAAAACACACCCACATAAACATCGTACCTCAGAACAATAGTTTTCAAAGGCTATAATCCTATATAGTACACACTTAGCTGGGAGGAAGGCTCATTGAATGCAATGGGACTTCCAAGTAGAGACATGCATAGGTTTTTACTGTCAATCTGTGGCTGGTATACTTGAGCCTGCTGCCTGTTTTATCTCTCTGTTTTTTACATTCTGCAACAGAAGTACTTAATACACTTTCAGCAATTTGGATATATTATAATGTCCAATGCTGTGTTTCAAATGTATATTTCATGTAACAAAAAATGGAAGGAAGCGGGCCAAATTCTGTCTCATCAGAGTGTGATTTTTCTTCCTGCAGAGTAAATTCACTTTGCTGTTTGTGAGCTGTTCCTCAAGTCATGTTGGACAGCAGGACCCCCCCCCCCCAGGCCTCTGCGTTGACCGTGCAATGTACTGGGTTGGGGAGGGATGCGTGGGAAGAGGGAGGGAGGGGGGAAGAGAGTTTATTTACTATGTTAACTATGTGCAATTCTGCTATCAAGAACCTTATTGGGGGGGGGGAATTGATTGGGTTCCTGTAATTATGAATTCTAGACAGTACTCGGTCGTCTTCAGTATCTAATGTTGTCGCTCCCTAAAAGTGATACGGTGCTGTTGATTGTGGGATGTTGCAGGCCAGATCCAAAGAACGAAGAAAACTATGGCTGCGTTCACACTCCCATTTCCTGTGTGTGCTTAGTGCTGGGTTTTTAATCCATGTTCACACAGCATTATCCCAAATGCACATGTCCCCTGCACTTCTTTGTGAAATGCTGCCGTCTGATGCATTGTTGCTCAAACCAGCTTCACACCAAGTGGAGTCCTTAAGGCTTTCCAAATTTGTCTCTGGCCAAAGGGGGAACACCTTTGCATGGGGTAAAGGCACCCCCACCACAATCAACCTCTGGCATGTACACAAACAGAAACAATGAAGCCGTGCTGATGTGAACAGCTGGGGGTAGGGTGGTCGGGGGGGGGGGAGAGTGCTGGAAAGACATCACTGCAGTCTTAGGTAGCAATGTGAATGCACCCTTTAACAGTCAGGCTGTTTTCCCGCTCTGCAAGCAAAAGAGCATATTTGGATCTGGTTTTGCTTTTCTCATGGTATGCTCTAGTGCTGGGATGGGGAACCTGTGGCCCCCCAGATGTTGTCACAATTCCTACCAGCTCCCTGGCCAGTTCAGTCAATGGTCAGGGATGCTGTGAATTAATCTCTAGGGAGACACAGGTTCCGTATCCCTTCTGTAGCAACTAGACCTTCCATGAACAAATGCACTTTTCGTACATGGAAGGGCTTCTTGGGATCTACACCCTAGGCTAGTATGAGGAGCTGCCAACATTAGCCAGAGACGGTCCCTGCATGTATTTAACGTGTTTCCAAAAGCAATTCAGAAAATGATAATAAAAGAATGGACTCTGTTGCGTGTATGATGTTCTCATACATAGAGTCTTTGTTTTCCCTTTTGAGAGGTGTTTTAATATTGCGGTTCTACAGCCTATTTAAAATGACGCAGGCGTCTTGCTGCTGCTGCTGCTGCTGCTTCGGTTGAAAGACAAATGGCTTTAGCGAGCATGCCAAATGTTTACAACGGCACTGCTACTTTTTCAAAGATAATATTGGTTCAGCTGTGGCTGCTTCCTCGTGTGTGGTTGTGTGTGTGTGGTTGCGTATGTGGGTAAGTGTGCAGTGCACATACCTCAAGATTATATCAATAGTATACATCCTATATATCTGTTTGCATTGCTTGAGAGTTGCATTGCTGGACTTCTGGGGGACTCTGGCACTCTGACAGCACTGTGGCAGGAAGGAGTTCAGCTGCCTAAACGTCGCCTGTCTGCAGTGGCAGCTAGCAGCAGTAGCTGAGCTCCTTCCTGTTCTTCAGGGCACAGGCAAACTCCTTCCAGGCCAGGTTGGATGCTGGCTTCCAAGCCAAGTGGGAGAATTGTTGAATGAAAGAACTGCATGGATTTATGTATCTGTTTTATTCTGAACATTTAATAATGCAGTAGAAGCAATTTGTTTTCTATTAAGTTTTATGTTTTGATACTTTAATAAAAAAAGACTAATACATGTGTGTTTTTTGTTCCTGTGTGACTTACTTCACCTTATTTGAGGACTGATGCTCACTCAACCCCCCACCCCCCCAAAAAACACCTCCCCAGGTAGTGTTCTTAAATGTGTCCTAACTACAGTAGGCTGCCTGGTCTCCATATTCACTGCATGACCCTCAACCCCATGCCATTGCGAATGCCAATATCATGCCCTCAGTTCCCTCTGAATTACTGCAATTGTCCCTTTCCTGATCTGCTGTTGCTTTCACCTGCCATATTGCTGCAAGGTGTTCTTTATACCTGAACCAAACAAGCCATCTGCCCAACTACCCTGGGTTTGTACATACAAAGTCTGTAGAATCCTAGCATCCGTTTACAATTTGTTCTGCTCTGCTGGGGATTGGGGCTCTCTGGAGAAATCGTAAGCATTACCAAAGCTTCTTCAGGCAAGACAAGGCCAGTATCAAACCCAGGACAGGGGAGATATCTTGAGCATGAGGGAGGTTTTCTCAGGGTGAGTCTCAAACACCATTCCAGGTGTGCTGACCCTTGCGATTTCCCCCAAATGTGGGAAACTCGACGCCATGCTGGCTGAGTTTTGGAAAATGTTGTCTTAGCACAGGACCAGAGATATCTGAAGGCTTAAGAAGCCTGGGAAGGCCCTTTCTAGTGGCTCTCACTCATTGTGAGGGCCACCTGCAATCTTTAAAAGGTTCGTCTGGAGCAAGAAACGCCTGGAAATGGCTACCATTTGACAGCATCACCCAGGCACCTCGACTGCCTTCAGCCTGGTGACTTCGTCCACTAATGTTAGCCTGCCAGCTTCCACCAATTTCATCTATTCATGAATATCCATCAGTTCACATTCATGCCCCCCCTATATTTGCCTTGATCACATTTTAAACCTCCTATTCATTCATACAAGCACAGAGCAGCCAACATCCATGAAGAACACTGTTAGGAGCAAGCCAACAATAGATCACATGGGGTAAGTGAAGTTGACTACTGATTAGAATAAACAAGGTCTACTCAGGAGTGCCAGGCCTAATGAGCAAGACAACTCTTCTCGGTAGGTCTTGCCCCTCTGAGGCAGTTGTGGAGACTGAAGGCCTTTCCCACAGCTGCCTAAGTCTCCTCATCTCCTGGGTCCTTCTCAAGGAATATGAGACTGTGCTGACACACCAGTAGACCTGGGGAATGAAAACTACTTGCTTGCTCAGCATAACATCATATAGCGGTACCTCAGGTTACAAACTTAATTCGTTCCAGAAGTCTGTTCTTAACCAGAAGCGTTCTTAACCCGAGGGGCGCATTCCCTACATAGGTCTCCCACGGCCCCGGAAGCGGATTGTGTTCGTATCCCAGGGCAAAGTTTGCAACCTGGAACACCTACTTCTAGGTTTGTGGAGTTGGTAACCCAAAGTGTTTGTAAGCAGGACTGTTCGTAACCTGAGGTACCACTGTACTGACCTTGACCTAGTACAGCTGGAGGAGTGTCTCCATCCCCATTGTTCAGCCCAGACATTGAAGTCCAGCTCCGAGGGCCTTCTGGCGGTTCCCTGACTGTAAGATGTGAAGTTAACAGGGAACCAGGCAGAAGGCCTTCTCAGTAGTGGCGTCCACCCTGTGGAACGCCCTCCCATCAGTTGCCAAGCAGATAAACAACTATCTGACTTTTAGAAGACATCTGAAGGCAACCCTGTTTAGGGAAGTTTTTAATGTTTCATGTTTTAGCGTGTTTTTAATATTCTGTGGGGAGCCACCAGGAATGGCTGGGGAAACCCAGTCAGATGGGCAGGGTATAAATTATTATTATTATTATTATTACTACTACTACTACTACTATTACTATTTACATGGCTGTATCAGCCACCACAGACCAAACACCACTGACAGACTTTTCATATTCCTATCATCTGAAACATGACATTTCCCCCCTCTGTGGAGATAGGTGGTTCTCACATTCAGCTGAGTCATCAAGGCTGAGTAAGCAATGATGAGACATGACGATGACTATATTGTGAACCAGCTCTAAGGATCCAATCCTGAGTCCAGTTAGGTTGCTAAAATCCAACTGAAGCCCTCATGATGCAGGATTGGACTCTTTAACAGTGCATCCTATACATGCATGCAATAGAAGTAAGCCCCGTTGAGTTCATTTTTGGTACATCCAACCTGGTAATACTTAACTTCCTGTCAGTTGGTGCTGTGTCTCTAGAAGATCTTGAATTTATAGGAGCAGCTGACAGACCATTTATACTAAAGTAAGTTCATTGGTGCCTGCAGAATCACATCAAAGTACTTGGTGTATGACTCATTCCTGAGTGGTTAAACACAAAGTATTCTGGCTACTGTTAAGAGAAGAGGAAATAAGGGTGCTGGGGAAACCAAAGGTCTGTGAGAAGGAAATTTTGCCTGAACAGGGCCCAGTTAATTGTATTAGGTCATTCTAGTAACACCAAGGTTACCATGGCAATATCCTATATAGGAAGATAGATTACCCTAAGTTTATGGGGGGAGGGAGAGAAGAAGGCAATTCTGTTTCTCTGACTCACACTAATAAAAACCCACATCTGTGGAATAAAACAGGACATGTGGTCCGAATGATGTCAAGTTAGATGAAAGTTCAATATCTGTAAATTAAAAAGGGGGGGGAATGAATTTTGATTCATAATTCTCAAGGGACAAATGTTCTTTGCAATTAACACAGAATTGTTGCTAGAGACATGACACTTTTAAGAGTGCTAAACCTGCATGAACTATCCATTCAAGATGTTAGATCATTTCAGAAGAATCGCCCCAGCATTGGAAGCCATTGGTTTTCAGACGAAAACAGTGAAAGAAAGTGGTGTGCCTTCTTCTTTTTTTTTTTAAATGATATTTATTAAAATTTCAAAGAATACAAGAATTACAAAAAAAACAAAAAATAAAAATACAAGAAAATACAAAATACAGAAAAAAGAATAACAAAACCCTTATTAAGGTATAACAAAGAAATGAAAAATAAAAAGAAACATACAAAATAAAAACAGTTAAAAACACATTAATTTTCCATAGCATATCTTCCATACACTTATTTCCCCGGACCTCCTCGTACCTCCCTTTTTTGTATTCCAGTTCAGTTTGTTAGTTCAGCAAATCCTTACCATTAAGCTTTTACCCATTTGTGAACCTTTTTTCGTATCTCTTAAAGCATTACAGCTGGAAACCACTTAGTTTCTATCCAACATCCTTCTAAGAGTCATTAATTTTACAATATTTCTGTAAATAGTCTTTAAATTTCTTCCAGTCTTCTTTCACCGACTCTTCTCCCTGGTCTCGGATTCTGCCAGTCATTTCTGCCAATTCCATGTAGTCAATCACCTTCATCTGCCATTCTTCCAGAGTGGGTAGATCTTGTGTCTTCCAATACTTTGCAATGAGTATTCTTCCTGCTGTTGTAGCATACATAAAAAAAGTTCTGTCCTTCTTTGGCACCAATTGGCCGACAATGCCCAGAAGAAAGGCCTCTGGTTTCTTCAGGAAGGTATATTTAAATACCTTTTTCAATTCATTATATATCATTTCCCAGAAAGCCTTAATCTTTGGGCACGTCCACCAAAGGTGAAAGAATGTACCTTCAGTTTCTTTATATTTCCAGCATTTATTATCGGGCAAATGATAGATTTTTGCAAGCTTGACTGGGGTCATGTACCACCTGTGGTGTGCCTTCTAGCCCTAAAGTGGTGTGCCTTCTAGCCCTACAGTGTAGGCTAAGAAAGTAAACAGAATTTTGATGGTGTGTGTGTGTGTGTATATATATATACACATATATACACACATACCTTGATGATGATGATGATGATGATTTAATAAGTTCGTATACTACCCTATACCTGTAGATCTCAGGGCGATTCACAGAATTCCATAAGCAAGGAGCTTCTGATTAAAATGTTGCTATTGAAGGAGACACTTGAGTAGGGGGTGGTGAACCTGTGCCTCCCCCAAAGATTGTTGGGATGTCATATCCCATCATCCATGACCATTGGGCATGCTAGCCGGGGCTGATCGAGACCAACACTATCTGCGGAACTGCCAGTTTGCCCATCTACCTGTGTAGGAGAAGAAGAGGAAGGAGAGCAAGAGGAAGGAATACGGAACGATGAATGTGAGAAAACGCAGTTATAATATTTGAACAGACTTCTGGGAGAAAAGATGAAGTGGCTTCTTTGCAGGATGAGAGAGAAGACGCCACATACATATTCACAGTTAAGCAGCATGGAGAGGAAATGGAAGCGTTTTGGCCACTGAGACATCAGAGATGGAGCTAGAGACAGAGCTAGCATGAAATGGCATGGAAACATTCACAATATAATAAGCATCTAAATCAAGCCTCTTCACTACTGCCTATGTACTACTGCATCATCTGAAGCAGGAGAACTGGCAGGCCGACAAAGTGTGTCCTCCCTCATGGAGAGCACAGGTTGTGGGCGGGGCTGACAAGACACCTCACTGTTACTAGGCAAATGGTTTGGCCATCCTTTAAGCAGGGGCGGGCTGTTACTGGGGAAATCTAGATGTTGCCATTTGTTGATTGACAGCCCTATTTGTTAAATAGAATGCTCGCAGGGAGGAACTTCCTCTTTTCGCTGCTTACTTCGGATCACCCGCCCTCCCTTCCCTAATTTTAGGCTGTTTGCTTGACCTTGCTATGCCTGTCATGGGGTCATCTGCTTTGGGGCAGGGGCCTGGTAGGAATTTTGTCCATTTGGCTGATTAGTGTGTGCCACTTGGTTTTTGCCTACTGCGTAGCAAATCGTCACAACTTGTAAGGTTTGCGGTTAGGCATTGGTCTTGGAATTGGTTGGTGGAGGGGTATGGATTCGGCTGTGCCTGCCCCTCCAAAATGCTGCTGCTGCTGCTGCTTCAAGGGTTTTCCGTTAAAGGAACCCAGGGGCTCCCCATGCTTTTGTCCGAAACCCCCTGGCAAGGGGCTAGGGCCACGCAAGCCCCTGGGAGCATTCTGGGGAGAGGTGAGGCATGGTTCCCAGTCCCGTCTCTCTCCCCAGGTGACTTACCCTTGCTGACTTCACGGGGTCTGTTAGTGCTACCAATGCCTAAGCAACCACTCACATTGCTGTAATTTGAATAAAGTTGTGGCCAAAATTATGCCAAAAACCTTAAACAAAAATTAAGTGTCAATTGTGTTTTTCTTTGGGGGAGTGTCTTGGGGACCTCGACGCGCAAAGCGATTTCAGTTAAACAGAGTGTATCTCTACAGTTACGCAAGATGAATCAGCTTGCCTCACACGGCAGCTGATTTTGGAAGTCATGAATGGGCAACAAATGGTTTGTTACTTAATTTATTATTGTAGTATTTACAATGCGAGAGGGGACGGAGGCACCTCTGACTCTGAAACTTCCTGCCTCTGCTGGTCAAGAAATAAGTTGAATGGCCTTTGTTACTCCACCTCGATAAAGGTCCCTTGCAAAAAGTCCCTTGTCCACTGTCCCTCCCTGCCACAGCTGTTCCTGTCAGCTCTCAATTGTGTCACAATACCCCCACTGCTCTCTGCATTGCAGACCAGTGTGGGGATGTCTGTATGGTGCAGTTTTCTGTGGCCAGACATGCAAAAGATCACCCTGAATGCCAGTTGACCAGATGAAAAGTGCAACCCTCTCCTTTTCCAGAGTGGTAATCAGCATCCACACAAACCCCACAATCTGGACCGCTTTGGGGAAACAGAGGAACACATGGCAATGTGGACATGTGCGTGCACATGCCTAAACACGTGTGTCGTCTGTTGCTGCCTCACCAAGCAGAAATTTGAAGGGAAAACATGGTTCTTGTTCTCCAGACCCTCAGGCACTTCATCTATTCAAGTTCATCCCATCTGTCCACAATTTAGCATGTGACTGAGTAAATACCACTAGAGGACAGTGTGAGTCAAAATATGTTGTTCCCTGACACAGTTGCTGCCTATCTGAAATCCTACCGGTTTCATCTTTCACACAGTAAAAGACTAGCAGCCATTTGTGTTCTTAGGAAAGACAGCCCTATAATGATTTGGACTCTTCGTTTCTTTATTTGGCCACCTAGTGATGCTATATATGCATATATTGTTGTTGGCATCTGTCTGCCTCGAGAGACAATGGAGTGTACCTCTGGGGGTGAAGTCAAACCAGTGCACTAGCAGCATTGAATGGACCTCCCTTGGGGCGCAAGCCTGGGCAGTGTGTATGGGGTCCTGGGCTGCTCAAACGACAAGACCCCCCCTCAGCCTCGCTGATGTGGTCCAAAGGAAAGCAGAGCAATATATTTGGCACCAGCTTGGCTGCAGGAGTTGCTGGAAAGAGGCATATAAGGCCCCGTCCAACCGTCTTACGGACTCCACTCTGAATTTGTGTAGGGTTTATTCCTTAGCCTATTCTTCTCCTGAAGATGTCCCACAAGGCAGTGGATCTTTCCCTTTCCTAGATGTGTTACCTACCCAGGTTGATGAGCCCCATCTGCCCCTCACATCCCTCTACAGCACAAGCAGAAACCGCCTTCTTGACCATTGGACCCACTAATGGTCTCATTCGCTCAGTCCGCCAGAGCCTGTCTTCTCATGCAAGACAAGTCCCTAACTCACCCATCAGCTACCCTCACCTGGTTTAGCTGGCCAGTTGAAGCCATTCCTGGGGTGTGGCTGCTGTCACATGCTGAGAGCTGCTAGGAGCCACAGGTGAGATATGAGTGTGGGATGAGGACCAATGGTGGACAAACTACCCCAGAAGGAGCACCATGTGTCCCCCACCATGTGCACTTTGCTATATGAGATAGACAGGTCCCCACCTCTAGGAGTGCACATTCTACTTTTTGACTGTTGTGAGCCAGTGAGAGCCCATGTGGTGTAGTGGTTGGAGTACCGTACTAGGGCCTGGCAGAATGGGCTTCAAATCCCCACTCAGCCATGAAGCTCCCTGGGTGATCTTGGGCCAGTCACTGCTTAATCTACCTCACAGGGTTGTTGTTTGTATTAAATGAGGAAGGGGACAACCAGGTACCCCACCTTGAGCTCCTAAAACAAAAAGGTGGACTCTAAATGCAAACAACAACAACACTCCTTAAAAAAAAACTGTGGGTAACTTCAGGCCTATGAGATGACTATAGCCCTCTAGGTCTTCCCATCTGGTCCTTAGGAGGATCTCTGCAGGCCACACCCCTTCCAGAAGCCACACCCCTCACCAGCCATGCTTGACAACCTCAAATCATTTGTCCCTGAGCAGTGGTAACTCTTCTTCAGGGAAGTTTTTAATCTGTGATATTTTACTCTATTTTTGGTTTCTATGGAAGCCGCCCAGAGTGGCTGGGGAAACCCAGCCAGATGGGCGGGGTACAAATAATAAATTATTATTATTATTATTATTATTATTATTATTATTATTATTGCTTTCCTGGGTGGGTGGGTGGGTGGTGTAGAAATCTCTGGCGTTTTCATGACATGAAGATAACATACTGTACAAAGGTAAGAGTTGCCCCACTTGCATTTTTCACCTGGTCCCACCTGCTGCTAGAATGCGGCCCCTGGAAAGTTACCCATGAAGGAATGTGGCCCATGGACTGAAAAAGGTCCTTCACCCCTGCAACAGAAGGTGGGAAAGTATGAGAAAGACAAAGGTCACTAAGGGGCAAATGTCATTTCACAGACACCCTCAAATACATGGGACATAACCTGCGTAATGAACACTGTGGCATCGTGTTCTATTTTTGCATATTATTTATTTCTCTTTTTAATGTCTTATATCTTTGTTATAAGTGCATTTTAATATGGTGGTGAACTGCCTTAATCTTCATTGAACATAAGGTAGCATAAAAACGATTCAGAGAAGATTGTGTGTGTATATATATATATATATATATATATATATATATACTGCAGTGTTTATATATACTGCAGTGTTTATTTTACAAAGGCTGTCACAGCCACTTGCAGAATATTGACATATTTTAAACAATACAAAAAAAACCTGTTTAAAACACCCTGTTTTGCTTGCTCATCTTTTTAAAATTAATTTTATTAGGGTTTTTTTCCTTTTAAAAATTAACAAATTTACTTCACATACAATATATCATTCACTTATATTTTCCTTTTTGACTTCCCACTTCTCCTGTGCTGATGCTTTTACTCTTATCCTTAATTGCTTTGTTATACCTGTTACTCAACCCCCTAAGGCTATCTTAACATCGTTTCATGTTTTTCCTGTCATTTCTCTTATTCATCTTAAGCAACCTTGAAAAATCCAGACTAGATGCGGACATGATGCTCGCCATCTGTATGAGACAATCTGCGTGCATACATCCAGTAATGCCAACTCATGGATGTGGAAATCGCATGACACTTGTGAAAATCTACAGGAGGCTGCCTATGGCAAGAGCTATGTCTCCTGGCGGTGGGGGAGAGAGGTGGAGAAACTACTACAATTTCCCAGCAACTAAATGTTACAATACGTCGGCGCTGGAAGGGGTAGTGGTGGAAATGTGGATTTTCTACAACAGAAGTATGGTCTCAGTGAGAAATGCTTTGTTGTGGAAAGGGGCATCTCATCAATGACAAATGAGTTGGAACATCACATTTGTTGCACAACAACATGCTTGTCTGGAAAAGCCAAAGGGGAATCCTTGAGCTTATCTGAATTCAGTGCTTCCCCCCAAACTTTCCATTATATTTCTGAAATGCACACATTTGCATTGATGGAGGTGAGGTCTGGGGGCATGGTAATTTTTACAATTGATGGCACAAGGATTGGGCAAGATGATTTTAGAGGAGGGATGAGGAAGCTTCAGCCATCCAGATGTTGTTGAATTCCAGTGCCATCCCTGTGGCTTATACAGTGATGTAGCGTGGGTTGCCAGTGCCCGGGGCTGCATGGAGGGGGTGGGAGGGCCAGAGGGAAACAGATGGAATACTTATGCACCTTGAAATGCACGGCATCCATGTCACTCAGGAGATCGCAGCCACAGAAATAAGAAGAGTTGTTCCATTGTCCTTAGAGGTCACTTCCTGGTTCACACAGAGAAGCTGTTTTCAATGGAGCCCAGGAACAGAAGTTAACAGCTGTATTGAGGCAACACTGGGCGTTGAAATTTTACACCCCCTTAACAATTTTGCACCCGGGGCAACTGCCTCTGTGCCGCTGCCGCCCACGCTATGCCACTGAGTGGTTTATTTCAATGCTGTTTCTTTCTCCTTCAGTTTTCAAAGCACTTGGTGATGAAGATGGGGGGAGCTCTTACCTGAAAATTAAGTTACTTCCAAGTATCAGACAAATGGCTACTGAAATAGGATTCTGAGAAATCAGCATTATCTCTTTCATCTACACTAGTGGTGAACCCAGGAAATCAGTGGTTGAAAATTTACCACTTCCAACAAAGAAACTTCGTGACCAAGTGTTCAGCTATTACTAAGTGACACTAACAGGTAAATGTAGCTTTGCTCACAGGGATTGTAAGTTGAACGCAGCGTAGTGTGTACAAATGTGCACTATAGTGGTTAGAGGAAGCTTCTACAGAAAGAATGTACATTGAAATTCATGTTGCAGTGGGCAGATTCATTCGTGGTATGGGAGCTTGGCTTGGGGCGAGCACAATTCCCATTAGAGCAAAAATTTGTTTTACAATACTGTTTCCTTATCTCAATCACTGGTCTTCTGCGGCAGAGTTGTGGGATGTAATCCACTGGGAGCAGTCAAATACAACATTCCTTGTTTCCCTAGAGTGGACATGCAAGGGAATGTTTGGTCCAGCCAGTCGAAATTTCCTGTTCCTCCTGGCCTGGCGCATCCTTCCTTGCATGTGACTAGTGGGTGGGTGTGACTTTTCCAGACCTGGTAAAAGGACAAGGCATGCTGCCACTCTCTCTTCCATCTTCCTTTCATCCTGCGAACTTCCCAGACTGCTAACTGCAGTCATTAGGTCAACCCACATATTGGGTAAACCTGTTTGTATATGCGTGTAACTTTAAGCCTTAAGCCTGCCTTCAGGGATCACACTGTGCTCTGCCTGATCGTGAGTAAAATTTCTTTTTATTGCTTATGAATAAGACTGTGGTGTCTTTATTATTTTAGTAGGGATTCAAGGGGTCTTACCAGAAAAAATATTAAAACACATTTCAATCTGGACAAGCCAGATTGAATTGTGTACACGAGTTTGCAACTAGTTTTCTGCCATGTGTGAGAAGGGGAATGTAAACTCTGCTAAGTAAAGGAACTTGGTAGTGCAAGTTAGGAAGGATATTAATAAACAATATATCATCTCCTGCCACCCTGAACATTCCCACAAAATAATTTCAGAAATAGACTGGAAAGAGAAGTTGCTGAATTACAACTTATTACCAAACTTAAAACCATGGAGAAACCTGGTCTGAATAGAGACATTGGATTCTTATCTCATTATACAAGATAAAGCTATTTTTGGCCATCTCATCCCTTGCTTTTTCCTGTAAGACCAATTGCAGTCATTAACAGTCGTCAACTGCTTTACCACACCTATCAGCCAATCATCCATTCCCACCACCCTTCTGAGTAATACCCCTCCCCACCCTCTCACTATATATAAGGGTCTGGCAACTTCTGTTTCAGTGTATCTGAAGAAGTGTGCATGCACATGAAAGCTCATGCCAATAACAAACTTAGTTGGTCTCCAAGGTGCTACTGGAAGGAATTTTTTTTATTTTATTCCCACAAAAGTCACTTCCAGTTTGAATGTTCAAACATTTGGGTTGCACATTAATTACTCAATATTATCAATTCATAGCTTTTGGAAAAGTTTTCACATACCTGTTTTCATGTATGAATGTTTCACTTGCATTGCGTCATGATGAACCACTAGCAGTTTTAGGTGTAACAGTAGCAACAATAGTAATTATAAATATTAATATTACTAATTATTTATTTTTAGTGTTTCATAAACTGGTATTCTGTACCTGGTTTGATTACAAGAATTGAAGGTGTCTGGCTTCATAGTTACTACTCAAATGCAGGTATAAGTGAACATACATGTTTGCTTCATGAAATCAGGGATCACAAGTAGTTATTGCAAATTGTTTTAAACTGTTTTGAATATTGTGTTTTAATGTTGTGACCCGTTCTGGGACCTCAGAGTGAAGGGCAGGTAATTGATTGATTGATAAGCTGAGTGCATTGCAAATTTTGGAACAGACAACAGAGCTGCCACATCAGGTGTGGGAAGTGGTGGAACTGCAATTTGTTCTGATTTGTTTGCAGAGAGGCTATACGACATTGAGTAACCATCCTGATTTGCCTGCTCAGAGGTTATATACATCAGTCTTTGCTTTATCCTATTTTCATAATACATAAGGAGAATGTGAAGAGCAATGCATTGTTTTAGTTCAATACATCAAGCAGAGGTTTTCAACCTTTTTGAGTCCACAGCTCCCTTGACCAACTACATTCTTTCTGTAGCACCCCTGTGGGGCTCAGGAGCCCAGTTATGTCACCCCTTGCCTGCAGAGCCGGCAGCCCCTTTTCAAACACCCTCCCTTGTGGAGTGTTCCCTCAGTCTCCCTTTCTCCTCTCTCACAGCCAGCCCCAAAGGCACCATTCTCCAGGCGAGCTTGTAGTCAGGGCTACTGCAACAAACAGCCATGAAAGCCTTTGGGAGGCAGAGGCGGAAGAGGGCATCAGAGGAGGGAGGGAAGGAAAGAGGGACAGAGGCCAGTGTTGCCTGTGGCACCCCTGACCATCATTCAAGGCACCCCAAGGTGCCACGGCACACTGGTTGAAAACCACTGCTCTAGAGGAAAGCTCTTGGGAAGCTGGTGTTGAGGTCCCAGTTTCACTAGTTCTTGACCATAGGGTGAACCTGTCCTACCATCCTACAAAATCAACTTCCACGTTTGTCTTGCTGTTTGTACTTGCTTTGTCAACCTTTCTATTACAGCATATTGCACCAAGAAAACGTTCCATTCTTGAAATGATCCTCCATCTTCTGCTTTCCAATTTCTTGCTATTACCTGTCTCACTGCAGCCAATAGTATTGGTAATATCTCTTTATATTTCACAACTGAATTTTGCTCATCAAATATACTTAACCATGCCAGTGTTAGGGAAGGATCGATGTGGGGCTTAGTTTTAAACTCTGACAGGTGTTTGATTTTAAGTTTTGTGGTTGTCTATATTTTTCTGAAACCAGACCCCAAGCCTAACCGCCTTCCAAAAGGTAGTATTGTATATCAGACAAACCAGACCAAATATGACTTCTACATATTGTAATTTCTGACATGTTTTTGTTATATATGAAAAATGTAAGAGGTTTTTTTTAAAAAAATCTACATTTTTAGTGCATTTCCCAATCACTTCCCTAACTGCAAAAGTGAATTTGTCACCCTAAAGTGCTCTAAAAAGGTAAAGGGACCCTGACCGTTAGGTCCAGTCGCAGATGACTCTGGGGTTGCGGTGCTCATCTCGCTTTATTGGCTGAGGGAGCCGACGTACAGCTTCCAGGTCATGTGATTCACAGACTGATGTGTGAGATAGTAAGTCTGCAGGCTTGAGTTTGCTAGCTGATGCAGCTGGCTGATGCAATCAGCCTACAATACTTTCTATGGAAGTGCTGGGTCAGAATGACTCAGCAGTAATGTGCTGACAGTTGATTGGCTGTCATCGGTTTAAAAGGGAAACCTGTCCAGCAGCAAAGGTGTGGTATAGAGGACTGTAGCCAGAGAGTGAGAGTTAGAGGTCTTCCTATTTGCCTTAAGGTGCAGCCAGGTACTCTGTTTGACTGTATGAACTGCTCGTGTATTATAGCCTGTAGATATTTGTATATACCGTATATATCTAGCTCACAATAAATATACTCCACTGAAGAACCTGGAACTCTGAGCTTTTCTGCTAAAGCGCCACAGAAAATTCGCAAAAGTGGCCAGCATGACTAAACTGCTTCTGGCGAACCAGAAACACTGTTTACCTTCCCGCTGGAGCGGTACCTATTTATCTACTTGCACTTTGACGTGCTTTCGAACTGCTAGGTTGACAGGAGCAGGGACCGAGCAACAGGAGCTCACCCCGTCACGGGGATTCGAACCGCCGACCTTCTGATCGGCAAGCCCTAGGCTCTGTGGTTTAACCCACATCGCCACCCGTGTCCCTTAAACTGCTCTAATCCACTTTAATTGTAGAAGCCTACATTGCTGGTATGTGACTGAATCACTCCTGCAAAATACTTGATCACCATTACGTTCGAATGGCGCATCTATCATATTAAATATTCGTATTGATTTTTATTTTTTATTTTGGCTGTGTTTATTTCTTTTACTTAATTTTACTGCATTGCAATTTGAATTCTGTGGAATGCTTATGTGAGAGTGAGCACAATGCTGAGGCTGAATCATCATGCTAGGTTAAAAAAAAATGAAGTTGGAGAACTCCCATAGATATGTAATAAAAAAATCTCATGAGAAGACTCAAAACAGGTCAAGTTAGATCTTCAGTGGATACAATTCTGTAGGCAGAGCATTCCAACTTTCGAGTGAGGTGGGACTTTGTGGGGCAAGGCAAACGTGTGAATTTTACATTTTCACAGGCCCAGTAACCACAGTGTGAAAACTTGAAATCCAAGTGTGAGTTAAGGGTATCTTTATTGTGGACATTTCTAGTAAATAGAAAGCGAAAGGATGTTAAACTCTAGAGTCACGTTACCCTTGGAAATTACTGGACACCATTTCCCAAAGAGTTGATACGCCAACTTGAAAGTTGCAAGACTAAAGTGAGACCACTTTGGTTTTTACATTAAAAAGAACACCACAAATGGTAAAGCTTTGTGCTGCTCACCGACAAAAAGTGAACTGGACGTACGAGAAGGAGAAAATGAAGAAAATATTTTGCTCTATTTCATGGGTATTTTATATCTCCCCATAAACTGGGGTGCGGAGGGGCAATAGGGAAAAGGTTGTAGGCTTTGGTGGAATTTAGTGGAAGAATTTGAAAGAAAACTTCATGAAAATGCATCATAGATGGTATATGTCACCAGATAGGTTGGCAAAAATGAAAAAAAAAAATATTGGGTGATAACAAGTGCTGGACGTGTAATAGAATGATTGGAACCTTACACCATATGTGGTGGTCCTGTCCGGAAATTAAGAATTATTGGAATATGATACATGAGGAAATTAAAAAAGCTAATAAAAACATCGCATAATAAAAGAGCAGAATCATATTTATTAGGAATTTTGAACGGAGACATCCCGAATGACAAAATTAATATTTTCTTATACGTGACAACAGCAGCGAGAATGTTGATAGCCAATAATTGGGAAGGAAATTATTTTCCAACCAAAGAAGAATGGTTGAATAAAATATGCGAATACTTGGAATTATCAAAGTTGACTGATTTGATAAGACAAAAACCAAAAAATATAATCCAGAAACAATGGAAATGTTTAAATGAGTATTTATGTAGACAAGGATTAAATGTAAGGTATTGGCTGTGTTTATAATAGATTTATGAGAGATTGAGAAAACTTATTGTTTAGAATATTTGTGTGAGATTATATGGGAAAAATACAGAATAACAGACATAATCTTGCTTAAAATGCATATAGGAAGTGCAGTGTAAGCGATGGAAGTCAATCAATGAAATTTTATTATTATTTTCATATTAAGATATTTGTAGAATAAACTTGGGAGAAATTCTTCCAACTTTTCTTCTTTCCCCCCCTCTTTATTATTTTTCTTCTTTTTTCTTTTCTTCTTTTTTCCTCTTTTGTTCCTTTTTTCATGTATATGTGCTTATTTGAAATATATTTGTATGTATGTATGTATTTGCAATATTTTGTAACAATTATGTTAAATAAACAATAAAATTATTAATTACAAAAATAGAGGAAGGATTTGAAATGCTTCCAAAACTCTTCAGCTTCCTTTCCATCCACTTGCTATGATATTCAGGAAAGCACGTCACACAACATACAAAACTATGGCAAATTATTGTCCCCTCCAGATGTTGCTGAACTCTAGCTCCCATCAGTTCCTGCCAGTCTGGCCAATAGTCAGGGATGATGGGAGTTGTAGTCCACCATATCTGAAGAGCACCAGGTTGTGGAAAGCTGGATGGTGGAAATCAGTGTTACAAGAACAATTTGGAGGCTACTGGTAGTCTGGTGTGGCTTTTGAAAAGGAGCAGACAGTTAACGGAGGCTTAGTCCCATGGACTGCAAGAAGATCAAACCTCTCCATTCTTAAGGAAATCAGCCCTGAGTGCTCACTGGAAGGACAGATCCTGAAGCTGAGGCTCCAGTACTTTGGCCACCTCATGAGAAGAGAAGACTCCCTGGAAAAGACCCTGATGTTGGGAAAGATTGAGGGCACAAGGAGAAGGGGACGACAGAGGACGAGATGGTTGGATAGTGTTCTCGAAGCTACCAGCATGAGTTTGACCAAACTGCGGGAGGCAGTGGAAGACAGGAGTGCCTGGTGTGCTCTGGTCCATGGGGTCACGAAGAGTCGGACACAACTGAACGACTAAACAACAACAATTACTAGGGACACATAGAGCCTCCAAGTTTGGGGGCAGTATATATTTGAGGCACAGCTGACAAGGGCAAAGAGCAGGGGAGGGAAATTGCCTTTATGTTCTGCTTGTGTACTTCCCAGAAATATATGACTGGAATCAGTCCTTTATCTATTTACCTGTCCTTTTGGATTCAATATTGTGTGCTTCTAAGGCAGTCCCATTCCAGTACTGTAGATCAGTGTTTCCCAAAGTTAGGTCTCCTGCTGTTTTTTAAACTACAACTCCCATCATCCCTAACTAGCAAGATCCAGTGGTCAAGGATGATGGGAGTTGTAGTCCAAAAACAGCTGGAGACCAAAGTTTGGGAAACACTGCTATAGATGAACTTTGGACTGATCTAGCAAGGCTTAGGGCATGAGAAATTGTCTTGTACCAAGTCAGATCTCTGCTCCATCTAGCTCTGTACAGCTTACACACTGGCTGGCAGTGACTTTGCATATAGAAGACTTTTCCAGCTCTACCAGTGAATGCTGGATACAGAACCTGCCACCTTCTGCATGGGGAAAAAAAAGGTATATCATACTCAGCTATGGTTCATCCTGTTAGGATTTGGAGTTAAATGCACGGTGGAAGCTGAGACGGGCAGTCCTTTATAAACTGCTTAGAGTGTCTTTATACTGTTGGAAGTGGCATACAAATTTGTTAAATAAATAAAGAAAACCACAATTCGTCAGAGTTCTGTGGACAGTTTCTCCTAAATCCCAGGCATGAAAAGAAAAAGTTGCGCATCATCTTAATTTCCCTCAAGACCGTAACAGCTTCGTAAATCGTCTTTCCTACTTCTTCCTGTGAGAGAAATGACGCCTCAAGACTGATGGGAAGAAGAGAGGAGGGTAGTTTTTGGTTGTTGTTTTTTAGTTTCAAAGTACTAGTGCTTTCTGCACTAGTTTTCCTTTGGTACTTCAATCTACTCTAGGCTGATTCACCAGCGGAAACCCCAGACACGGTATGCCACAGCGGTTGCCTGAGGAGACCAGAAGTCTTGTGGTTTTTAAAAGAAGAGAGTTCCATGCAGAAATCAATTCCTCACTAGATGGTGATACACTGCTCAGAGGCTTTGGCTTGTGCACACATTACTGGCTCGAAACACATCTGGCTTCTTCTTTTTCTCTGTTCAGATCAATGCTAGTTTGGGGGGAAATGCATCAAAACGCAGCAGTTCCTCAGAAATTACAGGATATATATGGACTGTGGGAGAGTGCACTAGATGCAAAGAGGTGTGTGTACACAGCCTTGTTTATTTACGTGACCATTACTCCAACAGGCCAGAGGTATAATATGGGGAGCTGGGGGGGCATCGCCCCACGGCACATTTTTTTGGGTGGGGGGAGGGGCAGGGCGTCGTGAGCTGTTGCGTCCTTCTAGGCCGCCCCCTGCCTGAGAAGGATACAGCAGCTCAGGTGCCCTGCAAGTCGAGCGCCATTTCTGCGAGTCTCACCAAGCGACCAATGGGCTCGCAGGATGCCGCGAATGCGCCCCTCAAAGCCAGCTGTCCAGTGGGCGGGGCTTGCTCCCAGATCAGTGGGGTAAGGATTGATGCCTTAGACAAACTCAATAACAGTCCTTTTGAAGCCAATAGACTTAACCAATTAAAACCACTCATGTCAGTGAGTTTAATCTGAATATGACTTTAGTCATCTACAACATTTATTGCCTTCATAACTGTTGCCAGCAGTCTCTAAAGCTTCTGGGGGGAAAGGTCGAATAAAAATGTTTTGCATAAGTTGTTGGCGTCCAATCTGTCTCAAGAGACAATGGAAGTGTGTGCCTTCAGGTTAAAGCAGGCTTCCTCAACCTCGGCCCTGCAGATGTTTTTGGCCTACAACTCCCATGATCCCTAGCTAGCAGGACCAGTGGTCAGGGATGATGGGAACTGTAGTCTCAAAACATCTGGAGGGCCGAGGCTGAGGAAGCCTGGGTTAAAGTCAAACTGCTGGAGAGTGCCTGCTGTGGCTGTAGAGACCGATACAGGAGAGACATGTTTTGTTGTAGCTGGGGCAGATGAAGGCATCCTGTTTTGCTGCTACAGGCACACCATGGCGTTTCTTCTCTCTGCACTCCTTCCAGCGGCCATTCCTCCTCTGTTCTCTGCTGTGGATACATGACCTGTCTGCTTCCAGGCACTGCAATCATCTGGAAGGGATTCCCACACGATGGGCTTAATGTTGCCAACCTTCTCATCATATTTGCAGACATCTTTGTCACACGGAGTTGGTTTGCTCCAGGGCCTAGTGCCTGAAGCCCACTCTCTGCCATCTTCCATTCTGTGGACATGACCAAGCCAGCGTAGACATCGTTGAGACAGAAGTGTGAACATGCTGGGAATGTGGGCTTGGAAAAGCACATCTTTGTCTGAGACTGTCCTGCCATGTGACGCCCAAAATCTTCTTGATACAACGCAAGTGGAAAGTGTTGAGATGTCGCTCTTGGCCACTATAAGTTGCCCATGACTCACTTCTGTAAAGTTTCATGCTCAACACACAGGCCTAGTAGACCTTCATATTCCTCATTACGTAAGTAAATACATTTTAAAAGGCGATGATTTGGGGATCATCTAGTGCTGTCAATACTTTTCTACTTCTATTTTTTTTTGGTTTTTTAGAAAAAGACTATGAATACCATGATGCAGTGTTACACAAGGTAAGCTCTATGTGTCTGAGAACCACTGCTTATGCAGGTCTGATGCTTTAAAAACCCATGCTGCTGTGTGACTGACCATGATTGAACCTGTTAAGAGCACAGCAGCGCCTGAGACCTAGATCCACCTATTCAGAAGAAAATTAATTTGAAAAGAAGTGCATGTTGATTGTGTAGAGGCAGAAATTTGCCTTTTGGGGTCTGAAACAACAGGAATGATTCTTGCAGGTTTCACATGTAAGTAATCCAGGATGTGGAGAATAATGACTATGAGATGTGTCAGAGTTAGGGCATCAGCATGTATTTTGGACCACAGTAGGCACAGTCCGTGATGCACAGGAGAGTCAACCTTTTTTTTTTTAAGCGCTTCCTCCACTAGTATTTTCCATTGTGCAAACCCATGAGATGTTCACTTTAGGAGGCAGGCAAACATGCAGGAAGTAGTGTTAGATATTCCCGAAATTGTTTCTTACAAAGAAGCACCTTTTTTTTTTTTTTTTGGCAGTGTCTTGCTGTCCAGGAGAAGAAACTGTTAAAAGATATAAGGTGTAAGGTTCTTCTGTAGTAAAGCCATGAAACTCTTTTCTTGAGCTGGAGAGCTCCTTCATTTCTGCACAAGGGATTGCAATTGCAATGACTCTAAAAAATTCTCCACAGGTTTCAGTGGTCCTTTCACTGAACAAACAGAAGGAAAGAGGGGGAACTTGGGAAAGTTGTAGATGAGACGTACTTTAGACTCATATACTGAGAGCATGCCAATTCCTTTTGGGGGTGGGGGAATGTGGGTATCTGAAGGGCATCCCTAGACAATGAGGACCAACTGGCAGGCTGTAGGGAGCATATGTTTTAAACCGTGTGTCTACATATACGATGGAGAACCTCAGGCCCGGGGGCCAAATGCAGCCCTCCAAGTTTCTCTGCCTGGCCCTTGGGACTCTCCTCAGGGCACACAGCTTGCCAGCCCTGTTTTGGACCCTCCTTGAGTGTTTATGCCTGGCTGGAATGTATCCCTGAACTCTTAATCATTCTTCATGCTCTTCTGCAAGGATACAGGGGTCTGTGTGAGTGCATGAGGACACTAGCCTACTTTCCAGTTAAAATCTACACCCATTACTCCGCCCACTTTTGCTTCTGGTCCTGACCAGCATTGGCAGGTGGCGCCTGGGAGGCTACCCAGAAGGGAATGAAGCCCTCAGCCTAAAAAAAGGTTCCCAGTCCTGGTTCACGTCCTGCTGATGGTGCCATAGCTAGTTCATCGCACAAGAGGAAATCCCATGAAGGGCTGTGTGTCTTGGCCTTCTTTTCTAACCAGTGTGAGAGAGCCAGTGTGGTGTAGTGGTTAAGAGCGGTGGACTCGTAATCTGGGGAACCGGGTTCGCTTCCCCGCTCCTCCACATGCAGCTGCTGGGTGACCTTGGGCTAGTCACACTTCTTTGAAGTCTCTCAGCCCCACTCACCTCACAGAGTGTTTGTTGTGGGGGAGGAAGGGAAAGGAGAATGTTAGCCGCTTTGAGACTCCTTTGGGTAGTGATAGAGCGGGATATCAAATCCAAACTCCTCCTCCTCCTCCTCCTCCTCTTCTTCTTCTTCTTCTTTTCTAACCAGGCAGCTGAAGTGCAAGCACACAACCGCTCCCTACTCAAGTGAAGCGAGGTGACTTTGGTTTACTTTGTTTGCTTGCCATTCTGGCTTTGAGGGAGTGTTCCCATCGTACAACATCTCCCTTGGACATTGAGATATATGAGGTACATGTTAAGGACAACAGAGCTAAATTTGCTTACTGCAGTATGTGGATGTGGCCTCCAAACTGGGTGGCTTTAAGCAGTGCTATTGAGGGAATGAACACCTCCATCTTGGAATGGCAATGGTGCCCACCTGAGAGGTGCCAGAACTGAGTTCCTGTGAGTTCCCCCTGAGAAAAGCCCTGGCTTTAAGAGGGAATAAGATAAATTCATGGAGGATAAAGACTATCAATGGCTACTAGTCATGGTGACTATATCACTGAATACCAGCTCCTGAGAGCAGTAGCTGGAAAGGGCAACTCTACCTGTGAGCTTCCCAAAGGCATCTGGTTAGTTACTGTGGGAACATAGGAGACCTGCTGGATATTGCTATAGATTTTGGGGGGATCCTCTCCTGAACCCCAGAAATTATTAATTGGCAGTGTTTTGATTTTTTGGATTATTGAGGGGAAGACTGGAGGTCCGGCTAAGCTTTCTTTCCAAGCCAGGGACTCACCTGGAATACAGGCATTAATATGACAAAAGGGGCCAGTGGCTCATCTAAGAGTCTGGGGCTGGGCAGAGAGCATAGCTGTCAACTTACAGATTTGAAAATAAGGGACCAGCAGCCTTGAAAATAAGGGACCAGCAGCCAAAATAAGGGACCTGCAGCCTCACCTATTCCAGGCACTCCAGTCCTCCTGTCCTCCTACAGTCTGGTCAAACTCATGCTGGTAGCTTCGAGAACACTGTCCAACCAACTTTGTAACCAGAAGTTCAACTGAATAGAATCTGAATCACATGCACCTCAAGGCCTATGCAGCCTCAACTTAAGATGGCTCCCCGGCCTGGCTTTGCACTGCAAAGTTTGCAGCAGCACGTGCAACAAAATGGCGTCCAGCATTCAAAAAACCCCTCAGCTTGCATTAACTAGCCACACACAAGGCATGCAAGCTCCACCCCCCAGTCGTTCTTAGACTTCTTATTGGGTGAGCAACACAGCCAAGCAACACAGTTGGAGCCTCCCTCCTCCCTGGCCGGCAGGGAGGGAGGGAGAGGAGCTGCTTCCTTTGAAATTTAAGGGACATCATTTAAGGGACATTTAAGGGACATCCATCAATAAGGGACAGCAGCGGGACATGGCGCTGGAATAAGGGACTGTCCCTTCAAATAAGGGACACTTGACAGCTATGGCAGAGAGATGTTGCCATGATGATGAGGTGTGGGTTCGAAGTGGGGGGGGGAGTCTTTAGCAAGGTGTGCTGGGAAGAAGAAAGGGACAATCTCTGTTTTCCAGGTGGAAGGAAAAGTTGGAAAAAATACATTGTAATAATGCAACATTTGAAGTACCATCTCTTGAAAATCATGCTTTACTCACATTTGGATCCCAACCTTCCTCCAAGGAACAGTGGCAGGTGCATCTAAAAGGACTACCCAACATTTCCCTCACAACAACCTTATGAAGTAGGTTATGCTGGCTGACAGCAGTGATCTTGGATTTGAATCTGGGTCCCACCAATTGTCAACACATGGAATCTGAATGTTCATGAGAACCTTGGGCTTAGAGCAGAAGGACAAGACAGATGCATTTATGGTTTCCCTGAAACCGGTCAACAGAAAAAGACAAGGCATGTTTACCCTCACAACTGTCTTCTCCTCTCCTTTAAAAGCTACAAATGCAAAAGATTCTGGAATGGTCTAGCTCAGAGATGAGGGATCTGTAACCCTCCAAATGTCGCTGGACACTACCTGTGGTTTATAGGTTGTGATTTAAAAGCTGTTCAACCTGCCCTGGGACCTTTGGGTGAAGGGTGGGTAATCAATTGCAATATTATCCGTCCCAGCCACTGTGGCCAATTGTCAGGGCTGATGGGAGCTGTGGTCCAGCAATACCTGGGGGGGGGCACAGGTTCCCCATACTTGTTATAATACCAGAGGACCAGTACTGCCTTGGCCCCAGGCCCAGGAAGTTTGCTATCATTATTCTTAGCTGAAAGCCGACACCCTGCATTTTGTGCTTTGTACTATATGCTTATATAGGCCCCGTTCCAATGATGTAACAGTTCCCAAATAATTGAGCACCCTTCAGAGATTGAGTGTACCTCAGGCCGCCCTTCCTCTTCTTTCTCACTTCACTTCCCCCAGAAGTTCTGCAGGGACACAGCTTTTTGTTTGTTTGTTTTATTTATTAAAATTATATTCCTCTCTTCCCAGGGTAGCAAATAACAAATGATAAAACAATTTAACAAAAAAATCTTAAAAACATACCCAGTACAGGTGCATACTAGGAAAGATCTCTACTTAAATGGCTTGCTGGAAGAGGGAGAGTTTCCAGTAGACACCGCCAAGAAAACAGAGATGGTGCCTGTCTAATAGTCAAGGTGACGGAATTCCAAAGGGCAGGTGCCACCACAACTAAAGGCCCAATTCCTATATTGTAAGGTATAGACCTCTTTATCAGATGGCATCTGTCGGAGGCCTCACTGGCAGAGCACAGCAATTGGGTAGGTATATAAGGGGTGAGACAATGTTTTGCGCTTAGGTCTGTTGCCTACTCAGCTGAATGAGCATCAGGGTCCCCAAAAACACAAGGCTTGGCTCAAAAGTATCTCATAGAGTGGACTGAAGCCACTATGCTACTTATGCAGCAGGTGAGTTGTTGTTGCTTACTGGGAGGGAGAGAGGTGAGGTGGCAGAGAGGCTGGTGCAGTGCAAACACGCAAGCAGGAACACTGGGTTGGCTCTGCTGGTGCATTTGCTCCCCACTAACCCCCCCCCCATCTGTCTTCCTTCCAATAAGCAACAGTAAAGATGTCAAAGAATTCTGACAAAAATGAGAAAGGAACAGTTTGCCTCTCCTTCTGTGGTCAGGAACAGAAATCCATTCATGTTGTTATTGCTGCTGCTGCCAAGTCCACAAACGAGACGTAATTAATGACATGGGACCCCCCCCCCCCACATTGTTTTGATGTTTTCTTTGTATTGAAATGAATGTAAGTTCAGAGTTTCATAAGGTGTGCAAGTCATGCTAAATGGCAGATGGAGAGGTGAATAATGTCGCATTTCATGGAAACAGAACTGCAGCAGAACAGAACCAGCACCGATTGCGACAAATACATGTTAGAACGGAAATCAACGCCATTCTACAACCCCAAGGAATGGTGGCCACATGCCAGGAAGCTAACATAGCAGATCCACCCCACCCAGCAAGCTGTTTCTAGATTGAAGTGAAGTAATACAGATCATAGAACCATAGAGTTGGAAGGGACATAAAGGTCTAAAGAGGCAGGGGTGGGGGAGAGGATATGTGCTTCAGTCCACAATCTAATATTACCTAAGTGCCCCCCCCAATCCCCATTCCCTTTTCAGCAGTAACAGCAATGCAGGAGGGTGAGTCGAGAAAGTAACTGCCAGAGTTGAAAACCGGCAGCATTCTTAAAATGCTCTCTCTTAGTTCATCCAGTCAGGACATGCCATTCGCAGAAGTACAGAATGGCTATTTAAGTATCCTCACTTCAGAACCAAAAGTGTACTTTAGAAAAGGGGGTTAAAAGTATCCTGTTGCATAAGTGATGAGAAACCAAAAGGTCCTCTTTGAAAAAGTCATGAACTTCCCTTTTTGGAGAATCCCAGATCCTCATTGCTGTAAGCGTTGAAAAATGTGGCTATGTGGTGAACGCATATTTCCCTGGCTCAAGGACTTGAAAATGGAAGCAAAACCATATAAATCAGAACTTTGTTTTCAGATGTCCTTGAGTTTCCTTTAGTCATCTCACAGAAGTTCTGCCTCCCTCCATGCACTGTGAACGAATATGGCCTTTCTACTATTTTAACCCATAGCTATGTCAGGTACCAAAGAGAGGAGGCAGGTGGGAAGGATGCCTCCCTCCTGATGTTGTGACTCCAGCTTTCTTCTTCCTGACCAATAGTCAGGGATGATGCAAGATGGATTCTCAAAAGTTCTGGAGATGTTTCCCATCTCTGTTTTAGAGTGTAAACTCCAATGAACACTGAGCTTGAACGTTCATCAGATCACACTGTCAGCTTTTCCTGCTCTGAAAACAGCAGAGAAATCCCAGAGGAAGGGGTATGGCTCCATGGTAGGACATCTGCTTTGATTGCATAAGGTCCCAGGTTGAATCTGAAGCATCTCCAGGTAGGGCTGGCTGTGTCTGAAACCCTGGAGCGCCCATGCGGGTCAGTGCATATGATGGTGAGCTAGATGGCTCAGTGGTCCATCTCAGTACAGGACAGCTTCCCATGTTCCCAGTCCTATGAACATGGGCAGAAAAGGGTGAGGCTGTGTTCCTGAAATGAAACTCAGTGAGGATTTGTGGTTTTCAAAGACATGCCAGTTATGGGCATGAGTGGTGATGCACATTCACCCTCCATAAAGGAAGGGGAAACAGATATTTTCATGCAGGTCTCAGAGTCATTCAGCAAACACGCCGAAAATGTGATTAGCTTTAGACTTTGGCTCTGATCCATAATAAAGCAGGAACTCACCAGCCAGATAAATGCTTTTTTTCCTTATGGGGTGGCATGGAAGGGACTCATGAAGATGAAGAACAGTGCAAATAAAAGGGGGGCATCAATATGTTCTCTGTAGAATGGGGTTCAGAACAGCGGCTCAAAAGAAGGAGGAAATAAAAGGGTATCAATGCTGGAGGCACAGTTCAACAACGTAGCCAAACCATAGGCTCATTATTTGGTACTTTCTAAAGGAATGAAAGAACATACATGCCATACATTTAAAGCATGTGGCTTTCCCCAGAGCATCCTAGGAGTCATAGTTAGCCCCTCACGGAGCTACAATAAACTAGCGTTCTTAGGAATCTTTGGAGGAGCTCATGTGCTTTAAATTCATGGTGTGCTCGCAGTTAAGAAACCCCACGGTACTGCTCAAGAGAGGGGAATCTTCCTCTCTTCTTCCCTCTGCCATCCTCTGCATGCTTCCCTCAGGCCTCTCCTGAAAGCTGGGAACACCCCCCCCCCGCCGCCACCAAAAAGAAGAAGAGAAAAAAATAGGCCTAGGATGTGGGCTACCCAATCACCAGGGGAGATGGCTGCATTTGTATCACTGAATTTATGTACGACTACAACAAGCCCGAAAAGTATACATGCAATGTTTGGATTTTCACAGAACTTGACAGAGAGTGGAAGAGGAGAAGCCCAAGGCACACAGGGAACAAAGAATCTGGTAGGTAGGCAAGAGATGCAGAAGTGGCAATCCTTGGCTCCAGGATGTGCCCACTATCCCTTTTGGTTTCAAGCTCCAGAACAGGCTCTTCCCCTTTCCTCATCATCGCCAGCACATTTCTTAGCAACAATGAGGACAAGAAAGTTGTGTCTTTAAAAATAAATGTGATGACATTATTTGCATTCAAGGCCACATTTCAGATTCCTTGCTGGACAAACAGCACTCAGTGGAAACACACACAGAGAGAGAGAGAGAGAGAGAGAGAGAGAGAGCACTTTGTCCAAAGATTTTCCCACAAGGTTGCAGCCCATCCATGTTTTCCATCCTCAAGACAGTATCCTGATTATTTACTAGACTTTCGCGGTGGGAAACCAGTCGCAAGTTGCGAGAGTGCTTGTCATGTCCATGAAGCATGGTGGAAAAGAAAGAGGCTCTCAAAAACTCTCTCATATCAGTAGAACTTGCAGATCCTCTGAAGGGGGCCTCCTCATCTTGGCAAGGGGCCACTGAGGACATCGTGTCTAGGAATCAAGCCAAAGTTTAAAGAGCAGTGTAACAGAGGGCAGACTTTTTCGTGGTTCCTCAAGACTTCGCTCAAGTGTTTCATTTCGTCGGTCAGCTTTCCAATTTCTTTTTTCAGGGAGATATTCTCTTGCTCAAGGCACTCGTATTCCTGAAACGGATTATCACATGAGTTAAGCATGCAACCCAGCCAGCCACTGCCAGGCACATTTCCCCCACTTCGCTGTTTCCTCATTGCAAAGTAAATAAAAACAAGGCAAGGGGAAGAAATCAGATAAAAGCAGACTTGGTATCAGCTATCAAGAGCTACTCTGAAGATCGCGTCTCTGTGTGATATTCCTTGTACATTATGGTCTGGGCTTTGTTAGTTTAAGAACATTAAAAAAGTCTGGTGGATCAGGTGAACGGCCAATCTAGTCCAGCATCCTATTCCCAGTGGCCAATTACATGCCGATGAGAAGCATGTAAGCAGGATCTGAACACAACAGCACTTTTCCCTCCTATGGTTTCCAACAACTTGTAGTCAGAAGCATACTGGTAAGTAGCCACTGATAGTAATTTATGGGGTAAGGCAAGTTTGATATGTAAATGACTGCACCTTGAGGCAACAGAGTAAGCTTCACGACATCTGGCTCCAGACCTGAGATTATGGCTGCACACATGTGACATTTTATGCGGCAACCAATGGAGAATGAGTTCTTGCTTTCCCTACAAAGTCCACACATAACCTAGTGCATATCTTTGGCCCCACAAAAAGTGCTTCTTGGAAACCTGTTCTGAAAATAAAGCCCATTTTGGAACGATTGCTATGTACAGTGGTACCTCGGGTTACATACGCTTCAGGTTACAGACTCCACTAACCCATAAATAGTACCTTGGGTTAAGAACTTTGCTTCAGGATGAGAACACAAATCACGCAGCGGCAGTGGGAGGCCCCATTATCTAAAGTGGTACCTCAGGTTAAGAACAGTTTTAGGTTAAGAACGGACCTCCGGAATGAATTAAGTTCTTAACCCGAGGTACCACTGTACCTATTTAAAAACAGATGTAGGCGATAATGGCAATAAATGAGTGGGTGGGCAGTCACAATGACCATTTCCTTCTTCGTTCCCCTGGGATACGGTATATGTAAACAGGAAAAGTTGTGGAGATGGCAGGATTTAGAATCAATCTTGATAGAAGCCACCATGTTGAGGATGAGCATGAATAATTCCCGACTGAGAAAAACTACATTTTTTGTGTGCTATGAACAAGATTAGTGTGTACACAGCCCTCAATTACTGCGGTCTTCACCAATGTAAATCTACTGTTTGCATATCAGAGGCGTTGGCCCTTTGTGGTAGCTCAGAGGGGATAGACACATTCATGGCAGACAGACCTATCCCCAAACTATTAGCCATGACAGAGAAATGACGATACAGTAGGAATCTACCGCCCAAGCAAGAGAAGACGCATGAAGGCACTGATTTGCATTAAAATGTACATGTGCTAATTTATACATGTAGATGAGCCTGCACAATCTGCGGCCCAGATGCCGCTAACTGTTGATGTGCAACTTCAAGGTCCTTCCTGCTCTCCCTTCTTATCTTGAAACTGGACTAGGACCAGGTGGCAGCCCTTTAAGACAGAGGACACCTTCAAAGGGAGGCCTGTCCTCTGCAAGCAAGAAACACAGCCCCTCTAAATCTGTCCATATTACAATAGTCTTATGAAAATCCACACACTGCATTTCCAGTGCTGGGTTTTTAATTCACATTCACACATGATGGCCATCAAAACACATATGGATCCTGTCGTCTCTTATTTTTATTTTTTCTTCTTTTTATAGATTTTCATGGTTTACAAAAGTACACACCTTGCCTCTTTTTTCAAGTTGTACAGTCGTTTCTACAGATCAGTTGCATTTGTTATGAGACATTAGTGTTGAGTTCCTGTCCCCTCTTATAAAATAATACAGTTTGATGCACTATTTCTCAAATTAGCCGCACATCAATTGGATTCCTTAAGCTGTTTCTACTTTGCCTCTAGTCAATGACCCCGGTGCATTCACAAACAGAAACGAATCTGACACTAATGAAGCTGTCCTGATGTGAACAGCCAGGGGAAGAGTTGTGAAACAGACACAGACGCACAACGCAAAATACAACTTTGTTGCGCACTAAGTAATGGGAACACACCCCAAATCAGACCACTGGCTCATCTAGTTCAGTGTTCCCTACACTGGCGGACAGCAGCACTCCAGGTGTTCAGAACATGCCCTACAGTACCTAGTGATAGCTGGGACCTTCTGTATGCAAAAGCAGATGTTCTCTCGCTGAGCTATGACCCTTCCCTTTCAGCTGCTGGCGGGGGAAAGGCAACAATTGCTGTCCTCCCATGTTCTGAAAACCTAGCAGTTACTTAGATCTGCTGCCATCAGAAACGGACGCACACAAACATGTCTGTTATGAGGAGATGAACCAACTGGAAATAAGAAACACTCGTAACTGTGGAGGGGCTTGCAATCAAAGCAAACACAACCCAATATCCATCTCTTGTGGTCTGTCAGTTTTTGTGTTGTTGTTTTTAAAAAAGAACAGGTGAAAACCAGGAGGCAGGAAAGTTTATTAAACCCCCTGGTGAGCTCTGCACACATCACTCCCCTCTTTCAAATGCTTCCACAAAACCCACATCATTTGCAAACCCTTTCCTGGATCTTCACAGCTTCCATTTTTAAAATGAAACAATCTTAATAATCTGCACTTCCTGCGGGGCCTGTAGTCTCCCATCCTCTCTGCTCCTTTATCAAACACTATCTGCTTTCTTCATCGGTGTGATTGTCAAATGAAACATAGACGCAAAGCTGCTTTTTAAATTATTATTTTTTAAGTGCAGGTGGGGAAAAGAGAGGTGGCTTAGGCACCAATGCAAATGTACAGCAGGTTGCTGGTTCCCCCCCTGATTTGAATGTGGCTAGGAGAATTTATAGCAATACACCTTAAAAAAGAAAAGTAGATAGAAGCAGTTGCCCGGAACAGCTGCTATGGTCACTAAGTTCATTACCTGCTTGAAGCGTGCCACGTACCACACATGGAGGGGATGAATAATTTGCTCTCTTCTATGGAAATGTCACATTAATCTCTCTGGTTCTCCCCCCTAATTTCCTAAAATGCATTCAGGATTGCTCATAAGAAAGCGTTGAAGCACTAAATGATAAAACTCACAGTAGTTGTTACGACCTCACTGAACACAGTCTTGGCCAACACCCTTCTTATTCCAGTTTTGAGCCTCTCTTCTAAAGAAAATCAGCTTTACAGTAATCAGTTAAAGGAGTGAAAGGGAAAGGAGAGTTAAAAGGAATGCAGAAATATACTCCAGGGGAATGTGAGACTAAAGAAACTACAACTCTAAAGTTGCAACATGGTCCCAGCCAGGGGCTCTCAAACGACAGACAATTCAGGTAGTCTGGAGGAAGTTTGTAGAACAATGAAGAATATATGTTCTTGGCCTGACATTTGATTGATTGACTTAAAGGAGATTGGGACTGCTTTGATCAGGGACAGATTATTGACTACTCTCTGTGATTTTTACAATACAGTATTGATGCAGCCTTAAACTGCTGAGGACCGCAGTACCTCAAGGACACCTCTTCCCATATAAACCATCCCAGACTCTGCATTCATCATCTGAGGCCCTTTTCCATGTGCCTCCTCCACGTGAAGTCCAAAGGGTAGCATCTAGGGTTGGGCAATATCATCTTTTCAACATTGCGGTATATCACCAGTCAAACATCGTGGTCTGGCGATATACTGTGATGTTGAAAAAACAAGCTGCATTGGCCTCAGCCTGCGAGGCGCCGGGATAATTTGTCGCAGCTCTCATTGCGGAAGCTGAGGCGGTTTCACCCCAGTGCCTAGCAGGCTGGGACAACGCAGCTTGTTTGTCTGGCTCAGCTGGGGCGCGGGAGGGCTCCCCAATCCCAGAAGAGCCATCCCTGGCCCCCCCCCCCACTTGCCGAGGAGCCAGCGCTGGGCTGGGGGATCCTTTAACTGCTCAGCTGAGGGGAGCGGCAACCACACACTCTTCAGCCAAGCAGTTTATAGATGCAGAGAGAGGCGCAAGCTGTATCGGCGCCTCACCAATGCAGCTGTTATCTTCCTCTGCGCAGTATGAGGGCAGCGTGGGATGGCGGTTTCACTCAGTGATGTATCGCTGGTGAAACCGCCACCGCTCCTGAGTCCCTCTGCTAGTAACGCTCACTGGAGGAAGTCGTTAGCAGAGGGACTCAGGAGCGGTGGCGGTTTCACCAGCGATATATCACTGAGTGAAGCAGACACTGCAGTCTGCTCCTCATACTGGTCCTGGGCGATATGTTGATGTATCACCCAGGCCTAGTGGCAACACAAGAAGGGGCCTTTTCTGCAGTGGCTCCCCATCTGTGGAATGCTCTCCCCCGGGAGGTTCGCCTGGTACCTTCATTATGTATTTTTAGGCACCAGGCAAAAACATTCCTCTTCAACCAGGCCCTTGGCTGATTTATATCCTACAGCCTTTTAAATGTTGTCTGTGAGAAGGGGGCTGGTTATTGTTTTGCTGCTTTGTTTAATTATTTACATGTTTTTTTCCTGTATTTTATTCTGTGAACTGCTCTGAGATCTTACAATGAAGGGTGGCATCATCATCGTTGTTGTTGTTGTTGTTGTTATTATTATTATTATTATTATTATTCCCCTTTATATGTTACTAGATAAAAGGACATTTTCATACCAAAGCAATTATTTTGACAACAATGCCAACACTGAAGAGGAAATGTTATTAAAATCTGAAATCTGTGTTTTGATTTGTAGAATAGCAAAAGATTTACTAAATGGTCTCCTGAGGGGCCACTCCCACACCAGTAAGTGGCCTGCAAAAAAATTTTATGTTGGAGAACTGCCATGACTCTGATAAAAAATAGTTTCTGCACAAGCTACACCTGTTGAAAGCTCCTTTTCTGTACACCAGTTAAAGTGTAGGAGCCCTGTCTTCTTCTGCTCTACTTGTTACATAGAAGACACATAGAAAAGAGCAAAGGGAAAACCTTTGGCAATCAGGGCTTTATAGCCCTGAAAGACATGTGACAGCAAGAAGGGCTGTGGCACAGACTTCTAATATCATGAACATTGCAGGGAGAGTGAATAGTGAAAAACCCACCGATTCTGACTCAAAACATGACACGCTCCAGGATCTTCTGAACCTGGCAGGGTGTGTAAGACGCAGGCCAGTCAAAGCTGTACTTCATGTGGTTTGTAATTATTATGCAGAATTCACTGCCCCAGGCTGCATTGAGAACCACGAGTTTAAGCATCCTTGAAAATGTGTTTGCAGAGGAAAGAACCACCTAGGAGCCTCAAGGGTGAAGCATGGAACAGCTGTGATCAGAGGCAGTCTACCCCTGATCACCAATGCCCTGTTTAAACAACTGGGGGTGTTCAGCTCCACTGCACCTTGCCTTCTCAGCATCCTGCTAGCCTCCCTGTCAGAAACAGAATGCAGAAATAGATGGGCCTGAGGTTTTCTGACACACCAAAACTGAGCTCCTTCAGGAAAACTGGCAACGGCTAAATGCTACCTCCAAGATGAGAAGCAGTTTGCCTCTGAATGCCAGCTGCTGGGGAACAAAAACGGAAGAGGGTTTCTACACTCATGCCCTGCATCTGGGTTTCCCATAGGCACCTGGTTGGCCACTCTGGGATAACGTATGACAGACATTGCACATCACATCATGGACTGCCTGGTCACAGGATTGACTGACTGACTCCAGCTGCAGAAGCTGAAGCTGCTGAAGAGACCAGAGACCATCTTGGCTGTGAGTCGTGGAAGACCTGCTCCCTGCCTTGCAGGCCTTTTCCCACCTGGCCTGGGATGCTGGGGCCCTGACTGACTCCAGCTACAAAAGCTGAGGCTGCTGAACAGACTCTCGGGCTAGGGTATTGTTTTGTTGCGGGGAGAAGAGTGAGAGGTTGTTGCTGCTACTGATATTAATTTTTGTATCTTTACTCTTCAATCCTGTTGTGATTTAATGTGGAAGTTGTTCAGTTTAGTTCTGTACTTTTTAATGTGTTTCATTTACAGTATTGTTTATGACCATTTTGATTATATTTGCAATTATGTAATGGTTTGAACACTAGAAATATGGCATACAAATAAAATGATGTATTTATGTATGATCATTTATAATAATTTAAAAACGTCATCCACTCCAGTCACGCAAGGCAGTGTTTGCCACATCACCAAACTGCTAACAGGGTAGTGAATGAACAGATGCAAAATGGTAGAAGGAGACCATTAATTCTACAGGCGTTTGCATGTGAACATCATAGAATCATAGAACTGGAAGGAACCTTGTAGGTCATCCAATCTGTTGCTCAAAGCAGGGTCTATAGTGCAGGATGCAATTGCTGCCTCCCTGACAGATGGTTGTCTACAACCTCTGCTACACTACCACCAGCAAAGGAGAACCCAACCCCTCCCAAGGCCAGCTGTTCCACTGTCAAACAACCCGTAACCATTTGGATGTCTCACCTAAATGTTGAAGCCAAAATCTGCTTCCCTGCAATTTCCACCCATCAGTTCTAGTGCCACCCTTGCAAGTAACAGAGAACACATCGGCTCTCTCTTCAGTTTGACAGCCCTTCAGATACTGCAAGGCAAGTGATTCCCCTGCCTGTTCCTTCTCCATACAACACCTCCCCCCAGCTGCTTCTCTTCCAGACTCATGTTTGCTGCATCCAAGGAAAAAGCAGCAGCGTGGGGTGGGAGGACAGTAGTACTAGTAGGCAGAGAAAGGGTTAAGTACCCCCTCCCACCAGCTGCTTTTCCGCTACAAAACACACACTCCCCTTTGCTACTTTACAGCTGCTCAACAACAAGCCAGGTTCCCCAGCCCTGACAAATGCTGCCATTTTGTTCAGCCCTTAAACAAGTATGAAGAGGGCCTTCATTTGCACTCGGGAGTGATATTACTGCTCTTCCCTCCCTCAGGGATCCACAGCAATGTTCACCTCATGGAGTTTATCTGCTTTCTGTGTTTGTTTCTTTCTGCTTCTCTGGGCCGCAACTCTGTTCTTCTCTCTCCGTCGTACTTTCCTTTCATCGTCTTCATGACCCTGGCCAACGAAATCAGATGACTTAGTTAGGGTTCACCTACAAAGGAGTTTAATGTGGATTTGAAGCTCCTTGTGCCTCCATTCCCCACCCCCACCCTGCAGCGTCCAAATCATTCATCCAACCGGCAGCCAGTTAATTTGCCCCCCCCCCCCCAGTTAATTAAGATTTTTCCAATCCATGGCTAATCCAGTTTGTAGAAGTATCCAGTATAAAATCACATGCACTGACTGTGGATGCAATGAAGCACATTGTGTAGGTGTGTGGGTTTGTGTGTAGTGAAGTTTTGCAGTGTGGTGCTGGAGGAGACTCTTGAGAGTCCCATGGACTGCAAGAAGATCAAACCTATCTATTCTTAGGGAAATCAGCCCTGAGTGCTCCCTGGAAGGACAGATCGTGAAGCTGAGGTTCCAATACTTTGGCTACCTCATGAGAAGAGAAGACTCCCTGGAAAAGACCCTGATGTTGAGATAGATTGAGGGTACAAGGAGAAGGGGACAACAGAGGACGAGATGGCTGGACAGTGTTCTCGAAGCTACCAGCATGAGTTTGACCAAACTGCGGGAGGCAGTGGAAGACAGGAGTGCCTGGCGTGCTCTGGTCCATGGGGTCACAAAGAGTCGGACACGACTAAACGACAACAACATGCCATCTATTGTTGCACCCTCTACTGTCATTTGCTCCTTGCCTGAGCACAGCCTAGCCATTCTGTTTCCATCAGTCAAAAGGAAAGGATGTATCATGCCTATTTCCACCAACTGTGACTGAAGGTAGAGAAATCATATTATTATTATTTTTAAACTGCTCTTCTGCAAAACAGCAGTATTAAGAATAAAATTAAAACTGCGCTTCAGTTGCTGACACATTTCCAAACATGCCTACTTCCAACTACTGCATGCTGGGGGTATGTTTGCCGAACATAACTAAACCTTAATATTTCTTAAATTTTAATACAGAGGCTTGTGTAAGAGGAGTCTTGTGCAAAACCTACACACACACACACACAACTACAACATGTAAATATTAATTGGGAGTGAAGGGAGATGGGAATGTGGACACAAAAAGGTGAAGGACTAACCTAAGAACACGAAAAGAAGGAAGAATCACCGGAGCATTGGGGGCTAGATGGACTAGAACCTTGTTTATTTCTTAATTCAAATCCCTTTCCCAATTCACAACTACTCATTTTGACCATGGTGAAATACACCACTAAACTTTGTTCTTGCACACTTCCTGGTGTGTGTGCTATTTTTTAATTTTTTTTAAAAGGTGCACTGGTAAAGAAACACCTGCTGTTTGCAAAAATGGGAATGGAGGGTAGATTGGCTGCTGCTGTAGCATCTGCAGCTTAACATAAGAGGAGCCAGTGGCCCATTGAGTCCAGCATCCTGTTCTCACAGTGGCCAACCACAGAACTGTTGGAAACCCACAAGTGCAACCCGAGCACAACAGCACTCTCCCCTCTGGTGGTTTCCAGCAGCTGGTATTCAGATGCATGGCATGGCCCCTTCGCTCTGCGTAATGGGCCCTGGAAGGCTTTGGTGTGCTTAAAAAAGGTAAAGGGATCCCTGACTGTTAGGTCCAGTTGCGGACAACTCTCGGGTTGTGGTGCTCATCTCGCTTTACTGGCCGAGGGAGCTGGCACACAGCTTCTGGGTCATGTGGCCAGCATGACAAAGCCACTTCTGGCGAAGCAGAGCAGCGCACGGTAACGCTGTTCACCTTCCTGCCAGAGCGGTACCTATTTATCTACTTGCACTACTTGCACTTTGACGTGCTTTCGAACTGCTAGGTTGGCAGGAGCAGGGACCGAGCAATGGGAGCTCACCCCGTCATGGGGATTCGAACCGCCGACCTTCTGATCGGCAAGCCCTAGCTTAATGGGTCCTGAAGGCTTTGGTGTGCTTGGGTCCCAGCAAAATCACTGAAGCGGACCTGGGTCTTCTCTCTGCTTTTCCCTTAGGGGTATGATCTGCTCGCTGAGGCTTCCCACTGTCTTCTGTGATGGTAAGCACTTTGCATGTGTGCGGGAGTTCCCCCACTGAGAATGCATCAAATTTCCAATCTAACTCACTCCTTTTCCCCCCATTGCCCCTCACCCCCACTCCTTCTCCTTCTCTTTGAAAAGCAATTTTTAAAAAACACACAAGACAGTGCAGCTGACGGTACCTACTGCCTTCCGGCAAGACATGACCAACGAGTCGCTTATGACCACTGGTGGGTTTTGATTTAGAGAATTATACAGTGGGTCCTGCAACAAAATTTTGCAGTATGAAGTGCAATTTTGTTCTGGGTTCCAGTCACTCCCCATGCCATCCCCCTACCCCAAGATCCACTCCTAATAGACAGAAATCCATGCCCACCGAGAATAGGGTTGCCATATTTCAAAAAGCGAAAATCTAGACAGAAAAGTTCTTTTGGTTTTCTAATTGCAAAATTGCAGGGAAATTGGATGTTTTCGAGCTACCGTATTTCTGAGGGAAATCTGCAAAAACGACACTCCTGACATGGGCTGCCATACGTTCAGATTTTCCCGGACATTTTTGACGATTTCCGCACAGACACTGCTTGTGGCCGTATGCCAACCCTAACTGAGGATGCTCCACTCCAATGTGGTTTTCTACTCCCCGCTTTGGGAAGGGCGAAATGGACAAGCTTGTGCCCGATCCTAGTTATATCAGATTGTTTAATTTCCCCATTGATGTCTATGGGTAATTCTCGCCTCCTTCCCTGGAGACTTTTAAAAATTAGCATTTCAGGGTGAACAAGGATGTGGCCTATCTATATAAAGAGATTGTCCTTTCTGCCTTTCCCTGTTCCTTTCTCTTTCCATCCACTCTGATTCATTCCCTCCTTCCACCTAACAGTCAGTTTCTTTCTTCTCACTCTCTCAGTCACTGATCTGTTAGTTATTGTTACGCAATTTAAATTCAGGCCCATCTAAGCTTAGCATCCTCTTCTCACAGTGGCCAACCAGATGCCTGCGCGAAGAGCCCTCTCTCTCCCCTCTGGTGGTTTCCATCAACTGGCACTGAGAAGCTCTGCTGCCTCCAAGCTGTGGAGGCAGAGCAGGGCAATCATGGATTGTAGCCACAGAAAGATAGGACTGTTGTTCAATGGGGAAATTCAAGTTGCGTGCCTTTGCTCTGTTAGTGTCAAATGGACAAACAGAGCAGCTTGTTCTAAGTTTGTTCTGAAATGTATAGTCCCATAGGAGATCCCTGACAGGCACAGTCCACCAGGGTTCCTTTCAGTGGTGCCAAGTGGGGTGGGGTGGGGGGGTCCCAGTCGCATAAAGATTGAGAATATCCAAGTTGGCAACCTGTAACTTATAAGTCATAGACCTTAGAATCATAGAATTGCAGAGTTGGAATGGCCGTGAGCGTCATCTGCCATGCAGCAAACTTTCACCCGGAATTATTTCTGTGCACACCTGTTCCTCAAACCTTACCTGCTTCACAGATTTCTTCTAAAACATACCCCATGAGATTTCGTTTATTTATTAAATTCGTAAACTGCCCTTTGCCTGAAGATCTCAGGGCAGTTCACAGCCCAAAAATACAAGATTAAAAACACAAAATATGTAATAAAAACAAGGAAAAGACAAAACCCCATAGCCTTTCCTGGTAAGTAAACCGTTCCACACACACCTCTGTCATTTTGGCTGCCCTGCTCCTCCACCCCCATATATTTTTTATTTGATCTGATTTTGGTTTTTGAGACTGCACAGCAGCACCAAACCTCTGCAGCCCTGCTCGGTGGTTTTATTTCTGATCCCTCAGAAGCATGGGGCAGATTTACTATGAAACTAAATGAAGCTCAAGCTTCAGGGTCTTGAATTCCAGAGGAGCCCCAAGTAGCACAAATCAATTTTTTTTGCTGCATACATTTCAACGAAGTTTGAGAGTAAGTAGCACAGTAAGCTGGCTGTTCTGCTGTGGCTAATATAACCCCTTCCCTTTTTTGAAAAAACAGACCCTAGAGAGGAAACTAAGCTAAGGGTCTGGAAACTAAGTCTTATGAGGAGCTGGGTATGTTTAGCCTGGAAAAGAGGAGACTGAGAGGAGATACGATAGCCACCTCCAAATATCTTAATGGTTGTCACATGGAAGAGGGAACATGCTCGCTTTCTCTGGAGGGTGGGACTCGAGGCAATGGCTTAAAGTTACCAGAAAGGCCATTCCGACTAAACATTTGAAAAAACTTTCTGACAGTCATTGCTGTTTGGCAGTGGAAGAGACTCCCACAGAGGTGATGGACTCTCTTTCCTTGGAGGCAGTGGCGTAGCGTGGGGGGTGCAGGGGGGGTCGGCCGCACCGGGCGCAACATCTGGGGGGGCGCGCTCGCACTCGCAGCTCTCTGCCCCTACCTGGCTCACTCACTCTCTCTCACTGCAGTGCTGGCTGTGTGAATCTGATCCGAGCCGCTGGGTCGCCGCCCACTGTGGAGGGGGTGGGTGCCAGGCGTGTGGTGCGGAGAGAGAGCGAGGGACTATCTGGGGGAGGGACAGTGCAGCGGCCGCCCAGCGCAGCGCTGAGCGTGGGAGAGAACCACACCAGACCAGACCAGACCAGGCAGCAGCAAGAAGAAGCTGGCAGCGGCGGCAGGTTAGGGGTTAGGGGGCGCAAATTACTTGCCTTGCCCCGGGTTAGGGGGCGCAAATTACTTGCCTTGCCCCGGGTGCTGACAACTCACGCTACGCCGCTGCTTGGAGGTTTTGAAGCAGAGGTTAGATGACCATCCTGTCATGGGTGCTTTCAGCTGAGATTCCTGCACTAGATGACCCTCGAGGTCTTTCCCAACTCTTAAGATTCTAATGATTCTATGAATTCACGAAAGTGGATACCCAAAACGCAAATTGTGGTGATCTGCCATGGAGCAACCCCATGGTTGAAGAGAACCGTGGTTAGACCCCGTTGCTGGTTGTGAAGGGGCCCCCATAGCAGCTCAAGCTTCAAGCCCCCCCCCCCCCCAATGTAGGTCCGCCACTGCTGGGAAGGAGCGCGCAAGGGCGACTCGGCGCAACCCTTTTCCTCCCCCCGGGTCCCCTTTCCTGGCCTCGGTCCCTCTCCCTGCCTTACCTGCTGCGTCCCCTCCGAAGAGGAGCTCCTTCGCAAAGTGCTCGCCGCCGGCGCGCCCTGAGACATCCCGCCGAGGCGGCGCCGGCGCTCCTCCTTGTGCGCGCAGCCGGCAGGAGTTGGCGGCCAAAGCGCATCGGGGGAGCCCCGGAGAGGTGGAGCGTCGTCGTCGCCGCGCTGCGCCGGACGAATGCCTGCCTGCTTGGCTTGCTTTGCCTCTCAGCCTAGGCGGAAAGCCCAGCCAGGGACATCCCGGCAGCTGCCGGCAACCGCGAGGCGCGCGTGGTTCCCCGGCCGCTCGCCGCCTTGCTGGGGCAGAACCCGGCCGGGAAGAGAGCAGAGGCAGGCAGGCAGGCGCCCGCTCCCGCTCCCGCGCTCGCCTGACTGGGGCGCCCGGGCGGCGGCGGCGGCGGCGCCTTCCGAGGCGGGCTCGAGGCGGGCTTCGTGGAAATCACGTGGCGCCCCGGATGAAACTTCGGAGGGAACTGGCTGCGCGACCACAGGCCGGGGGGCGGCGAGGGAGCCGCCCGAGGGGGAAGCGAGGCTACGGGGGCTTTTCCCTCGCCCTTTCCCCACCGCCGCGTCTCGGCCAGAGCAGCGGCCCCAACCAGAACCGCTCCCCGCCTGCCTGCCTGCCATCCCGGGCCGGATCAGCGCGGAGGGGTCGTGTGAAACCAGAAGTTCCTCACCTCGCCACCAAACGCCGCCCACGCGCCGCTTGAAAAAAGAATCGCCTTGTTATTAATTTCACGCTTCCAGTACTTACAGACTTATATTTCGTATTGCATCACAAATTCAAGTATTTTTTTAAAAAAATCTTTTTGTGATTATATTTTTTCCTTTCACTTTGTATTCGCACCGAAAACTTTCAACCAAGAATCATAGTTTATGCAAACAGCAGATGGAAAATTGGAAGTTCCTCTTCTGTATTTTCTGCTAATGTCTTCCTTTTATATATTTAATTATATCTTATTAAGTTTCAACTTTTTAAACATATGCAGTTAAAACAAAACAAAAAAAATTCTTATTTTCGTCGACTTCCCACCCCTTTCCCCATGGAGTTGTTGCTTCTTCACTTCTGCTGCACCCTATCTTTTATCTATCAAATCATAACCACAATATTACCATCTAATTACTTTTGTTGCTCATAGCTCAAATCCTGCTAGCGAGTTCATCATACTATTTCTTTAAATAGTCAGAAAAGGCATCCATCCATTTATCTTTTTTATTCCTCCCCTCTTCTTTTTCATCCCTCTAATATATTTCCCCCCCTGCTTTGCTTTTGCTTTTATCCTCTACTCTGGGTTAACGAGGAAATGACGCGTAGATGAAGGGGATGAATGGTTGGTGAAGGACCCTGTGTGAGAGGCAGCGAAAGTAAGATTTCCCAGGGTGAGAGGCTGGGATAAGAAAGGGAAGCTCACAGATGAGAGCCAGGAGAGTCCACCTCTCTGTGTGTGGGTAAGAGCCCTATCAGAGAGGACTTTGCATTTTCCTTTTTTTCTATTTGTTTAGATTAGTTGGTTTTTTATTACAATGTATTCTGAAAAGTGTCCATAAAACTTTCCAAAAAAAGGAAAATTTTCAATAAAACATAAATATTAAAAAAGGAAAATTGCCAAGGGTCTTGGCAGACCACTGAATGGTTAACACCCCCCTTCCCATTGTTTGTTTGTTCAGTTTATATGCCTCCCTTCATCCAAAGATCACAGGTTGCCTTACAGCAGAGACAGATCTAGATGACCCTCAAGGTCGCCTCCAACTCTACAGCTGATGCAAAGATGCAACACAGGAACCCATCTTATACCACGATAGTGCATTTGTCCATATAGCTAAGTATTGTGTACACTGGCTGGTCTTACCCAGCTTGGGGACGCCAGGGATTGAACTGGGAAACCTTTACATGAAAAATTCACTCCCTACCACTGACCTATGACCCTTTGCCAAAGTGATGAAATAGTGTCACATATTCTTGTTTTCCCATCTAGCCATAATTTGGTAATTCCAGAATGCCGTCCAGAATGAAACAAAAGGCATAATTTTCCATTGTGTACTAGATTTATTGCATGCAACACTGTTTTCTTTTCGCTGCAGTTCATTAGTCTTTCCAAAGCACAATCCTCCTGCCTATTTCAGTCTCGGCAATGTACAGTGGTGCCCCGCAAGACGAATGCCTCGCAAGACGGAAAACTCGCTAGACGAAAGGGTTTTCCGTTTTTTGAGCTGCTTCGCAAGACGATTTTCCCTATGGGCTTGCTTCGCAAGACGAAAACGTCTTGCAAGTTTGTTTCCTTTTTCTTAACACCGTTAATACAGTTGCGACTTGACTTCGAGGAGCAACTCATAGAACGCAGTGTACATAGTAGTCTTTTTTGAGGTTTTTAAAGACTTTGGTGATTTTTGAAGCTTTTCCAAAACTTCTTTTGCAGCCATTTGGTAAGTTAAGCTTTTAAAACTTTTTTGGGGGGTTTTGGATTTTGGGTTGGGGTGTTTGGAATTCAAGGACTTGATGTTGGGGAGGGGTTTGCAAGAATCTGGAAGCTTGTGTGTTTTTTTCTGCATTTTTATGATTTTCTGTGACCATTGGGCCACTCTGCTGTTTTTTTAAAAAAATTCTGGATTTGAATTTCTGTGTGCTGGGTGGCTGGGGGAACAGTTGGGGAGGGGTTTGCAAGAATCTGGAAGCTTGTGGTTTTTTTCCTGCATTTTTATGATTTTCTGTGACCATTGGGCAACTCTGCTGTTTTTAAAAAAAAATTCTGGGTTTGAATTTTGAAATGCTCTTTACAGTATGTGTGACTTTAAAGAGCACTTAATAAACTCTTGTTGTACCAAATTTGGCTTTGTTTGGACTTTTTTTGACCATAGGAACGCATTAATTGATTTTCAATGCATTCCTATGGGATTTCGTGCTTCGCAAGACGAAAAATTCGCTAGATGAAAAAATTCGCAGAACGAATTAATTTCGTCTTGCGAGGCACCACTGTACCACACTATCAAGCCCAGATGCACACAAGGATCACGCAGCCGTCTTTTTATTAGGTGTCCCTCGGAGAACTTGATGAGCTATATTAAGAAAACAGCCAGACGCCTTCTGATGCAACACCAGTTTATGCCCAAGTTAAAAATAAAAATGTTGAATGTTGTAACGTTTCAAGTAAAAGGAGATTTTAGATTTCACTTTTACAACAATAGGATTTCCTGTAAGAGCGATTAATCCAAGCGAGTGTCTGCTTCTGCAATAGGGCTTCTCCTTTCTCTCCTCTACAGCCCCTCACATATCCCACATCTGTTCTGGGGGGACCCTTTAGAGCTGATTTTGAATACTTGCAGTGGGCTAGAGCATGGGTAGGCAAGCTAAGGCCGAGGGGCCAGATCTGGCCCAATCGCCTTCTCAATCTGGCCCGCAGACGGTCCAGGAATCGGCGTGGTTTTACATGAGTAGAATGTGTCCTTTTATTTAAAATGCATCTTGGGGTTATTTGTGGGGCATAGGAATTCGTTCACCCCCCCCAAATATAGTCCGGCCCCCCACAAGGTCTGAGGGACAATGGACCGGCCCACTGCTGAAAAAGTTTGCTGCCCCCTGGGCTAGAGGGAAGAGAAACCAAAAGTCTTGTGCTGTGCAGATGGTATCATGAGATGGAACTGTTCAGGTTATAATACTAATTTTATGCACAGATGAGGAGCATCTCCATTATGTCAGAAATACTGACAAGTCATACTGCTCGTTTTCAAAATGAATGGGCGCACAACTACTTTTGGACCCCAAGTTGTTCTGTTTTAGGCATTTTGAAAACAGAATCAGAATAAGTAATTATTTCTCCTAATTGCAGAAAGACAAGAACAAAGAAAAGCACCTAGATTACCAAATACAGGTCCCAAAGCAAACCACAAAAACAATGTATTATTAATAAAATTATGGACAAGAGAAATTACTACAAGGAGGGAAATTACTACTCTTATCTGTGTAATGACAGGACTGATCGGTACTGAAAGTATGTTTAAATGATCATCCAAATGTAAAACGTAAAACTTCATAATGGGTGGATTTGAAACATGGCTGGGTTTTTAATATCTACTTTAAGGGATGCTTGTTAAGTTTTGCTCTGATCAACAGACCCCTATTCTCTAAAAATGTTTTGGACAGAGCTCCATTTCAAAAGAGATTTTCCATGTGGTATTGAGGGAAGAAAAACTCAAGCCAGCCACCTTGTATATGCATAACTAGTTTGTAGTTGTTTGGATCCTGACTATCCATTTCCTAATTTATAATGACAATTTCTTTATGCAAAAAAAGTAGCACCAAGTCCCACTGCATATAGCATTTCAGACGCACTTGAATTGCAACTGTTTTGAAAACATGACTCAGAACTGCTTTGCAAAAAACAAAACAAAAAAAAAACTGGTAAAGCAAGCAAAAAATTGAGCATAAATCTAAACCAAAAATCCAGAAATCTCATTTTGATGAATGTGGTGTACAAAAAATGTATTTTATATACAAATATACATTTTACAAAGGAGACAAGGCAAGTGTACATGTTCACTGTGCAAGGCCTATTCCACAAGCACAATCTTTAAAAATAGAATTTCAAGAGCAGAGTTAAATATGTTTCTAGGGTGATGTTAAGTATGTTAGACATACTTAAGAGGAGACCTATTGACATTAATGGGCATGTCTACCGACTACCAACCATTCAGATACCACTCCTAGTATTTTGGCCAGACTGTTTAATGAATATTTTTTTAAAAGAAACAGGATGGACTCCAACTAGGTCATATTTAGAGTAAACCCATTGAAATAAACATGATTAGCTTAAATCCATTGATTTTAATGAATCTACTCCAAATATGATTTAGATGGATTCACCCCACAATAATTAACATTGAGGCAAGCATTTTTCCTCCATTTTCAGGAAAAAAATGTAATTCTAAGTAAATTTCAACTTGGAAAAAAGAAAACAATACCTGATAATAACATTGATTTAGGTACTTCATAAATAAGCCTCACCAATGTAGTCTTGTTTTAAACTGTATATATATTGTTTCCGAAATGGTGGGAATTTCACAGGCAGGGGAAGCTAAGTAAGTGGAGTAATGTATGTACTAATGTACACACTGACCAAGCATTCTGTGGCAAAGCAAGCATGCATACAAGTCCTGTACCCCCAAATTCAAAATAGCTTTTTTACAGCTCTCCTTGAATATACGCTGCCAGGTTCAGAACAAACAATTCTGTTTCAGCTCACTCCACTCCTTTCAGCAGGCAGATGCAACTCAAAAGTACATTCCCCTCTGGCTTTAGGTGATCAGCAGTCAAACTGCCCATCTATGATCAGGCACTGTGTTCTAAAGAGACCCCTAAAAGAGGCCATCTCTTCCACTTTTTGTGAGAACAGCAAACAAAGATGTACTGGCAAGTTTGACAGAAAAGCAGCATGGCTCAAAATTAACTTATGAGAATTCTAGATTTATACTGTGATCTAAACACTTTCAATCTACTACATGGATTAGTAATCCTAAACCTTGTACGCTTGAGGTACAGATGAGGGCAGTACTCAAGAGACCATAAGAAGGTTAAGGCCAGACGTATAAACACACCATAATGAACACTGTCTCAAGATGTCACAATACATGCAAGCCAAGAATTCCCTTACAATTCCAAATGTTGCATATATTCCAGGTTACTTTTCAGGACAAAACAACACATCTGGTGGCAGACCTATGTTTTGGTACCTGCGTCGCCATTAAACATTTAAACAGTTTTGGAAAGAAGAAATGGTGGGCATGCAACAGATCCTTAGTTGTTTCCTCACTTGCTATTCGTCCCCTACATAACCTTTGCCCAGCAGGAATCCTCAGTGCATTAGTTCTGTAACTAGGAGAAAAGCAGTTGGGAAAGGGAATGCAGAGGAGAAGAAGCAAGTGTGGAATGGCTCAAACACTCCTGCCAACCTCCAAACTGGATCCTTCCTCCATCATTTCCTAGATGTTTAGTGGAGACTGATTCTGCAACCAAACATCCAGTTCTGCCTGCACCTATCTCCTGATGTTCGCAACAAACCTGTGCAAATAAACTATATCCTGAAGCAATACTGACACACAATTGCAAACTGTTGCTGTGATCCACCAGCCCTTCTGTGTCTTGGACGTCTGCAGCAAGGTTTTGTTTTTTTAGCTTTCTTCTTTGCTCCCCATAGCATGGAGTCTTCTGCTTGAACTGAGCTTTACTAGAGCACAGCTTCCTGCACGTACGCCCTGGAGATCCCAGGCCATTCAGAAGTTGTAAGCAGCTCAAGACGTTGTAGCTGGATCAGTCTGCTATAATACAGCAAAAGCATAGCAGCCTCAGGTTTTAAAGAACAATGCTCAAAATTAGTAAGAAATGGTCCAGCGAAGTATTCAGAGCTATATGAGAGGACCCAACAACAAAACTCTGTAACTTCCAGATAAGATCGGTTTGGTGGTATGGATTCCAGGCGACATCACTACTGATGCTTTTGCGAACCAGTCTATGTTTATGTGGACAGATTCAGGGACAGGGGAGACTACACAGTAGTCCCCCACAAAAAGGTTTTCATGTATCAAGATTAATTACACCTGCTCGAAGTGGGTAGTGTTTCTGTGGGGAATAAGATCGTCTCTTTTTTTTCAGTAGAATGGAATTACTGGTACCACTTTCTGGGGGTGTGACTTCCACTTGCGACAAAAGATCTTTGACTTCAATGTTATCCGCCTTTTTCACTTCTGAGCCAGAACAGATTTCTTGATGGAGTTTGCATAATCCCAAAGTTGGTTGCATAGACAATGCTTTTGAGAAACCCTCTGCTTTTTCTACAAGGGATGACAGAGACTGGGGTGGGGAGAACAGAACAGGTTTTAAGTTAGTGAAAAAGATACAAGTATGAATTGCAGTACTGCAAACTCAACAACAATCAGATTCAAAGATTAACGCGCCCACCATGGATGCCAAAACCTTCACTGATACTGATTCACAATTTCAGCATTCATTTGCAAAGGCTCAAAAGAATGTTTCACATCTTCTAGAGTTGCAAAAACGATTGCCTACTTTTATCTTTGACCCCATTACCTTAATAATGTATCTTATTTCCCACACTGCACTACACCATGGTCAAACAACAAGAGCACAGAGGCCCTGCTATAAAACTCTGCTCAAAACATTCAAATGTTTAAAGACAAAGGGCTTGTATCCAATGTTATTCCTACTCCAAGTAGACTCAATGACATTAATGATATCTGTTAATTTAGGCTCATTAATTTCAATGTGTCTACTTTGAAAAAACCTTAGTTGGATACAACCCAAAACATGTAAATTCCATTTCGCCTCCTACAAATTCCATTTCACCTACTGTTTAGTGGCAAAGAGCTAAGCCAGAAGGGAGTTAATTTAGCTTCTATTTGTTATCTAATCTGTTATAAATACTAAATGTCCAACACATAAGGTAAAGGTAAAGGGAACCCTGACCGTTAGGTCCAGTCATGACCGACTCTGGGGTTGCAGTGCTCATCTCGCTTTACTGGCCAAGAGAGCCGGCGTTTGTCCGCTTCCGCAGACAGTTTTTCTGGGTCATGTGGCCAGCATGACTAAGCCGCTTCTGGCGAACCAGAGCAGCACATGGAAATGCCGTTTACCTTCCCGCCAGAGCGGTACCTATTTATCTACTTGCACTTTGATGTGCTTTCAAAATGCTAGGTTGGCAGGAGCAGGGACTGAGCAACGGGAGCTCACCCTGTCGCGGGGATTCGAACCGCCGACCTTCCGATCGGCAAGTCCTAGGTGCTGTCGTTTAACCCACAGCGCCACCCGCGTCCCAATACATAAGAGCATACATGATTATTATTTTAGATTTAGAAGACTGAAGCTGAAAGAACATACTTTTTAATTTATTCCGTGTAAAAATATAGGACTAGTGGCTTACTAATGATAGAGGTGACCCACAGGAGGATATAATTACCATGCAAATTAACTCACTCATAAACTTACCAGGCCAGCAATGAACATGGGACAGTAAATCCCAAGGAGCTAAGACACCTTTAGTGTCTAGCTGAAATGCTAAATGCAGCAGGGAGAACAGGGCCATTTTGGAGAACTAGAAACTACTGCAGGAAATTAATAAAATAAAGTTGTCTCCCTGAAACTCAGAGAATTTTGAAGCCTTCTACCTTAGCTCAGTTGTGTCCAAATGAACAATCTTACCTTACCTAATAAAATGACAGATTTGTATATAATAATTAAAGAGGTCAGTCTTATTTCCTAGGTTTCTGCTTCAGCACTGTTCTATGGCAGTGTCTGAAAATAAGTATAAATGCTCCTAGCTGATTGTGTAGCTCTTGCTTCCCCTTCCAGTTCTCACCTTAAACGATTCTCCAATGTCCCTGGATGCAGTTTTTGTTGAAAGCCTCAAGTCGGCCATACGAGAATCTGCAAAGAAACAAAATGATTTCATATCCTATAAAAGGGAGAGAAAATTCATTTGCCCACAACAAAGTACAAAAAAAGGATTACAAGAGCACTATTACAGGTAGTCTCCACTATTTCACATCATTTTAAAATACTTTATTTCACTGAGAAAGCATCAAAAGTTTTTAGCATGAAGGATTGGTACCGAATAGGTTTCGGCAGTGATCTTTCTACATTGGGCAGATTACTGAACAATTTAAGAGGGGAAAAAATCCATGAACGTGTACAGGATGCATCTCTTGAAATTGAGCAAACTCCTATTCACTCAGCACATAAGTTAAGAAACAATGTGATATAGTGGTTCAAGAGTTGTACTAGACCAGGGAGATTTGAGTTGAGCCATGAAGTTGACTATGTATCCTTTAGCTGGTCACAGTATCTTGCCTGATTGCTGTTACAGATAGGTAGCCGTGTTGGTCTGCCATAATCAAAATAAAAAAAATCCTTCCAGTAGCACCTTTAAGACCAACTAAGTTAGTTCTTGGTATGAGCTTTCGTGTGCAAGCACACTTAGTATCTTTTAGTATCTGAAGAAGTGTGCTTTCACACGAAAGCTCATACCAAGAACTAACTTAGTTGGTCTTAAAGGTGCTACTGGAAGGATTTTTTTTATTTTGCCTGATTGCTGTGAGGATACAATGGACAGAAAGAGAGCCTGGGCTCCTTGGATAAAGAGCTGGCTTAAAATGTAAGCTATAAAATATACTGTATATAAAAAAATGAAAGCATGCTTGTACATGGCTTTCTGTGATAAGTAACTATCATTTCCTGTTGACCAGACAGGGTAACATTACAGACTGCTCACGGTCACAAATCACAAATGACTAGCCTAAGTACAATGTGGACAGGTGGGTTGATTCAAGTTTTTATAGGTTAGTAAATTACCGTATGTGGGTTTATTTACAAGATTAGGCATAATAACAAGTTTAGGTTTGTTTGTTTGTTTGCTTGCTATTTGAAAGCCCTCTGAAAAGATTCTCTGAGTCAAGCCTGTGATATTAAACTGTCATGTTATAAATCTAGGTTGCTTACTTCCTGCCTGAAATCATACTTTCTTTGCCATAAACACAAAGCTGCTTAATCCAACTCTAGTATAACCTTTATTTATCTAGTACAACCCTAACTTTTCCCACCGGCTCATATAAAATCAGCACAAATAGCTAAGACTCACACAAATAACACAAATGGGAAGAGTTGGGGCTTGGTGCACACTTAATGTTCCCAACCCCTATCGTTATAATTCGTGTGTTGCCATTCTGATCTTAATTTGATTTTAAGCTGTATTTTAATCAAGTGTTCGATTTTTGTGTTTTTAATGTATTGTGTGTTTTGATGTTAGCCACCCTGAGCCTGGTCCTGGCCGGCGAGGGCGTGGCATAAATAAATAAATAAATAAATAAATAAATAAATAAATAAATAAATAATATTTATTTATTTATTTAAAGCTTTTAAAACTGAAAAGGGGTAAATGTTAATTGAGTTCCACTAAATGTCTACCTGCGACGGAACAGAATTGTAAAGACTGCTTCACAATTATGGTTGTGGTTTTATTTCATTACTAGAGATCATTTATAAGTGCATAATTACTTCATGTACAAGACATAACAGGCACAGAGGACCTAAACTCAAAACGTGTACATAGGAGAAAACTGAGTAATGCATGAAATAACTTGTGCCCCAGTGAGCATTCAATCCAAGCAACGTTTCAAATTCCCCTGTGCAGTGGCCTGTTACTACTGTGCAGGTAAAGTTAACATATGAACAAGGCAAATACAATTCTTGCAAAAGGCCCCCTCACATGATTTCACTCAGGCAGAGAGAAGTCATGTAATCAGGCCCCTGGGGAAATAGGTATTGGTTCCTAAAGATATGAGCCAGGGCTAAGAGACTTATTTCTACTAGCAATGCAATTTATGCAAATCAGATTGCCCCATTTGCAATATTGGGTCAGCTTGCCTTTTATGTGGAAAGTGTGTTTGCATCAGGAAGCCTCCTAAAGCACAGGCGCATGTTTGTTAAGCTCGCTGACTTGAGGTGAACAGGTGCTGGGAACTCTGATCTACAGAGGTTCCTCAGCACATGTCCGCTGAGTGTTTACAAATGCACACTTCACACTTAATGTTGTTAAACACGTTTGCTGCACAAAATGTGAATCCACTCTGACTCATGAATACCCTTTCCCAATTCACAGAGTAACTTGCGAGAGCAGTTCTGTGAGCAAATGCTGGGCGAGGCATCCTCAAATGGCAGAGATTGTAAAGAGAAGGGGCAAGCGTCACAAAACAACCCCCGAAATACAGCCATCGGCTGCAGCCCAGGACACTAAGCAACAACATTTGCATTGTCAACTGGTAGACAAATGGATTTCGTGCAAAGCCCTCAAGAGGGCAAATCTTTGCAGCTTTCTTTGGGGGCAAACGTAAGCCTGTGCACTTGCTGCTTTTTGGATAACAGCTGTTCAACAGAAATCAAGACGATTGCCATAATTGCAACAGGCTCTTTTCTTAAAGGCCCTCAGCTGCGTTTTGTGGATTTGGTGCATTATTGTGCTGAATCTTGCCCTTTCAACAGGGTGGACCATTTCTCTGAATCCATGAACAGGCTCATGAAAAGAAAATATTCGTGCCTCAAGACTCCCCATGCGATTTGGCCGTTTCCCAGCTAGCTAGGGGACTGCACAACTCGCTCAGCTGACCTCAGCAAAAGCAAAAGCATGCAAGAAGTTCCAGCTCAGCCCTAGTTTTCACTTTGTGAAGTTGCAACTACATGCTTTCCTGTCAACAGAAACCTAGCAAGCGAAAAAAAAGCTAAGCCAGAAACAAAGAAGTGGAAATCCCACCTGCTGCAAAACAAGAACTTTCACTGTTGGGTCAAACTCAGTAAGAAATAAGAAATTATAAGAAATGTGATGATTACGTTAAAAGCATTAAAAAAAAGTTGATATTGTTGTAATAATAAAATGAAAATGAAATTAGCTAGAAATGACTCCTTAAGTACTTTCCCATACATTAAAAGTGCAAACACACAAAGAATTGACACAAAGGTAACACTTCACTCCAGAAAGAATACTAGGAGTAGGAAACTTATAAAGACAGTCTGCAGTCCACTAGCAGTGGAGAAGGCAGACAGGACATAATCTATGTGGGACTTAAATTAAATGAAGGATTAACATCGGAATGGTTTATTGACTAACTAAGAAATGCAATGTGATATTAGACGATCAGCACTTCATGAAATTCAGAGCATGGGAAGTCACCCAAAGATATATAATTTGGCATTTATATTTGGATTTTTTTATTGTACTGTAATTTGGAATGTTTTAATGTGGTTTTTATTGGATTATTAAAATGGAAAACTTAATAAATATTATTTAAAAAAGAAAATCTATGTGGGAATAAAAGCCACCCTAAGGAGCGTTCGCCTGTGATCCCTTGCTCAAAGGTAGAATGGTTTTTCAGTAAGGAGCCTTGATAGGACAACACAACGTAGTGACCTTGTGGGCAAGTTTGCCACAATTCCCCCACATGTTCTGAGCCAGAAAACAGCAACAGTTACTGGAGTTTGACGGACTGGCTCCATGTGTCTGGGAGGTTGCCACAGAGTTGGAGTGCCCTATTAGGTCAGCTCACATTTTCTGATAGTCCTCTGTGAATTGGGCAGGAGGGCCAGGATTGCATGGTTTTTACACCCCATAATTTATGTGGGAGAATTAATGATGATGATGATGATGATGATGATGATAATAATAATAATAATAATTTATTATTTGTACCCCGCCCATCTGGCTGGGTTTCCCCAGCCACTCTGGGTGGCTTCCAACAAAGATTAAAAATACATTAAAATGTCACACATTAAAAACTTCCCTGAACATGGCTGCCTTCAGATATCTTCTAAATGTCAGGTAGTTGTTTATCTCTTTACAATCCTGCCAATGATCTTCATACCTTTGCTCTAGATACAGCAGCTTCAGCTGTCTTATTGAACACCTGCACGACACCACTACTCTTACCACCTTCAAACCCTTCATCTGAAACATACACCCATTCTTCATCCATTTACCCCTGGCTCTATCTCCATTATTTTTCTCTGTCCCTCCTGCTCCTCAATAAGCTACTCCTGTACTCCTCAAGGCATGTTGTACGTTACAAACTCCAGCTCACTCACAAGCCCCTTGAGTGAACTTATACACCTTTAGGCGCCAGGCAAAAACATTCCTTTTTAACCAGGCCTTTGGTTGATTTTATTGACATCCTATGCCCTTTTAAAATGTGGGTTTCTTTGGGGGGGGCAAGGTATTGGGTTGTTGTTTTAATTTTGATTATGTATTTTGTGGTTTTATATTTTGATTTTATTCTGTGAACCACCCTGAGACCTCCAGGTATAGGGTAGTATGTAAATTAAATTAAATTTAAAAAAGTCCTTCTTCTCCTCAGTTTTCAATCTGGAAAAGTGGGACCAATAATAACAGGAGCTGCAGCAAGCTAGAGCAGCAGTGGGCAGACTGCAGGCTTACAAGATCTACTTGGTATTTTACTAGCACCCCAAGATCCACATGCTTGAAGCTGGAGCAAGATTGAATAATGTAGAGCAAAACAATTTGTTGTCAGTACCAGAACTGAATAAATCTCCCACTGCTTCCAGACAGAAATCCACTCCTTGTTATCTCAAGCTTTCTTCATTTTAGCAATATATAACTTAGGGTAGCAGCAGAGTGTTCAAGGGATCATTTTGTTGCTACTATTGTTAAACAGTTGGGTGCTGGACATTCTTGCCCATCACTGCAGAGACTGGAGTACCTGTCTATCTCGGCTAGAAACTGGAGTACAAGTTTATTACAAACAGCTAAAGGTTGTGAACCTCTCAGAGGCATCCGCCTGGCCTCTTTTGAACACAGAGAACTGCACCATCTGAACTGATCTAGCCCAACAGTTCCTATATGATATAATACGCTGGAGAGATTGTTACTTGACAGTATATTAAAGGTGCTTGGTATTTAGTAACAGAAATACGTTCAGGGCTTTCAAAGCACAGGGAAATGAAAAAAGGAAATGAGAGGTAGTGAGTAATCTAAATATCTTTGGTTTCTGGCCACCAGTTACTAAACAGGGATGCATGAACATCCCAGAAACTATGCAAATAAACACTTTGAACACAGTGCATAATTCTGTATGATATTTTTTGTTAGTAATTTGTATTTCTGCTCTGCTAAGACACAAAGTTAAGAAGCACTCACTGCTGGGCACTGTCTGTGATGTGCAAAAAAGGACTCAAGCTTGTTACTAAAACATATTTATAGTTCTTTTCATTTTGAAAGTTATTTACAATTCTTCTAGATACTCATCCTTACAATACTTTGCAAGTTAAATAATTAATATTGACTTTTTACTGGTGAGGGACAAAGTGTCTTGCCTCAAATCACCCAGTGAGTCCACAGGATTAATGCAGTTTGTACGCAACTTCTGGAAACATGTGCAACTTGCTAGCACAAATGCACCCAAAGCCAGATATGGGGGTGGGGGTGGGGGTGGGGGTCCTTTGCTGCACAGGAAGCAGCAGCTCCTCTAAGCCAGAAAAAATGTCACCAGAACTCAACCCAAATTTGATGGGGAAAAAACTTTATATTTGTCTAAATCAGAGGTTCTCAAAGGGCAGAGGATGGCACGGGTGGCGAGAAGATTCAAGGACAATCAAAGAAACATTTAAATATTTCAGTGTTGTATGCATACACAACCAGAAGCAGTATCTATGCCTTTATTCAACAGCATTGGCTATTCTTCTACAGTTCTCCACGACTTACTGTTCTGAACAGGGATTTTCAAATCTGACAAATATGAAAGATCAGAAAAGAGAAAGGCTTCTTTGTGTTGATGAGATGAGAGTGAGTTTGTCTCAAATTAGACCTAATCTAAATGAGATTACCCGGAAAAAACAGCTCAAGCCTCTCATGGAGTTTGTGTACATACTTAAGGTACATATGTAATAAGCTTGTTTATAATTATATATTGGGAATGATTCATGTTCTTATGTAGCTGTATTGTTCTATACTTTCTGGATGCCCCATGATCATGTTATAAAGTAGTTGTGTTCCATGCTACAAATAAAGCACTGCTAGGAGTTGTTTCTTTTTGTTTTCCAATGCATTTCTTATCAATAAAAAAAATTTGGTGTGGGGCGAGCAATTTTTTATTCTCTGGCCAGAGAAAAAAGTTTGAGAACCCCTGATCTAAATTAAGGGCATGTTTAACAAAGTGTTAATGATAATCACATGCTGGGGTGTCAGAATTCTCACCATCTACTAACCAGAATTCACACACAATCTACTAACCAAGGAGATAGATTGTAGCTCAGTGGTACCACAATGCTTTGCATGCAATGTCCGGACATCCCAGACTCAATGCTGAGAATCCCAGTACAAGTAGCTGGTGATGGGAAAGACCTCTGCCAAAGATTCTGGACAGTTGCTGTCAGTAAGTGGACCAAGTAAGTGGACAAAGAACTTGGCCTGGCATAAGGCAGAGACTGCTATGCTCCTAGCCTGCGTTCCTGTTTAGTGCCCCACTTGAAGAGTTTTGAAATGAAAAGCCGTGCCTCTGAAGAACGGAACATGGGCTAGAAAAAAGGGGCAGAATGACTGCACTGGAACAGTAGTCAAAGTGCTCCGAAATGTCAATGGCTGCAGCCAAATTGCTGACTGGGGCTGGTTTTAGGTGTCATACAACTCCCTTGTTACAATTGCTCCACTGCATACCAGTGTGTTTCTGGGCACAATTCAAAGTTGGTGTCCAGAAAGGGCTGGTTGTCAGGGAAGAGTTAGAGTTAGAAGATTCCAGTTTCCCAGAGGGAGAAAGCATTCCCCAAGGGGGGGAGGAGAGCAGTGAATCTAATAGAAGGGAACAACAGGGAGGGACCGGCTGTTCACAGGAAAGACAAGGGTTAAGTTCTAGCTCAGATTCGGAGGAGGGGAGATACAGGCCAGCTCTAGCCAGGAGGTTAGAAAAAAGAGCGGAAAGCGAAGGGAAGGGCGCCTTCGCTATTTTGAGAGTGGCTGGTCATGGAGAGCTCAGAAGGTATCTGAAAGAAGTGACTCTGAGGAATAATATTTAAGAACCGTTTATAAGATTGTTTTGTTAATACGCAATAAAAAGTTATAAAAGAACAAGAAGCGTTTGTGTGGTGATCTGAAGAGGACAACGACCAGTCCTGACACTGGTGCTATGATGTTTTTATTGTAATGATCTGTATGTCATATATCTATATCTATGTATCCATATCCATCCATCCATCTATCTACACACACACACAGATACACACACACACTATATATATATATATATATATATATATATATATATATATTCTATTAATGTTTAATTGTTTTTTAATGATTGCTTTTTATCTATGTTTTTAGCTGTTTCTATTTTAGCTATAAGCTGCCTTGAGTGCCTGTCAAGGGAAAAGGTGGGATATAAATAAATATTATTATAATACTAACAACAATTACCACAGCCTCTAAGGAGCTTAGCACAGTAAAAACCACAAAGAGATGGCTTCCCAAACATTTAAATAAATTAAAATATTTAAACAAAGCCACTACTGCCCACAGAGAATAAACAAGAGGCTCTAGTGACTTAACGTATTTATTATGGCATAAGCTTCATGGACTAGAGTCCATGTCAGGTGTACCAGCTAAACTGGCAGGTACACACACACACATACACACACACAGGCGAAGAGAAAAAAAGAAACCCTTACAGCTGTGTGTATATATGCCTGCCAGTTTAGGATAACACTTCTTGCATCCAATGATATGGACTCTAGTCCATGAAGCTTATGCCATAATAAATGTTCTATTTGCACTGTTTTTTCAGCAATAGATTAACATGGCTATCTGGAAAAGAGTGAACAGAGCAGTAAGTGTTTTAAATTGTAACTGTCGAGAATATGAAAAAGTGCAGCATTTTATTTTTATTTTTGCAATGGTGACATTTTCAGGCTAGCATTAAACTATGATTTCATCATTTCAAACCATTACCTTGAGAAGGTTCTGCTTTTATCTCTTGATGATTCGCAAGAGGTCGATAGCAGCCCTGTATGAACAAATATAATATTTAGAACCTCCATCGCAAAGTATTTGGTTTGCTTTGAGTTTTATTAAGCTTACAACAGGACATCATTCACAACTGAGAGTGTCTGATTCTTTTGTATGGAAAACGGAGAATTGAATTCATTCTGATAGGCATGCAGTAGGATTATCCAGTAGTATCCAGCATTCTTGTTCCAGTACAAAGAACTACCAAAAGCAGTTCTATTTTCCTCATTTATCTAGACTGCCTAAATACAGTGGTACCTCTGGTTACGTATTTAATTCATTCCAAAGGTCCGTTCTTAATCAGAAACTTAACCTGAAACACCACTTTAGCTAACGGGGCCTCCTGCTGCCGCCGTGCCGCCGGAGCACAATTTCTGTTCCCATCTTGAAGCAAACTTCTTAACCCGAGGTATTATTTCTGGGTTAGTGGAGTCTGTAACCTGTAGCGTATGTAACCCGAGGTACCACTGTACTGCCATGATAATACACTTGAAATTTTAACCTGAGCTATCAAACAATTGCATTTTCAAATTCTAATGCAATTTAGAAGAATGACCAAACACTGCCCTCTGCTGCTAGGCTTAGGAAGTGGCACAAAAAACTAAGTGAATTTAAGAGCAGCCTGCTGAAACAGGCCAACAGTCCTTACAGTCCAGCATCCTGTTCTCACAGTGGCCAATCAGATGCCAGACGGAGGCCCCTAAGCAGGACCTGAGAGCATGGTCACTTTCCCCACTTGTGTTTCTTGGCAAGTGGTATTCACTCAGTGGCATTCTGCCTCCAACAGTGGAAGGTGAATATCATAACTAGTAACCACTGACAGCTTCACTGTATGCCACCTCCTTCTCTCTTAAAATCAAAATCAAAGAACCAGTGCAGGCATCTTTTCTGTCCCACAGATCACTTCTTGGTCACCAAGATTTGATGACCCAGTTGTGCATTATCTCATACAAACTGTTTGTGCTTACAGTATAGCAGTATGATTACGAGCCTGGTGTAAGAGGCACACAGAATCTGAGCTTTCAACACGTGCTGATAAAATAAAATAAAAAATACAGAGTGGAAACGGGGAAAGCTTTTCTTTACTGAAAAGTAGCTTGCACACAGCTGGCATCTGAGAGGTTAAAATAGTTGCAGCAGGGAAACAGTAAGGAACAGAAGACACAGTGCAGCTAGGAACTATCTATTCATTATTATGTCCATCTGGTAAACTTAAATTTGATGGCATTTCACTAGATACATTCTTGAGAGCAACATTTAGCCAAATATGCTCACCAGTGGAAAACCTGCAGGATGGGTGCAAGGAGCAGAATCAGATACTGTGATAGTTTATAACTCATCAATACCTTCAATTTAAGGATTCGACTCAGCACTCAATGGCAAAGTTGGAACTAATGTTTATACACTCTGCACTTTTAAAAATTAGACTCAGGATAGAAGGACTGATGTGCCCCAAGAAGATGCAGAGAAAGAGAAATTAATTGCAACCATATCCTGGACATGCTAAACCATATCTTTGGCCCTATGCGCACTACCAAAAGAAGTGTCACTTCACACTTGAGATCAGCAGAACATTTTCCCCCAAGAAGCATTTAACATATTCTGGTGGTACAAAAATAAACTTGCATTGAAAAACCAGTTTTAAAGGTATTATTCTAAAATACATTTGTAGGGCAAGTGTGCACTCAGCACAAACTTCATCAATCCTCACAGCAATTGTTGGCATGATCTCCCTAACCGGAGTACAGCGAAATTAAGGGAGAGGAATTCATGTAGTCTAAAAGCTAGAATTTACATTTTCTTTCTAACATTCAAAAGTATCTGCTGGCCGATTCATAAGCAACAGATGAACAACATTCTTCTTTTGAAATGCATCAAGTGAACTAAGAATTAAGGATACTCACCAATAACTCTTGCTTTCTTTTAAGTGCTTGGACCACATGCACTTGAATTTTTCTGGGATACTGATTGCGTTTGGATGCCACCTCCACTATTAACTCATCAAGCTGATCTTCAAGGAGTTTGATATCCGTATCTAATTCACAAGACAGATATGAATATATGGTATGTAAAATTATTTGGACAATCTATGTGAAAGTCTTGTTTGCAATATCTCTGCAAAAAATGTTTCCTCTTCCAAGCGCAGTGGTCTTAAAGATTCCCCAAGGAGCTTTGAGAAATGCATGGTTAAGGTATCACCCCACCCCATTCCCTGAGAAACACAAGGTTATCTTCAGTTACCGTAAGAACTAAAAATTGAAAGATGTATTATACAGTGGTACCTTGGTTTAAGAACAGCTAAGTTTATGAACAACTTGGATTAAGAACGCAGCAAACCCGGAAGTAGGTGTTTGGGTTTGTGAACTTTGCCTTGGAAACCGAACATGTTGAGTGTGTTCCATTTGTAAATTGAGTCCCCCATTGCTATAGGAAACCACGCCTTGGTTTAAGAATGCTTTGGTTTAGGAACGGACTTCCGGAACGGATTAAGTTTGTAAACCAAGGTACCACTGTACTTGACTCCATCTTGATCAGGGATATGTGGAACTATGAATCATAGAGTTGGAAGGGATGCAGGTCAAACCGTCCAACTACTTGCTCAATGCAGGAGGCATCCCTGAGAGTTGGCTCTTTAGCCTCAGCTCAGATACCTCCTGAGTAGGATAGTCCATCACCTCTCAAGGTGGCCTGTTCCACTGTTGAACAGCTTTTGAACACTGTTGAGCTACTCTGAGAAAGGTTCTACTAATGAGCAGCAGAAATCTGCTTCCCTAAAATTTCCATCTATTGGTTCTAGTCCTGTGCCTTGGAGCAAAGATGCAATTCTGCTCCATCTAAAGAACATCAAAAGAGCCTGCTGGATCAGGCCAATGGTCCATTTAAAACAGCATACTATTCTAACTCTGGCTCACCAGATGCCTGTGGAAAGCACACAAGCTGGACCTGAACACAAGAGCACCTTTCCCTCCTGCTGCTTTCAGCAACTGGTATTCAGAAGCATAACTACCTCCATCTGTGGCGGCAGAGCATAGCCTTCTGTATGACAACTTGTCAAATGTTTGAAAGACTGCTGTCATGCGTGTCTCCTCTGCACCCCTTCATCTTCTCCTCTTCAGGCTAAACATAATGAATCATTTCAACTGCTCCTCATAAGGATTTGGGTTGGTTTCCAGATCTTTCACCATCTTGGTTGCCCTCCACTGAGAACACTCCAAATGGTCAGTGCCCTCCTTGAAACAGTGGTACCCAGAACTAGAAACAGGACTCTAGGTTTGATCTGATCAGCACATTTTAAAGCAGAGAAGGACCAGAGAAGATGGATACACCAAGTTGTAGAAATGGGCAGCTTTAGGTACAATTAAAGTTGCAGTTCACAACTACCGCAATGCTGTAACTGCTAATTGGGGTGGTGAGGGAACTGGAACAGAAGGCTATCTACCTCATCTGACTAGAAAACAACAGCTTCAAAAGGGAGATGCCATCAAAGTAAGTTGCATTAAAAAAACCCACACAACTAGTGACAGCAAAGTTTTTAGCTATAGTTATTTCTTGTTCCCAACAGGTGGTAGCAGGTTCACAGCAACGAGTGATTAAATTAAGACAGCAAAACCTTTAGCTGTACTTCCATTCTAAATCTAATTTAGAAGATTTACTCAAAAATTAAATTATTTCCAAAGAAATGGCTAACAGACCAGCTTCTAGGTAAGGTAGATGAATAAAGCACAAAGAGCATTTATTATTATATAAGCCAGAATCTACTTCCTCTAGTTCGCAACCTGTGGCATAATAAGCTTGTTTGTCTTTTAGATGCCACAAGATTTTTTGTTGATTTTGCTGCAAAAGACTAACTTAGCTATCCCTCTTAAACAGAGGTACTGCTACTGCCAAGGATGTATTTTGAGCATCCCCTGCTGGACAAACATGGCAACACCCAAAAAAAAAAAAAAAAAAAGAAAAGAAAATCCTGGGAAAAGGAAGTTTTGGGGGCTTTTTTAGTCCTACAAATAGTACAAATATAGTAATAACAAAACCTGACAATATTTTTAAAAAACACAAACTTATTATTATTAACATTGTATTGTACAATTGGTGATAAAAGAATATCAAAAGATTCATCAATTGCACACAAAAAATTAATGCAACTTCCCTGCAGATGTTCCTATTGCTTCAGGTACACTTAAAAATTATAAAAAGTTATTTTTGAAGTCTGGCAGCTTACACATATCCTTTTGCCTCACCTAAAAATACGGTTCCCAACCACTGTTAGAAACTCAAGATATTTAAGCTAGGTGCCAAATGGCACCTTAAAGCTGGGTTGCGGTTGCCACAACAAAATGTCTATTCGCCAGGGGACCAGTATATTAAAAGGCACCTGCAGATACCCTCTGTTCATACATTTGTTGGGGTTCATAGGCAGAAGACTAAAACATAAATAAGTCAGCACAGAAATAAGAAAAATATATTCAAAAGTTCACATACCATTTTGAGGATCATCTGATGACTCCTGCCATGGGAGTCCGTTAACAGTAATATTCTCTTGTACAGCTGTTTCGAAATTCTGTAGAAAATGTATACATCAGAACTCTTAAAAATGCTAATTAATCTATTGATGCAATATAACACTCCATAAACTACCTCATACTGTCATCTTTTTTTCTACTTCTGTGTAGCATAAAGTAGCGAGCTATGGAGAAAAGCTGGCTCACATTACTCTGGAGACAGAGGCTGTGGTGGACAGACCTTGGGTCTGCCTCCTGGTGACCCAACAACCAGTGGGAGATGGCTAGTAGTTCAGCCACTCAGGAGAGAGTGTGTGGAATAGATGCTTACACTTAACAGTCCGAAAGGGTCAGGGACCTGGGTTTCAGGTTAGGGACTTTCTATTTGGGTAGGCAGAAGGAATCTCTGGTTATTTGAGTGGACTTGGGTTTTATCTGTCAGTGGAAACAGACAAAGATTATCTGTGGGCACACAAAGATGTACCTGAGGGGAAGGTTTGGACTATGGGAAAAGCAGGAAGTGTTTTATGTATAGTGTAAAACAATAACCATCCTAGAAAGAATTTCTCTGCCCACTTACAGGATGGAAGTGTTAAGACAGTTATTAACCATCTCTGTTGAGAGTGTCTATCTGAAACAAAGTATTGTGCCTTGCAAAAGTAACCACTAAACTATAACCTCTTTATGCGCAGACAAATAAACTTCCTGTTTTGTTTTAAAAGTGCCTCATTCTTTCTTAGTTCTTCTGGGCAAGGACTGAGTGGTCACAGAGTCCCTTTACAAGCATGCTTCCACAAACAGTTAAATCAAAGCCCCTGCTGTGGGACTACAGAGAGGGATTTAACCAACAAACACACATAAATAGTAGCCATGTTATCCAGCACCCATCCTAAGTAAGGATGTCTGTAACAGCACACCCCCCCCCAATAATACGCCAACCGTACTATAGGAAAAGGCCTTCATAAACAGATAAGGCTGAACAGAGAATATATTTCACATCCTTTTTACAACCAATTCATGCAGACTCAGAAGAATGACCCAAAACATTTTGGAGCCAAAAAATGCAAACAGTGCCTTCATGTTGGTAAGGAAAACAAATTAGGGGAAACAGCAGAGAGAAGTGGAATATAACATACTTCAGTTCACTTTGAAGAGAAAGAATACAACCCTGTAATATGGGCGATAGTACTGGCCTAGTCAATACGTCTGCTGCAAGAATCACAAAGGCTGTACTCCTAAAGTAACCTACCTACTAAGCCAGGGATAAGCCTCACTTAACACAATTGGACTTCCAAATAAACATGTATACTTTCACTGTAATACGCTGTATGTGAACTACTTTAAACATTTAGAAAAAGCAATTTTTTAATAGAATTATACAATAGCCATCTATAATATCACTATTTTAACCAGATCCTGGAACCATGAAAATTTACAGGGGCTGTTTTTCCTAGCACTGAAAGGAGGACTCATGAAACTTCAACCACTGAATTATAACTTCATTCATTTCCAGAATTAATGTTATATATTGGGTTAACCTTAAAAGACCACCTTCACCCATATGAGCCTTCTAGCGCCTTATGATCAGCATCAAGGGCCCTGGTCTCTGAAATGTTTGCCCTGGAAATCTATTTGACAGGTACCAAGGACAGCACCTCAGTCCCTTCTCAGTTGCAGCACCCCACCTGTGGAATATCCTCCCTGGGGAGGTCTGATGGGCTCCCTTTCTTGAGAACCTTGTTATTCAAACAAGCATTTTCTGTATGTTTTCCGGTTCCATCCATGTTCATACTGTTTCAATACTACTGGTTGTTTATTGTCAAAATTATATATTTAAATATATATATATATTTATCTACTTCCTATCTATATCTTTGGCTGATTTTACAGAAAAGTGTGGGGAAATGAACTAAAAACAAATAAATAGATTCTTTAAAAAAGCAAAAAAAACTGTGATGCCATATTAAAGATAAAAGAACCTTGTCAGGGATTATTGCAAATACAAAGATAAACCCAACTCCTTTGTTAGTCTTGTTAGGAATAATGGGTGAATCAAATCAACATGTAACTCATCAGGAGATAATGACGTTTTTGTTGGTCGCTGCTCATTTAGAAATTGCTAAATGCTGATGTTCTGCAGCAGGCCTGTCAATAAATTCCTGGTACTCGCAGGTATGGTCTTGCCAGAGTCAAGATGAGTCCTCTATACTTTTACACCTGGCATCCATTCATCTCCTTATGAGATGAGAAGCAAGAAATCAAGACAACCTCCTCAGACCAGGGCTTTCCCCCCCAGCCAGAACTCACTGGAACTCAGTACCGGCACCTCTCAGGTGGGTGCCATTGCCATTATAGGAGAACAAGGGAGGCGTTCATTGCGAGTGCCAGCACCTCTTTTTCTAGAAAAACTGCACTGCCTCAGAGGAAACATCCGGAGAGACTTATTGGATGGGAGCCTTTAACATGCATTTAAGTCATGGTTCTAATTTTAAGCTGCCAATATGCTTCCCCTGTTCCCACCTCAAAAAATGACACGGCTAGCTGCTGTTGTGGTTTACTGCATTTAAAATTATATTTGAGGAAACAGCTAGAGCTGTGATGTTTGTATTGCAACGATCTGTTTCTCTTTTATCTTAAAGCCGCCTTGACCCCCTGTCAGGATGAAAAGGCAGAATAAATAAGAATAATACTCTATTACATATGGAAAAGTAACAGTTTTTAAAGAAGAAATTATTGCACCAAACATCTCAGCACCACAGAACAAGGCTCCACAAGCAATTCAATGACACGCAATGGAGAGAAATGATTTTTGATCTGACACGCCTTAGAAACTGGGCAACCCGCGCCGCCCGAAAGCTGTAGTTGTGGGGGGGGGGTCGTGTGGGCCTCCCCCTTCCCAGCCGCCCCTTCAGCTGGGCCGCCCTTACCCAGATCGCTTCGACCACGGCCTGCTCCAAGCTCTCGGCCTCCACCGGCTGGCCCTCCCCGAGCTTCCGCACGAAAGGCTGGCAGTAGTCCAACAACTCGGCCGTCTGGCGCCGCGAGCAGCACCGCACCCGGCAGTCCCGAGGGGAAGCAGCAGCAGCAGCCGGCGGCGGCGCCTCCTCCATCTCGGCCTGCCTTTTTCCCGCTCTCTCGGATAAACCGTTCGTTGATTTTTTTTATCTCCCTCCCTCAACCGGAAGCAGTGCTAAGCCGAGCCGTATTGAAAGGCGGGTTGGCTGTGCGCACTTGCGCGCGCGAGAGGGAGCTTCGGCAAAATAGGTCCGGCTGGAAAGCGAAGCCCCCTCGGCGTTCGGTTCCGCGCGCGTCGTCGGGATGGGGGCGGTGGACTGCCTTTGCCACCTCGCCGCGCCCGAGTTCCGAGGGGTGAGTGGGCGGCGCGGTGCGGTTTCCACCCTGCGGTTGGCCGCCGCTTATAATTCCTTCTCCCTCTCATCTCATAAGAGTTGAGATCGAGGACCCATCTGGTCCAGCGACCCATTTCTTACGGTTTCCTACGGTGGCTAACCCCTATAATAATAATAATAATTTTATCATTTATACCCCGCCCCTCTGGCTTGGTTTCCCCAGCTACTCGGGGCGGCTTCCAGCAGAATATAAAAACATAATAAAATGTCAAAAACTTCCAGAATATCTTTGGCGATCACTCGTAGCCGAGTAAGATTGTCTTCCATAAACGCGGTTTTAACAATGAGTCCGTAAGTGACTGTGGAGGCCAATTCTGGATCCATACGTCCTTCCACAGTGGGGACATACCGGTAGGTTTCCCGGTGGGAGTTGATCACGGTGTGGATTTGCCAAGCGTGCCTTCCTCTTAGCACGTTTCTCCCTTTCGTCCTGAGTTCGAGTGTCTTCAAAGTCCATGACACCTTTGGAAAACGCTGTTCTCCAATTGGAGCGCTCGCAGGCCAGTATTTCCCAGTTGTCGGTGTTTATACTACATTTTTTTAGATTTGCCTTGAGACGGTCTTTCACCCTCTTTTGTTGACCAATATAAAAGGATAATAAAACACCAAACGTTACAAACTTCCCTATACACATGCATAAAGTCACATGCTATCTACTACTAGCTTCCTTCAGTATGAATTACTTAATGTCTGACATTAATAAAACATATTTCTTTTCCAGATTGAAAGCAGTAATTTTTTACCAAGTAAAGCTACAATTAACATGCCTCCTCCCCGGGGAGGATGTGCAGGTGAAATAGCTCAGTCGGTAGAGCACGAGACATTCAGGGTCGTGGTTTCAAGCCCCTTGGGGCCTTCTAGCTTTGATTCTATGAAAAGCCCCCTCTCCTTCCGCAGTTATTCATCCCAGCAAGAGCTTGCGGTCAGGGACATCTGAATTTACTTCGGTCCCCGTGTGAAAGGGGATAGAAGTCTCCAGTGCTGATCAGTAAAAATGTAAACAGCTCATCTATGGGCCGATATAACATAAAGCCGGGGGGGGGGAAATCATTTTACTTTTGCAAAATGCACGTGCATTTGTTTGCCCTTATCTGTACCTGAATATATGAATTGAAAAGGAAAAACACCTTAATGAGTAGTTGTAGTAGTAATAGCTTTCCTTCTGTTTGAAAGAAGAGACAGCGGTGGTTTAAATAAGTAACGTTTGACAACTTTTAGGTGCAAAGAGTTATTGAAAAAGAAAGGACACATTTGCCATTTCTACTGCTTTCTCCCCTTCTTTACAAATTATTCTGCTAGCATAATTATATTTTTAATATCTTCTAGGACATTGAAAGTGTATTGGAAGAAGCAAAAAAGGTTTGTAGTTATAGCTATATATTTTTTGCAGTTAAAGTTTTATAGGTAGTAGATCTATAGATTTTGATAGCTCAAGGGCTTAGTTTGTATACTAAGGTAAATTAACTTAAGGAAGTTAATTGAAGGAAAGTTGTCTGTCCCCACCTCTCTTCTGCAATCCTCTGCACCCCCTGAAATCATCTCTGAATGATCAGGACCCCTCCTGAGCAACAGGGAATGAGTTGCTGGGGAAAGAAGATTCTACCAAAATCGAGTTTGGAGCCTAAGATAAGTAAGGAAGTTCATGGAGCCCCCCAGCAGCCCCCACACTCCATCCCACATTGTTCAGGAAGCTCCCCTCCCTTTCTGGAAAGGCTTTTTGAGGGGTTTCAGGTACCTGTAGCAGTTATGAAGGGGATGGAAAACTTTTCTTCCATGAACTTCCTTGAGTTAACTTCTCCTAAAGGCCAAGCCATTTTAAGGTAAACTAAGAAACAGGACGGTAGATATGGGAAATACAGGAAATATAGGAAGGAAGATATGGCAAAATAAGTAATTTCAAACAGATGTGTTTATGATCAGATTGTAAGACTTCTCATTGTTATTGTCAACTCTAGCTAACATTTTTCCACGTTGTTTCAGTGTAAAGTTTTGGCTCTGGTGGTAGTTGCTGAATACACAGAAGATTTTGAAAAAATTATTCAACTTTCAGAAAGGTAACGAAGTTTCTAGTTCTTCAGTCTGTTTCACAAGGTAGAAAATAGTTACAGGCTAGAATCCAAAAAGATGAACAACTTGTTCAGCACATCCAGATACTTTGGATTTTGCTTCTCATATGACAGTTCTGTCATGCTGCATGGTAACTGTTTTTGGTTTAAGTCAAAATTACATTGTGAGATGATGATAATTTTATTATTTGTACCCCACCCATCTGACCGGGTTTCTCCAGACACTCTGGGCAGCTTTCAACAGATATAAAAACATAGTAAAACATCAACCATTAAAAACTTCCCTAAACAGGCCTGCCTTCTGATGTCTTCTAAAAGTCAGATAGTTGTTTATTTCCTTGACATCTGATGGGAGGGCGTTCCACAGGGTGGGCGCCACTACCGAGAAGGCCACCTGCCTGGTTCCCTGCAACTTCACTTCTCACAGTGAAAGAAATGCCAGAAGGCCCTTGGAGCTGGACCTCAGTGCCTGGGCTGAACAATGGGGTTGGAGACACTCCTTCAGAGCTTGTCACTATCTCATAAAATAAACGTCTTCCGGTATTGTTTTATGTGAAAGATGTTATAGTAAATAAAACAATGGTGCTTTAAGAGACATTCACGGTCAGGGTGCAAAATTTGAAAATGCTATTGTTCATAAGCAATCAAAATAGGAGCAATAAAATCTTAGTTGTAGTGTTGATTGGAATAGCAAAAGCTGTTACCTTTTCAGTCCTCTTTCTTTTTTATTTAACCATAATACATGTCTGCCCTTTCCCATTACTTAACACATGTTTGTATCCAGGTACCCAGGATTTGTCTTTCCATGTCTGGGCATCCATCCAGTTCAAAGTAGTCCAACGGGAAACGATCGCAGTGTTACATTAAAGGTGAAATGGCAGCCAGTTACAATTGTAGCAGTTAACAATTTCTGTACTGTTTTTCAGTTTGCCAGGTAAACTTATCTGTTCCTATTGCATGTGGTCTTGCAGCAATAGAGTGGTCACTATTTTTGTATACTGAGCCCCTTCTTCCCTGTCTCCTGCTCTCCCAGAGCAAACTAGAGGTATCCTCAAAGGAGTATCATAGAATCATAGAATCATAGAGTTGGAAGAGACCACAAGGGCCATCGAGTCCAACCCCCGAGTATCAGAAAGAAAATAAAAATTGGTGCTAGGCAAAATAACTTCCCATCCTTGCGTCTAAGCAAGATCTACAACTTAGCTCTCATCAAAGGAGGTTCACATAATTCCAAGGTAGATGCATGACAAGCTTACTTCAGAGCAGGGATGTGTTGTCAAGAGGTGATTTTCAACAGTACCTTGGAGAGCAAACAAGACATGCTTTTCAAAAGTCTGGCTAGAGGTGATGGAGTGTAGTTCAGCAGCATCTGGAGAGGGGAGCACAGGTTCCCTATAATAATTTTCATCGAGGAAACTAGTGTAGGGTACAGTCCAGATAGGAAGCATGCTCCAGGTGGGGGCCTGTACCTGTGTCTTCAAAATAAAAGTAACCAATCTGAAGCATCCTAGTGTGATTAACGGTGCACATAGCCTGCCTCTTAATCATGGATGGGGAATCTGTAGTCTTTCAGGTGTAACAAAATTAAAAAATTCCTTCCAGTAGCACCTTAGAGACCAACTCTTGGTATGAGCTTTTGTGTGCATGCACACTTCTTCAGATACCACACGAAAGCTCATACCAATAACAAACTTAGTTGGTCTCTAAAGTGCTACTGGAAGGAACTTTTTAATTTGTTTCGACTATGGCAGACCAACACGGCTACCTACCTGTAACTCTTTCAGGTGTAGTTAGGCTCTAGCTCCCCACAGCCTCAGCTACCATAGTCTGTGGCCAAGGGTGCTGAGCATTATAGTGCAGCCACATCTGTGGGTAGGTGTAGGGTACAGGTTCGCTGTCCCTGCTCTTAAGTAAACTTACAATGTGTTTAGCTTGGAATGTGCAGCTGAAATCCCATTATCCCTCACCATTGGCTGTTTGGGCTGTGAGTCCAACAACAACCGGAGGGGGCCATGTTGACTATCCCTGCCTTGAATTTATATGCCACAACCCAGATTACGGAGTTTGCCAGGCTGACGTCGCAGACCTAACTTAAACAGGTCAAGGAAAAGGCACTGCGTACAGCAAAATGGCATTGCTTTAGCAATACAGAATTGCAATTAGCAAAGAACAAAACTATGATCCAAGAAAGATGTGTTAAAACATCTGTGGTGTCTTACTTAAATACTGTAGGCCCACAGCTTGCATGGGGGTTACCTTCCAGGGATCATGCCTAAATCCCAAATGGTCCAAAACCCATTGGGTTCAATGGTGGGTGGGATTGCCAAAGTCATTTTCCCCAGAACCCCGTCCCCTTTAAAAAAATTATTTAATTGCCACACATATAAAGCTGAATGCACACAAGTTAAATGTACACAAGTTGCAGGAATGTATGTGGAAAAGTGGGTTATAAAATAGGAATAGGAGAGAGAAACAGTGGTGGGAGGTGAAGCAGACATCTGAGTCCACTGTAATTGTTTGAGGCCTAAGTGTTCATTTCACACTTACACAAGATCTTTGTGCAGGATCTGGACGAAGCATTGCCACTCATAGAACTCTATAAGGACCGCTTGTTGGCTATCGGAGAAGTAAGTAGAATCTTTATAGCCTTTGGTAATCAGCTGCCAAAAGCACTGGGCAGCACAATCCTAAATGTTTTTACTTGCAGGTCCCTAGGATTACAGCTACACAGCACAATCCTCTGCATGTTTACCCAAAAGTAAGTCCCGCTATGCTCAGTACGGCTTATTCTCAGGTAAGTGTGCATAGGACTTCAACCTTAGGCTACACTCCTATGCACATGTAAACTGGGAGTAAATCCAATTGAACTCAGTGGGACTTATTTCTAATTAGGCACTTAGAGGATTGTGTTGGCGGTTCACAAAACAATGTGAAATGCTTGTTGTGTAGATATTTGCATGACGAAAAACCCCACATGTAATTTGTTGAGTATAGAACATGTTCTGGGAAGCTGTGATGGGCTATAGCAGGCTTCCTCATCCTCGGCCCTCTGGATGTTTTTGGCCTACAATTCCCATGACCCCTAGCTAGCAGGACCAGTGGTCAGGGATGATGGGAATTGTAGTCTCAAAACATCTGGAGGGCTAAGGTTGAGGAAGCCTGAGCTATAGTGTTCCAGGAAGTGTGCACACACTGAAATAATGTATATCTGTGTCCATCCTATATAATTATGTTTCATATAAGGATATAAATAATGAAAATAAATATTTTTAACATATGTTATACATGTTGTTTCTTATACCACCCATATATGCAGTTGTCACATGTGATGATCTGCATGTGAGTGGCACAGTTTTTCATACAAGGGAAATATTTTTGATGTAGAAATTGTGTCATGTCAGAAATAGCCCTTTAAACTTTAAGCAAGTTCTTGGCTTTTTTCACAACAGTCAATATATTGGACTGCTGATTAAATGCTTGATTAAGGACCTTGGGTGTTTCACAAAAATAGCAGGTCTTCAAGAATACATTACTTGTTAAGTGTAAACTGCTTTAGGAGACTTTGGGATCGAGTTTGCTTTTATTATTGCTCCTAGCTGAGTGCATTTTGTGCTGATAGACAAAGTAAAACAACAATTTCTAGCAGTGTTTTTGAATTCCCGCCTCCCATTTTTCCTGCAGGTTGGTCTGGATTTCACTCCCAGATTTGCAAGCATTGATGAGCAGAAGGAAGGGCAAAGACAAGTCTTGATCAAGCAGATTCAGCTGGCAAAACAACTAAATTTGCCTTTGTAGGTCTTGTGTATGTTGCAAGAGAGACAATTAGTTTTATTTTTGTGAATGAAAACGTCATTTGACGTGATTGGAATTCAGTTGCTAATTAAACCAGAGCATTGTCTAAAATGCAGTGGTCTAATTAAAATTATTACTGCAGTTTATTGTATTATCTATTCCTCGTATTAATAGAGGAAGTGATTTTGCTGTATTTTCAGGGTTACAGGCTGTGTTGTTGTATAATCTTTGCATAGTTCTTTTGAGATGTTTCCAGGCACTCTGCAAGAACTCTTCCTACCTATTTTGCTTTAAGCAGCAATTCAGTGGACCATCAAAGTGCAATTTATTTGTTTACATAATTTTAATAGTCCTGTTCTGAAGGCTTGGGGTAGATAAAAACAGAGTTAAAAAATGTAACTTGATTCACGCTTAATCGCATAAAAAATGCTAAAACTCCACCCAGGGAAGTGGTTTATCCGGCCATGAAAACCCAGCCCACACTTTTGCTAACAACTCCTGCTGATATCTTTTGTTCTTCTTGTTTATCCTAGAAATGTCCATTCCCGCTCAGCTGGAAGGCCAACCATTAACCTCTTAAAGGAACAAGGTATAATGTTTTGTTTTATTTACATTCATTCGGTTTGTTTAGTTTTCTTGCCAAAATACACAGGGCCTATTCACTGTGGGGGACAGTCAGGTTTTTCCCCTTTGGATGTTAGACCAGAAACAAGAAGCAGACCTGAAATAGGATCATAGAATTGTAGAGTTGGAAGTCCATGCATGACTATGCAGATGTCCCATACAGGGATGCATTCAACATCTTTATCAACGACTTGGATGATGGACTCAAGGGCATCCTGATCAAATTTGCAGATGACACCAAACTGGGAGGGGTGGCTAACACCCCAGAGGACAGGATCACACTTCAAAACGACCTTGACAGATTAGAGAACTGGGCCAAAACAAACAAGATGAATTTTAACAGGGAGAAATGTAAAGTATTGCACTTGGGCAAAAAAAATGAGAGGCACAAATACAAGATGGGTGACACCTGGCTTGAGAGCAGTACATGGGAAAAGGATCTAGGAGTCTTGGTTGACCACAAACTTGACATGAGCCAACAGTGTGACGCGGCAGCTAAAAAAGCCAATGCAATTCTGGGCTGCATCAATAGGAGTATAGCATCTAGATCAAGGGAAGTAATAGTGCCACTGTATTCTGCTCTGGTCAGACCTCACCTGGAGTACTGTGTCCAGTTCTGGGCACCACAGTTCAAGAAGGACACTGACAATCTGGAACGTGTCCAGAGGAGGGCAACCAAAATGGTCAAAGGCCTGGAAACGATGCCTTATGAGGAACGGCTAAGGGAGCTGGGCATGTTTAGCCTGGAGAAGAGGAGGTTAAGGGGTGATATGATAGCCATGTTCAAATATATAAAAGGATGTCACATAGAGGAGGGAGAAAGATTGTTTTCTGCTGCTCCAGAGAAGCGGACACGGAGCAATGGATCCAAACTACAAGAAAGAAGATTCCACCTAAACATTAGGAAGAACTTCCTGACAGTAAGAGCTGTTTGACAGTGGAATTTGCTGCCAAGGAATGTGGTGGAGTCTCCTTCTTTGGAGGTCTTTAAGCAGAGGCTTGACAACCATATGTCAGGAGTGCTCTGATGGTGTTTCCTGCTTGGCAGGGGGTTGGACTCGATGGCCCTTGTGGTCTCTTCCAACTCTATGATTCTATGATTCTAGGGATCAAACCTGCAACCTTGACGTTATCAGCACCACGCTGTAACCAACTGAGCTATTCAGGCTCAGCCAATATTACACATCTGTTTTGGCATAAGATCCAGAGTCTTCTCAATCAGAGGCACAAGCATAGGTTTTTGAAGGCCCTGGGCACTATATTTTAGAAGGAAGTTATCTTTAGATGATGGTATTATTATTATTGTTGTTGTTGTTGTTAATACTATTATTTGACTTACTAGTTGCTTACTCCAAAAAGGTCTGTAAGTAACTGGCAAAGGCTTAAGAGATGAAGACATAGCATAAAACCAGGGGGAAATGCAATAAAGCCATCACAGTGACCCATAAAGCAACCCAGCAAATAGCAGAAACATCATTAGCAGACATTTCATCAATAAGCAGCAGGACACAGTCGGTCAAATGCCTCGGAGAGGATATACATTTTTACCACAGGCCGAAAGGGTGCTAATGGTGTTGGCAGGCAGACCTCGAAAGCATTCCACAAGCTGAGAGCCACAACTAAAAGTGCCCTCTCTCTTATTGCCACCTGTGGCGTTTGCCTGTTCTTTTGAAAATGTCTGTACAGGGGGAGAGAAAGAGTTAATAGGTAGACCAATAGAAAAGCCAGAGGCGGAGCCTACCTGTTTATAAAACGGCTTAGCCCAAGGTTTAGACAGTTGGTTAGTTGGTTGGTTGGGAAAAGGCAGTTGGGAAAGCAGTTGGCAGACAGATGGAAATAGAGAGACAGTTAGTGCAGTTGGTTCTTGTGTGAGGGGAGGTAGAAGAGTTAGAGACAGAATAAAATAAGACTAATAGGATAAAGGGTAACAGAGTTTCGAATGCATTTAAAGTTTATTTGTGTTTGCAATAAACTACAATCTTCATTGTTAACTTAATAACCTGACTGAGACTAAGTGATTTACCGGGGAGGACCTGGTTGGTGGCAGCAGATTAGTGGTGTATGGGTCAATAGTCCGTGAGACGACCGGGGGCTCTGTACGAATGCCACACCACCCTCTGAAGGGGCACCTAGAGGAGGGCCTCAGATGAAGATAGAAGGGTTTGGGTAGGTTTATATTGGGGGCGATGCCCTGAAAGATATCGGAGTCCTAGGCCGTACAGGGCTTTGCAGATCAACACCTGTTCTGCAAAAACGTACTGGCAGCCCGTGCAGCTGGGCCTGCCAGCAGTCAGCTGGCTGCATTTTGGGGTTTGGGTCAGAGTCATGCCAGGCAAGTCAGGAGATCACACAGCCAAATATAACATTACTATATTGTAAAGGGATATAAACCCATTCATAGAGACGCATTCCACAAGTGCGCCTCTAGCTTTTTCTATAGCCCTGTGGAACTTTGGATCACATTCCCTGCCTGGTCTGCGCTTTGATGTTTCTACAGGAAGCAAAAGTTCTTTTCCTGATTTCTGTCGTTCTCCTTAGGTGCTGAAAGGGTGCTGCTCCATGCGTTTGATGGCAAGCCGTCAGTGGCAATGGAAGGGGTGAAGGCTGGGTATTTTTTCTCCATTCCTCCGTCTATTATAAGGAGTGAACAGGTGAGAGTCAAGAAGTCCTGGCTTCTGGCTATAAGGTTCTTTGTTCATATCTCAAATCTGGTGCATGGAGCCAGAAGGATTTTCCACCTCTGCTTTAGCTGATTGATTTCTTTAACCTGTAGGAGATGAGGACACTTACTTTTGAAGCTATTTTGGTTCTCCTGCCACTGAAATAAGGAATGGAAAAGAAGACATTAACAACTGCTTCCAATTATTGGCAATATACAATTTAATAAACAATTTTTTCCCCACTGTCCTCAGAAAAAGCATTTGTATTCAAGCTTTGGCAGTATTAATATTTAATTATTTGGGTAAACTAAACACTTATTTAATCTGTGGACAGTTCAGCTTTTAAAATGTTTATTTTGGCTGCTTAGAGAATGATGATGCTAATTGGTTTCCTTATTTTATTCAAGAAGCAGAAACTTGTGAAACAGTTGCCCCTAGAAAACATTTGCTTAGAAACTGACTCTCCTGCGCTCGGCCCTGAGAAACAGGTAAAGTATCATAGAATCGTAGAATTGTAGAGTTGGAAGGGACCCTGAGGGTCATCTAGTTCAGCCCCAGAACGCAGGAATCTCAGCTAAGCACCCATGACAGATGGCCAGCCAACTTTTGCAACACAGTTTATGAGCACAATCCTGTTTGGGAATAAGTGGCTTGAGATGCCAAGTGATGGTGTGGCAAAACAACTACAGCTGGGAGGAGATCTCAAGAGGTCTTGACAGTGTTGGGAAAGGGCTGGGTAGAGTAAATGGAGGCTTGAGTGCAATAGGCTGACCTACTGGGCCTCAACCTCTGTAAAGGGCTCAGTCATGAATATCATAAAAGGGTCAGTTTCAAAGGTGGATAAAAAGAATGGTGCCGTTAATAAGAGCCAGAGCACAACAAGGTAGCCCAGTCGGTAGAGCATGGGACTCTTAATATCAGAGTCATGGGTTCAAGCCCCACGTAGGGCAAAAGATTTCTGCATTTCAGGGGTTGGTCTAGATGCCCCTTTAATGCTGTATTGTTTTTAATACTCAATTGGGAGCCGCCCAGAGTGGCTGGGGAAACTCAGCTAGATGGGTGGGGTATAAATAATAAATTATTATTATTATTATTATTATCCCTTCCAACTCTACGATTGTACGAGGATTTGAACCTAAACAGAAACTGAGTTGGCCATAGATGTCACTGGAGACCAATGTCACTTATTTGTATTTCAGGTGAGAAATGAACCAAAGAACATCTTCATTGCTGCAGAATACATTGCTAAAATAAAAGGGATTTCAGTGGAAGAAGTTATAGGCATAACAACCCAGAATGCACAGAAACTGTTTCCCAAACTGAATAACTTTCTCTGAATATAACTAATGTTCTGCTGTGCCTTAATATATTTGTGTGAACTGGCTTCAATATATTCATAACTTCACAATTTTTAAGAAGTTATGATGTTCCCTATTGATTGTGTCTGTAAATTGAACCAAATATAGAATGATGCTATGTACAAACTCTCCTTAATTTGACATTGGCACTTTCCTAATAAAAGGACCGTAACCATTGCGTGTTTAAAAAAATGTAACATCTTTCGTTTTCTTTGTGCTTAAAAAACAATAAAAATTAATTTATCTTGATTGGTTTTTTTATAGGCATTTATCTTATTTGTATGTCTTCCCTTTCTCCATGGAGTTCTTTGCGTCTTAGTTCTGGCTATATAAAAGGGGAATGTTGATGTCCTATTTACCTCACAGGAATGCGTGAAGAACAAATTAGTAGAAGACTGTAGCGTAGGAGGGATAAACGTTATGCTTGGGAGTGGAATGTGGCCCTCGAGGCATCTCTTTCTGGCCCTTGAGACACCCTACAGGCCACTCCCCTCACTGGCCCTGCTTGCATCGTGGACCTTTTGAGCATTGGCCTAGCTGGAATGTGTCCTTGAGTTCTCATAATGCTTTCTCCTCGTCTTTTTAATGGTGGTGACTCTTACACACACCCTTCTACAGTGCTACCCCACTAAAAATGCGGGGGCTTTGCAGGTATCCAGTTGGAACCCCAAAATGATGGACATAGGAAGCTGCTTTAATACCCAATCAGACTAGGTAAAAGGTAAAGGACCCCTGGACGGTTATGTCCAGTCAAAGGCGACTATGGAGTTGCAGCGCTCATCTCGCTTTCAGGCTGAGGGAGCTGGTGTCTGTCCACAGACAGCTTTCCAGGTCATGTGGACAACATGACTAAACCACTTATGGCACAACAGAACACCATGACGGAAACCAGAGCACACGGAAACTCTGTTTTCCTCTCCGCTGCAGCAGAACCTATTTCTCTACTTGCACTGGCGTGCTTTTGAACTGCTAGGTTGTCAAGAGCTGGAATAGAGCAACAGGAGCTCAACCCGTCATGGGGATTTGAACCACCGACCTTCTGATCAGCAAGCCCAAGAGGCTCAGTGGTTTAGACCACAGCGCCACCCATGTCCCTTTCAGACTATTTGCCCATTTTGTCCATATATTGTCTACTCTGACAAGCAAGGTGACCTTTACTGAGGAGAGGCCTGCTTGATCAGACCAAAGGGTGAGTCCCAGCTAGATCTACACGCTGTTCTCCCAGGAACCTGTCTATGCCTCCTACCTGATCCTTGGAGAAGACAGAAATTGGACATCAGCCCCTTTGCATGCAACACATGTGCTCTGCTACTGAGCAATGGACCGTCACCCGATGTGACCCGAGAGCTTGGAGTAATTATCCCACTGGATGTAAGCCTGTGTAGCTATTTCAACCTTGTTCATCATTTCAAACAGCTACATACTCTGCCTGCTAATTTCATCAGATGGATTAGCCTCTCTTACTTGTCTATCTTTTTTTTTTATTTCTGGGGGGTGAAATATTGCCTTTTCCCCGTTTTAATAAGCTGAGCAGGCATGCACCGCTTCTGACTCCTATTTCTTTCAGCTCAGGGAATGATCTACTGAGGGAAGATGTGAGAGTAAATGTGAAGGTGAAAAACTTGACCACTCTTACCTATCTTTGGTCCAACCCAGGGGCGAGGAGATTGTGGACCTCCCTAGGCTGTTGGGAGTCCAGTTCCCATCATCCCTAACTACTGTCCACACTGGTTCAGGGGGTGATGGGAGCTAGGAGTCCTGCAACATCGGGAGGGCCACAGGTTCCACATGCCTGTTGTGAAATTCGTGTGAGAGCCACATTCCTGTGATAACTGTCCTCTTGCTTGCAGCGCTGAAATTAAATAAGATGGGGAAGCAGAGACCGTTTTTCTAGCAACCTGGGGCTAAGCAGGAGTTGTTGCTGGCCAGGCGTGAGGAGAGGAGAACGCTGCCAGATTCATGTTCCTTCCAGCAAACTCCATGACCTCCCTTTACCTCAGCAGCTGCTGTGGGATCAAAGGGGTAAGGAAGCCAACTTCTTCCTGCTTCCCTGCTCTCCTGTGGGGAGGAAGAAAAGAGGGAAGCAGCGTGTGTTTGTGTATGCGCAGGCGCGCACACACACAGATATTGGAGAGTAATTTGTTTCAGCCTGAAGCTGTGCCATTAGCCCTCTCCATTAATATAACAAGTTAAGGTAGTTTGGAAAGGATTTGAAGCACAGATTGCTCTCAGACGGTGTGGGGCATCTGCCATAAAACATGGGAGCAGATGGTAAAAGGCAATCTGAGGTAAAAAAATTAATGTGCACCTAATGCATATATTTATATATATTTTCTGCCACCCTCGGCTCCTTAGGGAGCAAGGGTGGGATATAAATTCAATAAAGAAAATTTAAAAAGAATATATGATAACTCATTTATTGAGCAGCCCCTCCTGATTTGTTTACTGGGAGATAAGGCAATGTTGTTGGCTATTCAGTTAGCATGAGTAACATGCCTTACATACTTATTTCATAAAATCTACACCGCTTGATGGTTGTTTTTTTAAAAAAAAAAAACCCTCAAAGCAGTTTACAAAGACAATAAAACAACCAAATCATCAGGTAAAACTGTTAAAAGCAACTATTTAAAGCATTTTTATATTTTAAAAAACCAGCAATAAACTAAAAGCAGATTAAAACATAAATCCACATTTTCCATGTTTTGTTTTGTTAAACAAAAATGTGTTTTATAGGCACCAGAAAGAGTACAGTGAAGGGTTTGTGTGGGCTTCTGGCGTCTGTATGGTGCCTGTCAAATTTTAGGCACTTTATAAATGATTAATAAAATGCACTTGCTTTCCACTGTATGGACATGTATGAAATCAAGATATATATTCCTTTATAGGCACTCAGAGGGGAATAACAAGTCTAGCTCATTTCTTTTCTAAGACAGAACTGGGTGCCCTGTGTATGCATCCCTAACAGTGCTTTAGAATACAAATAACCTCCAGGTTGTTTTTCAAATCAATCACAGTTCCAGAAAGACATAGCGGTCAAAGAAGCTAAAAGATGTCTGCTATGCTGAAAGAATGGACGTGTTAAAGTAGAGACAAGCAGGGCTGGGTTGGCAAACAGCCAAAGCTGAAGTAGAGAGAGTTTTTATTGTTCCAAGTACAGTAACCTGCTTTTCCAGCTCCTCCCCAGGGAAGTTTATTCTAATAATTAGGGGAAAATATTCTAATTACTATGTGAGAACATGCATCGCTACTGCTTTTGGGGGCAGTGGGCCCATATATAATTTTGAAAAAGTGCCGTGGGCACCAGCCACAAAATGGCTGTTATGGGGGTGAGGCCTAACACAATATGGCTGTTGTGGAAAGTGTGGCCTAACACAAAATGGCAGTGGTAGTTGGTGCCATTTGGGACTGGCAGAGGGCAGGGTGACCCAACACTTAGGGGAGCTGGAGCCAAAGACAGCCAGAGCCAACTCATTCTAGTTTTGTTCACATCCTCCTCCCTACAAGGGCAACACTGTGGCTAAGAAACTAAAAACTGAGCCCTGGACTGGATGCAAGTATGTTATGTTATGTTGTTATGTTGACAATTTAATATTAGTCTTTGTTAAATCTGATGGCAGTTAGCTTTAGCTTCCATTGGGGGTCTTAGATTTTTAGGATTATACAGGTGTTGTGGGATTTTGTTTGCTTTTTATCGCCTGTGCTGTTTTGAATTGCTTGCATTTTGCTGATATTTGCATGCTTGAATGTTTGTTTTACATTCTGGAGGTTTGTTGCTTGTGGTGAGTGACAAGCAATACATAAATACCATATTTTTCGCTCTATAACACACACTCGACCATAACACACACATAGTTTTTAGAGGGGGAAAATCCGTAGGCATGCCACCCATAGGCATTCCCTCCATAACACGCACAGACATTTCCCCTTACTTTTTAGGAGGAAAAAAGTGAGTGTTATGGTGCAAAAAATACGGTAATTGGCTATAAGGATTTCTGCCTGTTTCAGAACCTTCAACATAGCTGTTACAAAGGTCTTTTAAGGCTTTGAGGTCTAGTAAGGTTTTGCTTGCCTTGGCTGGAACTTGCTGTTCAACACATGAGAAGCATGATAATAATTTGATCACTATTGCAAGTGAAGAATGTTTTGATTTCTTTGCTACTGTGATATTTTTGGCTTAACTGCCATGCGGTTAATCAAGGCACATATGCCATCTCTTTACCTTAATGTCTTTGTGAATTTCAAGAAAAAAATATTTGTTGAGATGATATGCCATGAAATTAACCCTCTGAAACAACATCTCCTAAACTTTGAAGCCATCCCATTCTTAGGGAAACATTCTTTTCTCATACAAACATGGATTCTTCACCTCTATCACCAAGTCTCTAGCAGATAATTTTCTAGAAATTCACCCAATGTTTTAGGATTGGGGTTGAGCTGAATGTCTTCTCAGGATCCCTGCTAGCCCAATAATTTTATCATTGTAAGAGGAGGATCTGCAAAAGAGAGGGACTGTTAAAATGGTCAAACCAGTTTAGAAGCCCTGGACAAGTCTGTCAAGTGTCCTCTTTGTTTTTGTAAATAAACACAATGCTGCTAAACACCAAAAACATTTCCAGTGACTCCTTCCAAAGGAAACCAAACCGGAATAACTGCAGCACCCCTGGACCATCTTATTGCTCTGAGAACTGAGGTGAACATTAACAGCAGCATCGCAAGTGTTTCCAATGATCACTCCAAAATATGAATCAAATCCCACATTACTGCATTTTAAGCCACATAACAGTCTGCATTTGTCTAGCGTTGACACCACCTATTCAGTGGAAAATCTCTGTGTGTGAATTAACTTTCTCCATTCTAAGTTACTCTGTTGGACCAGCTTTTAAGAGAAACAAAGGGAACTTTAACTAGCAACTTGATCTCCAAATTGCTTTCTGGCAGGATATAAATGGGGCTTCTGTCAAGAAAAGCAATGACAGCTGGCACCTCTGAACTTCATTGTTTTAACAAAACTCAACATTTTCTTGTGGCTGGGTTCCACACACACCTCTCAGTTCAGATCAAATGTGTTTTGTTTTCAGGAGCAGAAATCAGTGGTACTGTCAGGGCAGCAGTCCGTAGGCTAAGCAGAAAGGCCTCAAACACAGCAGGCCTGTAACACATTTCCCCCCTCAAAGAATCCTGTAAACTTGAAACTCTTAACGTGCTCAGAGCCACTCTGTTGTTTCATTTTACCTGTATGCCTTTTGCACCTGGTACATCTTGGAGGTTTAGAAAAAACAAACCCCAAAGCAGATCCAAAAAACCTGAGGTCTGCCCACCCTGGTAACCATACTAACTTAGCTTACTGAATTTTAAGCAGATCTGTGTGGTAAACATTGAACTAAGCCTGTCTGCGCTTGCAACTGGCCAGAGACAAGAAGTATCACAAAACTGAATCAGTTTGGCTGAGATAATAATAATAATAATAATAATAATAATAATAATAATAAATTTTATTTATATCCCGCCCTCCCCAGCCAAAGCCGGGCTCAGGGCGGCTAACAACAATACTTTATGTCTCCTCTGTCTCTCTCTGTGCACTTAATTTTACATTTATTACAGACACCATATTGCTGCCAGTGTTCCTTTGTAGTAAAAAAAAGAGGGAGTCAGCAAAACCATTTACCTACTGACAAAATTCTGTCCTTGCCCAGTCAAGGATCTCAAACTATGTCAACCTCAGGCTGCTGTGGCACCTTAGAGTAGACCAGCACTAGATATGCGTGAGCTGAGCCAGCTATGTAATTTTATTTTCTATTAATTTTGATCTTGCTTTTGTATTGCATATATTTTAACTCCATGTGTGCTCATCTGATCACTTAGGTCTGTGGAACTGGCACTTTTACAAGTGTTTGTACCCCACTTGCAATAAATTGGTCCTTCAGCCCAATCTTTGGAACTCCTTGCCCATTGATATTAGGCAGGTACCTTCGTTGTATTGTTGGAAGGTACCCCCGCAATGCAGGAATATTCAGCTGTCCCATACGGGGATCAAACCTGCAACCTTGGCGTTATCGGCACCATGCTCTAACCAACTGAGCCATCACTGTTACATTTCAGCAAGCCTACCCAGGCATGTATAATGGTTTATAAATTACTTGTTTTTTAAATATTTTTTAACAAGTTTGTTTGTTTGTTACCCACCCTTTATCCTAAGTTCCCAGGGTGAGTTACAGCATTAAAAGACAATATAAAAACAATTTTAAACAACTTGCAACCAAGAAAATGAGGTGTGTCCTAAAAACATAATCTCAAATGTCAAAATGTATGACAACTTGTTATGTAACCAAATGTTATCTAACTTGTTTTTGTTTGCTTTTATCTGTATTTTTTAATAAATAGTTTAGGTTGTCTTTTGCAAACCTCTTAGCAGCCTACTGTTTGAGTGTTATATAAGTAAATAATGAAGTATAGTAGTATCATTTTATCATATTTAACTTAACATGTAATGAATTGCTGTTCTAAATGCATTGCTTTATTGTGATAATTACTTGATGTTTATTCTGAGCAGCTTTGGGCACGATGGAAAAGCAGCTTACAAGGAAACTACATTAACCACTGGTGCTTGACTGGGTCTAAAGTGAATGTAACATCAGTGAATAATCTAGGGCAGCCTTATATCTGGTGCTATTGTGAACTACAACTCCCATCAAGCCAAACATAACTAATGATCAGGGATGATGGGAGTTGTAGTCCACAATACCTTGGAGGAATTAAGTTGGCCACCCCGATCCAGGCATTTTAACGTCATCTGGGGTGAAAAGTAGTAAGAGTTGGTCTGTGTTTAGAACAGGGGGTGCCAACATTTTTGGACATTTTGAATTTTGGGGGAGTGCTGGGGGCACCAGCCACAAAATAACTCCTCTAGGGAGGCATGTGGCATAACCCAAAATTAGATAGACAGCCATCCTCAACAACTTTACACTCCCCATATGTCAGCTACATTCTCCAGGTCCTGATTGTAGAGATTTGCACAACACTGATTTTACACAAACAAGCACAGATGTTGTTGCTGTCTTAATAGGGAGGGAACATTCCTCACTACCAGGAAAAATATACAAAGCGGCCACATGACACCCACTCTCATTTCACAGAAACCAGTTAGTGTCATGAGGCTGACAGAGAAATGCTGGGTTTCTGCAGGTCAGGAAAAGGCTGGAGGCTTGAAATGCAACTGACTTCTATTCACAGAAAGTAACACAGCGGGGCCTCTGTGGCTCGACTCCTTCAGCTTGAGACATTGTTGGAAAACTGACCTCTGGCCCTGCCTTTCCCCTCTAGCCTCTTATTCTGGAGATCTCCCCAACAGATGGTGACTGCAACGTGGAGATGGGCCTGTCTGGCCCTTTGCTTGGCAACATGCAGGGCTCTCCTGGAGCCGGGTTGTGAGAGGAGGAGAGCAGGAGGACTGAGACTGCGCTGCTGCGCGATGGCAGGTGTACCTTCCGATTCCTCCCTGTGTCTGTGCTCACACTGAAATGCTCAGCCTCCAGCCTTGCCTTGGAAAGGCCTTCATCTTCTGACCACCACCACCCTGATCACTCCAACCTCCTGCTGCTACCACCTCCCAGCTCATCCCTCCCCCAGTCTCCTCCCTGATGTCCCACCACTAGGACCACAGAGTGTCATGGTCCGGTTCACAGGTGATCGAAGTCCCGGCTGGCGACGTCAGGACCAGGGACAAGATGGCGGGGTGGGAGCAGGAACAGGAGTTCAGAAGCCAGGAGTCAGGAAGCCAAGAGTCCAAGGGTCAGAGAGCCGGGAGTCATGAAGTCAAGGGTCCGAGGGTCAGGAAGCAAGGAGTCATGAAGTCAAGGGTCCAAGGATCAAGAAGCAAGGAGTCACAAAGTCAGGGGTTCAAGAGCCCAAGGCAGGAAACGTGTTGCTGTGGCAAAGAGCCAAAGGGAAATGCTAACCTTATACCCTTCCCAGCTCTTGCCACCAGGTGCTGTGAGTTACCAATCGGCCTCACCTGTGTGGCCGCACCTTGCCTCTTCAGAACAAACTTAGAAAGGCTCCAGTCCTGCAAAGTCCTACTGGTCACAAGGCCTGGCTCCTGCACGCACTCCTGACATGGAGTCTAAGTCCTCATCTTCCCTGTCCTCCCTGGGGAGCTCCTGGGCGGGAGGCTCCTACCACTCCTCCTCATCCAGCCAGTTCCTGACAGAAGGCAACTGCACGTTTTGCCTCATAACTTTCTTCCAAGGCAGGCTAGAGATGTACTTTCCCCCTCCCTCAATGAAAGCTCAATGTCTTGGGCACCTGCTCAGGGGTTCCAGTGAAAGCCTTTGGAGGTGCCATGGTGCACAGCTGATCTACTCTGGAAAGCAATAATAGGAAAAATAACATCTTCTTACATAACAGATCTGGGCACCTTCTGTTTTATTCAGAGTGGCATCTGCTGACTTTGGGGACCAAGCTGCATTTTCATTCCTTTTTTTTATATTTTTTGCTCTGCTGTCTCAGTTAAGGCAGAATAAAATGTGTTCAGCTTCCTTTTACGCAGATCTGTCTAGCAGCAGCTCATGGGCCATGTCTGCTCTAAGGTAATGTCATCTGGTCCTTGGCAGCCCTGTCCAATTTTAGTTAAGGTATGGCACTTTTTTTGTTGAGGAAGCTTCCTTATATTAAGTCAGACCAGGTATAGGCAACCTTCAGGCCCCCAGATGTTTTGGACTACAATTCCCATCATCCCTGACCACAGGTCCTGTTAGCTAGGGATCATGGGAGTTGTAGGCCAAAACATCTGGAGGGCCGAAGGTTGCCTGAGTCAGACCCATGGTCCATCAAGCTCAGGTTGTCAAAAATGATTGGCAGCAGCTCTGTGGGGTTTTGAGAAGGGGTCTTCCCTAGCCCTCCTTGGAGATGGCAGAGATTGAACCCAGAGCCTTCTGCATGCAAAGCAGATGTTCTTCTGCTGAACTGCAGCTCCCTTCTTGCAATTTTGAGAGCAGTAAGAATAAAGTATTACAGTTGTCCCATGTTTTAATATTATGTAACTGTCATGTAACTCTGTTAAACCACAGAGCCTAGGACCTGCCGATCAGAAGGCCGGCGGTTTGAATCCCTGCAATGGGGTGAGCTCCCATTGCTCGGTCCCTGCTCCTGCCAACCTAGCAGTTCGAAAGCACGTCAAAGTGCAAGTAGATAAATAGGTACCGCTCCGGCGGGAAGGTAAACGGTGTTTCTGTGCGCTGCTCTGGTTCGCCAGAAGCGGCTTAGTCATGCTGGCCACATGATTGGGAAGTTGTATGCCGGCTCCCTCGGCCAATAAAGCGAGATGAGCGTCGTAACCCCAGAGTTGGTCATGACTGGACCTAATGGTCAGGGGTCCCTTTACCTTTTTTAAACTGTCTTTAATTATTTGATTACTGAAACGACAAACACAAAATGTTCTCTTAAATAGTGCATTAGATACAAGCCAAGTGTGTTAAATTTATTTCTTAATCACTTAGTCTGGACCAAGGAAATAGATACAATTTTTAAAATAAAAAAACCCTACTGGCATATTTTACATAACTTATTTTCAAACTATTTAATTTTTTGGTAACCAATTTAATTCAAACACAGACAGTATTATAATTGTTTATTTGCTCCTGAGAAATGCCCAGCAATGTCCAGGAGAAGCAGCCTTTGAGGAGCACGTCATCCAAAGATGGCATGGCCTGCAAGATACAAAGTAAAGAAGCATAAAACAGAATCAGTAGGAGCCGACAACTTTCTTAGAACCATTTGGTGAAAGCAAGAGTAGCCGATGTGGTGCTGTCTAGATGTTGTGGACTACGTGCTCCAACAGCCTCAGTCAATATAGCCAATGATCAGGGATGATGGGAGTTTTAGTCCACAACATCTGTAGGGCACCATCTTGGCTAACTTTTGAGCTAAATCAACAAGCTCTCTACAGATGTTCAAGAATTGGAATAAAGCAACATGTGAGGGAGAGCAGCCTGCCAGCTCCACCTTCCCCAACCCGTCAAACAGCTGGACAGCTACTGTCTGAAGTGGGAAGCTCCCAGCATGATGTGACCTGTACTGGTAAGAGCCATTGTGGTGTAGTGGTTAGAGTGCTGGTCTAGGACCTGGGAGACCAGGGTAAGCTGCTTTTCAGAAAATGCAAACTGAACCAACATTCTGCCCTATCCCAGCAGTCTCTGGCCACTATGATTCAAAATTCACACTTCTATAAATGTTGTGATCTAGTTCTCCAACTAATTTTAAAAAAGAATTAGGTGAAAATGTGTATAAAAATGCATATAAGTGAAAAATTACACAAAAAGTTAGGAAAAGTTGCTTGCAAAAATGTGTAAAAACTGCAAACAGAAATGTGCTTATTGGGAGAAAATTGCACTATATTGCTGCTGAATTTTCATGGATAATTTTATTTATTTGTTCATGGAAGTTGCTGCAGAAATTTGGAGAACCAAATGTAAGTTTCAAAAGACTAGAAAGCAAAACTGACAAGAGGGATCTATCTCTAACCTTGAGAGAATTTTTCAGACCAAATTGTTTAACTCTACTTGAGTGTCCTTTCTCCCAGTCTTAAAAGTTAATCATGCACGGAACTGTGGGCCAGGCAAGATAAGGCAAAAAGCTAAATAAATAAGCGTTGCCTTTCTCCTCATTGTTTTGCAAGCAGCATCTAAAATAAATTCAGTGGTGATGATGTAACACCTGTTCTGCTGCTTCAGCCCGTACTCAACATCAGTTTTCTGTTTTGTTTTACAAGGAATTAGTTGGTGGCTGAGTCAGTGATCAATCCCCAGTACCTGTTTGCATTAGCAAAGCTCAGTCATGAAATATGCCCACCAATTCTAAACAAGAATGTCTCTTAGCTGATTGTCTTTTGCTTACTATTGAGCAATAATAACCAGTCTCCACATGGAGTGGGGGTGGGCAGATGGGCTTGGGAAATATGCCCTCAGAGGAATACACTTCTTGAACAGCCCCCAACCCCTCTTTGTCACTGTTTGTATAGTCATTCTATTTACTCCCTTCTTCCAAAGGAAACCAAACCCAGGTAAGCACTGTGTGTACCCCTGAAAGTTTTCACCACTTTGGGGGAGTGAGGCAAGCATAACTCTACAACATAGGGAAGCAATGCAGCTGAATTGCACCTCAGGAGAAAGAAAGATAATGCCATACTTTTCAGGCAGAAGAAAATGTCATGCTGGGTAAAGGAGAATGGAACAGAAGAGATGGGAGTTAAGAACACAAGAGGCAGGATGGACAGAGAGTGAGCAGTAGGCCCATTGCAAACTAAGGGGCTAACTCATGCACACAAATTTTTGCAAAGCACATGATATCAATCACATAAAAATCCCTTAAAACAGGAGGGAAATATGGGCTGGTATTTTGACAAGGACGTCACCATGCAGATGCTATGAAAAATTGCATCCATGTGCACACCTAATCCATGATAAACTGTTGTGCGAAACTGCCCCTCCTTACTCCTCCAAAGTTGATGCGTAGAGAGGGGTGGAATTACAGATTCCTACAGTTTAACATTTACTTGCAATGTAATATATTGTTATGTGTTGGTGACAGACCTTTTAATCCCTGTACCCTGTACACATGACCCAGAAAAACTGTCTGCAGACAAACGTCGGCTCCATCGGCCAGTAAAGCGAGATGAGCACCGCAACCCCAGAGTCGTTCGCGACTGGACTTAACTGTCAGGGGGCCTTTACCTTGTGAACTTTACCTCGGTCTAAGAATGGAATCCGAACAGTGAAAGGGCACTGGCGGCGGGAGGCCTCATTAGGGAAAGTGTGCCTCAGTTTAAGAACCGTTTTGGCTTAAGAATGGACTTCCAGAACGGATTAAGTTCGTAAACCGAGGTACCACCGTATTAAAAACATGATAAAACATTAAACATTAAAACTTCCCTAAACAGGGCTGCCTTCAGATGTGTTCTAAAAGTCAGGTAGTTGCTTATTTCCTTCACATCTGATGGGAGGGCATTCCACAGGGCGGGCACCACTACCAGGAAGGCCCTCTGTCTGGTTCCCTGTAACCTCTCTTCTCACAGTGAGGGAACCGCCAGAAGGCCCTTGGAGCTGGAGCTCAGTGTTTGGGCTGAACAATGGGGGTGGAGACGCTCCTTCAGGTACACTGGGCAGAGACTATGTGCCAGCCAGTAAATGGGTGGATCTCCACCCCAGGTTCTGGATGGCTAGCCAAAGACAACACCAGAGTTTCAGGGAGGGAGTTTCAGGATTGCAGTGGGCATGGTGTAAGCTGGAGGAAAGTTAATTGCAGTTTGCAAGTGGTGCCAAACTGGAGAAAGGTGGGAGTCAGGGCACAATGTGGGCTGACAGTTTGAATCCAAGATAGAATCCAAGGGAGAAACAGAACCCTCTTGTACTGTAACACTGGAAGCCCCTTCATCATAGGTACAGGTTGTATAGATGTGTAAATAAACCATATATCATAAAGACACTTCCGTCTCCGCTGTTCCTCATTGTCCAAAAGGAAACACAAACCTGGGGTAAAGAGTGCCTGGAACTCCCTATAATCTCTGCTGTGGAGATTGGCAATATTGTGTGTCACAATATATTACAAATTAGCTTACTTTTTTCCGGGAAATGCCTCTTTTCCTTATTTTCAGGAGGGCCTATTGTTATCCAGGAGGCCCTGTCACTGATGTACTCATGCTTCACTATTTTAAAAATCTCTGCCGAATTGCGGTTAGAAAAGGGATAATGTCTCCTCTGAGGCCTGAGCCAGGCCGTTTCGGACTTTCCTTCCAACCAGCATCCAGGGTCCCTCAACTTGTTATATTCAATCAAGAGCTTTTTCTCATCTTCGGCCATTTTGGTCAATTGGAACTTCTCTTTATCCCGAGATGAAGTCCTGCTTTTAAAAGCAGAGCAAAAATATAAGCAAGCCTCAGTAACTTCAAATGCTTTTAGTCCATGTGAAAGCAGGACACCTTAGCCCTGCTCAGTTGCTATAGGAATGAAACCTAAGATACAGTTGTGCAACAGAAGATGGTACAATTGGCTCTTTTCCTCTGCCCCCATGCTGATCAGTACTACTATTTCTGGGATCAAATAATAAGGATGCTTTAAAACTCGTGTCCAGGGGCCACCTTCCCCTGTGTGAACCTTCTGAGGGCCGCATGCTAGAGGTGGGTGGGACCAGAGGCAAAAAGTGGTTGGAGCGATGATACTCCCACACCCCTCTCTGTCTTCCGTTCAAGCAAGCAAGAGGCATTATCTGAGTTTAAGGTCCCATATCAGCCAGGCAAAAACATTAAAGGAGAGTGCGCTTGTGGAAGGGGCCTGGGGAGACTCCCAAGGGCCAGACAGCCTAGCCAGTGATCAGGGACAATGGGAGTTGTAGTCCACAACATCTGTAGGGCACCCTGTTGGCTACCTTTGGGTTAAATCCATCATCTAATACAGAGGTTCCCAAACTTGTTTGGCCTACCTCCCACCTTTTCAGAAAAAATATATATTTAGCACCCCCCAACTCAGTCTGATCTGCCCCAGGGGCAGGGCTGGTGCCACAGCCAGCCTGCCATTGGCCAAATAGGCAAGCTGTGATCTACTTCCCAGGCCTGGGAAGCTGAAAAGGGTTCACCCAAGCCCAGGAAAACCCCTCACCTGCACCAGAACCACAAGATCCAGGGGAGGCATTGTTGCCATCCCGCAACAGTGCCCGACCTGGTAGTAAGCATTATTACACAACAAACTTTTTTTTTTTTTAAATTCTCTTATTTATGCTTCCTCTGCCCTCTTATTTTTATTCAATGCCCCCCAATTGCACCTGAGGCTACCAACTGCCCCCCTGGATCATTCTAACACCCCCCCAGGGGGCGGCATCACCCACTTTGGGAAACACAGATCTAATATGACAGGGATAAATAATTCTTGCAGATGATGTATCTAAGTTGTGAAGTAGGCTAGAAATGAACTCTCTAAAAAAAAAGGTTCTTGGCCATCCAACTCATGAAGGGGTGCTGGAAATGCTCCTTGTTCGAAGCACCATTTGATTTATAGCTGATTTGTGATAGAAATGATAATTTGGATGCAGCTTAGGTCTCCAGAACAGCCTTTCCCAAGCTGGTGCCCTCCAGATGTTTTGGACTGCATTTCCCATCAGTCCTGCCAGCAAAGACAGCAGCCAAGAATGATGGGAAGTGTAGTTCAAAACCGGGGAGGGCTGTTCTGGCAAACCACGGTCAGCATGCCAATCTTGATTAGGTCGTTGCTTCTTAGATTACGTGTCTTGCCAGAAAGTACTCCTATATTCTTCCCAATATGGTGGAACTAGAGGTGGAGGCCTCCTATACCAGCTCAACCTTTAAGCAACACATACCCTGCCGTGCTCTGATTTCCTAAGAGATTATTGCGTGGGACTGCCAACTTAGATCTCCTGATGGACAAACAGGGACTGTTTAGAACTTCAGGAAGTTCCGTAGATGCTTAGCAACTGGCAATTCAAAGAATCAGCGGTCGCCTTCTGTGCCAGCTTTTAAAGCTTGCTGAAAACTTTTCTGTGCTGCCAGGCCTATGTAGGCAATTAAGAGCTCATCCCCCACAATGGTCTATTCATGTTTGTTTTTAATTTCTTTTTGCTTTAAACTTATTTTTAACTTACGTTATGTTATTGTTTGGTTTTATGTTTTCATATTCTTGTAAGCATCATATATTTTTATGATACAGTGGTATATAAATATTTATAAATAAACAAATCATGACTAAATTAGCAATAAGGCTTCCGTTTGCTTTTCCAACCTTGTTGTCTTAAAATTTCTTTGGCAAGGAAGAGGTCTTTGTAGTTGCTGCAAAGCCTAGATCTTGCAGATAAGAGTGTGAGGTTTCTCTGAACCTAGTGATACAGTATACTGTACAATAAAACATGGACAAACTGGATAAGATACAATTTTACCTTCCAACTCTCTGCATAGTATCCCCTCTAGTGCAACATGTAGCTTTAGAGGAATGATTTAGGTCAGGCATGGGTGGCATAAGTTGTGTATCTTGTGCACTGAACCATTTGGGTCCAGGAGACCTTGGGGACTGCCTGAACCCTTATAGATCAGCTCAATCGCAGAGATCATCTGGAGGAGGACTGTTATTCCCTCCTCCATGTTACAGAGGCATGACTGGCCTCAGTTTAGTGTCGCTGGTCCTGTGCTGTAGAACATACTACCAGCAGATATTCAGCAGATATTCACTTTTGAACATCTCTTGAAGACATTTTATGCCCAAAGCCCTTTGCAGTTTAACATCTTACTGAGTACCCAGTCCTCTTAACGATGGTTTTGTACATCTTTTGACGGGTTTTTTTATATTACTGCCCTGATATTTCATGGAGAAGGGTTAGAGACACCCCCTACCCTCAAATGCCTGAGCCGTGATCTTAAGCAAGGGTGCTTCTAGCCAAGAGAAGAAAAAGCCAGAAAATGCAGTCACAGATCTCTCACACCACGTTTAATCCGGTTCTTCTGAACCCGTGTTTCCCTGCGCCTAAAATGACACACTACCTACTTTCTGTCTCTTTCCTCCATCCACCCATCCTGGAAAAAACAACAACAGTGCAGTGCAAATGCACATTTCACACAGCACCTACCCCGTGGCAATACAAAAACAATGAGTCATCTTCTCTGTGGACAGTTTAATTTTGTTTTTGGATCCGTCTTACTGCACCCTCTGATTTCCAGGAGCTGCCCGGGTGTCTCTGTAGCATCCTTCTTCTGTCACTACATGCAAGGCACGAAAGGGTGCGCGGAGAATGGCAAGGGTGGGTGCGTGGGGGAAGAAACCTCTCTTGCGCCGGACGAGGGCCTGAGAAAGGCGAGGATCCCAGCAACCCCCTCGGGGAGGGATCAGTAGAGAGCTCCACGTGGCCCCCAGTGACATGGAAGAGGCGCACAAGCCTCGGACGGATGGAGAGATGGGCTAAGCCCCGCCCCCTTTCCCCGAGCCCGGCCGTCCCATTGGCTGCGGAAGCGGCTTCGGCCTATCTGCCTAGGGGGGCGAGCGCCGTGTGCGCATGCGGGAGCCGGCCGCGAGTTGCTAGAGGGGCGGAAAGCGTTGCGGAGCGAGGGTGGGCGCCGCGTCCGTTGCTTAGCCCTCCTGGCCCTTCCGTGCTGCGGGGCGGGGTGGCAGCGGCGGCGGCGGGGAAAAGGCGAGAGGCCCCCCGGGACAGAAGAGGGCTGGCTGGCTGGCGAAGGACCTGGGCGAAGGAGCGAGCGAGCGTGCTGGGCAGGGACGGGTGCGCGCTCGTGCAAATCCTCTTTTGTGTCGGAGGCTGGGAAAGGGAGCGAACCCGAGGCAGGACAGGGGGCGGGTAGGCGACCTTGACGTGTGAGGCGGGGGGGGGTCAGTAGAGGCAATAAAAGGGGCTAGTCCCTTGGAGGACGGGGAATAATCCTGCCTGTGCCTGGGATAGGAGTGTGTGGGGGTGTTTTGTGTGCAGTATCTGTGCATCAAAGGATTGTGGGTGTGAGTCTGGGGCAGAGGATAGGAGTTTGGGGGCTGTATCTTTATTTTGGGGTGAATCTGTGGGGCAAAAGATAGGAGAGTGTGTTTTGGGAGTGCGAGTCTGGGGCAAAGGATAGGAGTTTTGGGGGTGTCGCTGTGTTTTGTGTGTGGGTCAAAGGATAGGAAAGTGTGTTTTGGGGGTGTAAGTCTGGGGCAAAGGATAGGAGTTTTAGGTGTGTATCTGTGGGGCAAAAGATAGGAGAGGGTGTTTTGGGGTGTGTGACTGAGGGGAGGGGCTTTCTGGGTGGGCAAGGGGAGGCCTCCAGTAGATCACCTGTGTGTGACCTGTGGGTGTGTTCAGGGAAGCCGGCTTGAAGGAAACAGACCCAGGCTTGAGGATGGGTGGGGATGGTGCTGACATGTCAGAGGCAGGGGAAGGCGGAGAGGAGGGAGAGGGTGGGGAGATTGTGGAGGTAGCCTTGATGCCTCCCGTGCACCAGAATGGGTGCCTCCCTGGCAGGGAGACAGAAAGGAGCAGCAGCTCAGCACCTCTGGTGTCAGTGAGCGATGTGGAGGTTGGAAGAGCTGTTGCATCCGAGGAGCACCCTGAGGCAGAAGCCATGCTCCCTGCTTCCACATCGGAAGTGAAGCTTATCCCTCGGCTGTCCAAGCGCAGGCTGGTAGTGCTGGTCATCTTCAGCTTGTACTCGCTGGTGAACGCCTTCCAGTGGATCCAGTACAGTATACTGACCAATGTCTTCACCCGTTACTACAACGTCTCCAACTCTCAAGTAGACTGGCTGTCCATGACCTATATGGTGACGTACATCCCCCTGATCTTCCCTGCCACTTGGCTGCTGGACACTCGGGGGCTTCGCATCACTGCCTTGCTGGGATCTGGACTCAACTGCCTGGGTGCCTGGATTAAGTGTACCAGCGTCCAACCAAACCTGTATGCGGTCACGTTGGTGGCTCAGATTGTGTGCTCCATAGCCCAGGTTTTTATTCTGGGGTTGCCCTCCCGCATTGCCTCTGTCTGGTTCGGGCCCAAGGAAGTGTCCACTGCTTGTGCTGTAGCTGTTCTGGGCAACCAGGTAAGAGGATGTAGAATGCAAGATGCTTGCGACAGGGGTGTGTCAGGGAGGGATGCTCATCGGGAGAATATCTGGAGAAATCATGCATTTCTAAGGGAGGAGGGAATCTTAAATGGAAAGGGCTAGAATTTTTGTGATGAGGGTGGGGTGGGAAGGCCTAGCAGTGTGTTTTGTTTGTGCCATGTACAGTGGTACTTCGGGTTACATACGCTTCAGGTTACATACGTTTCAGGTTACAGACTCCGCTAACCCAGAAATAGTACCTTGGGTTAAGAACTTTGCTTCAGGATGAGAACAGAAATCGTGCAGCAGCGGCGCAGTGGCAGCAGGAGGCCCCATTAGCTAAAGTGGTGCTTCAGGTTAAGAACAGTTTCAGGTTAAGAACAGACCTCCGGGACGAATTAAGTACTTAACCCAAGGTACCACTGTAGTTAGTTGCAGGTTGATGACAAGCAAAGCCCTGTCTGTAGTGGTGTGTCAAAGCAGCTTTGTCCATGGAGAATGATGTTTCAATATAATTGTAACTTAAAACATTTCTCCATGAGCTGTGAAAGACTTTGAAACTAAAGGCAGTAGCAGTCTCATTTCCATTAGTCTGCCTACCACCCCAATAATGGTATCCTGTGCAGCTTAATGTAGAACTGTTCTGAATTATACAAAGATAAAACATTGTAAAAGCAGACAACAGCTTTACAATTTTAAAAGGGTGTTGACTACAAAGCTTCCATGTTTGCCTGTAGCATTTCTGAACTAAAGGCACGAAGTATCTAATGCTTTTTTTTGCAGTTAAACCATGTGCTTCAATTAATTCTGCTGACAGAGAATGGTAAAGAAATTCAGCTGTACACTTCCAGTGATTGCAGTATCAATAAAATAGAGATGCTGGTATATTTCAAGATAAGAAATTTCAGCCAATGCCTCAATTGTCACCAATATTCAGAGAGAGGCAGCACCTTACAGAAATGCTAATATAGGATAGCACTATATGAAACATACCAATAGAATTGGGATCGCACAATTTCTCTGTTACTACTGATAAATGCCTTGCATTTTAATTCAATAATGATGCACTATTTAAACACTATAAGTGTAAATAAATCCACCAGGACCTGTTCCCCTTCAGGTTAATGAAGGAACACTTTGGTTTCAAACATGCTTTACTTGCAGTTATATGCATATTTCAATTACCAAACCTCATTTAGGTTGCTATTTCTTTACAGCTGGGCACAGCAATCGGCTTCTTATTGCCACCAGTTTTAGTTCCAAACACACCTGATGACATGGACCTCATGGGACATAACATCCGCATTATGTTCTATGGTACGGCAGCTGTATCCACATTCCTTTTTATACTAGCAGCAGTGGGTAAGTAAAACATATCTGTAAGCAGTTTTGTAAAAGCTGAAGAAAGCTTTCAAACAAAGCAAGTCCAAGTCAGTCAAGGGCTATATAAATATCATAGATGAGGCGCAGAGTTGTCAACTTTTCCCTTTTCTTGTGAGGAATCCTATTTGGAATAAGGGAATTTCCCTTTAAAAAAGGGAAACGTTGACAGCTATGATAGGCTATGCTTGACAAAACATTCCAATCCATTCAAAAATGTTTAAATTGGAAAACAGTTAAAATAGCAAGAGAGTAAATATTTTCACAGTACATAAAAAATACTGTTTGGAATGCTTTTTGCCTAGTTACGAAATTATTACCTGATTCCATTAACCACCACCCTGCTCCCCCGCCCCTTCTAAAACACATTCCTATAAGTTTTGCCTTCATGGCTATAGCTGCTTCACCATTTTCCTTTCTAGGGTTACCTGCAGATAAAAAAGTGTAGTTTGACTTATCTTTTTCGCTTAACTCCGGGAATAGGAATGGAGAAAATTCCAAAGTTTATGCTGGGCTGCCGTGAAACAGTCCTACCGGTCAATTCATTTCGTACCAGGTATTTGAAAGTATCTGCAGTGAGAATCTTGCCAGCTTCTACTTTGAAAGCCAGCAACCTGGATGCATTTCTTTTTTGGGGGGTGCGTCTCTCAGAAATAGGGCATAGATAAAGGGGACATTCAGACAAAAGGAGCTTGAACTGAAGAGGAATAGAAGCAAGTAAATCAAAGCTCTGCTTAAAAGAGTACAAGTTCAATGCGGTAGTTAGAATGAGAACTGGGGGAAACGGATAAAATGTTACACTAGCTGAGAGCCTGGAGCAACATCTTAGCAACTTCAATAGGAAAAAAAGTATACACTTTGGATGCAATGAAAATAAACAGTTGCACTACTTGACAGCGAAGGAAATCATGAGAAGCGTAAAGAACAGATTGAACTTGAATCAAAGAACTTCTGCTAGTTGGGAAAACACTTAAAGCATTGTCTCTTTCTCAGGTGTGTGTGTGTGTGTGTGTGTGTGTGTGTGTGTGTAGATCAGTTTTCCTGAACCTGGTGCCCCCTATACTAGACTACCAATCCTGTCATGCTTAACCATTGCTCATGCTGGCTGGGGCTGATGGGAGTTGTAGTCCAACAACATCTGGAGGGGGCCAGGTTGGGAAAGGCCGGATTAGATAAATGATGGGAAAGGTACACCCTGTGACCTCACCCTCATCTCATGATTTGCATGGCGCTAATTAATATTTTGAATAACAATAGCTGGTTTGCAAAACTTTTATGTCTGTGTCACCTTCTTCCTAGTGTTTAAGGAAAAACCTAAATATCCCCCAAGTCAGTCTCAGGCTGTTCTTCTGGATGTCTCGCCTGATAATTACTCCTACAAGCAATCAATGATCAACCTGTTCAGAAATGTTCCTTTTGTTCTTTTGTTGATCAGTTATGGTGAGTATTTTGAGCATCTTTTTTTCATGTGTCTTGTATAACATAGTTGCGTAACGCTGCCCCCCCACGTACCTTACTACAGATTCTTATATTAGGAGGTAAATATTTATGCTACTATGTACTTTTTCATTTTAAAATAAATCAATAAAATCTAACCATTATCAACTTTAAATGATAAAAATGGGTGACAAGAAGCAGATGACAATATAACAATGTATTTATATAGTTTATTCAGTTGTTCAACAATGATTTTCTTCATTAAAATTTTTTCTGTACAATCACTTCCATTTAGAGTCTATTAATATTGCTGAATACTTAGGTAGTATCTGATATTTTCATTAACTATTCCAAAAATGTTTTAGTAAATTCACACATCTTTTAAAACACTTTTGTAAAGTCCACACCACATGTATACAAATATATTTAGCCTACATGTGGCAGCAAAGATTTATTGTGCAATATAAAATTCTTCTTTGAAAGTTCAGTAGAACTGTGTCATTCTTACTTTAAACTGGTGTTTTTTTCACTTTTCATGTACTCAAATAAAGCTTACATGTCTAATCAGATTATGGCCTTATACAGATTAATTAACTATGCTATGTTTGTAATAAACTAAAACAATATGAAGTGATAGAGCTGTTTTTTTTTAGCCTTCAGATACCAACGATTCAAGTTTTCTCCTTTTAAAAAATAAAAATTAATTTTGCTTGATTTAATTTCAGTAACCATACCAGTACTTTAAACAGTCTTATTTCTCATTGCAGGAATTATGACTGGGGCATTTTATTCAGTCTCAACTCTACTAAACCAAATGATAATAACTCACTATGAGGCAAGTTTCTCTAGAATGTCTGTTGATTAATTTATTCTCTTAAAGAATTTCATGTCATGCTTGTTTCAGTTATCACTGTCAAATTAGGGTTGAGAGGGTCATTTTGCTCAGGGCTGGAACAGATCTGACCTAAGAAATTGGTGATTATATGTGTGTGTCATGCCTTGATGCAGTTTCCTGGCTGCAAACTAAGGAATAGTGCAATAGCACATATGAAGAAAGGGTAGAATCTCTGTGATATTCGTAGCCACAAAAGAGGGGATTGAGCTTCTTGGGGAAGTCTTAAAGAGTAACAAGTAGTTCATCTTCTGGCCTCTGAGAGCATCTCCCAAATCCGCTGCAATTTTAAATACTTGAGTAGAACCTGCTTGTTCCTTTTGTGATTTTTTTGTTCTGTGGGAGGCAGTGGAAGACAGGAGTGCCTGGCGTTTTCTGGTCCATGGGGTCACGAAGAGTCGGACACGACTAAACAACAACAATATATGGGGAGGGGGACCATTCCACTGCTTTTTCAAATTAAACCATTAAACACATTTTAAAATCACTGTGCTTATAAGCAAGTAGCCTGATTTTAATGCTGTCATGGGATCTGTTAGAATTGGAAGCAATCGAAAACTTTAAAATGACAAAGTGAAAACTATGGTTGTGCAGTACGTTGGCAGGCTGTCTCCTGTTACCAACAGTTATTTCATTGATTTGAGTACATTGAAATGTCTTTATAGTCTGGATTAACCCATCTGTGAAAAGCTCTAGTGCAGTCTTCCTCAACCTCGGCCCTCCAGATGCTTTTGGCCTACGACTCCCATGATCCCTAGCTAGCAGGACCAGTGGTCAGGGATGATGGGAATTGTAGTCTCAAAGCATCTGGAGGGCAGAGGTTGACGAAGCCTGCTCTAGCAATTATTTTTTACACTTAGCTACAGCAGCGATGTTTACTTAGATTTTGGCTTTTCTAATAAGTTTGTATGCACATATTCACTGTAGTAAAGTGGGTGCCGCTTATAGATATTTACACAACAATGTTATTCCAAGGGAGAAGAAGTGAATGCAGGAAGGATCGGCCTGACTCTTGTGGTAGCTGGAATGGTGGGTTCAGTTATTTGTGGCTTGTGGCTGGATTACACCAAAACATACAAGTAAGTGTGCGAGTGGGAAACCATAGAATAAAACTTAAAGGTAAAGGTAAAGGTAAAGGGACCCCTGATCATTAGGTCCAGTCATGGCCGACTCTGGGGTTGCGGTGCTCATCTTGCTTTATTGGCCGAGGGAGCCAGCATACAGCTTCCGGGTCATGTGGCCAGCATGACTAAGCCGCTTCTGGCAAACCAGAGCAGCGCACGGAAACGCCGTTTACCTTCCCACCAGAGCGGTACCTATTTATCTACTTGCACTTTGACGTGCTTTTGAACTGCTAGGTTGGCAGGAGCAGGGACCAAGCAACGGGAGCTCACCCCGATGTGGGGAATCGAACCGCTGACCTTCTGATTTTTAAAAAACACTTCCGATAGTACCTAAACCCCTGCTGGTTAATATACCACCAACCTTCTGATTGGCAAGTCCTAGGCTCTGTGTACCCACAGCGCCACCCGCATCCCTAGAATAAGGCTTACTTTACCATAATTATGGGGTGAATGGTATGGATTTAGTTATTTTGGAACTTACTGAATTTTGGAGCTTGAACTGATGCTGATCTTAAATTGGCCTACATCTGATAGCTGCTGCATTTTTATTCCTTCATGACTTAACATGTTTTAAATACACGTGGGTTGGGATTTTTGTTTCATTTTTTTACAAAAATAAAATCTCTAGTGCTGTCTTCACCAAAGTAAATGGATGCTACAAAAGCGATCTGGAACTTCCCACCATTAGAGAAGGGAAAACTAGTAAATGACCTGCTTCCCCATTACTTTTTGAGGCCTTCCCTCATATCTCCCTGCTGTTTCTGTGGTGGGCGGCAGCTTTGTGAGAAAGCCTGTGCTTGAAGTGTGGTCCAGAGAATGATAAAGAGAATATTAAGTGAAGTATTTCAGATTCCTATGGGCCCCCTATTTTGTTTACTGAATTATTTGTTGGGAACTAACGATGATGTTAAATGATAAGGAAAGGTGTACTGAAGCAATAAATAAGCGGAATTCAGTAGCTCAACATATAAAGGGAGCTTGGAATGCCGGGAAGTAGGGTAGATTATGTGCTGCAGGACAGTTTTAAGCTTTGAATGACGGCGTGCAAGTTAGCTTTTAAGGTACAAAAATATTTTTTACTTACTGCAACCCAAGCTGATCAACATTCGCATGCGGGCTTGTGGTCAATGTGTTTTTGGTGTGACTTGTAGCTCACACTTTTCTCTATTAAGCTTCTTTTTTGTATGGTTTAAATATTATAAATTTCATGCTAATAATCTAAAGTGTGTCAGCCCCTTCCAAGAGGGACTTGCCAGACTCCCTTGAGATATATATCTATATATATAATTACTGCCTTATACCCGGAGATCTCAGGGTGGTTCACAGAAAAGATCACAGTGTATAAAATCAAAATAAGAACAATAACCCAATAACACCCTCTGAAAAAGAGCCACATTTTAAAAGGGTATAGGACAGGCATAAGCAAATTCGGCCCTCCAGATGTTTTGGGACTACAACTCCCATCATCCCTGACCACTGGTCCTGCTCAAGATGATGGGAGCTGTAGTCCCAAAACGTTTGGAGGGCCAAGTTTGCCTATGCCTGGTATAGGATGTCAATCAGGTCAACCAAAGGCTGATTACAAAGGAACATTTTTGCCTGGTGCCTAAAAGTGTATAATGAAGGTGCCAAGTGAACTTCCCTGGGGAGAGCATTCCACAGATGGGGAGCCACTGCAGAGAAGGCCTGTTCTCCTGTTGCCACCCTCAGGGCCTCTTGAGGAAGAGGCACATGAAGGAGGGCCTCAGAAGGTGATCTCAGGATAGGTTCAAGTGACAGGTTAAGAGAGCTGTTTGAGATGGCATGCATTTCTATAGATAATCAGTTGTCCCTAGGCCCTGCCTAACTATACTGCATTCCTGCATTGCTAATATTATTGGTGTTTATTGTGGTTTTTATATTGTCTGTATCCTGAGAGATGGGAAGGTATGTTAAAAATATTTTGACTAAGTGGCATAAGACTGTGACAGCCTGTCCTGAGACAAAGCAGGGAAGTGACAGGTTGTCACTGAAATGTATTGCTGTGCCTGTGTGTTTGAACTGCAAAGTAGCTTGGTTTAAACTGTAGCAAAAAGAATAATACTGATGCGATCTGAACTTGACAGCATTGTGTTTTCTTCTTACTCTGTTTACAGGCAGACTACATTAGTTGTGTACATCCTCTCATTTGTTGGGATGGTTGTATTTACATTCACCTTGGACTGTGGACACCTCGTTGTTGTGTTTGTGACTGGCGGAGTGCTAGGGTATGGATCCACAGATTAATAAAATGCACTGATGTATTATAATGCAGGTTAAATTAAATCTCTTAGGTGTTATTGATCTAAGCCATTACTTAAACCACCTGATTTCACTGGGTCTAATAACTTTTTGTTTAAAAGAGTTGCGAGCTTTCCGGTGCCCATATGTATTTCCTGTGGATTAAAAATAGCTGTTTTTCACACATGGTCTTCATAACAACTGTTGCTCATTTGAACTTTGGGTTTCTACGGCAGCTTCTTCATGACTGGTTACCTCCCCCTTGGCTTTGAATTTGCTGTGGAAATTACATACCCTGAATCAGAAGGCACCTCCTCAGGGCTTCTGAATGCTTCAGCCCAGGTAACAACGGGATGCTTTGTAAACTAATCTGCTCCAATAATTAATGCTCTGTTTTGAGTTCTGGTAGCTCTCTGTTTTGTAATCGGGCATGATAGACCTACTTATGCAGAACCTTATGGATGCACGATGCAGTAGCTAGTATTTAAAGTGCTTTCAAAAATTGCGGCATCTTCCCTAAAAGGCAGTATCAGGCTCAGTGATGCACCGAGTCTGCAATATTCCTGCTGAAAACATTGCGTGTTGCATGAGCACAGTATGGTGGCATTTAGAAACGCTAATGAATGAAAGCAGTGGAAGGTGCCTTATACCGAATGAGATCATTGGTTCACCTCACCCAGTGTTGTCCACACTGACTGGCGGCAGAATTTCAGGCAAGGGATATTTCCATTGCTATCTTGTGATGGCAGGGATTGAATATCGTACCTTCCACTTGGCAAAGAAGAAGCTCTGCCACCGACTTGCAGCCCTCCCCCATTTTATTCTAGCTTCCCTGTCCTCATGTCCCTGCCTTTTCAACTTGGGAGTGCAAGCTGGCTGTTTACTCAGCAAGCCACCTTCCCACTGGGATTGTGGGAGGATTGTAGAGTGCCCCCCACCTTGCACAGTTGCACAGATCTGCAGAGATGAGAGAAGCGCTGGGCTCCCTTTTCTACAGGGAGACTATTCCATGCTCATCTCTGAGATTGGTGGGTAAATAAAAAAACCAACAAATGTGGAATGGAAGAAAACACAATTGACAAAGATCAGTGGACAGCTAATGTGGTACATAATTGATAGTATAGCTAGTATATATACCATATTTTTTGCTCTATAAGACACACTTTTCCCCTCCTAAAAAGTAAAGGGAAATCTGTGTGCGTCTTATGGAGCAAATGCAGACGGGAGGCTCTGCTTAGCGCTACCTTTAAAGAGCCGCACACACACTCTGTGCGCTCTTTAAAGGGAGTGCAGCTCTTGGGGGAGCCTTTCTCCTGCTGCCCAGGAGAGGCTGTGCACGGCTATCCCATAAGCTAGGACAGCGCAGCAATCCTGCTTGCTGTCCTGGCTTCTGGCTTAGTCGCGTGCAGCCTCTTCTGGGCAGGGGGAGCCTTCATCCCGCTGCCCGGGGAGGCTGCGCACAGCTATCCCATATACCAGAACAGCAAGAGGCTATCCCAGAAGCCAGATCCCTCTTGCTGTTCTGGCTTCTGAGATTCAGATTTTTTCTTCTTCTTGTTTTCCTCCTCCAAAAACTAGGTGTGTCATATGAGGTGTGTCTTATGGTCTGGTGCGTCTTATAAAGCAAAAAATACAGCGCATTGTCTCTAAATAGCATACTTAGAGAATGCAGAAGTGAAACTCTCTACCCCAGGTGGTGCAGTGGGCCAGTGCATCTGACTGTTAACCAGAAGCTTGGTGATTTGAGCCCAGCAAGGGGGCAGGATTCCTGCATTTGAGCAGGTTGGACTAGATGACCCTTGGGGGTACCGTCCAACTTTACAATTCTGTGATTCTATGAAATTCATTTCTGGCAGGCTCTTCTGCTGAGAAGGCTCCTACCTCAGCTTTCATAAAATCAATAACAGGCAAGGCAGGCAGCCCTTGCCCTGAGTCTTACACTCTAAAAGACACAACCTAACAGGCAATACAGTGGTACCTCTGGTTGCGAATGGGATCCGTTCCAGAGCCCCGTTCACAACATGAGCAGAATGTAACCCGTGTCTGTTTGTGCGCGGGTTGCGATTCGCCGCTTCTGCACATGCGCGTGATGTCATTTTGAGCGTCTGCACATGCGCGAGCGGCAAAACCCGGAAGTAACCCTTTCCGGTACTTCCAGGTCGCTGCAGGACGCAACCTGAAAAGATTTAACCTAAAGCAAATGTAACAAGAGGTATGGCTGTAAGTGAAAAGGAAAGAAAGGCAAACTAGGGCACCAGTTTGTAGGAATACAAAATTCTTACAGCGACCAGCTCAAGTGAAAACCATCCAAAAGTGAAGAAAAATTTAGCTCGTCTCTCAGCAGAGCTGATGACCTTGCCCTGTTTCCTATCTCTCCCTCTGCTGCAACACAACCACTGTGAACAAACACCATGCAAGTTTTAACTGTGATACCATTGTAGTGAAGATACTGTTTATCAAGAAACAATCCGAAATTCCTTCTTATGGTCTGTTTACAGATATTTGGGATTATCTTTACGCTGATTCAAGGAAAGCTCACAACAGATTACAATCCCCGTGCAGGAAACATCTTCCTCTTCGTATGGATGTTTATAGGTATCATTTTAACAGGTAAGGAGTTGGCTTTCTTTCTCAAATTAGGGTATAAATGTATTTTCTTCTTACTGGAATAGTATGCAGTCCATCCCAAAGGCCTGATTCCTTCATATTTTATTTCTGTTTTATTAATTTGAAACATTTCTATCCTGACTTTCTATTAAACATACCCAAAATGTCTCACAACAATAACAGCATGAACAACAATGTATCATAAAAGCAGCCATATGATAAAGTAAGATGGATGAAAATAATTAAGTCCTCAAAAGCAGGGGAATATCAATAAAAGTGATAAAAAACAGCTGGCTGCCTGGCTTTATTTACTTTAAAAGAGGAAAAATGAGGTGAGGAGGAAGTGGCCTGTGGGTAGCTTGCTTTTTTAAAAAAAGAGCTAGTTAGATTTAAGAGCGGGATGTGAGTAAAGAAAGCTTATTAGGATTACTGGCTGCCATCCAAACCATTGTGACATTTGTGACAAAAAAGAAAACTAAATCTTCCTTTGTCTGATAGCAGTAGAACCCTGCACTAAGAAGTAAAATGTGAGCAAGGTTATTAAATAGTTGAATGAGCAAGACCGCTGCAAGAGCATGAAGGCTGTGCTGTGATGCTAAACTCACACAGGCTGCAGTCCTAAACACACTCAGGAAGCAGTGAAACTTAATTCTGATTTAAACATGTCCAGCATGATCAACTGGAAATAAACCTCATTAAACACAGTACATTTAAGTATATATGCTTAGGGTTGCTGTGTAAGTTGAATGCATCTTTACTTCTGTTCATTCAACAAATGGGCTTTTTGGTCTTTGTGTTTCTACAGTTTGGATCTAGACCAGGCATGGGCAACCTTCGGCCCTCCAGATGTTTTGGCCTACAACTCCCATGATCCCTAGCTAACAGGACCAGTGGTCAGGGATGATGGGAATTGTAGTTCAAAACATCTGGAGGGCTGAAGGTTGCCTATGCTTGAACTAGACTCCCCATTATAGGCTAGCGGTTCATAATTATTTGGGTGTGTATAAATTGGTAGATCAATTTAGCCAGGTGGAAATTAGTAATATGCAATATTAGTGTTTAATATCAAAGATAACAACAATATGTTTAGGGAAGTTTTTAATGACTGATGTTTTAATGTGTTTTTTTATCTTTTGTTGGAAGCTGCCCGGAGTGGCTGGGGAACCCAGCCAGATGGGTGGGGTAGAAATAATAAATTATTATTATATAAATTATTATATGTTCCAGCTCCTCCTCTTCCTGCCTGCAGCACATTAAACATGACATTATTATTATTTTTTAAATGAAAGCTGAAGTTTTCAGAGTGCTGAGTCCCGCACCATTGTCAAATTTGACCTTCGTCAGCATTTGATAAATGTGTTTCAGCATCCAGGGCTGTTAACTGCTGCATGTTTCAGCCTGGAACCTGTGTGAAAATCACTGTTGTAGACTGAGAAACAACAGCTAGGAATAAGGCAGGTATCATGTGGTCTGCAGAACAATCATGATGTTAGTCTTTTGCTGCAAAAGCAATAGTCTCATCGCACCTGAAAGACCAACAGAATTTATCCTGCAAAAATATGCACTGCAGTGAATGTGCTGGTATTCATATGCTTCTTTCCTTTCCTCCTTTTAGCTTTAATCAAATCAGATTTGCGAAGGCACAATGTGAATTCAGGGATAAGTGTTGACATTAAATCTGTAAGTAGTTTTAATCTTTTAATTTGCTGGCATAATCGACCACTAATACCTGGCATTCAGCATTAGACTGTTGAACACAATGTCATTAGAGTTCTGGCTGCTTTGAGTAGCAGATTTCAAGTTCAGCTTGCCATTATTTAAAAGAGTTTTGTAGTTGTAGTCCCCCCCCCACCCCAAATGACAATTTTTTATTAGTTTTCAATTGCAGTCCAACAATAGCCTCGTTATAACAATTCCAATTGATAATACAACTATTAATACCAATCATTCAAATACTGAATTATATAATTTAGTTAAAGTGGCCCTCCCATGTGCCAGATTGGATGGTTTGATTATTTTCTTTTTTTCTGTGTTCCAAAATCTTAATTCGTTTCAATTACATTCCGGTCATAATAATAATCCCTTATACAACAACGGCAATATTAATAACTTCTATTTGTGTTGACACATTGAATGATTTATAAAACTGCAAGTGAGGAACTCAAACTATATCCTCGTTCTTCCTGTGCATGGCAATTATTCTGTCCGTGGTGTTTCTGACACTGGTAGCTTATTGTCACAAGTTACTCAGAAGCAGCAAGGAGTAGTGGCACTTCTTTCTTAATGGCATGCTTTGATCCACCTACAAAAGAGAGAGCTGCATGGACTCGTCTCAGCAATATCTTAATCAAAGGAAAATGGTCACCTGTAAAGTAATCAAAACATCATAGAACACTGCACACAAAACAAGCAATCCAATAGCCTATCCCAAATCAGCTACAAGCCACGTAAAGTTAGAGAACTCTCAAACTTATTCAGTGAGAAAGCTCAAAAATATAAGGCACTTCTGTCTTTGTGGGCTCACTTTGATACCCATGATCACCAGCTGAACCAGATACTAGAATTAATAATGCTGGTTTTAGGAGTTGGAATAATTAGTGGCCCAAGCAATTGCTTTTTCCTTATATCTCCATTCTTCAGAATTTGTAAGCCCCCCTACTCATATTCTGTTCAAGCTAGTTTCACTATTGATTCCTAAAATTACAATTATTGTAGCCTCAGAGCCCAGGCAACCCTATCAAGAATGGATTGAATCAGCCATCAATTTTATTTTTTCTCACAGATGTCAGTTGACGGTCCTACAGAAGATGAACTGAGTAAAACCGCATCGAAAAGCGTCTGAATTAAACATTTAGGATGGAAGAAAGAAGTGCCAGATACTCATAATTTTCATGTTAGACCAAGCAGAAGCAACCTGACAGATAGAGAACAAGAACTGTCTCGAAGTAACGTGTTTGCAGTCATGATCATGCAGTACTGCTTATCTATGAATTCGAGATACACATACACTCTGCTGAAGGCACCTGTTAATTTTATGGCGACATATTTATAGTGGGATTCTTAACTTTTATTTATTTATTGGTTGTGCAGTTTAAGATCTCCAATCTGCCATTCCTTTGTGGAAGCTGTGCCGTTTCAGCAGAGACAGTAAAACTGCAATCATAAACATACTGTGGGATAAGCACCTTTGAACAAATGCAGCAGGTCTTACTTCCAAGTTAGTATGCATAGTACTGTAATGTAAACTAGGGATGGGGAAACTGTGGCACTTCAACTTCCATTGTCCCTGGCCAGTGGTCATACTGCCTAGGGCTACTGGGAATTGGAGTCCAATGTCATTGGGTGGGGTGGGGTGGACAGGTCCTGATCTTTGCTGCAAAGGAACTTGAGTACTGTGGCAAGTATGAATAAGTTCCAATTAAAAGCTGCACAACTAATTAATCCACACATCTTTTATATAAAGGTGTGCTCTTAAGATTAGCATGAATTAAAGGAGCATTTTAAAACTTTTTTTATTGTAAATATATTGGAAATTTTAATCCGCCACTTCTATAGGAGGTGGCTTTTCCTCCAGCACAAAATGCAGTATACTTAATTCAGATTTTGAATGTGTTATACTGTAGTTTCTGTTCGCCATTTCTGTTGGCCTTGAAAGGATTATAGTTTATGGAACCTCTTGTGTTTAAATACAGATGTGGGAGCTTCATAAGCTCATATTCTGGAAATATTTTACATTCTTTTTTTCATTTTTTCTGAGAGAGTCTGGATTTCTGAGCTACAAAACCAGGTCCTCATCTGTCCATATATTTTTCCTTTGCATTTTGAAAATGCAGCTGTGTTTTTCTTAATGTTTGAATGGTGAGAAAAAGCATTGCCAGACCGTACAAAGGCACGTACTTGCAGCCATTCTTCATTTGTGTGTCTATATGTTTGTTAGTGAAAAGTAATGGGCAAATAAAAGTATTGCAAGAGCACAAAGTGAATGTTTATCTACTGCTTCACCTGGTTAGAGTCGTGTGCAGGTTTATAATATTGTGCCTTTTCCTGCTGAATTGTGTAGCAAATGAATCAGGCCTCTTGTGAAGCTAAGGAAAAACTTGAAAGTACATATTCAGCCTCTGCTGCTTGCTGATTTGGTGGAAATTTTTGTGTGTCCATTGGAGAAATATTTTGTCTGTTAAATGTTCTTCCTTCATGTCACTTGAATACAACTTGCCTGGTAGTAAATGACCTTTTTAGATCTCTCTCTGCTTTAAAGGAAGGAGGAAAGTGAAAATATGAGTCACAGTGATTCAGCATGCTAAATGATTCTGCAGCTTTTCAGCATTTCACAACATTTCTAGACTCCTTTACTGCTTCTGCTCTCAAATACCTTTGTCACATGACACATACCAACATGCAGGTATTATCTATAGCTGTAATTCCACATGCTTCAGAAATCTATCAATTAAAAAATCCCCCCCCCATAGGTGGAATTAAATTGTTATGCCATTTAAAATGTTCTGTTTGCCCAAGCATATTGGCTTGGCAGGTGGAATGATCTCCCCTCCCCCCACATACTGTTTCCAACCCCACCCAGACAACTTTTTCTGGTGGGGAGGTGTTGCCCTTCTGCTATTCATTAAGTGAATCCCACCCTAAATCTAAGGTTGTTTTTTTGAAGGAAACATTCTTTTTCTGCCATCTCTTCCCTTGGAACATCTTTCATAAGAGAGAGAGCTTTACAGCTAAGCTTGTTATATAAATTTAAAATGGCCAATTTTTGACACCCTACCAAAAGCCACCTTTAAAAATCACCATACCTTTAGTATGACATTTGGAGCTTAAAATAAGTTTGTTTCCTTCCAGAATTAACGTTAAAACCTTAATCCTGCTGAATCCCCTGTTTTATGTCTTTTGCCAAATTGCAGAGTTGCCTTCTGAAAAGCTCCCAAATAAGTTTGACCTGGCAGAATGCCTGTGGGGATTTTTAAATCCAAGTGTTCCTTGTAATAAGGGCTTAATGGCAGCTACAACCATGGTTCCCTGTTGGGAGTGTGCAAGTTCTTCCCTGGGACTTCAGGTATACATTGGCAAATTATATTCTGGATTAAATAAAAAGGGGGAAGTGCGCTGCATAGTTTAAATAGGCAAACTTATTTGCTATCTAAGTAACTGTAGGTCAATGGGAAGCTGGCGACATGTTACTTGTATGTATACCTAACAGTATGGGATTTTGCATCATTTCAATTCACAAGGGAATCTATAGGCAAATTTATGAGCTTTGAAAAACTGGTGTTTTAAGTTCTCTTGCTGGGATCCAAAGAGCTGCTTAGCTGGTTGTACTAGCCCAGTGGGATTTTTCTTTTTAACCTCCAGAATGTATCTCAAACTAATTTTGAAGCTCCCCTCTATTTCAAAACCACTTTGTTATCTAGCTTGGGTTGCTTCTGTTTGAGAAAAACAATGGCTCACATGGCTAGAGATTCAGGGTCCTTGGTAGCCTGGCCCCTTTGCTTTGATTACTTGGCAGGATTCATGGTTGTGCTATTGGTTCAGGGCCAGCCCACCCATGAGGCAAGGTGAGGCAAACGCCTCAGGCGGCAGAATCCACAGGGGCAGCAGATCCCTATGTTGATCTTTATTCCCTCCATGTTCCTGGGTATAGATCTTCACTCACCCCTTCTTCCCTGGCAGGGAGGGGTGACCATTTTGTGGTTCACCTCAGATGCCAACATGTATTGGGCCGGCCCTGTATCTGTTGGATAGTTAAACTCAGTATTTCTAAAACATGCCAGCTTTCAAGTACTAGGAGAAGCCCTTTCAACAAATAGTAGGTCCAAAATCTTCTTACTGAGGGTCTCCATTACAGCCTCTTAGGGACTCATTTTGCTTTCACTATCTTATGTGGAATCCATACTTTCTCAAGTTTGAGCCTTCTCAAATGTGCAGTGTCTGAGTGATCCATTGAGGTATAAGTGGGTGGATTTTGGTCGTGTTAGTTTTTTTCTAATTTCATCTACATTGGGGCTGGAGTGGACCTCTGCTTATTGGGCACTGCTGTGGGTGAAAGGGAGACAGGATATATATTTTTAACCCTTCATTTTTAACCCTTCACCCCACAGCCACTGTGCTCCCCCCAATCTGCTTTGGAGGATTGGGGGAACCCTTCGCAACAAGCATGGAAGGTGGAACTGGGCTCTGACAGGCAAAGGAGGAATGTTTTGGAATTTCTGTATAAATTCGAACAGCTTTAACACAATGTATTTATAATCTTGAAATCTACTATGGCAATCATTGTATCAGATGTTGGTTTAAGTCCCTCATGTTGTGTATCCTCAAAGAACCTGATGTTGACCCTAGTGCTCTCTGCCAGTTCTCGTCGTCTTCATAACCTTATTTTCCACGCAAGCAAACCCAGCTTCAGAGCAAGCCTCTCAACTACATTGTGCGTACATTTTTGATGTGGTAATATGCAACAAACAGATAAAAGACAATATGTCCAGACAGCCTTTACTGATCTGGGGCCCTCTAGATGAATAAACAAAATAGAAAAATACAGCTTTCATCAGCTGTAGTTGGCGTGGCTGTGCTGGCTGAGGTGGATAAGAATTGTAGTTCAAGGCATCTGGGTTGGTGAAGGCTGTGAAGAAATGCTGATGTGCTTGCTATCCCTGGGTCCTTTGGGAGGAAGTGTGGGGTAGCAATTCAATAAATAATAATAAATAGAAATTGGTGGTTTGTGGCTCGGTATTCTTTTAACACCATGAAGTAGCTATGCTTGCATTTTGGACTGTGTCCTCATAAAAGTGTGGCCATTAACACCAAGTATTTTTTTATTCTGTACTTGGAATATGAACATTGTCTCCCCACCCCACCCCTTGGTAAATATAAACGGATGGAACATATCAGCAAGTTAAGCACTGGCATTGCTGGATACAAACATCAGGTCCTGTAGGTATGTAGACAAAACATTTCTGCCTTGCAACTACTTCAGGAGATCAAGGAAGCCGGGGAATGATCTTGATATTCTATGCTGTGTCATGTTGACCTCGCAACTAGGGTTTCAGCTGGCCCTGAGGCTAAACAGCTGTTTGAGTAGAAAACTTGATATACACTTAGTACAGAGACACTTCTATGGCTTGGTTTAATTTGCTGCAGGGCTCCCTTTATTCCTGCTGTCACTCGCTGTTCCCCCTCCCTGTGTTCCTGACCTTTGGGGATATTGACCTATTTAGCTGCCTGATCATGGCAACTGCTTCAAGTTGGTTAAAATTCTGATAGCAGAATTAACTTTGGTTGTCCCTTTGGTTGGCCCCCACGGCCCTTCACTTCATCAAATCTGGCCCTCTTTGAAAAAAGCTTGGACACCACTGCCGGGCCTAAACTGATCTATAACTTGACTCTGACTCATTAGTAGGAAGGATTCATCCAGACGTGAACCATGAACTTTAACGGTGTTAGTTGACAGTGGGGTTTTTTAAAATACAGTGGTACCTCGGGTTAAGTACTTAATTCGTTCCAGAGGTCCATTCTTAACCTGAAACTGTTCTTAACCTGAAGCACCACTTTAGCTAATGGGGCCTCCTGCTGCCGCCGCACCGCCAGAGCACAATTTCTGTTCTCATCCTGAAGCAAAGTTCTTAATGAATATTTTAATGTTTCAATATTTTAATGTTGTATTTTAATCTTGTTTTTTAAGTTGTATTCATTCAATTTGTTTTTATTATTGCTTGTTAGCAGCCCTGAGCCCGGACTTGGCTGGGGAGGGTGGGTTATAAATAAAAATTATTATTATTATTATTATTATTATTATTACTAACCCAAGGTACTATTTCTGGGTTAGCGGAGTCTGTAACCTGAAGCGTATGTAATCTGAAGCGTATGTAACCCGAGGTACCACTGTAGTCACAATTTTTTTTAAAAAAAGCCTTGCATGTTCTAGCCAACTGTACATGTCATGAATATTTCAGAGTGGAAGTGATTTTTTCCCTTGCTTAACAGTTCTCAGTGTTTTGAGTGGGCACAGGCACGGCACCATGAGAGACTATAAACAAGATCTCCTAGTGAATAGGTGCTACACTAATTAAGTTGCAAGTGCAGAGAATTTGTGAGCAGCCATCCAGCTACTACTGCTGTTATAACTACCAGGCACTGTTTGCCACAATTCTGCAACAATTAGAGAACATCCACTGATTTTTTAAAAATATTGTTGGCTGCTAGGCATATCTACCTCCTCCCCTCATCTGATAGCTCTCCCTGTGTATAAACAGTCATCATTCTTGTGCAATTTCTTTTGGCAGCTAAGCATATCATTCAGCAAGGTCTTACTGCTATGTTCTAGGTACACAACGACCTGGTTTGTTTCCTATCTGCTAGTCATCAACATGATGTACCGTCTTCTCACATGATCTTATTTCCTAATCCTGTGCTATAAATATCTCCTAAGATTAAATAATAAGCAGGTCAGACTTTGAAGGACATGGACCTCCTTGAAGATGTAACTGATTTCTGGGGTGGAAAGATTTTTACCCTTGCCCCAATAGTGTTACAGCGCCCTCTGCTTCCTTCCATAGAACCAAATGGTCCCCACTAACTTGTATGGCTGAAAGTAAATATAGCTCATTCTACCAATAGGCTTTTCCCACCCCCTCCTCACACCTCAGAAAAGTGTTGTAACTGTTTCTACAGAGTTGTAAGACCAAAGTATCACAACGTCATTTCAGGGTTGCTGATGCTAGCAAGGCTTTCATTTGAAGTCTGGATTCATAACCTTCATAATGGAGATGGTTACAAGCGAGCAAATGAAGAGTGAGGTGGGAAAATCATTGTCTTTTTGATTGTATTAATACTGTAATCCATTTTTGTAGTTGCCTATATTGGGGTGTGTGTATTATTACTTATACTAATGGTCCCAATCCAGCAGGGTTTCTTCTTCATCTTTTCTTGCCTTCCTTCTCCATCCCTGAAAGTTTTTTAAAAACGCCCTTTTCTAGTAAAAAGCTGGCCATTTTTTTTTTTTTTTACTTTTTAGTGAAGGCTGAGTTTGCATTGAGATCACTGTCTATTGATAATATTTCAGCTGAGGGAGACCTCTGCTGTTAGCTTTGAGCATTGGTTCCATGCCTCCAATAACAAACAACAGACTGGAGACCCACGATATGTGACTGCCGTAGCAGTAAGTGAATTAAATTACTAGCTGGCTTCTAAACACTCTCCCAGCTGGAAGGCAGCCCAAGTGCAGACAGCATGACATGGTCTGAGCTGCTGAACAAGGCTGGCAACTCCTTGTAAAACCACGAAACATGAGGACGTATCCTATAAAAGGATCAAGGATTGGCATATAGTGTGTATAAGGCCTTGTGATATTAGCAAACTCAGCATGCTACACAGTTAAGCACTAAGTGGATGACCTTTGATTAGTGTTATAGAATAATTATTATTATTTATTTATTTATTTATTTATTTATTTATACCCTGCCCATGAGGCTGGGCCTCCCCAGACACTCTGGGTGGCTTCCAACAAAGTATTAAAATACAGTAGTCTGTTAAACACTTTTAATGTTTGATGTATTAAAGTATTTTAATTATTTTTTTTAAGCCGCCCAGAGTGGCTGGGGAAGCCCAGCCAGATGGGCGGGGTATAAATAATATAATAATAATAATAATAATAATTATTATTATTCATTAAAAGCTTCCCTAAAGAGGGCTCCCCCTTCAGATGTCTTATAAAAGTCTGGTAGTTGTTGTTCTCTTTGACGTCTGGTGGGAGGGCATTCCACAGGGCAGGTGCCACTACCGAGAAGGCCCTCTGCCTGGTTCCCTGTAACTTGGCTTCTCCCAGTGAGGGAACTTCCAGAAGGCCCTCGGCGCTGGCCCTCAGTGTCCTGGCAGAACGATGGGGGTGGAGGTGCTCCTTCTGGACCGAGGCTGTTTAGGGCTTTAAAGGTCAGCACCAACACTTTGAATTGTGCAAGGGAAACGTACTGGGAGCCAATGTAGGTCTTTCAAGACCGGTGTTATGTTGTCTCGGCGGCCGCTTCCAGTCACCAATCTAGCTGCTGTATTCTGGATTCTGGAGGTTGTCCCCTCAATGGACCATTGGTTGGGCACCCTGATTCCTGACCATTTCTCATAGCCGCTTCAAACCTCTCACACACTTGACACTTTGCGGACTATAGGTGAATGTAAAAAAAAAAAAAAAAAGTTTGCTGTAGGTCATAGTCCTGTGCACACTTACCCCAATCTTTCCTCTCCTGCTGATTTCCATTCCCTTTTTCAAAACTCTGGGTTTGCTAATGGGTCATGCATCTTGAATTATGCACTCAAAGTGCAACATGACATAACCTGGAAATCTGGATTCTTCTTTGAGAACCAATTAAGCCATTATCCATATGTTGCCTTAATTATATGAACGAATTCTAGTAAAAAAAGAAGTGTAGTTAAGCATTTGGGAAAACATTTTCGGAAAGGGTTGTTGGCATCTCCCTGTCTCGATAGACAATGGAGTGTGCCTCCGGGGTGAAGCCAAACTGCCAAACTAGCAGCAGGAAAATGACCTCCCTTGTGCACAAGCCTGGACAGCGTCTTTGGAGGTCCTGGGCTGCCCAGACAACAAGACCACCCCTCTTGGCCTCGCTGATGTGGTCCAAAGGAAAACAGAGCAATACATTTGGTGCCAGCTTAGCTGCAGGAGTTGCCAGAGTTGCCTCATTTAAGTTGCCATCCAACAGTCTTAGGGACCCCACTCTGGATTTGTGTATGGTTTACTCCTTAGCCTTTTCTTCTTCCAAAGATATCCTGCAAGGCAGCAGAGGTTTAGGACCAGGGTTTTCCTTTTCCTAGATGGTCTAGGTGGAGGGCTTATGGAGTGTTAGGAGAGGGGTATTACCTCTGGTGGGGGACACGGTGTGTAGTTTGTTGGAAAGGCTAGAACCAGGCAGAGGGCCTTCTTGGTAGTGGTGCCCGCCCTGTGGAAGGCCCTCCCATCAGATGTCAAGGAAATAAACAACTACTTGACTTTTAGAAGACATCTGTTTAGGGAAGTTTTTAATGTTTGATGTTTTGTCATGTTTTTAATATTCTGTTGGGAGCAGCCCAGAGTGGCTGGAGAAACCCATCCAGATGGGCGGAGTAGAAATAATAATAATAATTTATTATGGAAACATGAAATCACATATATGTATGGTACAGAGGGTTTATCCATTCAGGACTTCATTGAGGCATCCATCACCTCTGATGGGAGACACCAGCATCCGCCTGCTGGATATCACATCAGTTCCTGACCTTATAGGTGACAAATCTGTTTTGCTGATTCTAAGCTTTCTGATCCTCGTGGTTATTAGGCTGTGGTGTGTGTGTGTGTGTGTGGAAACTAGAAAATGATATAGACTGGACCAAGCTACAGCAAAACTTGGGGGAGCGCAAATGAAGAGGTGCCTAGGATGCCACAAGGAGCATACTAACCTTGACTTTTTGTAGTGTTTGGTCTGGGTCCTGTATGCTGCAACTTTCCTCCAGTAAATCAAACTGAGGCAGAATTATGTTGGCAGTTTATTCAGTAGGTGGCAGCATTTCTTTAGGACGACTTGTGCTATTAACTGAGACAAGGCTATTTGCAGAGGGAAAGACCTTTCTACATACAGATTAGATCTACTGGAGCTACTGTACAGAGAAACCCCTTTGCATTCAGCACCCAGCCTACTGCTCCACCCCATACAAATATGCTCCCCCAAAGAAACCTCCCTCAGACTGAAGCCATATCAAAGGTGAAATCCCAGTATTTCACAATAGGAAAAGCTATTTCCAGTCTTTATCATCTATTTACAAAAAGCCCTGAGAAGTAGGTCATAGTTATACCTATTTTACAGATGGAAAAGAGCATCCCAAACAGAGCAAGTGTTTACTAAACTAGATATATATGCATACAGTAAAAGGCTAGCAATTGAAACCAAAGTACTTACATGGATGGTGAAGTGATCTGCCCACACCTTTTACTTCCACGAAGAGTTTCAGCAAATGTAATGATATTCCATGGGGCTTTACACATCTCTGACTCACCCACTGCATCCACACTAATAAGTGGGGTGATGGGCAATGGGTGTTTGTGAAGTGCTTTGAGATCTTCAGATGAAAGTCGCGAATGAAATGCTCCGCTGCTGCTTTGACACTTTCCCTCCTTCAGCAAACCTCCTTGTTAATGAGGAATTGCCAGAGCAGAGCATCAATGGGGAAGAGCAAGTGGGAGGAGATGAAATTTCACCTCTGCAGACTAGAAGCAGAATATGTGGCTCACTTCATCCCATGAAAGCATTCTCCTGCTACTGAGAGGATCGCTGCCTCCGACTCGCTTCTACAAATCTTTTGGAAATGCTCAGGGTTGTATTCAAAGCAGTGCTAATGTTCTGTCAGTGCAAGGAATGTGTACAAAGGGCAAATCCAGCAAAGGGAGGCTTTCAAAAAAATGTTATTCACTTAGGAAAGAACCATCGGAATGAACTGTTGAGGATGTGGATCCTCAGCTCCAGAGGCGGATTTAGGGCAGTGCGACCAATTCTGCTGTACTGGGTGTCGGGATCTCCGCTCGGGCAAGCCGATAAAGCTCATCTTCCGGAATCGCCCTCCCGACGAATAATTAACGACCTGAGCCTTTGATGATGCTCCAAGGCACGTTCCCCCATTCACCAGAGTTTCCAGCAGCATGCGGAAGGATGAGATAGTATGAGCTACATGGTTAAAGAGTTTTATTATCTTCTACGCAGACAGCAAAGAAAATTACATCCTCTATGAAAGCAGAGAGCAACTGAACCAAACAAAGAAACAAAGGAACAGGAAACCACTAACGTCACATCCGTCTCTCGTCTCCCGTGAGACTTCCAACAGTATGGACTGTGTCTGGAATGTAAACAGAGTCCTGTGACTCTAAGCAGCTGCACAGTGGCAAACAGAAACTAACACTGGGTGCTGAGCCTAGGGGACGACACAGGGCATTACAACTATGACAACTGAGCAGAATGGAAGGCAAGAAGTGGGAGGACGGTGCCGAATTTTGGCACAGGGCACCGCTGAAATTTGAAAGACCAAAGTCTGCCCCTGGCAGTTCAGCTGGCTGCTTCCTGGTTCAGCCAGTGTAAGTCCCACCCCCCCAAGGGAGATTATGGGGGCATGACATGGGTAGGACCAGAGAAGCGGGACTTGGGCTGGATCTGAAGCATGTGCAGCTTGGCCATGTGACCTGGCAACCCAGCACAGAGCACTGTTTAAAAGGTTTGATTCCCCTCTGCCAGGCTTAGGCAGAACAGCAGCAGAAGCCCCAACTACTGAACTGGGTCTGGATTTGGTATGACTTTACACTGGCTCAATTTACACCAGCTTCTTGTGTATAGGATTGCTCCTTTAGCAAGGGACTCCAGCAAGTACTCCTGTCTTGTGTTTAAAGGGGGGGGGGCTGCATGAGCTGTACAGAGAGAAACTGTTCACCCCATAAAGAGCTTATTAAAATGTATTTTATATCCTACACCCTTTGAAAATTTCAATAATTGTGTGGGCTTGGGAAAGGAAGTGTGTCTTTTGGCACCAGTGACATCACAGGTGCTAGCCAGTCAGGGGGCTTATGATAAATCACCCAACCACCACTTTCACGGCAGTTTTTTCTTGCACTTGGGAATCAAGCTGCAGGGAGAATCTGACTGAAGGAGAAACCACAAAATCACACCGGAGCGTTGGGAAAACAGCCTCCGGGGCACAAGTTAGAAGGAAGTTGTTTCTCCTGGAACCACATAACTGTGGTGGTAATACCGTCATCTCTCACAAAAACGCAGCTACAGAGTGAGGTGCGATGTGAATACAGTGGTGCCTCGGGTTACATACGCTTCAGGTTACATATGCTTCAGGTTACAGACTCCGCTAACCCAGAAATATTACCTCGGATTAAGAACTGTGCTTCAGGATGAGAACAGAAATTGTGCTCCAGCGGTGCGGCGGCAGTGGGAGGCCCCATTAGGTAAAGTGGTGCTTCAGGTTAAGAACAGTTTCAGGTTAAGAACGGACCTCCGGAACGAATTAAGTACTTAACCCGAGGTACCACTGTAGTGGCGTCATTTGGCTCGACTGTTTCTCCCACCAGGGAGTGTGCAAAGTATGTGTGCTACTTTGCTCTTTCCCTCTCCCAGAACCTAAAATAGGACTTGGGCTGGAAACATGTGGTGTGCTGCTTAACCACAGCCGTTTTGGGTTCCTCCAGGTGAAAACAGCCAAGCTGAAGATTCCAAGTTCCTGCTGCAACGCAACATGGGGAATGCCAGCAGGGCAGATGACGACATGATCAGAGGGCTTCCATTGGAGAAGCAGGGTCTGTTGTGAGGCTGCCACAGAGTTCATAACTCTAGGTTGGATCTAACTGTTCCCTTCCTCTGATGTGAGGAGTGCTTCCCTCAGTGAAAAGACTCTTTTTGGTTGGAGGAATTCTAAGAATAGTAGAGTTGGGGGAGACATCCAAGGTCATCTAGTCAATGGAGGAAATCACTGATAGTTTGGCCATGCAGCCACTGCTTAAGAGCCTCAGTGATGATGGAGAGTTCACCAACTTGCAAGACAATCTGTTCTACTGTTGAACAGCTTGTACTATCAGGAGGATCTTCAAATGTTCAGTCAAAAGATCTCCCTTCTTGCAATCTGAACTGGTTTGCTTGGGTCCTACCTGCTGAAACAACAGGACTAAAATGTTAGTATTTATTTATTTATTTATTTTTAAATTCCTTCTGTTTTCATAACCCTAGTTTTCACCTATTGGGTGCATATATCTTATCATTAGGCTGGTGTGTTTTGCTTGCTATGTTGCTGAAAACAATGACATTTAATCAAAATTAATGCATGTTACAGTTAAAAACAACAAAAACAAAGCTTAAGCCAAGGAGAGAGATTCAAAGGTTGAGGAAAGACAACGGAGGAGTGTGCCTTTGGGGATGAAGTCAAGCTGTTGGAAGGTTTCAGCGCCTGCTGTGGCTGTAGAGAACGATACAGGAGAGACATGTTTTGTTGCATCTAGGGAAGATGAAAGTGTCTAGTTGTGCTGCTGCAGATGCACATGGTGTTTCTTCTTTCTGTGCTCCTCCAAGCAGCCTTTTCTGCTCTGGTCTCCACTCTGGATACACTACTTGACTGCCTGTCTCCAGGCAGTGCGGTCCATCTGCAAGGGATTCCCACATGGCAGGGTTAATGTTTCCAGCCTTCCTGGCACGTTAGTAGACATCTTTGTAATGCAGAGTTGGTCTGCCAACAGGCCTGGTACCGGAAGCCATCTCTCCATTGAGAGCGTCCTTGCAGTGTAGGAGGGCTGCTGATATAAATGTGCTTTTACTCCCTCCACACATGTACCTATGTCTCTTTAAGTCCCATAGAAGCAGCAAAGCTGAACTGAGCATCTTTCACCTGCCATTGTCGCTTTCAGCTCAGGGAATGGGAATGCTGGCAGACAGTGCAGAGAAACTGAAGAGCTACAAAGCATCTGCTTTGCGTACAGGAGGTCCCAAGTTCATTCCAGGCAGGAATCCATCTATCTCCAGGTAGGGTTTGGAAAAGACTCTGAAACCCTGGAGAGCTGCTGCCAGTCAGTGTGGACAAAACTAAGCTCAATGGAGTCAGTGGTCTGACACAGTATTAAGTCAGCTTCCTAGGAAACCTAGTCAGAAACCAGCCCCATTTTGCTTGTTGTCAGCACACCCAGAAGCCAAGAGTTAACAGGGCCGAAAATCCTTAACACGCAGCAAATTCACAGCAAAGAGAAGCATCTTTGTTCCAGTTCCCTTCCTGAATGCTCTTCTTTCTCCTGGAACCAAACACCCTGCAGGCATCACAAACCCACACAGCTGGTTTACTTTAGCTCCTCAAACAATACCTCCATGGTCTTCCGGTTGCTCATGCTAATGATGGAGTTCAGCAATTCCACTGAGAGAGAAACACGAGCCAAGGAGACAGTCGGGAGGGGAGCTGGCTCCTCTGGGGATTACTTAGTGCCGCAGAGCGGCATTAGCATAAAATAAGTGTGCTCATACCTACAGAGCAAGCTGTAACAGTTACGTAATATTAGACTGAAGATAGGAGCCCTTCTTTAATGTGCATAACTTCACTGACTACAAAATTGTGGCAAGGCCTCCTGCCGTTTCTGCCCTACAGTCCTGTCCTGACTGCACCACTGGAAGTAAAAGAGGCAGATTGTCTTTTCAAGTCAACAGTGAAAGGGCTCTGGGGTTACCTTAATGCAGTCGGTAGCACTAAAACTTTTCATTATGCAGATCTGCAAACAAACAAGCAAATGCCACTGCAACGCACACTTGTCAATTCTATCACCAGAAATACAGTTTCAGGGCTTGTGCCGCGAAGATCTCGCTCAGAGGCTGGGACCTAACCAATCATGTAACCCGGCATAGTTTATTTGATTTAACCATGGATGCTCATATACCCAGTGCTCCTCTTCAAGCATTCAAGAGATATTGTAGGGAGCTGCAATATCCGTTCTGGCAAACAGCATGAGGTTCCTGGATGGGCCAAGCTCCCTAGGAATATTAGATGCCAGTCAAAAGGGCATAAGAAGAGACAGCTAGATCTGTCAGCTCTGCCTGTCATTGGCTGTGGCTTATGTGGTGGAGTTTGGGCTTTCAAATTTCAGCAGCGCCCTGTGTGACGCCAAAATTAAGTGCCCCCTGGCCTCTAGCCTTCCATTGTTCGTCCTTGTTGTGATGCCCCCTGCAGTGCCCTCTCGGCTCAGTGCCCAATGGGGGCGAACCAGTCACCTTCTGCTAAATCCACCTCTGATGCCATCAGTTCCAGAGGGTACCACCAGCCACCCCTGGACACAGGGCTGGCCCAAGACATTTTGCTGCCTGAGGAAGAACTGTAATGGCACACTCCTTCTTCTGTCAAGGTGAAAGGTACCAAACACTACCCAGGTGATTTTGGCAACTGAGGCAGGAAGTCCCATAAGAACTTTTCTCCCTTTCTGGCGGTAACAATAACACCATAATAATTTACACGATTTACCATTTGCTACCCTTTAATGACACCTAAAATGAGCTGCCTGAGGCAGATGCTTCACTCTGACTAATGGTCAGGCCAGCTCTGCCCATACAAATGGGCACATATCAGAACGTTTGTAAGATGACTTCCCCACACCCAAATCCCCTGGAATGCAGATGGTGCCCTGGCCACGGACGAATCTTGTTCAGTCCTGAGTAAGTCTATTGTGTGGTGTATAAAAAAAAGAAACATTAGCATTCAAATAGCTTTCATTCTTGACATGCTCATCGAGTTTAGCATATATGTTCATTTTTCACCTCCCTCCTCCCCATCTGCCATCTGGGATAGATGAAAAGGGAATCTGAGGTCTAACGGATCAAATCTGCTGATCTCTATAATGGGACTTTCGTAAACCCCAGATTATGCCACTGCCCATCAGGGTGAAAGGAAAAGAAATCCAACTGGGCTACTTTGCAGCCATTTTACATCTTAGCAGTTACATTTTAAGTTTATAGTCGGAAGACAGAACAACCACTTTCTTTTTTACCCTAAGACTCTAAAATATAGTAGATCTCACATGTATAAAATGGGATTGGGGGTGGGGGATTCAGTGAGAGGGAGGAAAAGACTTTGGGTTCATCCAGACTTCTGCTTGGCCCCCAGAGAAGCTCAATCTTTACTGCTGTATTGGAGCAAACATCAGTAAGGTTTTTAGGCACAGGACAAGCAGAAGTGTGGACGAACCCTTTGAGTTTGGCATATTTCATTTTAGAAATCAGTTCTTAATGTATAAAATGAAAAATGCCAGAACTCAGACCTGGGAGATGTAGCATGCAAGAGACTACATATATGCTTTTTGTTGTATTTCTTTATGTTCCTATTGATCAAAGTACACTCTTGTAATGTCAGGTTAAAGGTTGAGCTTTCATTCTGCAGAACCTGGGTTCTCTTTTGTTCTTTCCATACATCATTTTTACCCATTAATATATATATGTATTTAAATCTACTCTGCTTTCCCACTCCACAGGAGTTGCTCAACGTGGCACAAAATATAAAAGCAAACAGAAAGACCAAACTGATCAAGCTATTAAAACACAAATGATAAAAACTATAAACAGCAGTAAAAGAAAGAGAAAAAACACCAACCAGCAACGCTCACAATCAATACAGTAAGGCAGAGGGAGCCAACCTAGTGCTTGCCTGATGTTGCTGAACTACAGTTCTCATAATCCCTGACTATTGGCCCTGGTGACCGTAGCGGATGGGATTTGGAGTCTCAAGAACATCTGGCTGCCTCAGCATTAAGGTAGCCAAAATAGCTTGTTTAAAAAGTAACATTTCCAATTGCCAGAGAAACCCAAGTAAGGAGGAAGGTAACTTAACATCTTGGGGCAGGCAGTTCCACAGACAAGAGGCCGCCACAGAAAAAGCCCCATCATGCATTGCCACCAGTCTCGCCTCACTAAGCAATGGCACACACAAAGGAGTGTAACAGCTGATGTTAAAGGATAGACAGATTCCAGTAGGAAGCATAGGACCACAAGAGGCTGCCTTCTGTGGAATCAGACCATTGGTTCATCCATCTAGTTCAGTATTGTCTACACTGACTGGCAGCGGCTCTCCAGGGTCTCTCCTAGACCTACTTGGAGATGTCAGAAATTGAAGGGCCTCCTGCAGGCATAGCAGATGCTCGTCCAAGGAGCAGGGCCCTTACGCGCAATAAGAAGAGACAGTCCTTCAAGCGGCTTTGTCTTAAGCTGCATAGGGATTTATAGGCAACAACCACCAGCAACATGAACGGCACCAGGAAAGAATAGCCAGTGACTCTTGTTTATGTTTAATCGTCTGCCTGGTGATTAGTATATATAGTATGTACATGAATCTGCTACTGAAAACAGCTATGAGCTCAGACGGGCGAGTCATAAATAACGCTCAGCGTTACTTGTGGAATATCCTTGGGGGGGGGGGGAGCGATGCCTTCAGATCTGTTCGAATCGCTATGAATACGCAGCAGCGAATCAAGAAGACACGCCGCCGCCAGCCCTTTCCTTTAATGGATTCGTTTCATCAAATTTATACACTGCTTGTTTAAAAAACAAAAACGAAGCACCAAAGCGGTTTACAAAAGATAAAAATGGAAAATCACAACCCTTCCTGAAAGCACTAAAAAAAATTTCAATTTTCTTTTTAGTTAAAATATTAAAGCAGATTAAAATTTTATAGACCCACTTTGAATGGGGCGCTGCTGGGAGAACCCCGCTTAATATATTTTTTTTAATGACACCAAGGCCTGAATCGCAGCACGAGCGATCAGATTTCCCGGGCTGGCCTCGCTCGGCGCCCGACGCGGCAGCCAATCGGAGCCCGGCCAGCCTTCCTCGCGCCGCTGCCCGGGTCCGCGAGGCCCGCCCTTCTTTGTTGCGGCGCCCAATGGGGGCGCTCGGAACGTCGGCGGCTGCCGGGTAACATGGTTCCATGTCAGAGAGCAACACTTGATCATGGAACATGGGCTGAGGCCGGGGCGGCCGAGGCAGCTGCAGAGGCAGCATCAGCCGCAGCCGCCGGGAGAGGCTCCGGTGCAATGAATCGCTGCGCGAGCAGGTGAGGCGGGCCGGGTTTTGCGGGGAGGGGAGCCCGAGGATGGGTGGGGTCGCCCGGCGGCCGAGAGAGGGAGGAACCGCCTGCTTTTTTAAAAAGGGCTTGCAGTAATCACAGCGGACAGGTCCGCCTTCCTCCCCGCACGTCGGGATCCCGAGACCGGTGCCAGCTCGCCTGCAGGCGTGCATGCACCCAGCCTTCCTACCTGCACCATCCGAGGCTGTTTGCCGCATGCAAGCCCCGGAAGAACGAAGCGCGCCGATGCTACTGCTGAACGGCGAGGATGCTCGGTCGGATCCTCGTTCCGACGGCCTTAGCGGTGCGCCCTCCTCCCCGCCTCCCGCCCCAAGTCAGGCTCCATCCAGGCGCGGAGCCGGGTAGCCAGACACAACAAGCAGGGAGATCTGGCGGAATCCAGCCTCGCTGTGGGGGTGACAGATTTATGATCACCCGGGACAATGTTATGCGGGAAGGGAGGGATCCAGCTCTGCGCAGCAGGCTCCCGCTTCCTTTTGTGTGACAGTTCCCAGAGGGTTATTCCAGGGTGTGCGTATAAATGTGTAGATGCGTGTCCTTAGAGGGAGATCAGGGTCCCTCTTCCCTTCTCCGCGCTCCGGTGAGAGAGAACCTGAGGGGGCTGCTGAGGAAGAGAGGGATCGGAGGGTCCTCCTCTTTTGTTTCATAGGTGTATCCGATAAGTGTCTGCTTTGATTATTGCTGTTCCATTGTTTCCCATTTCTGGCTGAGAACAACGAGAGCCTCTGCCTGATGCATCTCGCTCGCTAGTTCTCCTAGTGGGAAACGGGCTGTTTTGTCTGACCATGATGCTAACATGTGCTGTCTTGCACCTCCTGTTGTTATTTCCGAATAGATTCTGCCTGCAAGAGGAGAGACCCGCCGGTGATCTGCTTGGCTGCTGTTAGCAAGCAACTTCATGCCAACCTGATTCCTTGGGGGTGGGGGAAGAGGGGATGGGGAGTGCTACCTGGTTGGGACACTGAGCTGTCCGTCTCTTCCTGCTTTGCCCCGGAGAGGTGCCTCTCGTCCCTTTGAAGGCTCAGCGATGACGGGGTCCAGCTCCAATGCTTCCCGCCACCCTAAAGGAGACAAAGGGGGCCGTTCGAGGAGCTCGCACGCCCGGACGGTTGGCCTTGCCAACAGCGGGGGCTCGGAAGAGGAAGACAAAGATGGAGGGGTGGTTTTCCTCGTCAACAAAAGTGGCTTCCCTATTGATGGGAAGACCTGGGAGAGGATGTGGGGCCACGTGGCGAAGGTGCATCCGTCGGGCAAAGAGATGGTGGAGACCATAAGGAATGCTGACAACCTTGCAAAAGTAAGTTATGACTGCAGCTTCCTTTGTCATGGGCCTTATTCTGCGGCAAGGGTCCGCAGATTCTCTAGCCCAGACAGGTGGCTAGTCTGTAGATCTCCCAATGTTGTTGGACTCCAAATCCCATCAGCCCCAGCCACCATGGTTGATGGTCAGGGATGATGGGACATGGAGTCCCATGCAGCACCTGGCGGGCCAAAGGTTAACCACCTCTGCTCTGGCCAGGTGTGTGAATCAAGCTTGTGGGTGTGGGTGTATTTACTCATTTGCATGATCGTTTCTTCTTTCCCCAGTGAGGGTTTCAAAGAATGGTAGAGTTGGAAGGGACCACAAGGGTCATCTAGTCCAACCCCTTGAATTGCAGGAATCTTTTTGTCCAATGTGGGGCTCAAACCCACAACCTTGAGATTAAGAGTCTCGTGTTCTGCCGACTGAGCTATCCCGCAAGCTAATTGAAGGTTGGTAGCTCTTTCTTTTGCAAGCAAAGGATTAACTGTAAGGAAGTCAGGCATTGGGTGAGGTAGCCATGGAAATGGGAAAAAGAAACCCCAATTAAATTAATGGACCTTAGGCATGCTCATGCGTTCCAATGGGTCTGCTGTGAGTAGGTCTAACAGACACAACCCTCCAGCTCTAATCAGGGCACTGAAGTCTTACCTAGGGACCAGTGTATGTCTTGCTCAGCCTCCTTTGGTCTTTGAAACTTTGCCTAAGTGCCCACGTTTCCAGGCCTTTCCTGTACCATGAGGACTAGTAAGTTGCTTTAAAAGAAGAAGCTTGTACCAATTTGTATCCATGCGTGCAGTACTGTGGTGTAGTGTAGAATATTCCCAGCCTTGGTTATACTTGCATTAGTAGGCCTTTGAGACATCTATAAACGCAGCCCAGCAGCTGTTCGTTTTCATCCCTGGAGGAAATGCTTGTAGTTGCACATTAGAGCGGAGGCCAGAGGTGGTTAACAGCGACAGTCATCTGGGCATTTCCATGCTAAGCACTTAATTTTGAGCAACAAATCGCTTTCCATGCATTGGAAATGTCGGGTCTCATCGTTTCTCTCCATGAACAGTTGTGAAAGTTTGCAGCTCTCTGCTAACAGCTCTTGTGATGAAGCGAAATCACAGGTGGCACAACAGCTGCAGTTTGGCAGGAAAAATGACACTTGGCTCAGGATTGCGTTGAATTTCAGATTTGATGGGATGCAATGAGAAGTCTGTAGAAACCCTCAAACCAGGCAGTTTGGATTGTTTCACTCTGACCAGCTGCTCCAAGCTTCTTCTGTGCACTTACAAGTACTACATGAAGCTGCCTAGGCCAGATCATCTAGCTAGTGTTGCCTACCCTGATTGGCAGTGGCTCTCCAGGATCTCAGAGTCTTTCCTACCACCTAGAACTGGAAATGCTGGAGATTCAATCTGGGATCTTCTGCATGCAAAGTATAGACTCTACCAATGAGTTATGGTCCCTTTTCTATCAGATGTGCTCTGCTACTGAGCTACAGTTATCTCCAGAGGCTGCCCACACCTTCAATATAAAGGAGAAGCAAAACTGCACCATTGGTGAGCAAAGAGGCAGGCCTGATGTTGCTTGCAGTCATGGCGACACTACGGATGATGGACTGCACTTCAAGATGGAGTCTAGAGCCCTATGCAAGGTCCTCCACACATACCCAACGATATAAGTTGTTTGGAGAAGTGCATTCAAATGGCCTCCAGGAGTTCCTTCAGAATTAGTTAAGAACTCCGTGTAACATTTGGGAAGTGGTATTATCTATATATATCACATTTATATCCCACCTTTTTCTTCCGGGAGCTCAAAGTGGCATACATGGTTTTCCCTCTCCTCATTTAACCCCCTGAACAACCCTGCGAAGTAGGTTAGGCTGAGAGGCAGGGACTGGGCCCAAGGTGGGGATTTGAACCCTGGTCTCCTAGGTCCTAGTCCGACACTACTAACGCGCTGAATTTGCCACCGCTGCAATCCTATGCACATTTAATTTGATGTGAGCCCTATTGTGCATGAAGATGCAGAGGATTACGTTGCCAGCTTTCCAAGCAGCTGCATCCCAGGACACTGAGGCTGGCTTGTCATATGGAGAAATAAAACAGGCCCTTATATAGCGCTGTGTGTGGAAAGAATTAATATTAATTATTATTATTATTATTATTATTATTATTTATTATTATTTATACCCCACCCATCTGGCTGGGTTTCTCCAGCCAGATGGGCGGCTTCCAGCAAAATATTAAAATACCATAACTCATCAAATATTAAAAGCTTCCCTGGACAGGGTTTCCTTCAGATATCTTCTAAAAGTCAGATAGTTGTTTATTTCATTGACCTCGGATGGGAGGACATTCCATAGGGCGGGTGCCACTACCGAGAAGGCCCTCTGCCTGGTTCCCTGTAACCTCACTTTTCACAGTGAGGGAACCGCTGGAAGGCCCTCAGAGCTGGACCTCAGTGTCCAGGCTGAATAATGGGGAGGAGATGCTTCTTCAGGTATACAGAACCGAGGCCGTTTATGGCTTTAAAGGTCAGTACCAACACTCTGAATTGTGCCCGGAAACATATATGGCTGTGTTCAGCTAAGTTTTCCTCAGAATAGACCCATTGAAATTAATGGACTTAAGTTAGTCCCGTCCATTTCAGTCTACTCGGGGTAAGCTAACATCAAATGCAACAGGCTTACATAATATGATTGCATTATAACTCTAACAATAAGTAGGATATATTTACTAGTCCTCAAAGAAAAACTAATGTCCTACATCTCAGATGCCATGCGCGCCCCTCCCTGATGAATTTGGGACGCTTAGAATCATAGAACCATAGAGTTGGAAGGAACCACGATGGTCATCTATCCAACCCCTTCCAATGCAGGAATCTTTTTGCCCAATGTGGGGAGCTTGACAAAGACTTTCCTAATGCAGCAGGAATTTTAAAGTGGTTTCCACCCCTGTTTTTAGAATGAATTTTAATCTTATTCTTTGGATGATCTTTTTTTTAACATTCTATGTACACAGCTTAGAAATTCTGAATATAAAGCCACATATAAATGCCTTAAATAAATAACAAAATGAAAATATAGTCCCTTAGCCATACTGCCCAGAATCTGTTGTGTATTTATTTCAGCATTCCCCTTTGCTTTGAAAAATGAGGGTGATAATTAGGGTTGCCAACTGACCAGAAAAAACCCCATACCTGGCTTTCTCTTGTACCTGTCACGGCAGCTTGAAGGGCACTGAGTGAAGCATCATGCAGATAAGCATTACCAGCTATGAATGTATGACAAAGCATTAAAGGCACAAGAGCACCACTGGGTTGAAAGAAAGAGCTGGGTTTTGTTTCTTTGTTTTTTAAGATGGTTGGCAACCCTCTTTCCAATCCCTCCATTTTAATTCATCAGCTGCTATATCCCAATTGAAATCCTTGTGAATGGACTTATTCAAAGTAAGTGCTAAATTGCAACGTATGGGAATCTGGCATATGCCACCCAAATTAAATCTGTAATTAGTGATGATTTTCTTATTAGTGTGTCAGAGGCACGCTATTTCCTCTTGGCCAGAAAGGAATCGGGATTTGGGTTTCAATGAGCATCCCAGCGCCCCAGTTGCTATTGCAGGCGGTCAAGGCAGATGCTTCCTTCCCTCAGCTTTTTCCATTCCGAATTCTAATTCTGTACCATGTGACTTGCGGCTGGCCTGGTGATTGATGAAACAGCTGGCGATGGAGACAACTTGCGATGGAAACTCTCCAGAGATAGCTGCCCTTCCAGCCACCTGTTATGTCTGCAAGGCTACATACTGCGGGGCACTGAGACGACTTTCCTATTAAGCTCCCTTGTGTTTTAGCAGTCGTGAGCAAGCATGTCGTCCGTCTGGGCAGGTTGACATTTTGTTATGTGCCACAGAGTTGCTCTGACCATTTGTTTTTCTTTTATACAAAAAAAAATAAAAAAATGGAAACCTGGTCTGATACCTACTGGACTGCCTGATCCTACAGTAATCCCTGGGTGGCAACTAATTTTTAAATATCCTGTGCACATCTGTGCAAGGCAATTCTAGTGCAAACCAGGAATTAACCCCTTCCGTCGTCATGCATGGAAATCTGCCACGTCCCAGATCAGATTATTTATTGTGATGTCAGGTGATTGACAGGTGGGCACAGTTGGCCCATGGGGGATGGGAGAAAAAACAATCTGTTACACTGTCCAGATCCAGTACTCCACCTCTGGTGAATTCAGTCGAGTACCTGTGGTCCTCCAGGTGTTGTTCACCTACAGCTCCCATCATCCCTTGCTGACTCGGGCTCATGGGAGTTGGAGTCCAGCAGAAATAAATATGGAGGGCCCCAGGTTCCCTGCCCCGGTCTTCTCTGACTAGTAGGTGACCTTCTCTTCCTTAATGAGCCAGTGTGGTGTAATGGTTACAAGTGTCGGAATAGGACCTGAGAGACCAGAGTTCAAACCCTGACTCAGCCATGAAGCTCACTGGGCCAATCACTGCCTTTCAGCCTAACTTATTTCCTAGGGTTGTTGTGAGGGAAAAATGAGGGGGGGGGGAGGAGCTATAGCTATGCTATATCACCTTAATCTTCTTGGAAAAAAGGTGGTATGCTAAATGCAATAAACACAAATAAATAAGTTATAACTTCCTTGAACAAAATCTAGCACCCTGGTGGAACAGAACAGCAGCTTCAAAGGGCTGGAGAAATATTTCACATTTTTGGAAATCGGTGTCCCATTTTTAGGAATAGGCACTATCCAGAGCTGCGACAGCATTGGAATCCCTGACTGCCGACATCAGATTGTTAAGAGCGGGTGCTCGGCATTCTTTTGTAAATCTGTTATGCAGCTCTAAATGGTAAACTTCTTTAAAAAGTTGTTCATAATCCATGAGATTCTCATGGCAAAGGAGATGTTTGTGTTTCAGACATTTCAGCATCTGGTCACTCACTGGCTCCTGTCACATATGCCAGCAGTCCGGCTGCTGAAGGCATGTGTCCATGTCCGTTTGTCAATTGCTGGCACAGAAGAGTGACATGTGGCATCATAACCAGCTCCCTTTGACAGTGCCGCAAACAGCTGTGGTGAATATTCTGGGGGAAGTATGGAGCAGGGAGTAGTGCTGAGTGATGGGGAACTGTCTTCTGTGCATTGCAAGGCCAGACTAAGAAAACAGTTACTTGATTTGGCAGAGCTGGCCTGACGCTGGAATGAAGACCAAACTGAGCTGCCCAATCTTATTGTAATGAATTGGCTGGAAAGAGAGAGGAATGGTGGGAGGCTGGGGAACCCCAAAGGGAAGAAGGCCCCCGGACCTTGGGATTGGTGGTGGGATGACGATGAGTGCTCAGAGGGAGAAGAGAGAGCAAACTGGGAGGAGGAAGCTGAAGAGGTAACAGGGCTCAGTGAGAAGGGAGAGTCTTAGGTAAAGAGAAGTTCTGAATCGGAAGCTGCAGCAGGAGAGAGCGATGAGGGAAGCCAAGAGGCAGAGATGAGTCAGGGTGGTGAAGAAGCTTTCCCCTCCCTGGTCTCCCAGGACCAGGAGAGGCATGAAGTGAGAGAAGCAGAAGCAGACATGCCAGCGTAGTCTCAGATTGCTTGGGAAGGACCTGGGAGAGGATGAGACTTCGACAGCTGTAGGAAGGTAGGGATCCTCAGTCTCCACAACTGCCTCATAGGGGCAAGACCTACCAAAGAAGAATTGCTGTGCTCATTAGGCCTGGCAGACTATGCTTCTAATAAAGAGTTAACTTTGCTTATTCCATATGATTTATTGCTGGCTGGCTCCTGTCACTTATGCACTTGCTATAAGCCAGGGGTGAAGAATCTGTGGCCCTCCTGATGTGGTTGGACTCCAGCTCCTATCATCTGTGACCTTTGGCCATATTAACTGGGGATGGGGGGAGTCCTGCAACATCTACAAGGCCCTAGACCAGGCTTCCTCAACCTCGGCCCTCCAGATGTTTTTGGCCTACAACTCCCATGATCCCTAGCTAGCATGACCAGCGGTCAGGGATGATGGGAAATGTAGTCTCAAAACATCTGGAGGGCTGAGGTTGAGGAAGCCTGTCCTAGATGCCTAGATAGGGTCAGGCTGCATGAACTTCCTCAGCGTAAACCAGCGATGCTGCTGGCCAGTTGGGACATGAGGCTCAGGAGCCATGTATCTGCATAAATGGAAGTGTGTCTTGGTGGAAATTTGAGAGTAGGTGGCTAGGGTCTTCCTGGCACTGATGAAGGCCAGTAATCCTGTTGGCAAAGCTTTAAAAAAAAAATTAAGAAAGAGAGCATTTGAGGAAGAATGGAAAATGTTTACAGAACTTTGGAGCAGTAGTCAGAGAGATGGTTAGTTAGACAAGACACCTTTTGCAATTTTATGAGAAGAAATGAATATGATATTTCTTCAACAAAATATCATAAATGTATACATTTATAAATCAAAGGGCCCAACCAATACCTCCCCCCTATTAAATTTATTAAGTATGCTGGTTTATTTTTCTTTGCTCCCCCCCCTTTTAATTTTTTGTCCATGGTTATTGGTATTCTGGATTATACAAATCATTATTTAAAGTTTACTTGCAATTTGATGTATCCTGTCTAAACTGTGCAATTTTTGTGTGCTTGTTTCCATGTCAGTACTTGCATTTTCAATGTACTCGCATATACCTATCCATATAAATATAAGCAAAAAACAAATAATGGTAAAAAGAAGGGAAGCGAAGAGTCAAGAGATGTGGGGCCACTGCACAAAAGACCCAGGGCTTGAGCCACCCCATAACCGGACCTCTGGTGTGAGCAGAACACTGTCATCCTGAGGTGATTTCAGCTCTGCCCCCTTCCTGCTTGAATAAGCAACAGCCTCTCAACATTTCTCTCTCTCCTTGTTCACAGCCTTCAATGCCATCCTTGCCAAGCTACAGGGCTTCCATGACCATCCCTGAGTGGCTTCAGGCAATACAGAATTACATGAAGATGCTGCAGTATCCTTTTTTTAAATATATATATATGTTTTGGAGACCCAAAACTGCAATGTTAAGCTTTTCTATTGAGCTGTTGAGTGAATGCATGGAGGGAGGGAGGGAAAAGGGTAAAATGTGACATGAGAATGGAAAGCAAAGGAGGGGTAAAATTCTCTTTGCTACCTTTCCCCGGCAATAGGGAAGATTTGTGAGGCTGCCTAAGCTTTGGCCTGCTTCGCTTGGTCTTGAGGGCCATGCAATTAGCTTGTGCTGACACTGATGAGGATGTAATTGAAGAGGGAGATTTAGCATCCAATCGATTGAAAATGTCCTTTGTGAACTCCGCTTCCAAGGTCATTGGGAAGAGAATTTTCACATCTTTGTGGTGATGAATTGCTGCTGAGGAAGAGAAGGTGGTGTCCATACCTTTGAAAGGCCAGAGCGGCCTGTATTGAGCTGAAGGGGCCTGTGAAGCCTTAGGAGCTTGGTGGGGTAGATCATTAGATGGAACAAGTGAGATCTGCAACAAAATGTTGCCATTCCCCTACACCCCAAATCAGCACTACAGTGGTACCTCGGGTTAAGGACTTAATTCGTTCTGGAGGTCCATTCTTAACCTGAAACTGTTCTTAACCTGAGGTATCACTTTAGCTAATGGGGCCTCCCACTGCTGCTGCGCTGCCACTGCATGATTTCTGTTCTCATCCTGAAGCAATGTTCTTAACCTGAGGTACTATTTCTGGGTTAGCAGGGTCTGTAACCTGAAGCGTCTGTGGCTACTGAGCATGCTCAGTACTCAGTACTCCTTGAGCTGCTTCTTGGGTTTCCTTCTCTCTTAGGTGCTGTTTTGCAAATTTTGGGTTTTCCCCATGCCTACTAGTGCTATCCTCTTGTACATGAGCAGTGCCATGAGCGGTTCACAGCCTGGAAAGAGAGGAAATGATATGGTTTAGCCAATTGGAGTCCTGTAAGAAGGAAGCTGAGTTTTCACCTAAGGAGAAACCCACACCATACATTTACAGACCATGGCGCTGTAGTTTGTTAAGGGTGTGGCGAATTGCAGCTGAGTGAGAAGAAAACTACAGTTCCCAGGATTCTTTGGGGGAAGCCATGTGCTTCAAATGTACAGTGTGGATGTGCCCAATCTGTCTCAGTATTGCCTACCCTGACTGGCAGTAGCTCTCCAGGGTTTCAGGGAGGACATCTTTCCCAGCTTTACCTGGAGATGCAGGGGATCTGCCTGCAAGGCAGATGCTCTACCCTTGAGCTACAGCCCTTTCCCAGATAATTGCCTGCAATTCAGACTAGCAGGCTGGAGTGGTATATAGATTGGAGGGGGAGAAGTGTGCTTTAAGTATACAAAGCATTAAGGATGTCTTGAAATCTGAGTGAACTTTGTTTGACATTGCAACGAACCTGACCAGCTTTTAAAAAATTGACCATTCTAAACCCCCTGAGGATCTGCCTTACAAAAAAAAACCCCACTCTAAAGCAGAGCCGCTTCTCCAGTTTCCCACACATCTAAAACAGCAAATTAAGCTGATGCTTTGCTTCCTTTTTGACACATCACTCCATTACAGTTCAGCTCTCCATGCTGGAAACAGATGTTCCCATTGGGCTATTAAGTGGCCATCCTGTGTCTGGCTATTAAGCTGTAACTCTGAGTCAGAAAGTGATTTAAAACACTGCCAAAAATAAACCACTGTGTTGGCCGCAGCGAGGGAACCACCAGAAGGCCCTCAGAGCTGGACCTCAGTGTCCGGGCTGAACAATGAAGATGGAGATGCTCCTTCAGGTATATAGGGCTGAGGCCGTTTAGGGCTTTAAAGGTCAGCACCAACACTTTGAATTGTGCTTAGAAACATACCAGGAGCCAGTGTAGATCTCTTAAGACTGGTGTTATATGGTCCCGGCAGCCGCTCCCAGTCACCAGTCTAGCAGCCGCGTTCTGGATTAATAGCAGTTTCTGAGTCACCTTCAAAGGTAGCCCCACGTTCATTGTCAAATACATCTCCATTGTGTATCTTTTTAAATCTGTGATTAAATTGGAGGTAATAACTTTTAATAGATGGTATGCATTATAGAAGTGATGATGGTCATATCACTCGCTCAAACCAATTGATTTCTCCTCCCTGTTATGCAGTTACTTTGCCTTAACCAATAAAACTCAGATACAATCACACAGGGACTCAATTTTTTGAAATTAGGAAATCAAGACCTCTAAGTGGGTAAGTATCAATTGGACTCATTGGGGGGTGCTGGATGCTCTGGTGGGCTTGGGTTATTTTATTTTTAAAGAAGAAGAAGAAGAAGAGGAAGAGTTTGGATTTGATATCCCGCCTTTCACTCCCTTTAAGGAGTCTCAAAGCGGCTAACATTCTCCTTTCCCTTCCTCCCCCACAACAAACACTCTGTGAGGTGAGTGGGGCTGAGAGACTTCAAAGAAGTGTGACTAGCCCAAGGTCACCCAGCAGCTGCATGTGGAGGAGCGGAGACGCGAACCCGGTTCCCCAGATTACGAGACTACCGCTCTGAACCACTACACCACACTGGCTCTCAGAGAGAGCTCCTAAGGTTGGGTAACTTGTCTGCATGGATAAAACAGGATAGAATGCTTGACATAAGACGGGCCTGTTGGACCAAGCCAATGGCCCATCTAGTCCAGCATGCTGTTTTCACAATGGCCAGCCAGATTCCTATGGGAAGTTTCCAGCAACTCAGAAACTTTGGCCATGTGAACAGAGGCCGAAAGTGGAAAGTTACAATCTTAGCTCAGGTCTGTACCAGTGACAAGGCCAGTTGCCTAGCCAAAAAATGCCAGCTTGTCGTTGCTTCATCGTGGACCAACACTATGTGATAAGTCATTGCATGAATTGCCCCAAAGACTGTATTATATGGCTCATCTGCTGCAGCAGACGGTTTTCGGTTATGACTAGTGGTGTATTAGTAAGTTTTGAAGTCCAGGAGCTTATCATGATAGCCCCATAGCCCTGCTCTCAAGGAGAGACAAAAACACGGTTTTTGTTCCAACACCCACACCTATCAATGAGCACTAGCATAATAGCATAATACAGGCATAGGCAAACTCGGTCCTCCAGATGTTTTGGGACTACAACTCCCATCATCCCTAGCTAACAGGACCAGTGATCAGGGATGATGGGAATTGTAGTCTCAGAACATCTGGAGGGCTGAGTTTGCCGATGCCTGGCATAATACAGTGGTACCTTGGGTTAAGTACTTAATTTGTTCTGGAGGTCCATTCTTAATCTGAAACTGTTCTTAACCTGAGGTACCACTTTAGCTAATGGGGCCTCCCGCTGCCCCCACACCACCGGAGCACGATTTCTGTTCTCATCCTGAAGCAAAGTTCTTAACCTGAGGTACTATTTCTGGGTTAGCGGAGTCTGTACCCTGAAGCGTATGTAACCCGAGGTACCACTGTACCTAGTTTGTTAGATCAGCATGACATGTCATCATATGCAGGACTTCCTAGGAGTAAGCTCCAATGAACTCAGTAGTGTTTACTTGCCTAGGATTGCATTCAACGTGACTTACTTAGGTCTGTTAATTTCACTAGGTCTACTCTGTGTAATAGTTCGCTGTAACTACAACCTGTAGGCTCATCTTGAAAAACACATCATGACAAGGTTTAAACAAAAGATCCCCATCTGCTGAATTGCAACCTCTTTAGCTTTTGATTGGAAATGCAAACCATCTTGCAAAGAAGGGTTACCATTTAAACTGCTAGGGAGAAGTAGGAAAGGGTGCCTCATCAAGGAACAGAAAGAAGAATCCAGCCTCTCCTTGATTATTTTTCTCCTCCTCTGGCCTCCTCTATACTAATCTGTCACAAATAATCTTGGAGGCCCCATTCATTTGCCAGAGCAAGAAGGGTCCATTAATTACCCTGGTGCACCGGCCAATGATATCACTGCTCCTATCCTGAAAAAAGTCGAGAGCTGCACTCCCCTGTATTTCCCTTCCACAGTGCTGCTGTTTTTTGGCCTTAGAATGCAACTCTGTTGCTGGGTCAATGGTCCCACAATGGGGCAGAACAGTCTTCCTTGTGTAACGAGTGACAAGCTTTTGTTCTGCTGAATTCAGTAACAACCCCAGATCACTGGATGGAATAATGCTTTTAATTGCTTCTACAACGTTTTTAACTAATTGCTCTGATATGTTTCTAACTGCAATTGCTTTTAGAAGCTTTGAACTTAAAAATATATATCTTTTCATTACTGACAACCCAAAAGTGTCGCAGCAGGGTATTATATCATACCATATAAAAGTGTTTAACCATTTTTTTAGAATGGTTTTGCTTTTGCTTTTTAAATTGTGGATCTTCATGCCACCCTGGGTTTTTTGGGGGAGGAAGGGTGAGATATAAATTAAGTAAATCAAATCAATCAATCAATCAATCAATCAATAAATAATTGTGCAAGTATTGTGTGGCCTGACAGACAACATGTGTCTACTTAAATTAAGCTAGCAAAATGCCCGGCGTCTTGGATTTTAAATATCTGCCTTCAGTATGTTGGTGAGCAGAGGATCCTGATAAGTGAGGTCTTGCATTGGAAATGGAGCATACATTAAAACATGACTTTGGTATTTTGACAATAAGAGGAGGATGAGTTGCTGCTTGCGTTTGCTCTGCTCAGCTGGTGAAGACTGTCAGGCACTGAAACCATTAATATTCTGCCCACCCTGATGGCTTCAGGAAGCGGGGATAATAATTACCATCTTGTAAAACCCTGTATTGAAAAGCTGCCAAGATGCGCTCCTTTTCCCCAGCTAGCAAGGAGACTGCTGCACATGGCTTTGCATGCACATGGCCTGCTGCTTCTGAGCCTGGTGTCAGAAGTTCTCAAGGCAGGGGGCTCTGAAGCTCCCTGTGGAGATCCAGAAGGTCAACTATTATTTATCCTTCCTCGTATGTCTTTACCCAGGCAGGAAGCTGATTGACAACTAGCCTCTACTTCCTCCCAACTGGTGTAATAGAAGAGCTTTAAACTTCCACCTCTCATAGTATTTCTACATATTATTTCTACTAAGCTGGGTTAGATCAAAGGACTACCTGGGCACCAAACTAATATATAGTAAAACTGTATAATATAAAATAGAACCACAAAGACTGGGAAACTATGTCTCTGCAGATGTTGTTGGACTACAGCCCCATCGTCCCTGAACATTCAGTGGCCTTTTAAATGTGATTGCGGTGGCAGCAGTGGTGGTTTGTTTTGTTCTTGTTCTTGTCTTATGTATTTTGTGTTCTTATTTTGTATTTTTATGTTGCGAACCTCCCTGTGATCTTCGGATATGAAGGGTGGTGTACAAATTTAATAGCTAAATAAATAATAAATGCAAATAATAGTAACAACAATAATAATTAATAATTTTGTTTATATGGTGGAACATTCCATAAGACACAGCAGTGCAGATGTCTCAGCTCTGCAGGGTCCACCACTTATTTTGACATTTTGATAAGTCTCAGACGGCACTGGCTGGAAGACAATTGTAGGAGACCTATTGTTCAGTGTTACTTGGGGGGGGGGGGGCTGCTTGTGCCAGCTCCTCCCAGCACAGCAGGCTGCTTGTCTGTGTTTTAGCTGCTGCATTTCCATAGTGTGATCCCTGATCTATGAATAGGAATTGTTGTGAACGTGGTGAGCCAGTGCCTGTGGCAATGCTCAGAATGGGGACCTTGAAAAATGCTGAAGCTGTGTCTGTAAGCAGCTTTGGCTGTGATGACAGATGGGATGTGGGGGGCGGGGGGGGGGAGAGTTGATTCTCTGTCTCCCTGTAGGGGAGATGCAGACATGCCTCTTTTGAGTGAACTGGAGAAGCACATGGACAGGTACTTGTGCTTCCTGTTCCTCGTGCATCCTTGCCACATCTGAAGCTTCTGTGAACAAAAAACACATTACTGTCTAGACTGGGCTAGTGTGATAACTAAAACAAGGCTTATTCTCCAACTCCACCCATCTACTTTTACAGGGAGCTTCTCTGAGATGTCCTCTTTGGGGACTCAATTGTTTACTGCCGTGACTTTTGTTAGTATAGGGCTTGCTATACGCCGCGGGTGGCGCTGTGGGTTAAACCACAGAGCCTAGGACTTGCAGATCAGAAGGTCGGTGGTTCGAATCCCCATGATAGGGTGAGCTTCCGTTCTTCAGTCCCTGCTCCTGCCAGCCTAGCAGTTCGAAAGCATGAAGTGCAAGTAGATAAATAGGTACCGCTCCGGTGGGAAAGTAAACGGCATTTCTGTGTGCTGCTCTGGTTCACCAGAAGCGGCTTAGTCATGCTGGCCACATGACCCGGAAGCTGTACGCCGGCTCCCTCGGCCAATAAAGCGAGATGAGCGCCGCAACCCCAGAGTCGGTCACGACTGGACCTAATGGTCAGGGGTCCCTTTACCCTTTACCTTATACGCCTAAAGCATGCCTTATGAGGAATGGTTGAGGGAATTGGGTATGTTTAGCCTGGTAAAGAGGAAACTGAGAGCAGCTATGACAGGCCTCTTCAAAGATCTAAAGGCAGGGGTGAGCAAACTTTTTCAGCAGGAGGCCGGTCCACTGTCCCTCAGACCTTCTAGGGTGGCCGGACTATATTTTGAAGGGGAAAAAATGAACAAATTCCTATGCCCCACAAATAACCCAGAGATGCATTTTAAATAGAAGGACACATTCTACTCATGTAAAAACACACTGATTCCCAGACCGTCTGCGGGCTGGATTGAGAAGGCGATGGGGCCGGATCTGGCCCCCGGGCCTTAATTTGCCTACCCTGTCATCTGGAAAATGGAGCAAGCTTGGTTTCAACTGCTCTGGAGGGAGGACCCAAACCAATGGCTTGAAGTTAGAATAAAGGAGATTCTGGCTAAACCTCAGGAAGAACTTTCTGACAGTAAGCGCTGTTTGGCAATGGAACACTCCTTCCTTGGAGGTTTTTAAACAGAGGTTGGATGGCCATCTGTCATGGATGCTTTAGCTGAGATTCCTGCATTGCAGGGGGTGACCCTCAAGGTGCTTTCCAACTTTACAGTTCTATGATGCTATGAAAAGAGGGAATTGCTATTTTATGCCTGGAAAGTGGCACTCAGGTGAATGGGAGTGTTCCTTCCTGCGCTACAGCAACTATGCTACAGCCACTGGTGTGAATGGAATCCAGCGGGATGAACATGCACCAGAAGTGTAATGTGGAGAAAGTCAATTGTAATTCAGCTTGCAGTGAAAGAGCAATGCTTATGAGCGCTAGGAAACTGCCCATCTGGAAGCAGACAAGGTTCAGCAGGCAACCCACAGAGACGTCAAGTCAGAATTGCAGGGCTATAATTAACATATGAGTATAAAAAGAACCTTGCTGGGAAAAGCCCTTCTAATGCTGCAACTGGAACACTTTGGGAATTGTTCTAACTTTTATTGTGTCTGAAATTTGCTTATCTGCAGGAGTTCTGGTGTGCTACAAGCTGTCAGGAGAAAGTCTCTATTAGGAATGAAACTGACTAGACCAGAAAGGGGTGAAACATAGGAAATGGTCTAGCCAGCCTGATACTGTCTACACCTGAATGTTTTTTGCAGCCCAAGGTCTACATTACTTTCTGGGCAGCCTGGGCAGAGCAAGGAGTGCAAATGTAACCCTTGCAACACAGCTATGTCCTCCTTTGGCCAAAGAGATCAACAGATCCCCAACTGGTTTGAAGACATGGAACTTGTTATTGCTGCAAAGTGCGAGGCTCTTGTGGACTACAAGGGTGCACCCTGCGAAAAGGCACTTGCCACACTGAGAAAGGCCCAGAAGATTGCCAGACAGTGTGCCAATGTGAAATATACTCAGAGTTGAGTGTGAATTTCATGCTCTTTATTCAGCTCGTGGTAACAATGAATGAAACTTTCCCCAAAACGTCTGCTATATAAACATTATTTACACAATGGGCCCCGCGTGATTGGCTAATTCCGGGCTGCTCCTGTAGGCCAATCAGGTTGCGGATTCACTTCCTCCAGAAGCCTGAGTGGCTGCTCCTGTAGGCCAATCATGTTGCTGATTCACTTCATCCAGCAGCCTGGTTGGCTGCTCCTGCAGGCCAATCAGGTTGCTGATTGACTTCCACCTGGAGCTGGATTGGGTGGCTCCTGCAGACCAATCAGACTGCTGCATTCTGGATCCTATTTTTCTAGGATTCAGCTCAGTACATAACACAATGACTATTGGCTAAAGCTTTGCACAGTAGGCTAGCCTCTAAACACCCACCCACCCCACCTAATTCATCCAGACAAGCAAGAGGCGTCGTCGGAATTCAGGGATACATCTCAGCCAGGCAAAAGCACCCAGGGTGCAAAGCAGCTGGCCTGGGGAGAGTTCAGAGGGCCAAAAAGAGAGGATTGGAGGGCCACACAGACCTGGGGGTTCTTCACCCCTGGCTTGCAGGGTTTCAGACAGGGTTCTCTCCCAGCCGTGTTGGGAGATGTTGGGGCCTGAAACTGGGGCATTCTGAACTCAAAGTGATGCTCTGCCACTGAGCTGCCATCCTTCCCCTGGCAAGCCAATATGGTCAGTTTCACAACTCCAGTTACTTATGTGGAACTAAGTCATGATGAGGAATTAATAAAGCAGTAGAAAACAGGCTGCCCGCTCCACAAGACTCCTCCACAACTCAGTTAGGTTTGTGCAGTCCTGAAGTCATCAGTGCTGGATCAAGCAGTTCTTAACATTGTTTTCTTCTGAAATAAAAAGTCTGTGTGCAGCTTCCTAGTGTGAAAACATCAGTTGCTTTCTCTGAGTGACATGGCCGTGGATTTCAGGCACAATGATTCTTGGTCCAGCATTTGTATAAATGATTTGTTTTCTTTTTCCTCCCCTGCTCTCGTAGGTTAATGGAATCGGCAAAAGAAATGACCAGGGAATCTTTACCTATCAAATGCCTTGAAGCAGTTATCTTGGGGATGTATCCTTTTATCTACAAGTTCTTTGCTTGGATCTGTTGTTGTTGTTATTATTATTAATAATAATAATATAATGGTAACCTACACTTCTTGGATGCTGTGTAACAGCACTGGCCAAAGGTGAGTTAAAACAGAGCTGGTTTGGGGAACCTGCTTCCTTCTAGATGTTGCTGGATTACAGCTAACCATGGGGCTGATGGGAACTGAAGTCCAACAACATCTGGGCTACACATCTGTGAGGCAGAGGATTGTTGGAAGCTTGACTCCTTTTCAACATGCTTTGAAACATCTCCATTGGCCTAGTTTATTTAGATTACCTAGGAGCAAGGGGTTCAATTTAAAATAAAGCAGGAAATTATGATGAAAAATTCAGGCTTTTCACATCAGTCACTTTGTCAAAACCCAAAATGTGGCATGGTCCAATATAAATCCACCACTCAGTGCCAGGAGCATACCTAGGAGTTAGGTAGTTTGGCCTCCACCAAGGGTGAAGTCTCCGGGGTGGGGCCCTCACAAAAATCACACGTCTCCACCCTGGCTTGGTGTCACAGCAGCCCTGAGGGGGTCCTCCCCAGTCGTCCGGCAGCGCTATTAGCTCCTTGTCAAGGTCAATACACTATTATTGCGCCCATAACTTGTTGAAGGATATATCCACCAAAATGCACCAGTCTGGAGGGGCCCTTAGTCAGCAGGAAATTAGCACTCCCCTCCTTTCTGAATGTCAAGATCATGACTGAGCTTCCTGAGTCCCTCTCCTTCTGTGGAAATAAGATACAGGCAGTAATAACCTCATTACGCTGACAGGCCTCGCTGCTGCTTGCGTTCGGGGCAGGATCACGCCAAAACAGCAGTGCTTAAAAAAACATGGGAGCTTCCCAGCGCCTAGCAGATTACTGAGTTGTCATTTTAATCAGGTCTCTTGACAGCTTGCACTGTCAGCTTTTACAAGTGATTTTCCTTCTTCTTCTTTTTTTATAAAAAAAGATCACTTCTGTAATCTCTTTGTGTGTCAAATTAGGTTTTGGAGCACTCTCTTCCTGCTTAGAAGCCTCTTGAAGTTTTGTGAGGCGGTGAGTTGAAGCACTCAATTCACTACAAGATTGGTTGAAGGCACAGCTGATGAGTCCTTATCAGAAACTCCCTCCCCACCCCCTCAGGATATCAGACTCTCAGTAAACAGAGCAGGAGAGATTATATGGGACTCTCAGTAAACAGAGCAGGGGAGATTATATGGGTTGCCTGGCTGGAGATTTTCAAAGGAATCCAGACAGCTTCCTCTCCTCATCTATTTGTTTGGCCTGCAAAAATCTTCCCCGAATTACAGCCCTCCTGAGATAAGAAACATGCTCAATTTTGTTTAAGAACATAAGAAGAGCTCTAGTCCAACACCCTGCCCTCATGGTGTGTTTCCTTTCGGAAACACACAAGTGGAAACTGAACCCAATAGCACTCTCCCCACTTCTGAATCCTAGCAACAGGTACCCAGAGGCATATTGCTTCCGCCATGTCTTCCCCATGTTGTGCACTGGCCCTGATCTAACAACAGCCATGCAATAGCTGGTATCTTTGGATTTCTTTATACTAACTTGGATCCAGCCTTTGGCTTCTGCCAAAGAAAAAAAGGCTTTTGATCCAATGGAGGGGTCTCACCAGCAGAGGAGAGGCGGCTTTTGCTGATATCTCCCCTTCTCCCTGTAGCCCCCAGTGCCACCGTCTACATCAGCTTTTCCCAACCAGGTGCCTTTCAGATGTTTTGGACTGTAATTCCTATCAGCACCTGCTACGCACATGGCCTGTGGTCAGGGATGATGGGAGTTGCAGTTCCAAAAAACCTAGAGAGCACCAGATTGGGAATGCTGCTCTGTTCAGTTCTTGGGGGCTTCCCAAACCCTGGAAACATATGGAAGGCGGTGTTGGGAGCTGCAGGGGGAATGGGAATTCACCCAATTCCCACCCCCATAGGGTGCTAAGTCTAGATCCAATCCTCTGCTCTCTCTCTCTCTATATATATATTGCATCCTTCCCTTTTAAACAAACATGCAAGACAATTTTCATTCTAAAGCAAGATAAAATGTCACTAAAATTAAAGTTTAATTCAAAATCAAACTTTTGAAAAGAAGCAATCAGAAGTTCAATCAGTATCAACCAATGCAGTCATTTCAGGCAAATATATTTACTGAGCCAAAAGTAAGCCGATAAAAAGACTGGCAGTGTAGGTGAGACTTCACTATTTTCCAGAAAACACAGGGGGGGTGTGGCTTAGGCAATGAATTCTGTATTTGTAAAGCAGTTACGAGCAGTAATCTGCTCTTCCGTCCTTCCTGATCTTGCGTCTTGGCTGAAGGAAGCACGGAACAATGTTCCTATCTTGAAGTTAGTGTTCATGAATGCTCACGCAGATAAAATCATCCCCCGATGCGCACAGCATCAGTCTCAAAACATGTCCAAATTATTAAGGTTATTATCAGTGCTTTCGGTGTCAGCCACAACTTCTTGGGCAAGAAGGTCACATGGGACTCCGTCCTGTTCTTCACTGAATCTACACCCTTGCTACACTACAGCAAGTGCAAGGGGCTCTTGTCCGTGGGGCCCATCTGGGGGTATGGGTCCTCAGCAGATGCCTAACTATGCTGACCCCTTGGCGCCATCCCTGAGTGGTTTGTATCAGGAGCAACCTGTCAATCATGAACAGTGAACGAGAATGGATGCTGCATGCCTTCTGCCCAGCAAAAGCCGCAGAATTGCACTTATGACTAGCTGAAAATTCTGTATGTTTCTGAGACAAGCCCCATATGGGTGGAGGGTTAACTTTACTTCTGTTTGTGTACATCGTGCGGACACAAAACTGGTGGGGAAGCAAGCTTTCTTTCCTGCCGTTGCTGTTTCAGAGTAGGCTCAGGAGTAGGCATGGTCTGTGTCTGGTTGTACTGTATTCACCATGAGTCTTTTCATTTCAAAAGAAGAGGTTGACCCCAGCCATTGACTTGCACTAGGTACCAAAGCGTCCTGCGCCTGAAGGTCCCCTTCTCTGGCTATTGTTTCTGTGGTACACAAGAGTGCAAAGTCAAAGGTGATTCTCCTCCTCCTAGTTAGAATTTAATGGGATTAAATAGCAAGGATTTGGAGACCTGAAGGCTTTATGGCTCTGACACAAGGGCAGGTGGCGACAGGGGGCAGCTGTTCAGACTTAACAAAGATCTGCTTGGAGGCAAATGGAGTTAAATTCTTCTGAGATGCAAGGAACAATTGTGACGGATCAGATCAGTGCCTGAAAGACTTGACAGATGCTAGCAAAAGAAAGGGCAGATCTAGAAGTTGGTTACATCGAAGAAGAAATGCAACTGGCTTTATAATTTATCTGAGATGAAGTCTGCATTTACTTGTCTTCTGGTGACCCCAAAGCACTTAAAGTTCTAATTAGCAAGAAGGCATTTTGATTTTAAGAGCTGTATGAGAGGCCTTAGGAGGCCGCTTGAGTTCCGCTCCACAAGTGGAGAGGGAGGTCTTTGCATGGGACAAAACTAATATTGCTGGAACTCTCCCAGCCATTGCTTTTTTCGGGGGGGGGGGATGTAGGGGTACGCAAACCCCTAAACATTTTGTGAATCTAAGTTTGGCCTCATTGAGGGGCAGTATTTCAAAATGAGTAGGAAAATGAGGGTACCCCTCAACATTTTTTAAGAAAAAAAGTACTGTTCCCAGCATAATGTCCCATCTGTTGTGTCCTACCGATAGAGAGAGAGAGAGAGAGAGAGAGAGAGAGTTAGTTTAAAGGTGTCAGAATGCTCATGGATCTGCAGGATTCAAAGCCTCTAATTCCCCCTGACAAAAAAGATTGACCTGAAACAACACCAAGCATATTCTGTTTGGGTTTGTGTTGCTGTTCAGTCGTTTGCTTTCCACACCAAGTGAGCAGAGCATGGTGGCATGTTCCTGTGCTGTGTAGCTTTATCTTTTCCCATAATCACTCCTCCCTTGCCCTCTGCTACCCCCTTTTTTTGTTCTAGGCATGTGCGCAGCTATTTCTGTACCCCAGAAGTGTGCAAGAGCACAAGAGCAGGTGTTACCAGCCATTAGTTATCATGTTTCACAGCAGACAAAATGGAGGCTTGGGCTCTCCTCCCCATATCCATTTGGTGTTGTTTTTTTTTTTTTTTAAATATGAATATTTTGGTCCTGCACCAGAGAGTGATATAATTTCACTATCTTGATCTGCTGCTTGCTTTGGTGGGGACTGGCACTATACCTCCCTCAAACTAGAAATAGCTATTAGGAGCACAGTCACACTTCTCCCCCACCCCCAATCCAAAACATACACAACAGCAATGAAATTCTGGAATTCTGATATAGAGGATTTGTGCAACACCTCCAAATGTCTGTGTATGTGTGTATATATGCACACCCATCTTGGTGTATGTACTGTGATTACTGTTTCTGAGGTAATCCACCACATGTGCGGAGATCCTGAGAGAACAGTTATTCTGAACTGAGAGGTGTGACGATAGAACCCACTGAAACATCAACACACACGTGGTGCTCACCCAAATTTTTTTGCTAAAGAGCTTCCGCATCAGTGGTGACTAGGATTGCATAATGGCTTGCTTCTTTTTACTTAGTGGCCTTGGTGCAATGGGGAACTTCTGAGGAAAAAGGACAGGTTAGCATTTTGATGTGGATGATGTTATGTGGATGATGTGAGCAGCTTCCAAGCATGAGCTGTATCAATTCCACAACAAACTCCTGCCTGGAAGCGGGCGTGTTTTTGCTTCTGATTCGATGTCGGATCAAGCCTTGTAGGTCTATCAATAACCTTAAGTGACAGAAGGAGGAAGGGAGTGTTTGTCGAGCTATGGCGTATCCTGCATTCCATGTAGCCTTTGCTTAAGGATCAGTAGGAGCGATGTTGGAAAACCATGACTGAAAATATTGCGGATGCCTATAAATTGGTACTGACGTATCCTAAAATGATATCGTGCTAGCAGCGGCACATAAAGATTAGTGTGCACATATTGATCTGGATAAAAAAGTCTGCTGAAAAGTCCTTTCATTTTTAAGCACTTTCCTGGCACCTCGGGAGTTCATGTTTATGTGAGAATGCAGTGGAGGGCAGGTTTCTCTCAGCTGAGTTCCATGCCATTTCAGTTAGACAAAGCCCATTGTTTTTGTTTTTCATTTTGCAAAGGCGTTTTGCAGTGTTGGGAGTGATGGAAATGCTTTAGCTCCTGAGTTCACTTTTTTGTCTTCTTAGGTTGTACACTAATTATCCAGACCCTCAGCTGGGATAATTACTTGGGGAAGTATTGTGTGGGTGAAAAGAGGTTGTGCAGAGTGTTTTAACAGTACAATTCTTCCTGAGCAAATATACATGGCTCTGGGTTCCCTGGGACTTGCTCTCTACAAAATCCATTTAAGACTGCAGCCCAGTCATCTTGATAACCTAGAATTCTAAAAACATGAATAGAGCTTCAGATCAGAATTTGGCACTCATAGAAGCCGCATTAAAAAAGGAACAGTTCCTTTGCAAACCCCTTGGAGGTTAAAGGCAGATAGTATACAGAGGTTGCATACAGACCATGCATTTAAAGCACACATGCCCCACAGAATCCTGGGAACTGTAGTTCACCCCTCACAGGTCCCAGCATCCTTGACAAACTACAGTTCCCAGGATTCGTTGGGTGGTGGTGGAATGTGCTTTAAACGTATGCCATGTGCAGCTGAGGATTAAAAGTGGTTTGGCAAGAACAATGGAACCACACTATACACATAAAGGACCCACACTATGCTTGTGTCTGTGTCTTGTTTTAGACTGTTGTGATAAAGGTAAAGGTAAAGGGACCCCTGACCAGTCATGGCCTACTCTGGGGTTGCGGCGCTCATCTCGCTTTATTGGCCGAGGGAGCCGGCATACAGCTTCTGGGTCATGTGGACAGCATGACGAACCAGAGCAGCACACGGAAACGCCGTTTACCTTCCCGCCGGAGTGTTACCTATTTATCTACTTGCACTTTGATGTGCTTTCGAACTGCTAGGTTGGCAGGAGCAGGGACTGAGCAACGGGAGCTCACCCCGTCGCAGGGATTCGAACCACTGACCTTCTGATTGGCAAGTTCTAGGCTTTGTGGTTTAACCCACAGCGCCACCCGCGTCCCAGAGACTGTTGTGATATTCTCCTTTAAATGGTTGTAATGCACCACGGGACCTTTCGGGCAAGAAATACATAGAAAATAATAATAATTTTTAAAAATAATCTTTTGTCCCACAGCGTCTGTTAAAACTGTTTTTGCAGGTTTCATTTATACTGTTTCATACTTTTATAAAACCTGTTTAAGCCGAGGTGAAAGAACTACCTGTGAGGGACAATCCTTTTCTTGAAACTGCTTTCCACACTCCATTAACCAGCTGCTCCAAAGTGTTTCCAATTAGGTTGGAGAATATACATCTCTCAGAACTGATGGAGTGATTGTTGCTCTTGAGATCATAGAATCATAGAATCATAGAGTTGGAAGAGACCACAAGGGCCATCGAGTCCAACCCCCTGCCAAGCAGGAAACACCATCAGAGCACTCCTGACATATGGTTGTCAAGCCTCTGCTTAAAGACCTCCAAAGAAGGAGACTCCACCACACTCCTTGGCAGCAAATCCCACTGTCGAACAGCTCTTACTATCAGGAAGTTCTTCCTAATGTTTAGGTGGAATCTTCTTTCTTGTAGTTTGGATCCATTGCTCCGTGTCCACTTCTCTGGAGCAGCAGAAAACAACCTTTCACCCTCCTCTATGTGACATCCTTTTATATATTTGAACATGGCTATCATATCACCCCTTAACCTCCTCTTCTCCAGGCTAAACATGCCCAGCTCCCTTAGCCGTTCCTCATAAGGCATCGTTTCCAGGCCTTTGACCATTTTGGTTGCCCTCCGCTGGACACGTTCCAGTTTGTCAGTGTCCTTCTTGAACTGTGGTGCCCAGAACTGGACACAGTACTCCAGGTGAGGTCTGACCAGAGCAGAATACAGTGGCACTATTACTTCCCTTGATTTAGATGCTATACTCCTATTGATGCAGCCCAGAATTGCATTGGCTTTTTTAGCTGCCGCGTCACACTGTTGGCTCATGTCAAGTTTGTGGTCAACCAAGACTCCTAGATCCTTTTCCCATGTACTGCTCTCAAGCCAGGTGGCACCCATCTTGTATTTGTGCCTCTCATTTTTTTTGCCCAAGTGCAATACTTTACATTTCTCCCTGTTAAAATTCATCTTGTTTGTTTTGGCCCAGTTCTCTAATCTGTCAAGGTCGTTTTGAAGTGTGATCCTGTCCTCTGGGGTGTTAGCCACCCCTTCTGAACATTTTGTACTTTATAGAACAAACACCATCTTTATAAACTTCCTTCCTTATTTTCACTTTACGTACGCTGTGATCTTGAGTCCTTTCATCAGAAGGCTGGGGCTGACTCAAGCGTTTTGGCAACTGAGGTATAAAACCCAAGTACTGACCCCTCATATAGTTATTAATTGAGTGATAGCATCTCTTTAATGGTGGCTAAGATTTGCTGTGAAACTGCCTAAATTGGTTGCCCTGTAGAAGGTACCATAATTGGCTCCATTACATACACATTTCATGTATTGTAGAAGATTACAAGTTCAGTCTCTGACATACCCACTTAAAAGGATCTTCGATAGTAGTGCTTGGAAAACCTTTGTGTCTTCATGGGAGAGGCATTGCTAATTGGAATAGATAATATAGGGCTAGAATGACCAATTGGAATAGATAATATAGGGCTAGAATGACCAATCTGACCAATTCAGATATCACAATAAAACATGGCTTATCGTGACAGGAACAAGTCTAGGAAAGCACTGGTATTATACACTTCTCTCCTTTCCTTCTCTCCACCATCACAACACAGAGGAGTTTGAAAGCTTTCACTTCTGGTTTTATTCTAACTACAGTTTGTAATGTCATCTGACACAAGCCAGCCACAAGCCATGGGTTATGAAGATGGTTTGTTTCAACAAAACACAGTTAAGAGGTGAACCATCGTTTGGATGTAATGCTAAACTGTGGTTAGCTGAAATGGCTTCTGATCTCTTGGTCACAGTAGGAGCGAGAGTGTATGAGCTCAAGGCTCACCTAGGTTTGTTCCTACTGCAACAAACCATAGCTGATCATGATGTCTGAACACAGTACAGTGTAGGCAAATGTTATATGTGTATCATATGCAGCATGGAAAACATTTCTCTCAACAGAGGGTCTTTGTTGCCTTGACAGTAGCCTTGCCAGATACTTAACCAATGGGCAGCCTTCAGTGGAACGATTCCCAATCAGTTTTAAATCCCACTTCTCAGGGAACAATTTTCATCATGTGGTGCTTGGAATTTATTTCAATGGTCGATATGGATCTCTGGGCATGAGCAGAAGATCGGAACTGATGGACAAACCTTTGATTTTCCGAACTCTGAGTGACCTCATCTTTGAATTTGAAGAGTCCTACAAAAAGTATTTACACTCTGTGAAAAAAGTGAAAATTGGATTGTATGTCCCCCATGAACCACATAGCTTTCAGCCCATCGAATGGAGGCAGTTGGTGCTCAATGTGTCAAAGATGGTGAGGTCAGAGATAAGGAAGGAGCTGGAGAAATATGCCAGAGATATGAGAATGAAGGTATGTGCCCATTTTGTGCAATGCCTGGAGATGGTGTGTGTGCGTGTGTGCAAGGGAGCAAGAGAGAGGCAATTACATATAAAACAATTTTTAAAAACACTGACGACAATGAAGTATATAAAACCATTTTCATATCTAATACAGATACTGACTGGAACAACAGTCTGCACTTAGAAGGCTTCTTGAAACAGGAAAGTCTTCAACAGACCCCTAAAATACACCATATTTTATGGTGTATAAATGCTGAACGATAGCCCTCCTTTAAGTCTTTATATTAAGGTGATCCACCAAAAAGAGCACAACTAAAACAAATAAGCAGAGTCCATAGAAGGCTGAATCACAAGCCCGCAGCAGATACATTCAGAAGAACCCCAAAATACCCCTTTGCCTTTGTCAGAGTAATCTATAACAGAATGTAAAAGAAAACCTTCAGCTGTGTTAAACCACAATGCAGTTTCATAAATGAAAGGTGCACTTTCTCTCCTATCCAACAATGAACTACTTGCAAGGGAAAACTTTTCTTAACCCACCCATTTCCCTCTTTCAGATTTTGAAGCCCGCAAGTGCCCATTCTCCAGTCAAGCAGAGAACACGGGGGAAGTCCCTCTCCCCCCGAAGAAGACAAACCAGCCCTCAGAGGCGGGCCTGCCGAAGAGACAAATCGTGAGTATAGTCATGTTGAGTTTTGCACTGTTGACTGGGTCAGATATTTGTGGTGAATATGACCTCCAATGCTTTTCAGGCTACATTCTGACCTGGGAAACCCTGAGCCTCCTTGGAAACTTTTCAGGTGTCCTCAGACAGAAGTAGTGGTAGAAAAATCTTTGCTGGAAGATGGCTTGCCTTTTATTTAAGATTTAAAGTGCATTGCTTGCCTTCCTTCCGTAATGGAATTTATGTTGAAAAACTCAGGTGGTTTCCCATCCTAGCACTGAATGGCTGAACTTCAGCAAGTTTGCTTTATCCTATACTTTCAGACCTAACCTATCCTCTACAACAGGCAAATCCAGAGGGGCAGGGAAGACTACATTTTAGGGATGAGGTGGGCAGAAGTTAGACTTGGTTCTGCTGATGGATCTCTAGGGAATTAGCTGTAGATCAGGAAGGGTTTCTGAGTCCCAGTCATATACTAGCAGTGAGCTCAGATACTGAGGTATTTATTGTCCCTCATTTCTGCCCCACCTTGCTTCCATCATTGAACCCAAGGCGGGTTCTGACCAGGCCTGGGTATGTTTAGCTTCAGCAAGGTGGTGGCCTCATAGCCTGGCTGCTGACTATGTAGCCAAAGCATGGTTGCTGACAAATTAGGAGGCATCAGCCTGCTTGGGTGCACTCCAAATTTTGCTGGAGTCATATATATGAAAAACCTAGCAGGCAAGTGCCTTTCCCAAAACAGCCCAGTGAGGACTCGACATGCTCAGTGGCCACAGAATGTGAAGCGTCTGTTGTGGGTGGAAAATTGGGGATGTGTGAGAGGGCGAATGGAATGGAGTTTTCTGGATGGTTGAAACAACGAATGGATGCATTCCACACCACCATTTTGTTGCTGTTCTGAGTTGTTCAATAATAGCAACAACAAAAAGCTCCCCACACCGCAACGTTCCACAGCAGAAAACCAAACTTGACTGAACACCAAACTTAGTTGCAACTTAATGCTTTTCTTAAAATGGTACCTGAAGTTGAAACTGCTTGAGTTTAGTTACACTTCAGACCTAACCTAATTTAATTGTCGTAGAGAGAGAGGAGAAGAGATGAAGATTGAAATTTCAGCCCTGTGCATAATCACTTGGGAGTAAGGCCTACTAAAAAGAACGGGCCTTACTTCTAAGTATACATGCCTGGGACTATGCTGAATGTAGCACATATAGTGGATTTAAAGCAAAAATATGCATCCCACAGCAGATTCTGCTTTCTTGATCTTTTTAGGCAGAAACTGAATCCTATCCAACGGACTGGAGTCTTCAGGTATCACGTGACATCACAGGTTTTCAGAGTGAGAACGTTCAGATATTAGGAAGAAAGAGGAAATCAGATATAGCCTTAATTTCTAAGACGAAAAATGCCAGGCAGCTTGCCTTGAAGTTGTACCCTCTGACTTAAAAACCCTTATCGCTGCTTTCTTTGGAGAACTGGAGTCAGCACCTGATGTCCTTGGCTAGCTGCCAGGACCTGTGGCTGATGCCAGTCCTGAGGCCCCTTGAATTATTTTTCAGGCCCAGCGCCAGGCTGCCAGATATAGCCATGTTCCAATTTCCCACAATGCACCTGACCTAGCATTGTTCTAGTAAACTGAAAGGGTGACTAGACCCAGCTGGCTAGTACTGGTTAGAGCATTGCCACCACAGCCAGGGATGCCTGCTGTTAAAGGAGAGGGCCCTTAGAGCAATGCCATAGCTACGTGGCGGGAGGGGGGGGAGGGCTAGACGGTTTTATTTGACCCGGGTGAAGCCTTCAGAGGGGCGCCACTGAGGCTCCCAACCTGTGTGCGCATGCGGTGTGCGTGTGCCAAACCGGGTCTTTGACCTGGGTGAAATAAAGCCTAGTTTTGCCCCTGCCTCGGATGACGCTTTCAAACCCTTCAAACCCTACCCAGATCCTTGGGATTTGATAGGGCCTTTGCAGAGGTGAGAAGAAGACATTCTGTACCTGCTTAAAGGCTCCCTTCTTACATTTTACACAATACGTTTCAGGTCTAAGGCACTGGATTGAAATGACACTTTGAGGGATTTGGGGCATGCCAAAGTGGGTTCTGCACAAGTTGAAGCGGGCAACCCTGAAGCACTTTGTGGTGCTTTGGCGGTCCAGACATTTAAAAAAAAAATGCTGTGTGCAAGTTAAAATGTCAGGGTACAAGGACAATGTCAGGGTACAGGGGCTTTGCAAGAGCGAAACTTATTTATCTATTATGTATTAAGGATATTTTTAACCAGCTGATCCCAGGGCAGGCTACAACATCCCTTAAACCAAACAGCAATCTACACTTAGAATTGGTTCTTAGATAAATTAAATGGCAAGTAGAATTTCCAGCACACCCAAGGCAGCAGTGGAGTAACATCCCCAAATGCCTGGAGAAACAGACATATTTTGGCCTACACTGAAATGTTAGCAATGCAGGGCTGGTCATATTTCAGGGGACACCTGAAGGGCGCCAGGTTGCAGAAGGCTGCCTTATTGTGATGCGATTGAGCTACAGTAAGCCTCTGCTTTGCCCACTCTCCTCTGCCCCGCTCCTAGTTTGGTGAGGCTTTCCTTGCAAGTTGGTTTGTTTCAAAGCTGTAGCAAAGTGAACACAAGGCAAATAGCCATGTTGGAGGAGGAGGCAAAAGGGAAAGGGAAACTGTATAAGCCTGGGACTCACTGAGGTTTGTTCTGGCCCTTCCGTGTCTTGTTAAACGATGGTTTAGAATGACATCTGGATGTGTCCGTTAGGTCCATAATGTGTATGATGGTTGCATTTTAAGTAAGTCTGTGGAGGGGTCTCTTCGCAGTTTCTTAACAGCGAAAAGTGTCACTAGACTGTCTCTCTAAATATACCCCAATGTTCTTTGCAGCTGTTGAATTAACCACACACTTCTATTTTCCCCGCGAATTCATACTATCGCTGCACCACCAGCATTCTTGGTGGCCTCTCGGTAGGAGTGCCTAGCCTCATTTAGTGTCTGGATAATTATAGTTGTCAGAGGTTGCAAATCTCTAGCTCCTTCTTCCTGCCTCATCGCGCCTACTTTAGGGGAGTATTTTAATCTCCCTGTTTCTGTGGCTGTTTCCACAGTTGCTAGGGTGGCACAAGTGTTCAAGGGGGAGGTGTGTGTTTGACTAAGATGTGTCAGCTCAGCAGGCCTCTCTGGAGCGCCAACTGCTGATCCAAATGCCAGGTGCACTGTTGCTAGCTCCTTTCCTGCTTTTAGATTTCTCCCAGGAGAGGGGCAAGGGAAATTGAAATCCATCCCTTGGCACGCTCATGGGTTGCAGCACTTCTGGCCCGCAGGTAGGCTGAGGGGCTGCTTGACTCTTGCTGGTCAGCAGCAGGGTCAGAACTCCAGAACAATAATAATAGTAGTAGTAGTAATAGTAGTAGTAGTAATAGTAATAATAATAATAATATTTTTTTATTTATACCCCGCCCTTCCTGGTTCAAAAACCGGGCTCAGGGCAGCTAACAACAAATTTAAAACACTTAATTAAGGCAACAAAAAGCAGCATAAAATACAGTATAAAACATGAATAACAATAAATTCAGAATTCAAAAATCAGTTTAGGGGGAAAATCCATCCAATAAACATTAGATGATCACCAGGGCTAGCTGGCTAAATTAGTCCTGTTTGGGCCAGCGAGGAGACCAGGGGAGAATTAGCTGTGGGATCCCAGAGTGGGTAATCTTCATAAAAAGGGGAGGGGGAGGGAAGGAAGGGGAATAAAAGATCAGGCTAAGTTCAAGTTGAAAGTTGAATAGTGTGTGACTTAGTTCAGCCTTTGCGAACCTGGGGTGCAACTCCCAACAGCAGCTCTCTAAATGTTCCTGGACTACAGTTCCCATCATTCCTGACCATCAGCCATACTGGTTGGGGCTGATGGTAGTTGTAGTCCAAAACAGCTAGAGCAGTGTTTCCTGAACTTGGGTCTCCAGGTGTTTTTTGAACTACAACTCCCATCATCCCTAGCTAGCAGGACCAGTGGTCAGGTATGATGGGAACTGTAGTCCCCGAACAGCTGGAGACCCAAGTCTGGGAGACACTGAGCTAGAGGGTGAAGACTGTTCTAGTTCTTAGAAGTAAACGTGACAGGATCCTATGGTGTATTTAAAGTTTTAAGACAGTTTTGGAGTAGGATGAGCTTGAGGATCATGAGCGAGGATGGGGAACCTGTGGTTTTGTAAAATGTTGTTGGGGACTTCAGCTCCCATCTGTCACACTAGCCAGTTGGGCCAGTGGTGAGGGGTGGTGGGAACTGGAGTCCAACATCTGGAGGGTTCCCCACCCTTGATCATGGAGGATTGCTTTGCTGGGATGGTCAAAAGATCCATTTCACCCAGAATTCTGTTTCTGATGGCGGCCAGCAAAATGCCTCTGCTCATAATGGGACTCTGAAGGCAGCAGTTCAGTAGTATTGTGATATACATGAAGGCCCACCAATCGGCTCTGTGCAAATCCAGCTTCTATGAAAGCTACAAAAAATAGTTCTCCCCTAGTTTCATTTGCCCCTTCATGGATCACTGCCTTGCCGTGGCGAAGGGGCTTGAATAACTCAGAGAAGCTATGAACTATGCCGAGCAGGGCACACATGATGAACAGGTCATAGTGGAGAGTTTTGACCAAACGTGATCCACCTGGAGGAGGAACCGGCAAGCCACTCCAGTATCCCTGCCAAGAAAACTCCATGGACAAAGACAACAGGCATAAAAAAGTTATGATGCTGGAAGATGAGCCCCTCAGGTCGGAAGGCGTCCAACATGCTACTGGGGAAGAGCGCAGGACAAGTACAAGTAGATCCAGAGCTGATGAAGCGGCTGGGCCAAAGCCGAAAGGACGCTCAGTTGCGGATATGCATGGAAGCGAAAGGAAAGTCCAATGCTGTAAAGAAAAATATTGCATAGGAACCTGGAATGTAAGAACCATGAACCTGGGTAAGTTGGATGTGGTCAAAAATGAGATGGCAAGAATAAATATTGACATCCTGGGAATCAGTGAACTAAAATGGACGGGAATGGGCGAATTCAGTTCGGATGACTATCATATCTACTACTGTGGGCAAGAAACCCGTAAAAGAAATGGAGTGGCCCTCATAGTCAACAAAAGAGTGGCGAAAGCTGTACTGGGATGCAATCTCAAAAATGATAGAATGATCTCGATACGAATCCAAGGCAGACCTTTTAACATCACAGTAATCCAAGTTTATGCACCAACCACTGGTGCTAAAGAAACTGAAATTGACCAATTCTATGAAGACTTACAACACCTTATAGAAATGACACCAAAGAAGGATGTTCTTCTCATTATAGGGGACTGGAATGCTAAAGTAGGGAATCAAGAGATAAAAGGAACAACTGGCAAGTTTGGCCTTGGAGATCAAAACGAAGCAGGGCAACGGATAATAGAGTTCTGTCAAGAGAACAAGCTGGTCATCACAAACACGCTTTTCCAACAACACAAGAGACGACTCTACACATGGACATCACCAGATGGGCAACATCGAAATCAGATTGATTATATTCTCTGCAGCCAAAGATGGAGAAGCTCTATACAGTCAGCAAAAACAAGACCTGGAGCTGACTGTGGCTCAGATCATCAGCTTCTTATAGCAAAATTCAAGCTTAAACTGAAGAAAGTAGGAAAAACCACTGGGCCGTTAAGATACAATCTAAACCAAATCCCTTATGAATACACAGTGGAAGTGAGGAACAGGTTTAAGGATTTAGATTTGCTGGACAGAGTGCCTGAAGAACTATGGGTGGAGGCTCGCAACATTATACAGGAGGCAGCAACGAAAACCATTCCAATGAAAAAGAAATGCAAGAAAGCAAAGTGGCTGTCCAACGAGGCCTTACAAATAGCGGGGGAGAGAAGGCAAGCAAAATGCGAGGGAGATAGTGAAAGATACAGGAAATTGAATGCAGATTTCCAAAAAATAGCAAGGAGAGACAAGAAGGCCTTCTTAAACGAGCAATGCAAAGAAATAGAGGAAAACAATAGAATGGGGAAAACCAGAGATCTGTTCAAGAAAATCGGAAATATGAAAGGAACATTTCGTACAAAGATTACCATAATAAAGGACAAAAGTGGTAAGGACCTAACAGAAGCAGAAGACATCAAGAAGAGGTGGCAAGAATACACAGAGGAATTATACCAGAAAGATATGGATGTCTCGTACACCCCAGGTAGTGTGGTTGCTGACCTTGAGCCAGACATCCTGGAGAGTGAAGTCAAATGGGCCTTAGAAAGCATTGCTAATAACAAGGCCAGTGGAAGTGATGGTATTCCAGCAGAACTATTTAAAATTTTAAAAGATGATGCTGTTAAGGTGCTACACTCAATATGCCAGCAAGTTTGGAAAACTCAGCAGTGGCCAGAGGATTGGAGAAGATCAGTATACATCCCAATCCCAAAGAAGGGCAGTGCCAAAGAATGCTCTAACTACCGCACAATTGCACTCATTTCACACGCTAGCAAGGTTATGCTTAAAATTCTACAAAGAAGGCTCAAGCAGTATGTGGACCGAGAACTCCCAGAAGTGCAAGCTGGATTTAGAAGAGGCAGAGGAACCAGAGACCAAATTGCAAACATGCGCTGGATTATGGAGAAAGCTAGAGAGTTCCAGAAAGACATCTACTTCTGCTTCATTGACTATGCAAAAGCCTTTGACTGTGTTGACCACAGCAAACTATGGCAAGTTCTTAAAGAAATGGGAGTGCCTGATCACCTCATCTGTCTCCTGAGAAATCTCTATGTGGGACAAGTGTTACCATAAAGCACCAATGCTGCAGCAAGCAAAGGCTCTAGCAGCTCAGCCAGCTGCTTGTGGCTGGAAAGCCAGACAGGATGTTTGTGACTGTTGCCATGGGAACAAAGGGGCAGTCCATTCTGTACTGAGCACCGGATGTTAGCTCAGTGTGTGTGTGTCATATGACCCGTACTGGATGTACTTGGGAGGAGTTTTCTTCTTGCTGTTGTTGAGTGCAGACATGATTCTCTGTACTGATGTAAGAGGCAGAAATAAATGATGTAAATAGTTTTCTGTCTGCTTCTTTCCCCTCCCTGGGGACACCAAAGGGGAGAGAGGAAGAACGGTGTGTTCCTCTCATACATCTGAGAAGAATCGCCGGACCTCGCCTGCTTATCAGCAGAGTGAAGACGCGGGGAGGTCGACAGGAATATCTGCCGGTGCCTACGCTGTGGCACATTCCTCTGACCCAGGCAGAATTCCAACAGTGGTAGCAGAGGATGGTTGCGATTCATCGGACATCGAACATGAGAGGCTGGTGGATTGTCCTCCTCTGCTCCAAGAAGGAAGAGAAGCGTCTGAAAGCAGCCAAAGGCTCAACAGACAGCTGATGGAAAGAAGAGGTGTTTTCCAGAGCAACAAGGTTCAAGGTATGCTGCATTTCGGGCTAAAAGTGTGAACGCAGGAAGATTAATTCCCTGGTTCACGGAGCTGCGTTTCAAAGAAAACAAAAGCTCCGGAGGAAGAGGCCTGCAGCTTGAAGGCTGAAGCCTGCATTCCACAAATTTTTGTGGTAGATAAGATGTCCTATTGAAATGCATTGTTGCTAGGTAACGGTCCTGGAAAGTTACTGGCAAAGGGGCTGGACTCTGAGTGTGAGCCTGGGAAAGCGAAACAAAACAAGAGAATGTTTTGGCTACAAGGTTTACGAGCTCTTGGAAGGGACTTTTCAATAGCAGCCTGAATTTAGCTGCCAGGTGCAAAGAGCGTAAACAATTTGCAGTTTGCTGCGTGAGAAAAGAAAAAAACAACTGTTGGATTTTACAGTTTGTTTGACATTGTGAGCTGGAGGCTTGGCTTCAAGATGGATGCCAAGAAAGGGGGAGGTTTCCCTTGCCCACCTCCCTTAACCAATGACAATTATTCATCTTGGTCTGTAAAGATGAAGGCCCTGCTGCAGAATCAGAGGCTTTTTGATGTAATTGAAAACCCCATCCCTGCAGCACCAACCAGAGGTTGGGAGTCACAGAATGTAAGGGCCAGGACTGCTATAATTCTGTGTGTCTCAGATGATCAGTTGGTGCATGTTCAGCATTTAGAAAATGCGAAAGAGGTATGGGACACGCTGCGTACAACGCATCAGAGAGATGCTGGTTCTTCAGCGTTTTGAGAAATTGACCAATCTGAGACTTGCGCCTGATGGAGATGTTCAAGTGCACCTGACAGAAATGAAGTTTCTGCGTCAACAGATGGTGGAACGCAATTTCCGTCTTCAGGAGGAAGTGTTATGCTTCATGATGATAAACAGCCTTAGCCGCACCTACAAGGTTGTTGCCAGTCAGCTTGGTTCCCTACCGGCCGCGCAGCTGACCGCGGAGAGAGTTTGTGCTGTGGTCCTGAATGAACACGACAGACTTGCTGCACTGGAAGAAAAAGACAGGGCGAGGGAAGAACAGAGTTCTAATTCCCCCACTGCTGATGCTACTGGAGAGCATGGTGTAGCATTGAGTGCTGTCCGATGCTACAATTGTGGACAGACTGGGCATCTACAGCGAAACTGTAAGAAGCCGCGCCAGTCAAGAGGAGCAAAGAGCAGCTCTACGAAGCCTCAGGCGTCAGGCAAAAGCCGTACCAAGTGCCAGGTGAAACCTGCAAAGGCTATGATGGCGAAAGGAACCACGCCAGATGTTGGGAACTCGTTCATAATCGACACGGGCTGTACAAAACATTTGTGCCCGCACAGAGGACTATTTTCGACGTTGAAGAAGCAAAGCTTCACTGTGAAACAGGCCAACGGTCAAGAGTTGGAAGCGACTGGAATTGGGACTGTGTATCTTGAGAGTCTGAACTTGACTATAAGTGATGTTTACCTGATTCCAGAACTGAGATTTAATCTGCTGAGCGTGTCGCAGATTGCAAAGAAAGGACTGAAACTGTCCTATGATGCTAAAAGCTGCAAGATCTACAAAGATGGAGAACTGTTTCTTACTGCCAAAGAGAAAGATGGACTGTATTTGTTGACTTTTGATCAAAGTGATTACATGAAATGTAATTCTGATGTTTCTAACGAAATCTCTCTAGCAGGTGTGACCAGTGTGAGCACCAGGAAGGTGACTAAGACCAAGAAGGTCGACAGAGCATTTCAGCGGGTGTATGCTGATGTGATTGGTCCTCTAGAACCATCTAGAGGCGGTGCAAAATATTACCTTGTGTGTGTGGATTGTTTCACTAATTATTCTTGGGTTTATATGATGGAGAAACCGCAAGAAACTTTAGAAAAGTTTCAGGAGTTTTGTGACAAGGTTAAAAATATGCATGATGCTAACATTGATTGTCTTTTCACAGATGAGAAGCAAATTTTTCTGTTACAGAAGTTTCAGAAGTTCCTGGATGGAAAAGGGATAGACCACAAAGTGGCAGTTTCGCAAGAAGCGTGGAACAGGGGGGTCTCTGTTAGAGTGAACAAAGAATTGCAAAAGGGGATGAATGCGCAATTGCTGAGTTCACATTTGCCACATGAATATTGGGCCGAATCGCTAGCGTCCTATCTTCATGTGTGGTTGAGAAAGGTCTCAACAGAGTTGGGATGTTCTCCTTTTGAGAAGCTGTTCAATAGAAAACCTTCTGTTGCCTATTTCAAGGTTTTCGGGTCTCATGTGAGAAGAGAAGCTCCAGGTGGAGTAAAGAATGCCAGAGGCATTTTTGTGGGTTATGAAAAAGGTCTCTACAGAGTAATTTTGTCTGAATCTGGTCAGGTGATTCTCACAAAGTTTCTAGAGAGTGCTCCTGAACAGGAGAGGTTGATTGTTCACGCATTTCCCACAGAGGATTCTGATGATGATGATGATGATGAGTTTGATCTTATTGAGTTCAGTAGTACTGATGATGACAGCGATAGCTCAGACAGCTCAGTTGTCACAGTCATTGAGAGGAAATCTCACATAATGACTAGACCCTCAGAAGAGGAGGATGAACCATTGATTAAGCTTAGTACTGGTTCTCCAGAGAGTCCAAAGGTTGAACCAGTGAGCACAGAGGATCAGAACCTCATACGTAGGTCTGAGAGAGCAACGAAGGGTGTACCACCCAAGAGGTATTCAAAGGAGTTTGCTAACCTTGCATATGTTGCTATTGTAAACGACCAAGGACAGATTGAAGCTGTGTCTGAGTCAGAGACAAAGGCACAACAGAGAGTTGTTAACCAAGGTAATGCGAAGTCACACAACCAGAGAGGTACATTGGTTAAACCAGTGGCGGGTAGTTCCAAGGGTGGAACTGAAACAACAGGGGAATGTTATAAATATAACAACTGTTTGTTTTCTTCTCTGGATGACGCTTTGCTCGCAGCACACATTGATACTTTAGGGGGAGTATGTTACCATAAAGCACCAATGCTGCAGCAAGCAAAGGCTCTAGCAGCTCAGCCAGCTGCTTGTGGCTGGAAAGCCAGACAGGATGTTTGTGACTGTTGCCATGGGAACAAAGGGGCAGTCCATTCTGTACTGAGCACCGGATGTTAGCTCAGTGTGTGTGTGTCATATGACCCGTACTGGATGTACTTGGGAGGAGTTTTCTTCTTGCTGTTGTTGAGTGCAGACATGATTCTCTGTACTGATGTAAGAGGCAGAAATAAATGATGTAAATAGTTTTCTGTCTGCTTCTTTCCCCTCCCTGGGGACACCAAAGGGGAGAGAGGAAGAACGGTGTGTTCCTCTCATACATCTGAGAAGAATCGCCGGACCTCGCCTGCTTATCAGCAGAGTGAAGACGCGGGGAGGTCGACAGGAATATCTGCCGGTGCCTACGCTGTGGCACATTCCTCTGACCCAGGCAGAATTCCAACAACAAGAAGCTACAGTTAGAACTGGATATGGAACAACTGATTGGTTCAAAATTGGGAAAGGAGTACGACAAGGCTGTATATTGTCTCCCTGCTTATTTAACTTATATGCAGAATTCATCATGCGAAAGGCTGGGCTGGATGAATCCCAAGCCGGAATTAAGATTGCCGGAAGAAATATCAACAACCTCAGATATGCAGATGACACAACCTTGATGGCAGAAAGTGAGGAGGAATTAAAGAACCTTTTATTGAGGGTGAAAGAGGAGAGCGCAAAATATGGTCTGAAGCTCAGCATCAAAAAAACGAAGATCATGGCCACTGGTCCCATCACCTCCTGGCAAATAGAAGGGGAAGAAATGAAGGCAGTAAGAGATTTTACTTTCTTGGGCTCCATGATCACTGCAGATGGTGACAGCAGTCACGAAATTAAAAGACGCCTGCTTCTTGGGAGAAAAGCAATGACAAACCTAGACAGCATCTTAAAAAGCAGAAACCTCACCTTGCCAACAAAGGTCCGTATAGTAAAAGCTATGGTTTTCCCAGAATTGATGCTTTTGAATTATGGTGCTGGAGGAGACTCTTGAGAGTCCCATGGACTGCAAGAAGATCAAACGTATCCATTCTTAAGGAAATCAGCCCTGAGTGCTCACTGGAAGGACAGATCGTGAAGCTGAGGCTCCAACACTTTGGCCACCTCATGAGAAGAGAAGACTCCCTGGAAAAGACCCTGATGTTGGGAAAGATGGAGGGCACAAGGAGAAGGGGACGACAGAGGATGAGATGGTTGGATGGTGTTCTCGAAGCTACCAGCATGAGTTTGATCAAACTGTGGGAGGCAGTGGAGGACAGAAGTGCCTGGCATGCTCTGGTCCATGGGGTCACGAAGAGTCCGACATGACTAAACGACTAAAAAACAACAACAAGTTTCATTTGAGCATGAAAGCTGTACAAGTGTTTAAAAGGTACTGAGTACACTGGACTTGCCACTCGAATGATAAACTTCTGAACACAGCCTGTAATTTTCTGTCTATAGCCCGACCAAAAGGAAGTGAAAGTAGACCCAACTACATTTGGTTTTGCTCACTTTCATCTTATGCCTCTCATACACATCCTCTTTCTTTCTGTTCTCCTTTCCCTTTGAAATGTGTAAGCTCATTGGAGCAGGGATCTAGTGCTCTTGGAGGCAGCAATGCGTCTGAATACCTGTTGCTGGAACAGCAGGAAGGGAGAATGTTCTTGTGCTTGGGTCCTACTTGCCCATTTCCTGTGGGCATCTAGTTGACCACTGTGAGAATAGGATGTCGGGCTAGATAGATGGGCCATTGCAGCAGGCTCTTCTTATGTTCTTATGTTATAAGCCAAATCCCATAATGGGGCTAGTTTTTAATTTCCGGATACAGTGGGACCTCGGGTTACATACGCTTCAGGTTACAGATGCTTCAGGTTACAGACTCCGCTAACCCAGAAATAGTACTTAAGGTTAAGAACTTTGCTTCAGGATGAGAACAGAAATCGTGCTCCGGCATCGCGGCCGCAACGGGAGGCCCCATTAGCTAAAATGGTGCTTTAGGTTAAGAACAGTTTCAGGTTAAGTACGGACCTCCGGAACGAATCAAGTACTTAACCCGTGGTACCACTGTACCTGGTATATCAGAGTGGCTTCAAATTCCTAATCGGATGGTAATCATTTTCAAGCTGCCTCCTTCAGGCCCCTTAACCCACAGGAAAAATCCTTTAAATATAATGGGATTACTCTAGCAAAATTAATTAGGAGGATGCTGTTTCAACTCCTGGTTCCCCTCACTGATGCAGCTAAAATAATGAATGTCTACCAAGGTTGCTTTGCTTCCTTATTTATGATTTATTTTATTTTTTTAACTTGGGCATGCTAATTAAATCTGCTCAAGTGACAAGGTAGGAAACAGGCCCTCAGTCAGCACTTTACCCGTCTTCCCCTGGGCTGCATAATTTCATTGGCAAGGGCTGAATAAAAGACTTGGCATTCCCCACGGGGAAGCTTCACCTTCTTAATGGAGAGCTGTGATTAGTCAATGCCTTTTGTCAACAATTAGATTACGTAAGCCTCTTTGGGGCCAACATTCATTTTACCATTTTTTGAAAACCTAAGTACAAAACTCAGTAAGCCTCTTATCAGATACTTTTGTGAACTCCCCTTTAGCAAAGGGGAATCAGGAAGCCTTTTATGCCCTTTCCTTGTTGCTGGCTGCCAGACAGTCCTTCAGGAAGCCAGCTACACCTTCTGGCCTTATCTGGTAGTTGTTGCCAAGACCACCTTGTGAGCCCACAGCCTCTTCCCTGCCTCCACATGCAAGGAGGGACCTGGGGTTGCCCAATTAATGACTAGATCTTAGGAACCTGGACCAGCACATCTTACAATTCCAGCCAATACTTTATAATTTACTCAGAGTATCTCTGCTCTGCAGCAGCTTCCTGGTCTTTACCAATGTTGATATTGAATTCCAAGTTGTAAAGACTGGAGTTACGTACTGATCTTTAACACCTCTGATGCTAAACTCCGGGCTCCTCTACACTTCATCCTGTCCCTCTGCTTTCCCCTGTGGAAAACTGCTCTTTAGCACTCAGTCAGAGCAAACAGCCATTTGGGTTTTATCTGGATTGATGTTTGCTCCTGTTTAGCACTAAAGAGCAGGAAGATGCATGAAAGTGCCTGCAGCTGCTAGTTTACTGTGTGTGTCAGCTGTTAGACAGGGAGGCTGAGCAGACTAAACAGAGCCCTGCTGTGCCTCCAGTCTCCTTGGGGCTTCCCAAGGAGAGCCAGTGTGGTGTAGTGGTTAAGAGCGGTAGTCTCGTAATCTGGGGAACCGGGTTCGTGTCTCCGCTCCTCCACATGCAGCTGCTGGGTGACCTTGGGCCAGTCACACTTCCTTGAAGTCTCTCAGCCCCACTCACCTCACAGAGTGTTTGTTGTGGGGGAGGAAGGGAAAGGAGAATGTTAGCCGCTTTGAGACTCCTTAAAGGGAGTGAAAGGCAGGATATCAAATCCAACTCTTCTTCTTCTTCTCTGCCCTCTTTGGGCTCTGGGGAGAGTCTCCTTGTGAGCCATGAAGACTCTCCATCTCTCTCCCACCATTTCCTGGTTTGAATTGATCTATTTATTTATTTCCTGGTGCCACAAGTGTATATGGTCACTCGCAAGTCGATAGTGCATAAGTAGGGGAAGAGACACCTGTACATTCTGAAAGTTGGGTTTGCAAGCTCTTAACGCTTGATGGTGCTTATATACCGAGTACAAGAGGAGCTTGCTGGATCAGGCCCATCTAGTCCAACATCCTGTTTTCACAGTGGCCAAGCAGTTGCCCATGCAAGGACATGAGCGCAGCAGCACTCTGCCCACCAACTGGTATTCTGGCTGTAGAAATAAAAGGTTGCTGCCACTTTGTCCAACATGGAGTGAGACAATTTAGTATAGCAACTTCGATTGCTTGAGGCTTGGTACCAGTGTACCTGTCAGGAACGGCTGAAAGTGGGGATAGAGACCTCTCATGAACTGGGAGTCATTGGCTTCCATTCCGTTTTCAGTCTGTGTGTTCTGATTTAACTCCTCAACTTCATGGTTATAAAACCAGGCAACGTTCTTCTGTTATTAATCTTGAGAACTGGAAGTAACAGCAGCCTCCAGCTGCAGCTGCTTGGAGAATGTCACTTAGCAGAATCAATTATCTTCACATTTGATTCCAAGTGAAGTTTTGGAAATGCATGCTTTGGGAGTGCGACAGCAAAGTGAGCTTCTGCTTAGATTGGGTTTGTTATGTAAGGTGGAAAATATGTTTCCCCCCCAACCTTCTTTGCTGCAATTTGACTGGAAGCTATTGCATGTCTAGGAATGATGACCCTGTGTTCTTCCTGTTGGAAAAATTTACAAACAGGGTGGGAGAACCTTGGCCCTTTGTTGGACTCTAGCTTCCATTGGCCTCAGCCAGCATGGCCAATGGTCAGAGATGACTGGAATCATAAACCAGCATCTGTAAGGCCACATCTTCCCCTCTCCTGATTTACAACATCAGTGCCTATCTAACAAGTTGTGTGCATGTGAGTGATTGTTATGACTCTATATACCTATTTATAATCTCATACGAGAAGGATAAATCATATATGCAACTCAGACATCAACGTTGTGCAAGTGCAATAGAAATAAGGCATTTAAAACTTCGTATGGGGTGCTATTTGGTCTAGGATTTTGTGCTCAAATCCTGCTTGCAGTTTCCCCATAGGCATCTTGTTAGGCCACTGCAAGAACAGGATGCTGGACTGGATCATATAATTGTAGAGTTGGAAGGGACCCAAGAGTCATTTAGACCAACCTCCTGCACTGCAGGAATCTCAGCTACAGCATCCATGAGAGATGGTCATCCAACCTCTGCTTAAAAATAATAGCCATTTGAAGATGGCTATCATATCTCCTCTTATCCAAGCTAAACATACACAAGATGAGCCATTGGGTTGATACAGAAGACTCCTTGTGTTCTTATTAATACCCAAAGCTGCCATTATAATCCACTGGGAGATGCTGTTTGGTGGAAATGTCACAGATGTGTAGTGAAGCAGAGCATCCTGTTAAGATTGGTGAGGGATGATGGGAGTTGTAGTCCAACAACAACAAAATCAGCTGGAGAGCCACCACATTGGATACCCCAGATTTAGATGGGCATGATAGCCTTCTGCTGGTGGTATAGACTGGAAGACCACAGGAGCACTCTCACATTAATAAACGACTTGGTGACACTTGGTGTTTAGGAATGGTGGTGCATTACTCACCACCTGAAAACACCACCACCATACATTTAAAACACTCATGTACCACTTTAGGAGTCATGGAGAATCCTGGGAACTGTAGTTTGTTATGGGTGCTGAGAATTGTAGAGCTCAGAGCTCTTCTTTGAAAAAAAAATTCACGGCTGTTAAAACGGAATAAGAATGTTTTTTTAAAATGTTTGGTGTGGATATGACTTTCAGATACAACTCTGCAACGCTGTTGGCAGTGGTCTCATCCTAGGGAAATCTAATCATTTGCTTTTGAACATCTCCTCTCCCCTTCTTGATTCTAGGCCCGCTGCGCTGGATAAGAAAGTGAGCGAGCTCTCAACACTGAACGATGTCGGCTACCAGCTCCGCATCTGACAAAGCCAGAAGCCAAACGAGACAGCTTCCAGGGTGCTTCTTCCTGAATTTTACCCTGCGATCTGTGGACAAAGGGGTGGAAAGAGGGAGCTGCGACTATTTATTATGAACATGAGGATTTTATTTAAGATCCTAGGAATTAGGGGTCCTAGTAGTGACATTGGTGGGGTTTTTTATTTTTATGTTTTATTTTTCAATTCGTGAAGTGGGAATCAAGGAAAGGGGGAACGGGGAAAACTGTTTTTTTTGTCTACAATAATGTTGTTACTCTCCATCAAGCTGAAAAGGGGAGAGGTGATGTGGTTGTGTGGCTTTGGTACCCCCCCCCCCCCCGGTCTGGATTGAAATAATTGTTTCCGTCGTGGCTGTTTTGCATTGGAGCTCGGAGCGTTGTGTGGTGTCTGTAGGGTTTTAGAAACCGGCGACGATGAAAGTATATTCCCCCCGCGGCGTTGGAAAGGGCTGGGGTGTGGTCGGTTGCTTGCGAGTTAAAGGAAGCCATAGTCCAGCAGGAACTTTCGTTGCACGACTTCCATTGGAATTAACGGGATCTGAGCAACCCCCTCCCCATTTCAGCGGAGCTCAATGGAAGAGGAAGAGGCCAGCAGGCTATTTGTCTCTCCGGTCTGGTGTTTAAATGTGACATTCAGCAATAAAAACAACAAGAGCAGCAGTCCGGGAAAGTTATGCGAGTGGGTTTTTCCTCTCTTCGGAATATCAATATTACCTCAAGAATCTTGACAATAGATATGCAAGCTGACAGTATTTTGATTTTATAACGGATTTGTACTGTGTCCCCAGCTTTTCTGGTAGCAGAACATTCACTGGGCCCTTTCTGACCCCACCTCTTCCGCCTTACTCCCCGTATGTGCATGTGTGTGACAAAAGAAAGTATCATGATATGCAAGGGTTTTCTTAAGAGCTCTGAAGTCTTACAATTATTCTGTTAAGGATGCAGCTAACAGTTGAAGCAATTGTTTGCCTACCATAAGGGTAGCCAATGTGGTGACCTTCAGGTGTTCATTGACCATTCACCATGCTTGGCTGGGCCTGGTGGGACTTGCAGTCCAGACACACCTGGAGAGCATCATCCTGACTTCAGCTGCCTAACAAATGACTGATACCTGGTGTGTGTTTTTTTAAAAAAATAATGTTTTGAAAATATTTTGTGTCAGGCTATGCAGGGGTAGCCAGTGTAGTTGTGCCCTCCAGATATTGTTGGACTACAGTGCCCATCAGCCCCAGCCAGCAGAGCCAGTGGTCAAGGATGATGGGAGTTGTAGTCCAGCGAGGCCTGGAGGGCACCAAACGTTGGCTACCCTTGGTCTTTAAGCACAAGTGGAATGCCCCAGCGGTTCTGGTGTGTATCTGCGAGCTGTCAGGTTTGCGTTTTGCTCTGTGCATGTAGGTGCTGGCCCACTGTCTTCTGTGCAATGGTGAGTCCTCTGCGCATGTGATGAGCATTCCCCATTATGCTTGGGGAGCATTCCCAAGGGAGACAAGACTAGGGTGTCCGGCTTGTGCCGCAGAGCCCTAGGGACCTTTGGATCACGCCGAAGAACCATAGATGGCTGTTTTGTACAGATGAGCCTTGTAGTGACAGTCATATCAGGTATGTGTGTTGAACATTCTTAAAAATAATGTCAGAATCTATGGGCTTCCCTCAAGAATGTACTCTTCTTCCTCTGTTTGTATGCCTATAATATTATGATTAATAATAATAGTCTTCAAAAGGATGGATACTTCCAAGCTGATGATGTCTTGGCATCTTATATTAAGATCAGACATCCTGTATGCAGTTATGGCCAAAGTATTAGGGGAAAACAGCCATCTGTACGGAGTGCAGTCAGAGAAAAATGAATGAGGGAAGATACCCCTGGCCAAGGAATTGTCTTTTAGAATGCACCTTGCATTTGGACAAATGATTTTTTATTTTTTTTTTGCTTATTGTGGTTTGGAGAGGAGCAGGCTACTGGATGACTGGCCTGATGCAGAATAACACTCCTGGTCTTTTAAACACAGTTAAGAGATCTGTGGCTTCAGTCCAATACAGTCTTTCATGGGTCTTTCTTCTGAGCCGACACGTCTTAAATTTGCATTGTCCTCAAACCCTATGCATGCTGACTTGGAGGTAAATCCCAAGTTCACATGTAACAGGATTGCAGCCTATGAGCACGACACCCTCTGGCAAACTCTCTTCCTTTCTCACCTTTCCTATCGGATTTAATTTCCACCAGCCTTCCCCTTAAATAATGTTGATTGCATCCTGACGAATCAACATTATTTAAGGGGAAATGGCTTGCAAAAAAGTGTATGTTAGCCAAAATCAAACACAAATCTGCGCCAAAATGTTAATTAATTTTTATGAGGATTTCTCCACGCCCCTGAAAAACAATCCAGATTGCAGGAATGTAGAGAACTGAATTTAAGATTGGGAAAATGAGAAAGGGAGAGATCCAGAATGGAGGCGTTTGCCCATCCCTAATGTGGAACCAGGAGCATGATGACAAGGGAAAGGAGGGAGAGCAAAAGAAGGGATGAAGCAGTGGAAAGAAGCATGCCAGCTTTTACTCTCCTCTAGCTCTCTTAACTAAGGTTAAGAGATCAGCAGTGATGTGTCTGCACCAGATCTGTGTAATCATGGAAGAATCT